>NC_134137.1:285187500-285812500 GCF_033958435.1 Carettochelys insculpta | reverse complement strand
CCTTTAAAAGCAGCTCCTCATAGAGCAGGGTTTTCCAGCCTCTGGGTTGGGACCCAAACATGGGTCGCGATTACGTTTCAAAAGGGTCGCCAACTGGGCTGGGCAACTCCACCGATGGCTATTAAAAAGTCACTCACACTCCTGAAGTGGTTTCAACTTCTTAACTGGATAAACGGCTGGCAGGCAGTTATGCCAATCTGTTATACTGAGAACCATTTCAGCTGCAGGGTAGAGAACTGCAGACCCAAGGAGCAGTGCCCAGCTCACGTAGGGTGGGGGCCTGAGTCCGAGGTTGGGAGGAGGAAAGGGCAGAGCTGATCAGCTCCCTGGCTCCCAGCCTCTGCAGATGGGGTCCCCGCAGAGCCCAGCAGGGTTCCCACAGTTGGTGGTGCTGGCCGGAGCTCTGCACCCCTGCTGGCTTCCAGCCACGGGGGTCTCTGTGCCTCCGCTGGCTCCCTCCAGCCTGTGAGTGACTCAGAGGCCCTGAGTGTGACTCTCCTAGCTCCCTGCAGCCAGTGAGTGTGACTCCCAGCCTGAGTGTGACTCCTCTAGCCCCCTGCAACCCAAGAGTGACTCCCTTAGCCCCTGAGTGAGACACCCTTAGCCCCCGAGTGACTCCTAGCAAGTGAGTGTGACTCCCTTAGCCCCCTGTAGCCCCTGTGTGTGACTCCCCAATCCCCTGATTGTGGGGTTTAAGCCAGGGGGAATAGTTTGGGGATGAGTGTCTTTCTACCACCACAGCTCTGACTAACCATAGTAAGTATCGTGTTATTATTTTATTTATATATTTCTCCTTTTCTATGAAATAACTATTGTGAATATATAAACATGAGGGGGCACAATTTTATATTCTTGCCTCAGATGCAAACTTATCTAGTTGTGGCTCTGCTCTCCTCCCCACCCCCAGCCCCTGTTTTTGAATTGCCTTGAGTCACCAAGTCTTTCTGAATTGTCAGAATGAGCCCACATCTGGAAAGGGTTGGGAGCTGCTGCTCTACAGGTACATATTCACCTTTGGCTGACAGGAGCTGTATCACTTACACACACGACTAAGAACAAATGGAGAGCACTTAATTTTAAAGACTGCACTTTGGCCAGTGAAGAGAGATGCTGAGGAGTTGGCTGGATCTGAGAAAAGTCAGTTGTTCCAGGTTTTCTGTAGGGAGCCACAGGTTTGCAGACTGGAAAGTTAACGGCAGCAGAACAAAGACATACACCAAGATGGAGGTGCCAGCTTTTAAGGCTTTATTTACACTGGCAAAAAGCAGAACCAAAAAGGAGTCATGTTGCACTTTAAAGACTAACAAAATAATTTATTAGGTGATGAGCTTTCATGGGGCAGACCCACTTCTTCAGATCTGGAGATAGTCCTCCCACGAAAGCTCATCACCTAATAAATTATTTTGTTAGTCTCTAAAGTGCTACAGGAGTGCTGTTTTGTTTTGTAAGGATACAGACTAACATGGCTACCTCTCTGTTACTATTTGTCATTCAAAGGTGCTTAATTTGCACCCCCCCGCACACACACCCTACCCAGTGACAAAAGCTTTGCCACATTGCATAATAGTGTAAACAGTGCTTTGACTGCAGTGCTCTTCTGCCAGCAAAACAAATGCTTGTTTATAGGGGGTGGAAGATTTTACAGACAAAAGTGTTGTGTAGACATAGCAAAAAAGGGCTCACAGCAAAGACTGAGGGGAGAAAGACACACAAAGAAGTTTTGGGTGGGAAAGAAGAAGGATTCAAGGGGGCGAGAAAGCTCCATATGTTAAAACACAAATCAGGAACTGCTGCAGAAGAATCCTGATCCTAGCCTAACGAACGTTCTGTAGGGGAGGAAACAGAGGCAGGGAAATAGATGTAGGGTTTATTATTGTTCTATAATTCTAAATGTTTCTCGTTAAATTAAACGAAGACTGATGGCCTTTGAATTTTGTGCTGTCTATGTTATGTATTGAACTATTCACCTGCCAATTGAAGAGGTAAAAAGTGGGCCGTGTGGCTGGAATTCTGCGAGAGCATGTGTTTAAGGTAAAATGGGAGTCTGAGGAATCCCCAGAGGCTTTAAGGCCTGGCTAGTTGGGCATGGGGTCACAGTTGCCAGGGTGCTCTGCAAGATGAAGAATCTGTACCTCATGATCCTAGTGGAACCAAGACAGCAGTGGTGCCTGCACATTAGTCAGACTCTAGAGGTGTAAAACACATGGAATCTATCAGCTGGCTCCTCTCACAGCAGTCTGGGAGGGAGGTGCACTCAGCTGAATCTGAGTTTGTTTTTTCCTGACTTGTGTGGCATCTGTTAATGGACTGCTATAGGCCCCTCCCTTTGGTCCAGGAAGCAGGTGCTGGGCTTCAGGGGAGGTGTAGTTGTTGTGAGGTAGCACAGAGGGCCTGGGGTCTGGTGTAGAGGCCCACTGGTCTTGTGGAAAGGTTGACCTGGCAGGCAATGATTGCCTTGCCTGGCTACCAATGAATGACTTAGGCTTGCATGAGCCAATAGGGCAGAAGTGATTGCTTTCCAAGTACACTGCAGCAGAGCCCAAGACTGGTGAAGGGTCTGCTGAGAACTGACCCCAGAAGGGACACAAGAGTTTCTTTCAGTTTAGTTTGGACTTTGCACGACCCACAAGGAGTGGAAGTTTTCCAGTGACTTTGAGGGTACACAGAGGTCTTCCAGCGGATACATCAACTCATCTGGGTATTTGTCTAATTTTACAACAGGCAACATAAAAATCAGCAGCATCATCAGTACAACCTAAAACTGCATGTACACAACAACTTTATAGTGCTCCACATATTTTACACTGAGACATAAGTATAGTCTTTTTTCTGTGATGGTATGTGTCCGTACAGCATGACTTACTTGACTCTATGCTCCATTAAGTATGGTATAGCGGCACCTTTTTTCGTAGAACCCTGTGGGGGGCGGTAGGGGGACCCTGGCAGCCCCATGGCAGGGAGCTGGCTGGGGCGCTAAGCCCCACCTGCAGCCCCAGTTGCGGGAACCCCAGCTGGGAGGCAGGAGTCCCTGCCAGACCCACGGCAGGGAGCTGGCTGGGGCGCTGAGCTGCACTGGCAGCCCCAACCGTGGGCATCCTGGCTGGGGTCAGGGGTCCCTGGCCACCCTTCAGCAGGGAGACAACTGGGGCACAGAGCCCCGCAGGCAGCTCCCTGCCATGGGAACACAGGCTGGAGGTTAGGGAGTCCTCAGCAGCACCACAGCAGGGAGCTCGCTGGGACACCAAGCCTTGCCAGTAGCCCCGGTTGCAGGAACCCTGGCTGGGGGTCGGGGGCAGGGGGGACCCAGCAGCCCTGCAGCAGGGAGCTGGTTGAAGCCCAGAGCTCCACCTGCAGCCCCTGCCACAGGAACCTCAGCCAGGGGAGGGGATCCCTGCCAACACAATGCAGCTAAAAGTTTTGAAGATTCTATTCACACCATGTCAGATAGAAACTGAGCAGAACTTTCCCTCCAGTTGCAGCTCTTGGTTGGGCCTGAGCGAGGCCCCAGACTGAAGGCTGAGAGGCTGTCTCCCCTGTGGTTTCAAAGACCTTCCTCCCCACTAGCACTGGACATGGACAAACACCATACTAGAAGCGGGAAGAAAAGAGGGACTGGGAGTTGGTGTGGTGGAGCTTGGAACTGGCTGGACATGGAGACCAAGATTTTGGGAAGGAAATTGGGGTGCAGAGAATTTGGAAGTGGTTTGGCCAGAATACTGGGAGTGGAGGGAGGGGTTATGGAGGAGGAACGGGGCACAAGATGGGCGGGAACAGGCAGAAGAGTCTGTGCCCACTAGAGAATCATCCCTTCCAAAGACTGCAGTGGAACCCATAATATCTGAGTCTCAATCATTTCAGATATCAGAGGAGTGGCCATCTTTGCCTGTACGTGCAAAAACAATGACAAGTCCTGTAACACCTTGGCTGCGTCTACACGTGCACGCTACTTCGAAGTAGCGGCAGTAACTTCGAAATAGCGCCCGTCACGTCTACACGTGTTGGGCGCTATTTCGAAGTTGAAATCGACGTTAGGCGGTGAGACGTCGAAGTCGCTAACCCCATGAGCGGATGGGAATAGCGCCCTACTTCGACGTTCAACATCGAAGTAGGGACGTGTAGACGATCCGCGTCCCGCAACATCGAAATAGCGGGGTCCTCCATGGCGGCCATCAGCTGGGGGGTTGAGAGATACTCTCTCTCCAGCCCTTGCGGGGCTCTGTGGTCACCGTGGGCAGCAGCCCTTAGCCCAGGGCTTCTGGCTGCTGCTGCTGCAGCTGGGGGTCCGTGCTGCATATACAGGGTCTGCAACTAGTTGGCTCTGTGTATCTTGCACTGTTTAATGAAAGTGTGTCTGGGAGGGGCCCTTTAAGGGAGCGACTTGCTGTTGAGTCCGCCCCGTGACCCTGTCTGCAGCTGTGCCTGGCTCCCTTATTTCGATGTGTGCTACTTTGGCGTGTAGACGTTCCCTCGCTGTGCCTATTTCGATGTTGGGCTGAGCAACGTCGAAGTTGAACATCGACGTTGCCAGCCCTGGAGGACGTGTAGACGTTATTCATCGAAATAGCCTATTTCGATGTCGCAACATCGAAATAAGCTATTTCGAAGTTGGGTGCACGTGTAGACGTAGCCCTTATAAACTAACAGATTTTTTGGAGCGTAAGTGTTCATTGGCAAAGACCCACTTTGTTAAATGCATTTATCAATCATTTCACTGTGATCAACCAATATGTGTGAAATTCACCAGTGAAATAGTGCTAGTCTACAAAAGGGATGACAACCAGAGGTGGAAAAAGTACCCAAAAAGTTACTTGAGTAAAAGTGCCACTGCTTTCCCTTCTATGTACTTGAGTACAATAAAGGAATATGTCTTTTCATGTATTTTGTCACATATACCATATATTCCTGTCCTCACTTTGAGAGCACTGCAGCCCTGCTACTAGCCATTCATTGCTTGCTCAAAATACTTTCTCCTGCTCTTCTAACTTCTTTTTTAATTTGAGCTCTCCTCAGTTTTCTTTTCATACAAACTCTGACAGTTTCTTTATTACTCTAGGGTTTAAAAACCATTTTGTGGTATCTTCTCTTGGCTTTTTAGGCTTTGGGCATAGCAATCCAGTTGACATGGTTTCTATAGAGAAGGAAAAATGACTTACCTGTAACTCTGCATTTGATTGGGTATCTACTCTACTTTCCCTGCAGAGCTGGATGGTGGAAATTTCTGATTGACTTATGGTCAATGTATCATGTGCATATTTATCTGCAGGAAACTCTACTTCCCACTCATAGGGAATGAAAGGATAATGTCCTAGAGGGCACTAAAGCCCCAGGTAGCCATAAGACAAATTCACTAGAGTACCAAAAGCCCCAAATCTTTAAGGCTGTGTCTACACTACCACCTGCCTTCGAGGGAAGGATGGTAATTAGGGTGTTGGGAGTTTACTAGTGAAGTGCTGCCGTGCATAGGCAGCACTTTATTAAGCAAATTCCACCCCATGGCAACTCTGAAGTTTTAAACTTCGAAGTACCAGCACACGTCTAGCCGCAGTGCACCCACCAGTACTTCGAAGTGCCAGGGCAAAATTTTGAGGAGTAAGGGGACTTCGAAGTTGCCCTAGCACTTCGAAGTACTGGTGAGTGCGCTGCGGCTAGCTACATGCCAGTACTTCGAAGTTTAAAACTTCGGAGTTGCCATGGGGGGGAATTTGCTTAATGAAGTGCTGCCTATGCACGGCAGCGCTTCATTAGTAAACTCCCAACACCCTAATTACCATCCTTCCTTTGAAGGAAGGTGGTAGTGTAGACAAGCCCTAAGAGTTGTAAGGTTGCTGTCTGTTTTGTGCTCTTGAATTACTTGCACTACAGGCAGGAAAAATGTATTCAAATAACATTCTAGGAAAAATAAAGCTACAACTGAAAATACTTCCCTCTCTTAACAGCAGAATTCTTTAATCTTTAGTTTAAGCCTACTAAAAAAATCCTCCATTTGAGATTAAACACAAAATATCAATCAACTGGCAAATGTTTGCAGAAGTATGTTTGCTTAAAACATGGTAATTGAAATTGTTTTGCAGTCTAACTACCAGGTTCTGAAATATGTACTGTGGTACAGATAATCATAATTTATAATTTTGAATCGCCATGGCCACCATTATGCTAATGAGGCACTGCATATTCATTGCAGCGCCTCATTAGCATCATTCGAACCTGCTCATTAACGTGCCCCTTTCGAAAGGAAGGGGCACGTGTGGACCCAGCCAACTAGTCTGAGAACAGACTGGAACTGCTGGAGGCAGGATTGGTATACCATTCCTTCTGTCCTATTTTCTAATGTAAAACGTGCAACATAGATCTGAGCCTTGGCGCCTTGCCCTCCATTTTTCAAACAGTGTAGAAAAACACTGTCTCACCTCATCTGTTCTCCATGCTTTTCATCCTGTTTAGTGACTTGGTTTCCTCCTTCCCCTGCCCCGCCACATGTGCTCTCTCCACAATTCCTCACTTCATGCTTCCTCATGGCTGTACTTCCCTTCCACTTTCTCTCCTTTACTTGCCACTACAACGATAGGACTAAACACAACAAAAACTGAGCAAATTTGACAGCAGTTACCACTGTGACAACAGGGATCCCTTGGTGCCATTGGCAGAAAACACAAGGAGCACATAGGTTTTACAGGAATCCTGTTGGTCAGGTGTATGCACATTAGTTCTCCAGAAAGTGGCATGTAGCCCACTGGTCATTTTTAAATATAGGTACAGAAAATAATATAAGACATTAAGTATCTGTACTGGAAATTATTACTTATTACTTAAAGCCTTTGGAACTGAGGTATGTAACCAGACCGTGACATTCCAAACTAATATTCCTTTCACTCAGAGGGTACCAGACATTTATATCCCTATCTGGGTATGGCACATTGTCCACTTCACAATGTGGGTCTATTTGCGATTTGAGCCACAAGCTAATCAAGAATGCATACTTGATAGGAAATGGCAAAACCTATAGGAAGGAACAAACAGCAGGAGGATATCCAGCTTGACTAACAAACAAAGGATTGTTTTGATATATCTGGGATTGCAAAAGAATGCCAAGGGTGCTCTTACTTAGGAGACCAGCTGGCAGCATGTTTTGTCTTATGAAGGACGGATCAAAGCCAGGCCTAGCAGTAAAATGCTGTAAGGCTCTTTGGATGACTTAGATTTGAGGATAGCTTCTTAATTAAGTCTAGGATCTAGAAAAAAGGTGGGCAGTAAGCTGGAAGCAGTTCTCCAGGGTTAGCTCTTGTTGGCCACAGGTGCTTTATTTACCTTCGGCTCTGCAGAGTGTTGTTCCTGGCCTATAGGAGCTGCAGGAAGTGGTGTGGGCTGGGACATTGTTTCTCGCAACTCCCTTTGGCCGGGAACCGCACTCTGCAGCCAAAGGGGCTGGCAAGTGGCCGTACACGCAGAAGCACAAGTGAATAAAGTGCTGTTGGGCTGGCAGGGGTTAACTCTGGAAAATTGTTTCTGGCCCACTGGGCACTTATTGCCCACCCTGCTGTAGAATAACTGTTATGATTTTATTTTCTGTGTGACCATTTGTTTCCAATACTTCCACTTGAACCTCTTAGTTAAATCTTTGCTCGTATTCACTATAAACATACCTAAGTGCTGTGTGTGGAATGACGTGGTGATCTGAGATGGAACTTTTAAGCTGGTGTGAACTGCATCATTGGGAGCAGTGAAACTGTGACTGTCTGGTGAAACAAGGGCTGAATGAAGTCTCCTCTCAGCCTACAGGGGCTCTGCTGTCCCTCTGTAGGTTAGCAATAGGCACCCTGTAACCCATGAGCCCTCTGACCTACAGGGGGACAGCAAAGCCTGCACAGGCTGAGAGGAGAGTGCTTGTGTTGCTCGTGGCCTGAGCTTGGTGGTGTCAAACTCCTGCAGTTAGCCTTGCCTGTCTCCATCATAGCGGAAACTACAGAGTATTGTGTCTGCTAGTATTGAACAGTGAGATCAGTAATGAAAGAAAAAAAAGTGCAGTTGTGTTTGTGAAAAGTTGGGTGAGTCCCTGGCAGGCTGCTACTTGCTGTTCATGGGACTCTTTTTTTCAAATCATTCTTGGGTGATGAATCAGGGTGGAAAACAGAGCTGTCTTTCTGTCTGTGCCTGCACTGTTTTTTCCTCCTGAGGTAGGAGCCAGAAGACTCAGCGGTATGGGTTGATACAGGCTGGGTCTGCTCTTTCTGGGATGGTGGCTGGGTGCCCTGTTGCTGCCGCCTCACTGCACTCGGTGTGCGCTGGGGCATAAAGGCACTGGCACAGATGGAGACAGTGGATGGCAGGAGCAGTCCATACAGCCACTGCACTAACCCAGGGACAGGAGACAGCAGTGACTCAGGTTTAAGAGAGGAGTAAGGTCTGGGTCAGAAGACAACTCAAACCTCTCAGGCTCAGTCTGGGTTAGACCTAAAAACTAGGCCTGAGCAGATCACTAGTGAGAGAGAGTCACATAAACAGAGAAACAGTTAAAATGACTATACACAAAATATAGTTACATTCACAAATGCCAAATATTGGCTTTTCCCCCTCTACTCTTTTTCCAATGTAGTTACTTGTAATAACAGTACTAGCTAATTGTGGTAACTTCCTTCTATATCCTATGGGGTCCTTGGACCTGCCTACTGCAAGGGAATATGCAAAAATTTCCACTGTTAACAGCATGGGCCATGGTTAATAGAGACAGGGGAAGGCATTGCCTTCCCAAAAGGATGGAGATGGCCCTACCCATCCTACTCTGGCCAGCTGAAAAGGCTGGGGCTCCAGCTGGGGTGTGGCTGCAAGGCTGGCCAGCTAGGTAGGCTGGGGCAATGCAGCTGCCTGGCTGCTGCCAGGGCATAGATGGAGCTGCATTGCTGGTCCTGGAGCCAGGACCAGGGCTGGCACCAGAGTCACATCAGCCTGGCTGTCGAGCTGTTGCTGAGCAAAGGTCATGCATCTGCTGCTGGGGTTGTGTCTGGGATTGGGGGCAGGGCCACAGAGCTACTGCATGGTGCCAGGCTGCTGAAGGCAGGACTGGGACTGCCTGCTGCTCCCGGGACTAGGGCTGCCTGGCTGCTGCTGGGGCTGCTGGGGTGGGGGGAAACCAGGGTTTTGTGGCACTGGGGTAAGGGAGGGATGTGATAGCCTTGGGGAGGGGTGAAGCAGGACCCGGGCCCGTGGCCACAATGAGGTCTGGGCTCTGGTGCACATGGAGAGGGCAGGGCTGGGGCTTGCCTGGCCTTCACCCCCCACCCATGGTTAACACTGATTCATCTCCACTGGCGTTAGCAAGTATAGCCGCAGTAGGCAGGCAGCCAAAGCCACACATCTTCACTGGAAATACCAGTACTGGTAGAGATGACTCAGCATTAACAGCAATGGGAAATTTTTGAAAATAGTCCCTAGTGCTCAAAGGGACAAAACCTCATTTCCCGTCACCCTCCCAAGCCCCGCCCCCAAGACCCAGCATGCGCAGTAACGCCGCTGAAGCCAGCTGCCCTCACTCCAACTCTTCTCCCCCGGCTACACACACACTAACCACTGGTGCAGGCAGCCTCAGCTGTGTGGGTGAGGAGAACGAGATAACCAGTTAAAATTGTCTTAAGACCAGCCTATGTGCACAGCCCTGAAGTGGCACAGCTGCACTGATGCAGCAGTGCCACTGCAGTAGGTCTGGTCCTGCACCCGCAGGAGAGTACTTTCCTGTTGGCAAGATGAAAGCACCTGCACAAGCAACAGAAGCTGTGTTGGTGGGAGATGCTCTCCTGCCGACATAGCGCTATCCAACAAGTGCTTGTAGAGATGTAGATTACACCACCAACACAGCTTCTGGAGTGTGGCATCCTGATTAAGGATAGGTTGCAGGTCTTTAATCACGATGCCACACTCCAGAAGGCCCTAGGTGACAGGCCTGTTCTCTCCTACAGATAACCTCCCAACCTTATGAGGATCCTCACCAACAGCCACAGTCTGTACCCCAGGAATACCAGTCCTGGAACCTTTCCTTGCAACAAAGCCCGCTGCCAGCTTTGTCCACATATCTTCTCTGGAAATACCATCACTGGACCTAACCAGGTTATTCACAGAATCACGGGCACATTCTCATGTTCCTCAACTAACATCATATACACCATCATGTGCCAACAGTGCCCAGATGCTTTGTACATTGCACAGACTTCTAACTCCCTTAGACAAAGAGTTAATGGGCACAAAACAGACATAAAAACACTCCAGATCCACAAACTGGTTAGTCAACATTTTAACGGAGTGGGCCATTCTGTTAATGACTTAAGACTTTGCATGTTACTAAAGAAAAATTTTCGCACCACTATTGAAAGGGAGACAGCTGAACTCTCTTTTATATTCAAATTCAGCACATTAACATGTGGTTTGAACAGGGATGGGAATTTTCTGAGTCACTATAGGGGCTCATTTGCATACTTGGCTTAATCTAATTCTTGACTCCCCTCCCCCACTTCTACCCCTTTACTCTCTGATTTGCTCACCTTGATCATTTTTTTTTCTGATTTGTCCTCCTTGATTACTGTTTTTGGTTCTCTGTGCCTTAAATATTGAGTCTGTTCTGGTACGGCTATGGTCTGAAGAAGTGGGTCTGTCCCATGAAAGCTCACCTAATAAATTATTTTGTTAGTCTTTAAAGTGCTACTTGACTGCTTTTTTGCATATTTGCATCAGTACAGGGCTGTTCCACAGCCCAAGGCATATACTTGTAAATCTTTTCTTCCCTCTTTTGTGTGCGTGTGTGTGTGTGTGCGCGTGCACGCCTGTCTATCCTGGATAGTTGTCCTACAGTTCTGCAGAAGACAGGAGGTTTTACATATGCCCCCTCACTGGGTCTACCCACTGTAGGACCATCTATCAGAATTAATGAAAAGAAGAAAAGACACAGCACACAATAAACCATATAATGAGGAACTTTAATTACTAAGGGAAGGGGTGATTAAGGATGTTGGACAATTGGTGTCACCATCACACCAACTATGCATGCATGTAGATAATCAGAAGAATGATGTAGTATTTCTCTCTGTGTTTCCAGATATTGGCAGTGGTACCGAGGATCAGACCATCAGGCCAGGACTGCTGTGTCAAGATGAGAAGTCCATGAGGAATGCAGGTGAGCACCCTACCTAATACCCACACTGTCCCCTTTGTGCTGTCCTATGGCATGTAATGAGCCATCTGAATTAGTAGTCATTATATAAAAGCATAACAGTGTAAGTATACTGCAATTATGTGAAATCAGTAATTTTTAGAAAGTTTTTAACAAACTATCAAACCTGTAGCATCTTTGTGAGTTCAACCAATGTACAAAAAATACTTGACATTGTGTTTGGGCTTTAAAAAGTGTTTCCACCCCTTTAGCCCCCCCCACCCCCATTTTATCCTCTCCATCTTCCCGGAGTTATTTCTAATGTAAATAAATAGATCTTGTATAGTCTGCATTTTCCTAGAAAATGTTTGTGGCCAACTGAATAACTTGTAAACCTGACAAACAGTGTGGAAAGATCTCTTTATGAAAAATTAATCTGCCCCTTCAGCTGAAGGGTTGAAAAGGAATAAATTTTAGTCCTCTTTTCTCCAAGGACAACTTCAGTAGAAACTGGGAGAACAACCCTTTTCTATGCTAAGAAAACAAGGAAGGAGGGAAAAATCTTTTTCTCGGAGGGTAACACTATTTTCAGGATTTTTATGGCCATGTCTATACTAGGAAATTTAGGTTAAATTTGCTAAGGTTGATTTTGTAGTACCCAGTTTTGTAAAGTTGAGGGTGCATGTTCACACTAGCATATAAAGTCGATGGAGTGCATCCCCCTTAGGGTGGGCAGCTTTGACTTTTTTTCAGCAGTGTACTGTGGACACCTATCCCACAATTCCTGCTGCCCCTGGCATTGTTGGTTAAATTTCCAGTGTCTGACGGGACAAAAAAGTGCTGCAGGTAGTTGTGGGTGTGTGTCAGCCTCTCGTAGTGCAGTTCGCTCCTCCCCCTCTCGTTGGAAAGCAACGACAAAAAGTGTTTTTGTGCCCTGTTTAAAAGCCAGGTTTGGGAGTCCCCTGAATTGGTTGGACATCAGCAAAAGCACCATTCCCCTTGTGGTGGCAGCCAGCTGTGTGCTCCATAACTTATTTGAGAGTATGGGGGGAAAATTTTGTGCCAGGTTCAAGAACTGAGGCAGATCACCTGGCCACAAACTATGAGCAACCAGACACCAGAGCAATAAGGAGAGCACAGCAAGGGGCACTGATAGTCAGGGAGGCCTTGAAAAACAGCTTTATAACTGACCAGACACCAACATGAGTCATGTCTTTTGCTCTTAAAGAGATGTCCCTGTATGATGTTTGCAGGCCTGTAAGCCCCACCTCCTCCCCATGCAACACAAGCAATAAAGAATAGTAACAGAGAAGAAGCTGTGCTAGTCTATACACTATCAAAACAAAAACCAGTCAAGTAGCACTTTAAAGACTAGCAAAATAGTTTATTAGGTGAGCTTTCGTGGGACAGACCCACTGAATTTGAATATAAAAGCCAGCTCGGCTGTTTCCCTTTCCAGAGCGGTGCGATAATTCTTCTTCAGTAACACACATACCTTTAGGTCATTGACAGAATGCCCCAGTCCATTAAAATGTTGACTAACTGGTTTGTGGATCTGGAGCGTTTTGATGTCTGTTTTGTGCCCATTGACCCTTTGTCTAAGGGAGTTAGAAATCTGTCCAATACACAAAGCATCTGGGCATTGTTGGCACATCATATATGTCATCATGTGCCAACAATGCCTAGATGCTTTGTATATTGGACAGACTTCTAACTCCCTTAGACAAAGGGTCAATGGGCACAAAACAGACATCAAAATGCTCCAGATCCACAAACCAGTTAGTCAACATTTTAATGGACTGAGGCATTCTGTCAATGACCTAAAGGTATGTGTGTTACTGAAGAAGAATTATCGCACCGCTCTGGAAAGGGAAACAGCCGAGCTGGCTTTTATATTCAAATTCGGTGGGTCTGTCCCACGAAAGCTCACCTAATAAACTATTTTGCTAGTCTTTAAAGCAATAAATACATTGTTTTGTGAGGCTAATAATTTTTATTTAGAGAAGAGTAAAGAAGTTCCTGGCAGAGGCTTCAGAGGTGGGTAAGCAAGGGCAAGAGATGTTTTGCCGTCATAGACTGGGGAATGACAGCCTCCTGTTCTCAGAAGTGTCCCTGGGAGGGGAATGCAAGGCTGCCCTTGACTCATCCTCCCCCACATTCTGGGGCGCTGGTGGGGACGGGAGGGTACGGAACATGGTGAGGGGGGCATGTAGCTCATCATGGTCTGCATTGGGGCTCTGTGTTCCTGTACCAGGCACCTCTGGAGCTCTGTTTGCTGCATCATTAACTTCAACATCTCCCCAGGATATTGATTTTATACTCTCTGAGCACTCTCCGCTCTTCACAGTCTGTTCACCTGTCCTGATCCACCTTCCTGTCCTCCAGCATGGGTCTTCTCCATGCATTTAATTGTGCCCTGTCTGTGTGCGTGGCTTGCATGTGCTCTAGAAACATATCTTCTCATGTTAGTTTTCTCCTTCAGATCTGTGCCAGTCTAACAGCTGAAGGCAGGGGTAGGGGGTGCAGACTGGTGGTCAACAAGCCCGTTCTTGAGCATACTGCAACAAAACATAAGTGAAAGCCAGACATGAGGGAGATATACTTATTGTAGATGGGGAGTTCTACACTGCACAAAGGAATTTAATGAAAAAGCCTCTGTAGAAAACAATAGGATATGCTATGCACAAGGACAATTTTTGTTTTTTTGTTTTTTTCGAGCATCCTCTGTGCGGCAGATACAACACAGATCTTCAGGGACCTGCTTGACTCATTTTGCTTCCAGTCATGGTAAGGTACAGATTGGGACATGCTTTCAAGCTTGTGATGGCAAAAGCAGTTCCTTTAGCTGTGCATGCTGCAAGTGGGGTTTTCAGGGGTGTGGCATGGGTGGTCACTGTGTGCTTCCCTTTTCTGCTTTGGTGGGGCACTGAGAGTTTCATTTCCCCCAGAGGCCCAGGGGAAGGAACAGGGGGGCAGGCATGGCAGCGTGGCTTGTGCTTTCCTCCTTGGTGCTGTGTGTCTGGCTCTTGCAATCTCTGTGTGCTTCCCCACACCTTGGCAGAGACAGTGAAAGTTTCCCTTCCCCCACGTGTCTGGGGGTGGGGGCATGTGGCTTGTGCTATGAGGGCTGTGTGCCTGTCACAGTCATGTTTCTCCTCCCTGTTCTGCTGGGACAATGAAAATTTTCTTTCCTGGAGGAGCCTGGGAAAGGCAAGGGAGGTGGTTAAGTCATGGTGAAGCAGCTTGTACTATCATAGCTTAATGTTCCTTCCCCTGCTGCCTCTAGGCTGCACAGAGAGAGAGCGATTAGCCTGCTTAGAATAACAAGCCTTGATAAGGAATGGACGCTGACTGAATGTGGGGAGAAGGCTGGTTGGTATGCTGCACTACTCTTTGAGGCAGTGATGCCAGATTCCATGCCAAGCCAGCAGTAAGTAAAGGTATCCTATCATGGAGGTTGGAATAAGGCAGGCCTCCCCAAAAACCTCATGAGAAGGATTAAAGAGTACCTGTCAGAGCTTTATGGAGATGTGCAGGGAGGATCTGCGCTCCGACCCCAGACACGTTGACAAGTTGTTTTGGGTGTCCTGGGCTGTGTAAGGACAGCGACCACCACAGATCACACCCAATTGCCTTAAGCCACTTGTAGCATAATTAAACATGAAAACTCAGCAGAGGGGCCCTCCCTGCCATCAGGGTCTGGCTGTGAAACATCCTGGAAGGAGACGATAAGGTCCAAAGTTAAAAATAGTTCATGGCTGTGGATGAGATCAGCTGCTCTGGTCACCTCCTGACTATTGTCATCATCCTTTTCTTCCTCATCCACCCTGTCTTCCCTGCTGTTGCCAGAGGTTGCCTCAGGAATCTCTTGGGAGGCATCCATGGACTGTTTGGGGCCAGTGGTTGTGTCCTGCCCTTGAATCCCATGCACCTGCTCGTGGAAGCAGCATTTCTGTGGTGATGACCTAGAACGTCCATTTACTTCCGTTGTTTTCTGGTACGCCTGCCTGAGCTCCTTTATTTTCCTGTGGCACTACTGGGCATTCCTGGTGTATCCTTTTCCCACCATACCCTGGGAGATCTTGGCAGTGATGTCTGCAGTACATTTGCTGCTTCGTAGTTCTGTCGGCACAGCTTCACACCCCACACCTCTCCCCAGCAGTGAGGTCCTGGATTTCCTGCACAGT
Organism: Carettochelys insculpta; assembly: GCF_033958435.1. Taxonomy (NCBI): domain Eukaryota; kingdom Metazoa; phylum Chordata; order Testudines; family Carettochelyidae; genus Carettochelys; species Carettochelys insculpta. Next base: position 285,797,182 of record NC_134137.1, on the reverse strand, counting down.
CCCTGCCAGAGCTCACCTGCAATCCTTGGAATTCATGGCCATATGTCCTGCCAAAGTGTGCTGCTTGCTGTGCTCACCACACTGGCCAGACAGGAAATGAAATTCAAACTTTTCTGGGCCATTTCCTGCACACCTGGGGTGTGTCTACACGGGCACAAATCTTCGAAATAGCCATGCTAATGACCATTTCGAAGATTACTAATGAGGCGCTGAATTGAATATTCAGCACCTCATTAGCATTAGGACACTTCTGGCCGTGGCGCTTCGAAAGTGCTGCTTTCGAAAGCACGCAGATCGGCGCGGCTACACGGGGGTCCTTTTCGAAAGGACCTGCACCTTTGAAAATCCCCTTATTCCGATCAGTGAGTGGGATAAGGGGCTTTCGAAAGGTGCAGGAGCCTTTCGAAAAGGACCCCTGTGTAGCTGCACGCTTTCAAAATCGGCACTTTTGAAGTGCCACGGCTGGAAGTGTCCTAATGCTAATGAGGCACTGAATATTCAATTCAGCACCTCATTAGTAATCTTCGAAATATGGCTATTTTGAAGATTTGTGCCCATGTAGACACAGCCCTGGAAAGCAGCGGAGCCGAAAGCAGTGGCCAGAGTGGTCAGATTGGGGCATTGTGGGACACCTCCAGGAGGCTAAGGAAACATCTAATTTCACAAGGCTGTATCTGTACTACCCTTAAATTGATCATGCAAAGTTGATTTTGGTGTTACTCCTTGAGAAAAGCAGGCATACATGAGTCAACTTTAGAAGCCCCTAAACTAGTCAGTGAAATGGCCCTGTGGCATGGACTGATTGCTTAGAAAATCAGTCTAAGTCAACGAAGTTTGACCTAACCACCTCGTGTAGAGCAGGCCTATATCTTTATAAAAGAGCTCAAATTCCTGTGTTTTTTTCCTTGACATTTCCCCTGTGTCTTCCAAAAGGACCCCCAGTTGTCAAAAGCCCCTTCTTCCTACCTGATGTTAAGAAGAAGGGGCTTTTGAAAACTGGAGGAGGGTCCTTTCAGAAGGTACTGTCTCCATGAGCAGTGCATGATTCGAAAAGCTGCACTTTCAAATTGCCACAGCCACCATTATGCTAATGCTGCACTGCATATTCATGGCAGTGCCTCATTAGCATCTTTCAAACCTGCTCATTAACATGCCCCTTCCGAAAGGAAGGGGCTTGTGTAGACCCAGCCTTCTTGTTTTTAATTACTGCTATTCTTATATCTAATCATGTCACTCATCACTAAGATGCAGCTAAATTTAGGGTGGAATGTGACGGACATTTAACAGTACACAGTACTTCATAACTGGTAAGAGCAGGAAGCATGTACCCAACTGCACTTTCAAGAGGAATGTAAGTGCAACAAATGTAATTTATTTGTACTGGAATTAGGCCAGGAGAGTGAAGCCAAAATTCTGGCTCTTGCGAAAACTGTAATGGAATCTTTAGTGGCCCTCAGCAGTAAGGAGTTTAGTGTTCCTTCTCCTTTATCAGGCAATGAGTGTAGCTTAGTTCTATATCTTACAGATGCACGCCACAAATCTCACAGTCCAATGGCAAAAGTAGCCTAAACTACAGCAACCCAAGATGAGGTACCTATGATCAGTAGGTCTGCTGAAGATCATCATAGTCCATACATTGTGGCTCTGGCCCCTTTGCCTCTCTAGACCATAGCACATTCTATGCACTGGGACTCCATAGTTTGCTTCAATTTTTGAAGCTTTTATAAAATGTTGTATCATAACTGTCAGAGGCAGGCCCCTGTGAATAGCTTTTTAGTACAGGAGAGCCTCAGAGTTAGGAACATCAGAGTTACACTGACAGGCCAACCAAACATCTCATGGGAACCAGAAGTGTGGAATCAGGCAGAGACAAAAAAAGAGCAAATACAGTACAATATTATGTTAACATAAATTACTACAAAAGAGAGAGGAAAGGGCAAAAAAAATGACAAAGTAAAGAAATTGATTCTGTGCTTGTTTCATTTAAATTAAGATACTTAAAAGCAGCATTCTTCTTCTGCCTAATAAAGTTTCAAGCTGTCCATATTTGGTTGTGAACTTTTGAAAGAGCTGTAACATTTTGTTCAGTGTTATGAGCACTTCAGAGTTATGATGTTTGTAACACAGAGGTTCTAAGTAAATTACTACATGGCAATAGAAGACACATGCATAACCGGCATATAGTAAATAAAATATGGGGCTTTAACTAAATGATTTTTACATATGATTAATTATATAAAATGTTTTGCATTTCATACTACTAAACATGTTCTCAATTTAAATTGGAAGATGATTGTAAAATATCAACTGTTCACAGATGGGATTGTGCTTTTCCATATATATTATAAGAACTAGCATACACTCCAGGCCCATAGCCCAGGGATGTGTGCATACATAAACACACCCTCCCCCACAGGCATGCAGGGTGGCGGGTATAAAAGGCAATGGGAGGCAATGCTTCCCCTGGGTCTTAGTGCTCAGCCTTGCCTCTTTCTATCCTTATTCTTTGCATTCTTGACCCCTCACACAACAACAGCAGCTTGCAGACCCAGGACTCTTCCCCTGAAATTGGCTCTGTTAACCCTTCCAGTTTGTCAGACCTGTTAGCATAACATAGAACCTGTAAAAGAGCCATTAAGTGCTAATTAAAAGTACTTAACAGGCATGTGCCTTGCATGAATTTATTGACAAAAACAATTGTGCATTGTGTCCACAGAACCTTAGTTTAAAATGTGCTTAAAACACTTCATTATGTTGTGGGTGAAGCTTCTAAAATCACATCTCTAAAAATCCTTTCATAGATACACATGTGTACAAATCTGAGTATTCAGCTTTAGCCTTAAATGCTTGAGATCTTCAGACAGTTGGTTTTTTTAAATAAATATTTCAGAAGATAACCCCAATCTCAGATCAGGGGCCAGGTAAGATAACTTGGCTCCAGGGTTGCCCCCCGACTACACTGTAACCTAACCCCTAATCCCAGCCCAGTGCCCTGCCTCCTGTACCCTTATGTCCCCAACCCCAATACCATGTCCTAAGTCCTGAATCAAGGTGGGCCTCGCAAGAGGTATAAAGACTGCGTGAAGGCCAACATTGCTCATGCTGGTTTAAAACCAGATCAGCTAGAGCTACATGCAAAAGACTGAACAGGCAGGCGTGTTCTCGTACAACACGCGTATGACAACTATTAAGAGCAGCGATGCATACGCCTCATTGATGCTCGTGACAGGAAGAAAGCAACAGCAGCAGCTGCACCAACAGAGCCAGGACAATTCCCCTGCCCCCACTGTGAACACCCATGTTCAAAGCTTGGACCCCTCAGCCACATGCAAGTCCACAACCGATGAGCCTGTGCAAGCTCAAGACATCATCGTCAGACATGAGGGACTACCTACATACATACATAAGTCCCTGGTGAACCCTGATGCCTTTCTGCAAGCCCCTCACAAGCCCCAACCCTTATGTACATCTCCTGCATGCTACCTTAACTTCTGCTGCTGCACACATTGCAGCCCCCTGCCCTAAGCCCTTCATGGACCCCCAACCCTGATTCCTGTACCTCTTCATGCACAGTGCTCTGCCCTAACTTCTACACCCCCTGCACACTCCAATCCTGTAACCTGAGCACCTTCTATACCCCAGACCTGAATTCTGCAGCCCCACATCCCCCGCCCACTGCCCTGAACCTCCCATACTCCATCCCATAATTTTTGGAGTATTTCTAATTGACTTGTAGATTTATGTAGCGTCTTAAAGCTGAGCTGTGTGTGGATAACATGCATTTTGGAGTGTTCACTGGCTTGAGTTGTTAGAAAGAATGAGTATACAGGTACTCTAGGAGTTGTGTTCTTTTTCTTTTAATTTGATTTTGTATTAAATAAATGTCATAAGCATTGCTCCTTGTTAATTACCCCTCATTTTAATATATTTTCTTCCACACCTATAGCCTGTTTATGTTATATATTTCTGTCTAGGTTTTTTGTTTATACTGGTGGTGCACATCCACACACTACCTCAGTATTGGTGTTGTACATAAGAAATTGTAGCCCGTCCAAAGCAAAATTCAGCCCATCCCAGGATGGAAAATCTTAAAGGGGACACTGCTCGCCTGTCCTGTATGCCATCAGGAGAGCCCCAGTGTATGTGTGGCGCTAGGAGCAGCTAGGAGAGTTCCAGATATGCAGCAGCCAGGACCCCAGCATGCACGGCAGGTAAGGAGGGGGAAGTGGGGCAGGGCAGCAGTGGTCCCCATGGGAACGGGTATGGCCGCTGGCAGCAGGACTGCAGGGGGAGAGGGGCAGGGCCAGGCTGGCTGGAGGAGGAATGGGCGGGGGATTGGGGGCAGGGACAGATGGACAGCTGGGGGTGGGGCGAGAAGGGCAGCACCTGCCGGGTGTGGGGGTGTCCAGATTTACAAAAAAAGCACCCCCTGCCAGAAGTTCCTGCATATGGGCCTGCACTCTCTTATGTATAACAGACTATAAATTGATCAAGGTGTGCCAGTGATACTGCTAAATGAGACAGAAAAACCAAATTAGTTTATCATCTCATGGGATACTAGAAATAAAAATACTTCATTAATGTTATAACAGGTGTCCATACATCATCATAAGAAGTGTTTGTGGCACCAGTGATTTGTAACCGTGTTCTCTGCAGTAAAATTCTGACATTTGCAGAGTTTAGGAAGGGATTGGGCTTTTTTTTTTTTTACTTTTTGGAGTATGGGAAACCTATGTTTCGCAAAGATCTTCTCTGTCTGGAACTGGAACCCCTACATGAGCTGCTGTGCCTGTGCTGGAGAGAGGGTGAGGTTCCACAGGATATGAGGGATGCCAACATTGTAACATTGTAACCCTTGTATAAGAACAAAGGAGACAGAAGCGACTGCAACAGTTACTGTGGAATCTCCCTCCTAAGTATCACTGGTAAATTGTTCGCTCGTGTCATCCTCGGCAGACTCCAGAAGCTCGCTGAGAGGGTGTATCCTGAATCACAGTGCAGATTCCATGCCGAGAGATCTACCATTGACATGATCTTCTCCCTGAGGCAGCTGCAGGAGAAATGCAGGGAGCAGAGGAAGCCACTCTATGTTGCCTTCATCGACCTGACAAGGCTTTCGACTCGGTCAGTAGGGATGGAGTGTTTAAATTGCTCCACAAGATAGGCTGTCCACCATGGCTACTCAGGATGATCCATTCTTTCCATGAAGACACAAGAGGAACCATCTGATATAACGGCACATCATCGGGTGCCTTCAGCATCAGGAGTGGCATCAAACAAGGATGCGTTCTTGCTCCGACATTGTTCGGGACCTTCTTCGCACTCCTCCTGGCGCACGCCTTTGGATCCCCAACAGAGGGCATCTTTTTGCACACAAGATCTGATGGGAAACTGTTTAATCTTGCAAGGCTGAAGGCTAAGTCTAAGGTGCGGGAAGTGCTCATTAGAGACATGCTGTTCATAGACGACGTTGCTATAGTGACAAACACAGAAGGCCAGCTTCAAAAACTGCTGGATCAGTTCTCCAAAGCATGCAAGGACTTCGGGATTACCATCAGCCTAGAGAAGACAAACGTACTTGGTCAGGACGTTGCTGAACCTCCATCAATCAGCATTGACATTTACATGCTAGAGGTCGTCCACGAGTTTACTTACCTCGGGTCCACCATCCCTGACACCCTGTTGCTGGAGTCTGAGCTAAACAGGAGGATTGGAAAAGCGGCCACAACTCTGTTCAGACTTAGCAAGAGTGTGTGGAATAACAACAAGCTGTACACTCACACCAAAATGCAAGTCTACAGAGCCTGCATCCTCAGCACCCTCCTTTACGGCAGCAAGTCTTGGACCTTGTACGCCCACCAGGAAAAGAGGCTGAATGTCTTCCACTTGCACTGCCTCAGGCGCATTCTTGGGATATCATGGAAGGACAGAGTGTCCAACAACGCCGTCCTCAAGCAAGCTGGAATTCCAACCATGCATACCCTCCTCAGGCAGTGGCAGCTGTGCTGGCTTGGCCACGTCCACAGGATGAATGATGGAAGGATCCCAAAAGACGTCCTGTACAGCGAGCTAGCCTCTGGCAAAAGACCTCCCGGATGCCCCCAATTGCACTACAAAGACGTCTGTAAGAGGGACCTCAAGGAGGTAGACATCAACCCAAATAGTTGGGAAGAGCTGGCAGACGACCGCAGCAGCTGGAACCAGGAACTACATAAGGGCCTTCAGAAGGGCGAGATGAAGATCGGACAGCTGGCAGAGGAGAAGCGAGCCCGTAGAAAGGACAGCAAGGACCTGCCAGACACCCACTACATATGCAGCAGATGTAGCAAGGAGTGTCACTCTCATGTGGGCCTCCACAGTCACAGTCAACACTGCAAATGACAATCTTATATGGAGTTACGAAGGGCGTGATCCATAGTCTATGCAGACTGAAGGATGCCTTGGTTTTGGTCTTGGGTTTTACTTTTTGGAGTATGGGAAACCCATGTTTTGCAAAGATCTTCTCTATCCGCCACTAACTACTGCTCCCCTTAGTTCCATGGAAGGTAATTCCACTTCCTGCTACTGGTAGGGGCTTGTTTACACTTACAGTGCTGCAGCAGCCCTTCCACAGTACTTAGTGAAGATGCTACCTATGCTAATGGGTAGAGGCAGTAGCTATGTCAGTGGGAGGAGCCCCTATGTCAGCGGTTCCCAACCTTTCTGAGATAGCAACCCATTCTGACAATTCAGTAAGACTTTGTGACCCAAGGCAATTCAAAACAGCGGAGGGGGGAGGGGGAGATTCTGCCCTGGGAAAATATTTTTTATAAATCTTGATTTGTCCCCTCCCCTTTCCCCCAGGCTTAAACCCCTCGCAGCCCCAAACCGCCCCCACCTGCCCCCAAGTTTAAACCCTTCAGAGCCCCAAAACACCCCCAACCTACCTCACATGAGCACCATTGCTGGCCCTGCTGCTCCTTTGCTGGGACACCGTCACCTCCTCAGCACATTTCTCCCCAGCCGTCCTACTACCTTCTCCCACTTGCAGCGCTGGCATTTCCCTCTCCTGCCATGCTGAAATGGGAGTCAATTTAATTGGTTTAATAGCTGGATCCCTCCTGCGACTCTTAAACCAATTAAATTGAGGAGTGAGCGGTGGCAGTAGCGGGAGTTGCAAATGGCTCCTTAAAGAGCCACATGTGGCTTGGAGCCACCCAGCTGGTGACCCTTAGAAAATGGTGTTGCATGTTTGGGTCCTGACCCATAGGTTGGGAATCCCTGCTGATGTAGACATAGCACTGCCTACAATGGGAGTTTGGTTGTTATAATTGTGTCACTCAAGGGTGTCGATTTTCCATAGGTATATTGACATAAGTTCCAAGTGTAGACTAAACCAAGGAAACTTATGAGAGCACCTCTTATACTGCAGCACTGATGTTGGTTGATATCTTGTGCCTAATTGGAGCCTTAAAGGGAAAGTTGAATGGCAGTGGTAGCATGTCCCACATGGTTAACCTGGTACTTATGGAGTGGGCTAATTCCAGGAGTCCAGTTTGCTATATGGAACCATTAGTAGGGCAGTTGAGGACTCCCCTTGCATCATACACTTCCATAATAATGAAAATACAAACCTCAAACTTGGCTTGTTTTTTCTTTTAACTAATCATTGAGAATTGCCTCAAGAGATGGAGGAAGTAGCATTAAATTTAAGAGGATTTAAAGTTGTTTTGTTTTCACCAAAGTTAACAAACAAGGACAGACTTTTTTTACTGCGCATATATAATTGCTATTTTTTGGAATTCATAACTTGGTTAACCAACAAATATTTTAAGCATATTTTTAGATAAATGTGGTATGCCATGCTATTGAATTCACATTCACATTCCTCCTCAAGACCCACTTATGTTCTGACTGCTGCAAGGAATGAGCCAAAGCCATTTAATCATTGTACTTACAATAAACTTTCATTGCCTCACCATGCAATGGTAATCTCATATTCTCCTTGTTCATTTTTAACTTCCCACTACTGTTACTGTCTTTGTTGTATCAAGTCTGAGAACAGGATCTGATCTTGCCACCATATGTATGCAGGCAGATCCTGCACCTAGGCGGAGCCCTGTTTGCCTTAAATGGGACGTTGAGTGGACATACAGATCTCCCCACCTAGTGAAAACTGCAGGATTAAGGGTTTTAATTTTACCTCTTCAGGGCAGAGCATGCCTTCTAATTCATCCTGTGAGGTACACAGAACATTTTCAGTGCTAAAAATATTTATGGAAGGGTTGGTCACAGTTCCATAGCTAATGCTGGGGTCTTTGTGTTGCACTCATATAATAATTAGAACTGTACACACACACTTTGGACTATTCAAATGGAATGTTTCATATTTAAAAATATTAATTACCAAAACCTTTAGCTTTTGCTGATCAACATGAACAATAAATCTTTTTGACATGTGCAGTTTCTAGGGTTCTACTGTCACGCACACAGATTCCCACGTTCGTCTAGTGCTCTCTAACTGGGTTTGGTTGGAATAAGGGGTTAATTGAAAAGGGTTTGACTGAAAAGGGGGTTAACTAAAAAGGGGGTTAACTAAAAAAGGGGCCCCGGTAGTGGGTCTGCCCGCAGCCCGCCTGTCAGTACTGACATACAAACACACAACACTCTGTCCTGTAGAACACGGAGCTTCAGAGGGGCAGGCTTCCCAGCTGAGGCAGCTTGCTTTCAGAACTTCCCGGTAATTGGGCCGGAGCCCTTTCAGGGGTCCTGGGGTGTCTTTGCCTCAGCCTTACGCAAGGCCCTTACAGGCTCATGAACTAAGACATAAACACACCATGATACACAGTTAAGGATACCTTTCTGTCTGACCTCTGGTCAGGGTACTGGGTAAAAGATATGGGTGGTGAACAAATAACAAGACGTAGACAAATTTAACACAAGCAATAGTTTTTACTTATGCAATTGAGCAGGTACAAAGATAAAACAAAAAACTGTTGCATTATGTTGCTGGAGCTATACTTATACAGGTTTCTTCGCGGTACCAATAGGTATTCACACACTACTCTATCTCATGAGCAGGCATGGGGAGGGGTGGCATAGGGTGATTAGTCCTTGGTTCAAGCAACACTTGGCTTCTCCAGGGCATCAGGAGTTCCCCCCTTGGGGGTTGCTGTTATGCTGCTTAAAAGGATTTTTGATGTCACTACTTCCTGGGGTGATGTATGCCTATACATCAATCATTTTACAACACATTTCACTTGGTCCCTAATTTGGGATGTGGAATGGGGAGGGCCCACCAGCCTTAGCTTGATTATCATATTCATTAAGTCGTGTTAATAACCGCTCCTGCTCCTCCAAGTTCTGTGCTTATTGCATGTGGTCAAAGAGGCCCCCCCTACTTCCCTTTTTTCTTGTCTCTTTTGAGACACTTCCCCATTTTCTTTAGCCAACATCACCAGCCGAGTGCCTGAGCTATGCACCCAAGGTCGGTCATGTTGATGTGGCCTAACCGACATTTGACACTTTTATTTATCAACAGGCAATTTGGATTTATCACAAAGAGTCCTCTAATCTAGAGACTGAAACACAGCTTATCCAGGCTCTAAAACACTGAGATTGGAGGATTTGCTCTTTTTTGTATGTTAAACTATGTAATGCATCTGTGAATATTCTTTTTATGCACGATAGAGGGAGTGCGGATCTCAGGACACCTCCTCTACTCCAGGTCGCATCCCCACCCCTTTCCACCTTATTCCACCCCCATCCCATCCCTCCTTTCAAGCCCTACCCCTATTCTATCACTTCTCACCCCTGTTCTGTCCCCTCCGATCCCCATTGCACCCATTTCACCTGAGCAACCATGGGATAACCCAGGGTTGGGCCTTGGGTCAGCAGCAGGAGTCAGGTTCCCCTCATTCACTGCAGTAGCAGAACAACCTGGCCCCAGGCCACTGTGCTCACTGCCCCGAGCCCAGGTCTCAGTCATGTCACTCGGAGGAGCAAAGCAGGCGGAGGGGGCCTGATTGCTCCACTTCCAGTCATCACCGTGAATTGTAGTGACCCAGCTGAGAGATGGTGGAGTGGAACAGGCTGTTGAGTTAGTCCAATTCCTACCGCTTGGGCCACTGCTGATGAGTGCAGGTGGAAGGCCTGTCCCCTGTTGCTGGCTCCGCTCTTCCCACCAGTAATTCCCACCAGCCGTCCCCCAATGCGCAGGGCCAGGGCAGCTGCCCCAAACCGTCCTCCGAACAGGGTGGCTCTGGGGGCTGTCCATGATACCCAGGTCTTTTCCCCAAGTTATTAGTTAATTTTGAATCCAATGGTGTGTACACATAAGTCCAGTAATTCCTTCCATTGTGCACTGCTTTGCATTTAACAATGAATTTTATCTGCCATCATGCTACCAATTTGCCTACCTTTGTTAGATACCTGTGAAATTCCTCAGTCAGCTGATGTCAAAAGGCTTAGACGTGGGCCTCCCTGACTTTTTTAAAAGTCACCTGCCCTTAGTGAAATCATTTTTGGCTTGTGCTATTTAAAAGAGAACATAATGCCTCAATCATTTAATCTAGGTCAGTGCTCATGAGCAAATTATAGTCACGGTGTTCTTCCTGATGCCTTCAGACAATTTTTTTTTTTTCTGGCGGGGTGGGGGTGGGGATGGGGCAGATTTCCTACAACCTCCTCCCACAGCATCATGCTCTGACCACAGTCCCTTAAAACAGGTCTTTATGGAAAATTCACTGTATAACTGAAGTGCTCTGTGAACTTCTCCAAAGTGCTATCACCCCTCTGCATGAACGCTATGTGTGGGTGTTTGCTTTCTTCTTATTTATTTATGAAATCTCCTTTCTCCTCAGCACATTTTTCATTCTTTCCTTTAGGCCCTTTCAAACCACTGTCTTGTCTTCCTCCCTCCCAGTCGCACTCCCTCTATCCTTCCAGGTCTTTCTACTCTTTCCCCTCCCCCAACCTCGCCAACTGTTGTTTGCCAAACTCTCTGTAGAATTCTCCTGCCTGAAGACTCAGTTGCTAGGCAACGTCTCTCACCTCACCATGTGAGCTTGCTGCCATAGTGACAGCTCCCATTTCCTGTCCCTGGGAAGCTTGCTATCATAGCACCCTCTGTCCCGGTAACCATCAAAGGTAGAACACAGGCAAAATATGTCTGAAATCCACTGAGTTCTCTAGCTTACATAATCTTCAAGGAGTTCAGAAGGATTCCAGTCCTCACCTCAGTCATTTGATTTAAAACTCTGTTTAGTTGGAATTCTCAGGACTGCCTACAAAACTTTCATGATTTTATGCAGGGTTGATGTAGTCGTGTTAGTCCCAAAATATTAGAATGAAAAGATGGGGGTGATAACATCTTTTATTCGTGAGAGTGATAAGGCTCAAAAGGAACTTGGTTTTTAAACGGGTTAGCAGTTTGAATTCAGCAAACAATACATTGAAAATAATGGAAGGGAAGAGGACTGACTGCATGGATGTGGTTCTGCTTGCGGGTCTTGGAAGGATTAAGACCCAACAATTAAATTCATGAGAGTCAAAAATTAATACAATAGACAAAGTGAGTATGTATCACACTTTACCTTATGTGTGTTACTTTTGTAATTGCTTTAAGGTTAACTAAGGGTAGGAAAAAGAAAATTGAAATATGGACAACAGAAGTACTTATGATTGACTATCATCTACAGAACTTCCAGGAAAATATATCATCTAATCTGTTGCTAGCATGGTTAATCTCTATTATTATAGTGTGGATGTGTTCTCCTGCTAATATAAGAGAGCACTAGCTCTGCCATAGTTGCGGGCCAAGTCTATACTAGACCTGGAGGTCAAACCTAATAATCAATTTCAGCTATGACAATTACGTAGATGGAATCAACATATCTAGGCTATCCTCACAGAGGGAAGTCGAAGAGAAAATTCTCCTGTTGACTTCCCTTAGTCCTCTCAGTAATGAGGAGCACAAGGGTCAACTGTCAAGCTCTGGTAGTTGAACTTCTTGCGTCCCCACGAGACATTTGAAATCGAACCCTGGAAGATTCACCCTGACCAGGTTGATCTCCCAGTAAGTGTAGACATACCCTCAGAGGAGCAGCCATGTTAGTTTGTAGCTTCACAAAATACAAGCAGTTCTGTAGCACCTTAAAGACTAACATGTTTATTTATTAAGTAATGAGCTTTCATGGGTAAGACCTACTTCTTCAGATTTTCAGATTGGAATAGACAACTGGAATCCAGGGTTTATATAGCATGGAGGCAGCGGGAGTGGGAGGAAGAAGTGTAAAAAAGGGGGTTACTTGAGGGTTAGATTCACTTTCTGTTTAGCCTGCCTGTTAAGTAAAGCTGGTCAGGAATTTCTGATATACTTTTACTTTTTGAAAATGCTGATTTGTAAAACGGAAACTTTTTTTTTTGAAAATTATGAGTTTTGATTAAACCTGTCAGGAAGGTTACTTTAATTTAGGATGGAGGTGGGAAAAGGAGGGAGGAATAGGGAGAAAAAAGAGAAAAATAAAAAATCCATCATATTAATAGCCAATTGATTAGGGCTGTCTCCTGGAATGTGGGAAACTCAGGTTAAAATCTTTACTGGCACTTGACTATTCAGGGTGAACTTCAGGCTCTATGTGTTTACATTTGAGGAAGAAATTCTGAAAGATCTTGGTTTCATGCCAATACAAAACAAAACAAAACAAATGCCAAAAGCTCAAAAGTTTTTGTGAAATAGAATTTTTGTTTTCTGGCCAGCGCTATTATTAAGTACTCTCAAATCCATGAGATGGTTTTGAGGTTTGTTGTGACTCACGAAGGAGCTGAGTAGTGTTTTAGGGATCTAAATTCGGTATCATTTGAGCAAATGTTTCTCCCCACCCCCTCAAAACAAAACAAAACAAAAAAGGCTTTTAACTAAATAATCTCATTTCTCTAACATTTTTGAGTGTACGTCTTCAGCTCAAACTATGACCTGAATATTCCCAAAATTGATGTCAGTTTGCTAGGGATTTATCTCAGGCTTGGCAGTTAGGCCAACAGAAGTTTAGCACTCAAGTCTTTGAAAAATCCACACCCCTGTATGACATAGCTATGCTGACTTAACCTATGGGTAGACACAACTAGGTCAATGGAAGAATGGTTCCATTAACCTAGCTATTATTACCTGGGTAGGTGGTATTACTCTGGTGATGGGAAAACCTCTTCTGTCACTGTGGATTTTTAACCTTAAGGTATGTTTACACTACACAAACTATAGTTGTTACATTGGCACATGTATGCTGGCATAATCCTATCATGTACATGCAGCCCACAAGAATGGAAGAAGTATTTATGTCAATGTAAGAACACTACTTTTACAAACCATGATGATTACACTGACAGAAGGATTCTCTTACCAACATAACTGTGTCTACCCTGGGAATTAAGTTAGCATAACTGTGTCAGTTACTGATTTATTTTTTACTCTTCTGCTAAATGACCCAAATTTTAAATGTAAAAAAAAGTGGGCTGTATCCTGGTCTATGCTACTAAATCACTCGTTCTTTGTTGATTAAGCCACACCCTCTGAGACATAATTATGTCAACCTTAGCAGCTGTGTAAACAGTGCTATGTTGGCAGGAGAGCGTCTCCCACCAAGCTAGTTACTATCTTTCAGGGAGGTGGCATTATTAAGATGACAGGAGAGTTGTTTTCCCTTAGCTTAGAGCAGGGTTTCCCAATCTATGGGTCAGGACCCAAACATGGGTCGAGATTACATTTCAAAAGGGTCACTGGCTGGGCTGGGCAGCTCCACAGGTGGCTATTAAGAAGCCATTCGCACTCCTGAAGTGGTTCTCAATTTGTCAGTTGGATTAACAGCTGTCAGGCAGGTAAGCCAATCAATTAAATTGAGAACCATTGCAGCTGCAGGGCAGAGAACTGCAGACCTGAGGGGTAGTGCCCAGGTCAGATAAGGTGAGGGCCTGAGTCTGAGGTTGAGAAGGAGAGAAGTCAGAGCTGATCAGCTCCCTGGCTTCCAGCCTCTGCAGGAGATAGGGTCCTCATACACCCCAGCAGGGTTTGCTGCTGGTCGGGGCTCTGCATCCCAGCCGGCTTCCAGCCGCGGAGGTCCCTGTGCCTCTCCTAGCTCCCTCCAGCCTGTGAGTGACTCCTATGTCCTGAGTGTGATTCCCCTAGCCCTTTCTATATCCCTCCAGCCAATGAATGTGACTCCCCTAGCCCCCTCCAGTCCCTGACTCCTCGCCCCTCAATGTGACTCCCATAGCCCCTGAGTATGACTCCCCAAGCCCCTGATTGTGGGGTTTAAGCCAGGGGGAGCTGTTTGGGTATGAATGTCTTTCCACCACCACAGCTCTGACTACCTATAGTAAATATAGGTTATTAATTTATTAATATATTTCCCCTTTTCTATGAAATAACTATTATGAATATATAACATGAGGGGGCACAATTTTATATTCTTGCCTCAGGCGCAAAATCAGCTAGTTACAGCTCTGCCTCCCCCCCCCGCACCTTTTTGAATTGTTTTGGGTCATTAAATCTTCCTGAATTGTCAAAATGGGTCCCCGTCTGGAAAAGGTTGGGAACCACTGGCTCAGAGCATCTTCACCAGACACAGTGCAGCTGTGATGTAAGTTTCTAGTGTAGATCTGATTTGCCCTTACAGTTTGGAATTTCAAGTCAGCAAAAGCTAAACTTACCCACCTAACATGGTGAAATGCATGTGAACAGCAAGACAAGGGCACTGCTGAAGCCAGATGATTTGCTGGATGTCTGTTATCATGGTAACTAGGTGGTTAAAGGTGATATGCTGTAGTCAAAGATTCTGGGCTGAAACGACATGGTGTCAGTTTTGAAATTTGTCTTTTGCACATCCGATACTCTCTGATTGCTTTTCACAGTGGCTTCTTTTGGGACTTTTGTCCTGACACCAAATTTTCTGGTTTAAAAGCAATATTTTAAAGAACTCTAAAATCTGCATACAGATTCAATTTTCACATTACAAGTACTGGGAAGGAAATTGGTTTCAGAAATCATAAGTTTGAATTCCCTCTGCTGGACTTCACTAGAACACTAGAATCCCAACTCAATATGCTTACCCAATCTAATATGATCCATTGAGGTGTCATGCCTCATCCGGACCAGTCAGGCAGAAGACTGCACTCTTAGAAGTTGTAACTTTAGATGCCCTTTGTAACACCCTTCTGTTCAGTTTGGTTCATTCCTTAGTGTTACCTTGCTTATGACTCATGATACACATATCCTCTGGCGGGCAGAAATAGTTGGTTTGTAGTCATCATATTGCCAAAAGGCCTGTTTCCCTGAACCTGGTTCCAAATTAAAAAATCAAAAAACAAAACAAAACAAAACAAAACTAGCTCTCTTCACCCTTAACCAGATAATTGGACCTTGAATAGGGTTAACATTTGGAACTGACACTTTCTACCACTCAGGAATGAACTATACAGGAGTCTGTGTGCCACAAAAATCTTTGCCAAGCTGGACAAGTGTGGTGCTTATAACCTGTTCCTTCTACAGGAAGGAGTGAATAGAAGACTACCTTTCACGTGCAGTACAGGCATTTTTAGTATTTAGTAATTTTTGGGGTGTGCAGTACTTCTGCAACATTCCAACATTTTATCAGATACCTGCAGCGATAATTTTGACCAGCTCATCATTATTTATCTCAGTGATGTTTTTTCTGAGGATCAAGTCCTCCCTGACCAATACAGGTCAGATTTTGGAGAGGCATTGCTAGAATCACCTGTTGAATTGGAGAAATGAAATTTCAATTGCTGCATGATTGAATTCCTCCAGTACATTATATCAGCTGAAGGCCTAATTATGGATCCATGCAAGATGTCCTGCTGTCTGGAGTGGCTCACAACTATGAGTGCCAACCTCAGAGTAGACTTTACAAGGCTCAGTCCTGGTGGAAAGGTATAAGAAGTGGGGTTCCGCAGGGGTATGTATTGGGACTGGTTCTGTTCAATATCTTCATCAACAATTTAGATATTGGCATAGACAGTATGCTTATTAAGTTTGCAGATGATGCCAACCTAGGAGGGGTTGCAACTGCTTTGAAGGATAGGGTCAAAATTCAAAATGATCTGGACATATTGGAGAAATGGTCTAAAGTAAGCAAGATGGAGTTTAATAAAGACAAATGCAAAGTGCTCCACTTAGGAAGGAACAATCAGCTTCACACATACAGAATGGGAAATACTGTCTAGGAAGGAGTACAGCAGAAAGGGATCTAAGGGTTATAGTGGGCCACAAGTTAAATATGAGTCAACAGTGTGATGCTGTTGCAAAAAAAGCAAACATGATTCTAGGATGCATTAACAGGTGTGTTGTCAGCAAGACACAAGAAGTCATTCTTCCGCTCTGCTCTGCGCTGGTTAGGCCTCAGTTGTAGTATTATGTCCAGTTCTGGGCGCCGCATTTCAAGAAAGATGTGGAGAAATTGGAAAGGGTCCAGAAAAGAGCAACAAGAATGATCAAAGGTCTGGAGAACATGACCTATGAAGAAAGACTGAACGAATTGGGCTTGTTTAGTTTGGAAAAAAGAAAATTAAGGGGGGACATGATAGCAGTTTTTAAGTATCTAAAAGGGTGTCATAAGGAGGAGGGAAAAAACTTGTTCTTCTTGGTCTCTGAGGATAGAACAAGAAGCAACGGGCTTAAACTGCAATAAGGGAGGTTTAGGTTGGACATTAGGAAAAAGTTCCTAACTGTCAGGGTGATCAAACGCTGGAATAAATTGCCTAGGGAGGTTGTGGAATCTCCATCGCTGGAGATATTTAAGCACAGGTTAGATAAGTGTCTATCAGGGATGGTCTAGACAGTACTTGGTCCTGCCATGAGGGCAGGGGGCTGGACTCAATGATCTCTCAAGCTCCCTTCCAGTCCTAGTATTCTATGATTCTAAAGCTAAAGTAGTAAACATGACAAGTTAGTTACAAACTTAGATTTAAAAAGATAAATTTCTATAATAAACAGCTCTTTATGTCTTTTATGGCTGACCCATGCCAAGCAATATGGGGTCTCTTGGAAATGTTGCCCCTCAGAGTCCAGAAAGCATAAAAATCCCATTTTCTCCTTGGTAGGGATTTTTGTCCCATTCTTAGATGGAATGACTCATGCAGTCAAGATTTCTGTCCTTTGATGCTACACAATGCTTCAGTTACCTTCAATGAGTCATGTTCTGAGCAGGACAAGCACTTTACCTTTATTAATGCTACATTTCTTGTTTGCGTTAGACAACTGCAGCAATTTACAATGCAAACACTAAATATAACTTTGTACTTTGGACTACAGAGGTTGTAAGTTGTTGGATCAGTACATGCAGCATCCTACATTAGTCATAAGGTAGACACAAACACATTCTTACAACTCTAATATTTATGTTAACAATACTAACGCACAGATGAGCCATATTAGTTTCTTGCTATGTATCTATTCTTTGTATTAGTATTAGCTATGTTCAGTGAGGCCTGACACTTTGGCATGACCTGACACTTGGACTATCAGCATCACACAAGATATCTGCTATCTCCAGGTGGTCAGCTCCAAGAGATACATGTAGGATACAATTCCTCAGTTTTTCTAAATTTTAACTGCATCTCATCAATTTTTTTTCGGGGGGAGGAGGATGAGTAGGGACTGTGGCATGAGTGGCCATGTCTAATGAGTGAGGAGCTGGGGCTGAAGTCAGGATTCAAGCATGGGCAGAGATAAAGTTAAGTGTGAAGCCAAAAGTCTGAATTAGAGAGTCAGGAGTCAACGCAGAGATTGAAGCTGTGTTCAGCATAGGACCTGAGGCCCTCCAGTAAGGTAGGAAAATAAGAACCAGTAACAGATAGGGATCTGGGATAAGGATGCAAGAATCAGAAAGAGGCAAGTACGCAAAGGCCTGTAGTAGGAGTTGGGCAGGGACTCTCCTAGCTGTTCAGCCAATTTCCCATGCCTCTTTCTAGTTTAAGTAGTGTGATCCAACCTCAATAGTGGGACCAGACATTTCACTCAGTCATAAGCTTCCTTGTGTGAGCTACAGCTTCAGTAGCCACCTTCTCCAGTGTAGCTCAAATGAGCTGAGTAGTGTGCACATTCTGGACCCTGCTAGATCACTCACAGACCGGGGTATAATGCCTGTGATCCATCACAGTTCTTCAAATGATTGGTGATGTGCATTCAATAGGGGTTGTGTGTGTGTGCTGCATGCACGAGCATCAGAAATTTCTCCCTTAGCTGTACCTGTCATGTTGCCTGTGGAGCCCCCTGAAATGGCTTCTTAAAGGCAAGGTATAGAGGACACTGCTGCCTCACTGCCCCTTCAGTTCCTTCTTACCACCAGTCACGGTCACTGGAGCTTCTTCATGCTCTTGCTTCACAAGTGCCTCTTCAGTGGTGTCCCATAGTTAGTTGTGTACAGTTCTATGTTTAGTTTTTTGCAAGAAAAAAAAAAGAGCTCCCCATCCCCGCACCTCAGCCAATCCCCTGGCTGGGGCTGCCGAGGTGCTTTTACTGAGTACCAGCAAAAAAAACACTGTTTTTTCGTATTCTTAGCTGTAGCTAAAATTTGGATAGCTTCAGGAGATTTCCCTTTAATTTCCAATTCCCCTGACTGGTGCAAGCCACAGGTTCAGGTGTTTTAAGTCCTGTCAGAGCTTTAGAAAGTCTACACCCAAGGCTAATCCACATTCTTCATGCTTCAAGTGCCAGGGCAAGGGCCATCAGACCAATAAGGCTGTGTCTACACTATAGAGGTCTTTCAAGATAACAGCTGTTATTTCAAAACAACTTTACTAGCATCTACACTATGCATGTTATTTTGAAATAAATATTTCAAAATAGGCATTTTTAAGATACAGAATAATGCTATTTTAAAATGTCATAATGGCGCCCAATGGCAGTATTTCGAAATAGTGCTGTTTGTCTGGAAATGCTATTTCAAAATGCATTTTGTGTGTAGCTGTGATTTTGAAATAAGATATTTCAACATAGCTGTTTTGAAAAACCTTATTTTGAAATACCTCTGTCATGTAGCCCTAGCCTAAGTAATCCATTTGGAAAAGCTTTAAACCCAGGACAAAAAAAGTGCATTACTGTTGCCTAAAGCTCCTGCTCATGGAGGCAGCTCTTCACCCCCAAATGCCACCAGAATTGGTTCCAGTAGCAGCAGTGAGCAGCACCCTGGCTTCAGTGCAGGATTCCTTGGCACCAAAGACAGACACCTAGAGAGCACACCAACACCATCCCCTGGCCGTGGCCACACTACCCCCTCCTTTTGGAGGGCATGCTAATGAGTCACTTTGGCAGATGCTAATGAGGTGTGCCATGAATATGTAGTGCCTCATTAGCATAATGGCAGCCACATGTGCTTCAAAAGTGCTGGTTTTGAAACACACGCCACCTGTGTAGCTGGAGGCCTTTCAAAATCACCTCCCCCCCCGATTTCAAAAGCCCCTTCTGGGTTTTGGGAAGAAGGGGCTTTCAAAATCACGGGAGGTCATTTCAAAAGGCCCCTGGCTACACGGATAGCATGCATTTAGAAACTGGCACTACAAAGCATGTGTGGATGCCACTATGCTAATGAGGCACTGCATACTCATTAGCATCTGCCAAAGTAGCTCATTAGCATGCACCCTGGTGCTGGATAAAAAAAAGGGAAAATGGAGAGAGGCTGGTTCCATGCCAAGCATCTATAAAAGGACCCTTGCAAGGTGCACCCTAAGTCAGGGCAACTGAAGTCTGGGCCACGAATCCCAGCACTGTCAACTCTGGCCCAGCCAGGAGTGTGGTGCTGCTGAACTTCCCTAGTGATGGGGATCTGGAGAAAGAGTTGGACCTCTCCTCTGTTAGGTGTTTTTGATCACTATTCCCTCTGATGTGTATATTGCACACTTTATTACGTTTGAATAATTAAATACAGATTCTGGAAAATCCACATGGCATATGGGACTAAACTCCATCTTAGTGCCTTTATTCTCAAAGTTTTCTTGACAGAATTCTGTTCTTGCCAAGATTCTAAATGACTGAGAATGGGCCAGAAACGGATTGGTTCAGAAGTCCCTTAGAGGTTTTTGCACCACTGAGTGCCTACGGCTATGTCTACGCTAACCCCAAACTTCGAAATGGCCACGCAAATGGCCATTTCGAAGTTTACTAATGAAGCACTGAAATGCATATTCAGCGCTTCATTAGCATGCGGGCGGCTGCAGCACTTCGAAATTGATGCGCCTCGCCGCCACGCAGCTCGTCCCGACAGGGCTACTTTTCGAAAGGCCCCCGCCTACTTCGAAGTCCCCTTATTCCCATGAGCTGATGGGAATAAGGGGACTTCGAAGTAGGCAGGGTCCTTTCGAAAAGGAGCCTTGTTGGGAAGAGCCGCGCGGCAGCGAGGCATGTCAATTTCGAAGTGCTGCGGCCGCCCGCATGCTAATGAAATGCTGAATATGCATTTCAGTGCTTCATTAGTAAACTTCGAAATGGCCATTTGCGTGGCCATTTCGAAGTTTGGGGCTAGTGTAGACACGGCCTACAAGGAACTGCAAACAGTGATGCAGTTGCTGTCCACCACTGAGGCAGCCATGTCTGGTCTCTCTGCATGGGCATCACTCCAGGACCTAATGGTAGATACTATCAATGGACAGGACTTTAAGGACTTATTAACAGATTTTTCCTCACTCCTGAATCCACCAATGATTGAGATAGAGACATTTTTATCAGCCTGCAGCTGTTGATCTCCTGCTTGGGCAGTGCAGAGCCAGATTCCCACTGTGCTCCAGAGATCTTGAAGTCCATCTTCAGTACTGATGACCTGCATCGCAACCAAGGCAGTACGTCAATTTTGGGCAATTTATTTTACTTTTATTTTATAGTTTGATCACAGGAACAGGTTTGTAGGGTCCAGAGTTACTTCCTGGAATCTATTTAGTGATTTGTTATAGTGATTTCCTCTACAAACTCCATGTAGTTGTATATTTTCCTTAACAAATCTCTTAATTGTACACTTATATTCTCTCTGTCCTTTATTTCAACACAACATGGGAGGGAGGTACACAGTTTTCTGGTCTCCCATATTACAGAAGCCAGCAGGTGGTCAAGAACTTGCACCATTTTGGGGTGTCTTTGAGAATATCTCCATATCTGAGACCTTCAAAGCTGCTCACGCTCTCATTGCTATGAAAGCACACAACCCGGTGTAACAGGCAAGGGCACTGACACTGACACCAGTACCAACACAAACATTGGCACCACCATCCCTGGCAATACAGTCCCCTATAGCTTTAGAAGCTATAATTAGAAGTACCAGTAGTCCAGCACAAGGCAAACCAATCCCTTTTGCCACATTACTGGTCTCCTGTACTGTTGGCCTCCGCCCTTTCCTGGTCAGGCTCCAACTGCTTACACTCATCCCTTGCTTTATGAGCACAGTTGGTTCCCAACTTTCTGTTCATAGGCAGAAACTTGTAAGAGGGACACTAAATCCCTATTAAATTACATGTAAAAGTCCCTGATTAGTTCCAAGGACTCCTAACTCGGGGAAGGAGTGGCAGCAGGTGGCGTTGCTTTTGAAAGGTGAGTGACCCTTTGGTTGGGGAGGGTTAAAGGCTGTGGGTAGTTTGGGGCTGTGGGCGGGAGGGAGGGTTAAAATCTGGTGGTGGGTTGGTGGGGGTTCAGGCTGCCATGGTTTGGGGCCGGTGGGGGGTTGGGCTGTGGGGCCACAGGGGTCAGGCGAGGGGGGGGTCTGGCTGTGGGATGATAAGGGGATCTGACTGCCACGGTTTGCAACCACAGGGCCAGTGGGGGGGGAGGCTGCAGGGGTTACAAGCGACAGGGGCATCAGGCTGCAGGGTGGTCTGGCCGTGGCGGGGGTCTGGCCACAGGGGATATAAGCAGCCATGGAGCAGTCTGGTCGTGAGGGGTATGGCCAGCATGGGAACAGGTGGCCTCAGCAGGGGTCTGGCTATGGGAGATATACAGGCAACCACGGTGGGTACAAGCAGCGGGTGGGGATTACAGGCAACAGCAGGGTCTGGCCATGGGACCAGCAGGGGTGTCAGGGTGTCGAGCCATAGGGCATACAGGCAGCCATGGGGCCACAGGGGGGCTCTGGCCACAGAGGGTACAAGCAGCCGGGGCAGGGGGTACAGGCAGCTGCGGGGGTCTGGCTGTGGGGCTAGCAGCGGTGTCGGACTGTGGGGCTGCACGGTGTACAGGCTGTGGGGCCAGTAAAGGGGATCTGGCTGCTGCAGTTTAGGGCTGCGGGGGGTGTCAGGCAGCAGGAGAGGGTCTGACTGCAGGGCTGGCAGAAGTGTCAGGCTGCTGCAGGTTGGGGCTGCAGGGCCACGGGAAGCGCAGGCAGTAGTGGGGTGTCAGGGTGCAGGGCCAGCAAGGGGTCAGGCTGCAGCAGGTTGGGGCTGCGGGGGTGTGTGTCAAACTAGGGGATTGGAGCTGCAGGGAGGCGGGTAAGGCTCATATGGGCAGGGGAAGGTCACTTGTAGAGTAAACTAAGGTAGGTAAAGGTGTGTCCCTCCTTTAAGTGAGTACTCATAAATGAAGTAATCGTTTAACAAGAGATGAGAGTATTGGATTCAGGCAAGGAGTCGTCAGTTTGCTGCTGCAGCTGGTACCACGGCTCATAGGCTGTGCTAGCTCCAATACTACGCTGGCTGCTGCAATGGCAGACACCTGTCCAATGACCCTTTTGGATGTGTTAGGCCTATACCAGGCTCCAGGGTAGGCCTTTAGAGCTGCATCCATGCCCCATGGTCCTCCTTTAGCCTCATCTGAGCTGCACCATACCCCAAGGAAGCAGGTGGACCTGCCTGTTCAAATGGACCTGGGCTCAAGCCCAAGGCTTACTGAGACACTTCCTAGCACAACACTGGCACCAGAGGCTACCATGGAACCAATGGTTATATCTGGACCAACTGCTAGGGAGCTGAAAAGACAAGAGATCTGATCCCAATACCTCTGAAGAGGAGGTAGCCGGTACCTCCAACATGATGATTCCAGCACTGGGCAATAAGGGCAACCAGGACCTTCTACAGCACGTGACCCAAACTTGCATCTTCAGGCTGAGAATGGCATAGAAGATGTCGATCTCATAGTGGACATTCTTGCCCCAGAGGGGCCCTCCAGGTTTTACCCTCGATAATGACCACAGAAGTGCTGTGGCAAATTCCATCTTCCTGACCTCCCATGGTGTAGCAGGGTTGAAAGGAAATATGGTGGCTGCAAAAAAGGTACAAGCACCTTTTCACACACCCTCAGCCCCTTACGCTTGTGGCCAAAGTATCAAACTACAAAAAGTGGCACGGAAAGCCAGGGCCTGTACCCAAATCAAGGGACACAAAGAAACTGGACATGTTTGGCCATAAATTCTATTCAACTGGAACCCTTCAACTTCAAGCAGCTAACCAGCAAGCATTGCTGAGCTGCTATTCTTAAGCTATGGACTGCCCTCATAAAATTTAAAGAGGAGCTTCCTGACAACTCCTGCCACCAGTTCACAACATTAACAGAAGAGATCAAGGTAGTCTCAAGGACCTCTCTTCAAGAAGCCCTGGACCCAGCAGACTATGCAGCCCACACTATGGCGATTGCTATTACCACGAGATGCAGGTCATGCTTTGGGGTCCTGGGAATACTCCCTCACATTAACTGGCAGACGTGGCCAAAAGGGAACCAGCCGAAAGGAATGTTCGCCTACCTGCTTCAGTCATCGGGGTTTGTTCTTAGCTCTGCCCCTTAAAAGAAATAAAACTGACTAAAATGTGGGTGCAAACAAATAGGATATTTATTTAACAGTTCAACAAGGTGACTAAAAGATAAATCAAAGGACATAACACACACACACACACATGAATGAAACAAGGACCCCACAACCAAAGGTAAGTAACAAAGAAATAGGTTGCTGACCATGACTCAGGTAAATTCCCTCCCCCAGGAAAGGACCCAGGTAAAGGATGGAAGATTTAAGAAACCACAACCATGTCCTTCAGCTGAGGACCCTCACAGTGATGAGACAGTTCTGGATTCTGTCTTCAGATGGCACTGGCAGGTAAGGAACGGCGAGGTGATGTAAGCACCCCATGGATTGGTTTGCTCTCCCCTCCTGCATTATTTTGAGGAGTAAAGGGATTTCAAAGTTGCCCAGGCACTTTGAAGTACCAGCAGGTTAGCTGCAGCTACACATGAGATGCCACTTCAAAGTTTAAGAGTTTGGAGTTGCCGCAGGGGACAATTAGCTTAATGAAGTGTTGCATATACAGCACAGCACTTCATTAACAATCTCCCGACACCCTACTTACCATGCTCCCTTCCAAGTATGGAGCTAGTCTAGACACACCTGAAATGTTTTTTGCTGGTCTTCCAAAGCAGCACACTAGCAGTAAGGAGCAGACGGTCCACTCTCTGCACATTAGGCATGAGTATTCTATACTGAATGTACAAAGATATTCTACAAATCAACGCAGCTCTTTATTGCAATAGTGGAAAGAATGAAGGGCCTCCATATCTCAGCCCAGCATCTACCATCCTGCATCAGGAGATGTTACAACCTGGCCAGGGTACTAGCCCCAGCCTTGCCAACCCCCTCCACGAGACCATAGACCTCCTCGGTAATATTCCTCACCCAATTCCCTATTCAGGGCATGTGTAGGGCAGGGACATGATCGTTCATTTACACCTTCTCATCTCACTATGCCCTCACACAGCAGACCAGAGGTGATGTGGCTTTTGGCAGGGAAATTCTGCAGTCTAAAAACAGGAGACCTCTTACTCTTCCTCCAAGGAAGCTACTGGAGAGTCACCTCAAGTTAACAAGACACAGATATGGACATTTCATTGTTTTACTCATAGGTGAAGAGGTAAAACAATAACAAAGAAAAGTAGAGTTGGTATCTGCATTTCATTCCCCTTTTTGTGGGTAGGAGGAGTGCACACGTAGGAGTTTATGTCCTCAGCATCCTTCCCCACAATCTCAGTGAAACTTTCATGGAAACACTGTGCAATCCTCTCCTGAAAGTTTCTAGCATTCATTGTCTCATTTCTTCTTCCACAGTAGGATAGTTTCCCATGCCCCTCTGTGATAAGTTCAGCTGTCACCACTGTAATAAAAAGGTTAACAGCACAGGGATCCAGGGAGTTTTGGGATGCCAATAGCAGACATGTGCTTTAACTTCTGTTACTCTACAGAGTGAGATATCTGCTAAAAACACCATTGTCTGTGGGAAATGATTCCAATGTTTAGTGCCTTTGGACTATATTTGTACCCATGGAATATGGCCAAAATGTTACTTCATGCAATTGAAATTCCTTACCCCCTGACTCCCCAGATCATCCAAGTGGGCTATATTCACTGTAGATGAGGCTGGAGAAGTGTTCTACAAATAACAGGCAGTCCTATGACACATTAGAGACTAACGCATTTATTAGGTCATAAGCTTTTGTGGATAAAACCCACTTCATCAGCTGTTGAACTAAGGCACACCACAGCTGCAGCGTCAATAAGCATGTCTTACAGATTTTTACAAGAATAACAACCTTCAGAACACTCTTCCCTTTTCTCTTTCCACTGTGATTGTAAATCCAATGATATACCAGTTTCTATCACCAGCTGCTGCAGCCATGAGTGACTTCACTGCCAAGGCATGTCTGTCCCTGATGAGGAGAAGGAAGAAAAAGAGTAGGAGGACATGTTCAGTCAGATCCTGCAAGTCAGTGCTGCAACACATAATGAAGAAAGGGCCTGGAAGGCCAACAGGACAGACTGCTTGGTGAAGGAAAAAAGCAAATTAGGGAAAGGCCCAGGAGTTCCAGCAGGAAACGATAAAAGAGATGCTGTTTTTCCAATTTTAAAATTTCATTCTATTAATTAAACATTTACATTGCATTGCCTGTTTCTTGTTTTTATTTTAAACTATTAATTGTAAATTAATACAACACACAGCAGAACGAATAGTGATAGTCACAGCACAGGTAAATGTATGATAGCAGCACATAACCCATAGATTTTGTACCTTACTGAAGCTAATATTTATAAACGTGTAACAAGCACTACACAATTTCTAACAACAGCCATTGTCCAACGCTCAAAGAATGGTCCAGCCAGAACATTATAGGGTCTGACCACTAAGGTGCTCTTTGAAAGTCTTCCTCAACCACATAACTACATGTTGAACTCTTGTGTTTGGCTCTTCAAAGTCAGAAAACATGCGCTTCACCTCCAAACTAACAAAACCTTTTTTTCCCTTTACATCATACCTTGGTAAAAAGGGTAGCTATAACCATTGATATATTTTTCTCACAGAGACCCAATCTAGTGAGTAAACATCGCCGACATCTCTTTAGTCTACCAAAAGCATATTCAACAATTATTCTGGATCTGCTGAGCTGTTAGTTGAGATTTCCTTAGTGCTGCTGAGGTGGCCAACTTCATGAATCTTTAGTCCAGAGTTTAGGCAAGGTGATTGGTCCTCAGGTCTGAATATCCTAACCCAGCTACAAGCATTCCTATAGCAAAGACCTATCCATATTACTGTGTCCTCATAGCCATACATGGGAAAACAGAGGCACAGAGCATATTCCACGGCTGTGCTGTGGCAGTGGTACCTAACCTTTTCACTAGTGCAGGCCCCCCATCACTCCCGAAAACCATCCACGACCCCTCATCAAAGCCAATTCTAGCTGCTATGTACTCTTCATTAAATGAAAAAGGAAACCACAAGGTAGGTTTTCAGACAGCGATTAACAACATTATTGGAAGATATTCAATTTAAAAATAGCTTATTGTAATTTTGCAATTTATTTAGAACTTATTTTCTATGACACCTTTTATTTATATTTTTGGACAGACCTCATGCAATACCATCATGGACCCCAGGGATCGGCAGACCCCAGTTTGGGAACCACTGTGTTAAGGTATTCCGGAACTCTAGGATTCTCTCCCAATAAATTATAAGGTAAATCATGGCAGTGAGGATTATTATTCAAGTGATTTTGTTGCATCCTTATTGCAAACAGACAAATTTTAGCCCAAGTTAAAGCACAGCTCAGATTCTAATCCTCCTTCCCCCAGTTAAGCCCACTATCCTGGGTTTACATCACCACCAAGCCTATGTCATTCTTGGGTGGTGGGGCTGAGGAGGGTTGGTCATAAGCCAATATTAGCTGAGCAATGAATGAAAACGTCCCTAAAGAGAAAACACAGTATAATTTCTTGGTAGACATTTAGTATACCTAAAACTTTGTAAATTGTATTTGAAATGAGATTTTTACCAGATATTAAGTAATAAAATTATCCGTGTACTAATTCCCCTTTTTGTTACATATATTAAAATGTAAGATTTCAACATAATATTCACAATTCTATATTTTATTACCCATATTCATTTTGTTCTTTTGCAGATTTCTCAGTCTTTGTAGTGTGGCCATCACATAAAGTCCATTTCATCTGGCCCACACTCTGGATCACCATCTTGTTGTGGTGAGTGGGCTTGTGTGTTCCAATGAACCCAAGTGTGAGGCTGTAGGGAATCTTGTACTCCTGGCAGGGTCACTCATGGAGGAAAGGTTGAGGGAAGAGTCCACACAAAGAACAATCCAAGAAGTCCTCGATGGCAGAACATGAGGAGGATAGAAAGGCTAATGCTGTAACAGCTGTGATGGTGGATGAAGGCTGCAGCAGACAGGAGATGCCCAATTGTCATGGATCCCATACCATTGGACCTGAGACCTCTATCCATCAAGGATCGTGTGGTGGCTGCAGTGCAACAGTCCCCCCCCCCGCCAAATTAAAAGAAGTCATTCACAGGCATCTTTCTCTGTATTCTGCTCTCCTAAACTTTAGCCCTATGGTGACTGGCAATGGGTGCAAGATTATGAAATCTGGAAACTTTCA
Organism: Carettochelys insculpta; assembly: GCF_033958435.1. Classification (NCBI taxonomy): domain Eukaryota; kingdom Metazoa; phylum Chordata; order Testudines; family Carettochelyidae; genus Carettochelys; species Carettochelys insculpta. The sequence continues at coordinate 285,769,286 of NC_134137.1, read as the reverse complement.
GTCATGGACCAGCATGTAGGCGGTGGATGTATGTATCAGTTGTTCTGCTTCAAGAAATGAGGTGACAGAATGCTCCAGCTACTGCATCCATGAGTGAGTAGCCCTATTTGGGATCCACTCTGCTCACCCCACATGGGGAGGGGGATAGAAAATGTGCCCTAAACAGAATCCACCTCAACCACCCTCACTGGATAACCGCATCCAGTGGGTTCACCTCTATGTAGCTGAAATCAAATGGTAAACTTTGGAACATGGAATATTTGGACTTGAATGGACAACCCAGACAGTGGGCAACCTGAAAGATGCATGGCAATTATCATCTGCAATCTGCGATGGTTCAACATTGATATAGCTGCCCTGGCAGAAACACATAGACCAGAAGAAGTACAGCTAAGAGAAGAAGGTTGAGGGACACCTTTTCCTGGAAACCAACCCTAACGGAAGAAAAAAAATGAATTCATGGAGTTGGATTTCCCATCAAGAATGAACTGACAAAGATCCTACCTGAAGTCCCTGTCGGCATCACTGAGCATCTCATGACTTCCCACTTGGAGCTTGCCAAAAACCAAACAGGCAACTGTCATCAGTGCTTATGCACCAACTCCAGATGCCGAAGATGACGTCAAGGAGAATTTTTACATCCAATTGGACACAGTCTTGAAAGACATTTCCAAAGACGACAAGATTATTCTTTTGAGGGATTTCAATTCCAGGGTCAGAAGAGATGCAGGGGAATGAAGGAGTCAGCAACAGCAACTCCAGTGAAGTGCTCCTCCTTATTAAATGCACGGAACATGAGCTCGTCATCACAAAAAGCCCTCTTCCGCCAGAAAAACAAATTTAAGACTTCATGGCAACATCCTTGATCAAAGTACTGGCAGTTAATAGACTATGTCATCATCCACACTTGGGATCGGCGTGATATCCCTCTTATATGTGCAATGACTAGCACTGATGACTGCTGGATCAATCCATAATGGCAGTTAGGACTGTCACCAAAGAGAGACCTCAGAGAAAACAACAAACAAGGCTTGAAGGACCCCATCAGACGAAGTTACTTCCAGATAGCACTCTAAAGGAAGCTGCTGACAGTACACCCTGAAGATGTGGAAGAACACTGTTAATTGAAAAAGGCTATCAATGGAGCTTGTGGAGAAACCATTGGCTACCAGTCCAGGAAGCATCAGAACTGGTTTGGTGAGAATGATATACAAAATTGAACATCTGACTGGGGAGAAAAGAAAAGCTTTTAGGGTCTGGTAAAATGACATCAACTGCACAACACAGAGAGAAGCACATGCCAAGGCCAAGGCAGAAGTCCAACATAAAACAAGATCTCTGAAAAACTAATGGTGGACTGAGAAGGTGCAAGAACTCCAGCATCCTGCGGACGTCAACAATACAAGAGATTTCTTCAATGACACCGAAGCTGTTTATGGACCGAGAAACCATGGAATAAGTTCCCTGCAATCAAAGGATGGTACCCAGCTCTTAAGAGACAATGAAGCAATTGCTTCTTGCTAGAGGGAGCGCTATAATGAACTCTTGAACCACCCCTACACTGTGGTCCTAGAATCCCTTGATGAAATTCCTCAGCAGCCACTGAGGGATAATGCTGCAACACTTCCTACCCTGAGTGAGCTCCAAGCTGCCATCAAAGCGATGAAGTACAACTAGGCAACTGGACTAGATGGAATCCTCGTTCAAGTCTTCAAAGAAGGCAGGTCAGAGCTCCACAAACAACTCCAAATCCTGATTCTCAAGATCTGGGATAGGGAGCAGATGCCACGAGAGTTCAGAGACACAATGACTGTCAGACTCTTTAAGAAGGTTGACAAGTCGGACCATAGAAACTATGGCAGCACCTCCTTCTTGGCAACAACATGGAAAAATCTTAGCTCAAATCCTTGCAAATCAATTCCTGTCACTCTCTGAAGAAATTCTCCCAGTATCTCCATGTGGCTACCAACTATTCCTAGAACAGTGGACATGATCTTCACTGCCCGGCAATTACAAGAAAACTGTCATGAACAAAACCAAGCCTTACACATGAGTTTCATCAACCTAACCAAAGCATTTGACTGAATCAATCATAGTGCCCAGCCACTTAACCCACAGGACTGTCTTTAACAAACTCCCTCAGACTCCTTCCTTCAGAGCTCCGATTGTCTCAGCTCTTGAATTGTGATTGTACAGAAACACTTCAGTTTTTCCATGTGAAAATTTACCACACAGATTCACAAATTTCCACACCCTATTTATGAATATTTTTAGACCTCCACTATCCTTCCCTGTCCTCTGCATGTGTACAAAGCCAGAGGAGTCAGCTAAAATCCACATGTCCTTCCCATGGCTTCTTGACCATTTGATGGTGCATGAACATATAAAAATAAAAATCAAATATTACAATATGAGCCACCCCACCTCCTTCTGTATATCAGGCCTGTGGGCTATCCCCAGTTGGAGGAGTTGCAAAATCTAGCCTGGGAGTATAGGTGCACTGGGAATAGGGGGTAGGTTGTTGGTGGGAAAGCGTGGGACTTTGGGCATAGCAACCATCTCATTTCACCTTATCCCCAAGGGATGCAGCCTTGGGGATTATTAGAAGGTGGGCCTGGTGCAGGAAAACAGAAGCAGTTGGGGCCCCAGCACCTCCTGCATGCTGTGCCACATTTTTCCCCCACAACCCACCCGTGAGTTTGAGACCCCACTATAGATGTTGCTGTGCTGCCAAAGGACAGCAATTTGGTCAGTGTATTTTGTATGTGAGTGGTGTTAATACTGAATTTATAACAAAACTAACAAATGCTCATGTAGCACCTTGAAGACTAACAAAATAATAAGTAAATTATAAACAATAAATAAATAATTGTGTTAGTCTTCAAGGTTCTATATGACCTCGTTTGTTTTGTTAGAATACAGACTAACATGGCTACCTCTGTTACTACTGCATTTCTACTGTAATTACTCACTGAAATATAATTTCTACTCTTTAACTGGAACTTAATTTCTCTAACCTACAAGGGGACATATTTCTGCATTGTATGTGTTTAATTAAAAATGAGATACTAAGAAAATCAGAAAACTTTGGTAATTGAAAAACATTCTAGTTCACCGTCCTAATGCTCAGCATATGTACAATACTTTACATTTAAAAAGAAAATATACATTACGTATCCTTTCTTGTTTGTGGGTAAGATAACTTTAGACTTTTAGTCATGTTAGAAAGAAAGGGTTCCTAGTTTAGACAGAACGTGTAACAGACATCAAGATAGGTAGGGAATATTTCAGGGGCACAATAAAGACATGGACTCCAGACTGTGATTTCTACTTCTGGCTACCAGTGATTTGCTGTGTGACCTTACATAAATTGTTTAACCTTGCTGCTGTTTGTTATGCAGTATCTATGTTCTCAGAGCGGTACAAGGTAGTAACAATGGACAGCTTCTACCCTGAAAAGGTTAGAATACATTTTCCTGTCAGTAAAATAGGAAAAATAACTTACCTTGTCCTTAGGAAGGTAGATAGGAGGGCTAACTTCACTGTTGCCAATTCTCAAGTTTTTTTTTTTTTAAAGCCCCAGTTCCTGGAAATAGGTGACGAGAAGAGACTCCCAGCTTCCATTTAATTAAAACAAACAAACAAACAACCCCCCCAAACCCTTGTGACTAAAAAAAGAGCAAACATTATTCTAAGGCAGGGCCCGTTCGGGGTAGGGGCATGAAATTTTGTAAGGGAGGGGGCAGCACGATCAGCAGCTGGGTCTCAGGCTCATCCAACTCTTTTAAAAACACTTATAAGCCAATTAACACATATTTATTTTCTCATGTGACAAACGGGCTTTTTTCATATGAATATAACCAAAATTTCCATCAGTTTGGATTCCCTTAGACAGGTTGGGAGGGCTCTACTAATTGCAGGGATGAAAAGTGGGGCCTGATGTAAGAAGTTTGCTCACCCTTGCTCTAGTCCATCCTACAAACTCAGAACCCAGAGGACGCATATAAAGAACCCAGACAGATGACAGGTACAGGCAGGTCATGACTTTTGAAGGTGCAGGGATCAGCCACAAACATTACTATACCACGGCACACACCACCTGCCTCTGAAGGGAAGGGGCAGGTAACTCTTTGGGGGCTGGTGTTGGTATGAAATACAGAACTAACACTTCCTGATATTGCAGGAGGAAGGTGCTGTGCTCCCCCGCCCAACACACCCCTCACCTCTGCCAAGCACAGCCTGGACACCCACCCCAATGCTCCAACCCCCAAATGTGTGCCTCCTGCATCTCCTTCCTCTCCCCCCAGAGCTCTAGCTCCGGTTCCCCAACCAACCTCTGCCAGGCACAGCTCCTGCCAGTCCCCACTCCAACTCTGTGCCCTTCCCCCACATCCCAGCCCTACACCCCTTCCCCCGCCAAAAAACCACTCTAGTTCAGTTCCCTTCCCCGCCCTTCCCTTCCCGCCAAGTATTACCGCAGCCCAAGCCCCCTCCCCAAACAAGGGTACTCCCTCATAGCCCGTACCCCCGGTGCCTCCCCATCCCGACAGCGCAACCAAAAGCTGCACTCCCCTCTACCGAGCTACACCTACACAACCTTTCTCAACCTACGCCGCACTGCGTTCCGTTCCACCTTAAATACGGAGCAGCCTTTACACTTCACCAGTAACCTTCCGCGGCCACCCGAGCGGGGGTGGAGCCACACATTCATTTAAATAATACATGCTGATTTGCATGCCTCCAAGATGGCCGACGTTCGGATTGGCCAGCAACGAGGCAGCCCCCACAGCCGCTCCCCGATCCCACAGAGGGGCGGGGCCAGAGATCAGGGGGCGGAGATGTGGGTCTCATTTGCATAACGGCCGGGCGCGTGCAGCAGAGAAAGGCGGCTGTACCCAGTTCTCCTTTTGAACAAGCGGCGAGCGGCGGGAGCGCAGCCCAGCTCTCCAGCTCCGGCAGGGCTTACAGACACAGGTACAGCACAGGACGCGACAAGGGGCTTCTTTTCACCTGACGCCGGGTTCACTTTATCGCGAATGCTCCCCAGCGCCGCGGTATCTGCGCTGCGCGCATGCGTGGGCGCAGCAGCGATGCAAACGGATGAGCTGCATGGGAGCACGTGACCGAGCTCCGGTGCAGCTTTCTGCGCGCATGCGCATTTCCCTTTCCTGCGTTGAGTCGCTGCTGGGGGAGTGTGTGCTACGAGGGTGCCTCCTCTTTTCCCCTCAAGGGCGGGAGTTTCCCTGCAGGGGCCGCTGCTGGGCAGAGGTAGGTGCCAGATGGGTGGAGCGAACCTGGGGCTCTGCACTGATCCCCTGAGGCCAACAGCCTCCTGGGAACAAGGAGTAGTTGCCTCTGGTTTTCCCTTGGGGATGGGAGGCTGCAGCCACAAAGTCATGCCCCTGCCCTTACCTATGATGAGGAATTTTCCTGCCCCTTGTACTATAACATGGGGAATAACGGGCAGAAATGAGTCAGTCTGGCTGGGAGTGTTGGTAGGTTAGTGATGGATAAGATGTGGAAGGTCACAACAGCAAGTGTGTCCAGGGTTATTTCAGATCTGATAATAATACCACTATGGTGTTGCATGTGGGTTTTAGATATGTTTATTAGTGCCAGAGATGCTGTCCTTAGTGTCTAACTAAGTGTTCAGGAGAAAATTACTACTGTTGTTAAATCGCTTAATATGATCGCTCAATATGAGTTACCATAGAATATGACTTTTTAAAAGGTTTTTGTAGCAGAGGTTTACTGACTGAAAATGAAAATATTGTCACATTGAAATGAGGAAGTTGTCTACTGATGCATTATTTATGTGGTACCATGGGTACTGTAGTAGTAGGCCAGGTGAAACTAACAAAGAACAGAATCTATGCCTCAAGTTGCAGCGAGGCCCATGTAAAACAAATGTGACACATGATAAATTAGTAGTCGTAGAATTAAAACATGCTCTTCATTAGTAAGGCGCAGGGTTCCAAATTTTAGGATTAATCTTTCAACTTTCATATGCTCAAAAATAAGTTGTAATTTTGTACTTAGTGCAGTTAGTTGAGACATGACTGTGTTAAAAGTCATGTAGTTGTCTTTACACTTCATTTCTCTTAGTTGATATATTTCTTTCCGATTACTAAGATATCTGACAGTCACCAAAAAAGTAAAGATATTGCCTTTGGCTCATGTCCTGCATAATATTTAATCATATTGTATTGCTCATGTGATTTTTAACATTGAGTGCATTCTCCAAGTGTGCTGATTAAAAATGGAGGAGGGAAACGTAAGGATTGTTCATTACAGTGGTGGAGAGGCTATCAAGTTTAAAATTGCAACCTTCATGTACCCACAGAAAAATAACATTGGCACATCTAGACCTCTTAAGTCTGTCTATAATTGTCAGCAATCATATATTTTATTTAAAGTAAGTGTACAATTGGTTGATTTCTTGGTGAATGTAACAAAGCTAACATTTGTATGAACTATGTACTTTTAGCTGAAGTACTTTATGCAAGAATAATATAGTACAACTTCCTTTTGTTGACAACATATTTTGTATTATTCCATAAATTCAAATGCATCTTTGGTATCATACGCAAAGTCAGTTAATTGTTAAGATTCAAGGTTTTTATGAAGTTAATATTCAATATATACTTAGTTTCTCCTAGGGAAGATTGAAGAGCATATTTAATAACATTTACTTAAATATCTCTGGTCTCTGTAAGATATAGTGCCGGCTACATAAATAAATTAAATATAGACATGATCAGATGTGAGAAATAAACTTTGCTTTGTCCAATCAAAGATTTTCTATTATGTCATCCTGTGTGTATATAACAAGAGCATTAGACTGAGGATCAGGAATTCTCTAGTTCGAAATTCAGTTCTGCTACTTGCTATGTGATCAGAGTGCAACTTCTGTCAGTTTGTCATCTGTAAAATGGGAATTGCAGTGGTTAACAATGATATTTTAAGGATTAATTTGTTAACTTTTGCACAGTCCTGGATGGAATTATTTAGTTTCTAAATCTCACGATTTTTTAAAATTCTTGCTGGTCATGGCAATATTTTTCACATATTTCAAAACCAGATGATTCTTATGCTGTTAATATCAAATCACGTTTTATGTACTCATAGAGAAGGGAAAAATGGTGTGAGATGTAACTCATTTGGAATTGCAACTAGTTTGTCATAGACACACTAATATTAAGACTATACAGAAATTTAATTTTGTGTGTGTCGATACAGTCATTACAAATAAGTCAGTTTTGTTTTTGTTTTATGAAGTTGGAAGACCTTGAAGCTCAGATCACATTGTACTTCCGTATATTCTGTGCAAAGAAGAATTGCTGCTTTAATAGAAACTCATTTGCTGTAAACAACCTCACAACTGTTTAAAGGGGATTGGTTAGAGATAGTGAAGTCCATATAATTTGAACTGCTTTGTATGTTGCTGTGCACACTAATTTAAAGTTTGTCTCTTGAATGATAAAGAACAGTGGGTTGGTTTTTTTTTTCAAACTTTTTTTTACATGCCTGCCCATAAATTTTGAATGGAAGTGTGGGAATCCCTTTGGACATATATGATGACCATTGTTTTATCTGAATGACAACCTTTTGTGGACCACTTAAACATAGTTCGTGGATCCATTATTGGCTTGGCTGGAGTTTGAAGGGTGGGAAATCGCCAGAAGTTATGTTATTTTGGACCTCTTAATCATTCATATCTGAATCATCTAAATAGTATACATTCAAATATTAGTCTTATGTATTTGCATACATCCAATTGTTTGTGGCTTTCACATTTAAATTTCCATGGTTACTAATTCTGGATGCTATTGAGTTGTGTCCATTTCATACACTCGGATGTTAAACATGGACGGCTAGGTATTAATTTCCTTGTTGGAAGATCCCCTTAGTAACATTTCCAGATACCACTCTGAAATGTCTTTTTCACGCTTTATATGTGATGATGCTACTAGCCAAGTCTTCAGGTTGGCCATATCCATTTTTAAGATTGAAAATTTTTGAAGAAACTAAAAAGAAAAAAGAAGAGGTGGGCTGTGGAACAGAGGAAGAATTATTTCTTAATTCACCAAAGCAGCTGTAATTTAAAATGTAAAACAAAATAAACTTTTACGTTGTTTTATTCAGTAACATATATGAGAAAGTATTATTAAAAAACAAGTCTTTTTAATATGGTATATTTTCTTTACAATGTTTTCCTCCCTATTATGAAGTATAGGTTAATTTCAAATGAAGTTTAAATATAACATGCTAAATCTGTATTTAGGAAGTATATTTAATCATTTATCAAGGTCAGGGGTTGTACATGAAAAGTCTGTGATTAGGTTTACTACTGTGCTCGCTTATCAATAGGAACTGCTATGCCAAAAATGTTTACACTGCCAAACATTAAATAATGTATGTTCACAAAAAGTATCATGCCAATAAATCACTTTTACTGAAGATAGCTTATTAAAACCACACTATCTCCATCTGTCATCCACCTAATAATTTTGTTTCATTCTCCAGTCTTGTGTTTATAAAATCATTTTGTTGTTGTGGATGTTACTGTGATGTCACAAAGTCAACATTACAACTTCCCCAAAGAACTGAAGGAGACAAAATGAGCTGTAAGATGGAAAGTTTAAAAAACAAACAAACCCAAAAACATTTTTTTCAAATAATTGGTAAAAGTGACCAGCGGAAATATTTTTCAAAGGTAATATGTGGTTGGATCTAGAATTTTGAAAGACTTTTCTAGTAGTAAAGCTTTTGGGCGCTCACTTAAATGGCTGCAGACTTTGCTGTGAGAAGGTGCTCTAGTGCATTGATGAGGAAAGTTATTTTTTTGTTTGTTTTTTCTTTTCTTTTTTTTTTTTTTTAAATCCTTTTAGTCTTTTTGATTTGTGGTCTATAAAAGATGAATGTGATTTATATATTCAGATATTTAGGGAATGATGGATGGTTCTCTATGACAATGGATTTTCTATGCCCCTTTGAAGTTGGCATCCTTTTGTGAAGCTGCCAACCAGCTTTTCTGTATGTACATAGAAATTGATATTGCATAAGGTAATTAGCAAAAACTGAAATTATCAATGTATGTTGCAGTAAAATCTGAAAGCTTCAAAAGGATGGCTATAGTGGTCAGACTTAAGTCCATTTAGTTCGGTATGTGGTCTTCTGACAGTAGCCAATGCCAGTCATTTCAGAAATGAACAGAACGTGCAATTCTGTTGCCCGCCCTCAGAAGCAGAGGCTAAGGGACGCTGAGAAAATAGTGTTATGTCTCTGCCTATCCTGACTAATAGCTGTTGATGTACCTATCTTCCCTGAACTTATTTAATTCTTTTTTAAAATCTGTTACAGTTCTGGCTTTCACAGCATTCCCTGGCAAAAAGTCTACAGGTTGGTTGGTTGTGCATTGTGTATAGAAATATTTCCATCTGTTTTAAACCTGCTGACTATTAATTTAATTGGCTGACCCCTATTTCTCATGTTACATGAAAAAATAAATAATATTTTCTTACTCACTTTCTCCCCACAAGTTGGGATTTCATAGATCTCTATTGTATCTCCCCTTGGTCATCTCTTTTCCAAGCTGAAAATTCAGTATTTTTAACTTCTTCTTATATGGGAACGGTTCTATAGCCCTAATTAGTTCTGTTGTCTTTCTCTCTCTCTCTTTTTTCCTATATATATAATATAAATTTTTGTGATGAGGGGACTAGATTTGCATGCAGTATTCAAGATTTGGGTGTACCATGGATTTAGATAGACGTTATTATATTTTCCGTCTTTTTTTATCTCTTTCCCAGTGGTTCCTAACAAACTTAGATTTTTTAAATTACTGATACGGCACATTGAGTGAATGGTTTTAGAGAGTTGTTATCCATGGTGAATTCAAAATCTCTTTCTGGAGTGCTGTCAGGTAATGTAGACCACATTGTGTTGTATGTACAGCTGAGATTATGTTTTCATATGTGCATTACAGTAAACGCTTTCATATCCAGCAGCTTTGGAACCAGGAGTTTGCTGGATGGTTCAAATATTCTGGATAATAGAGCGGTATACCTAGCAATGCATAACACTAAAGAAAAACAAGGTTAGATATTAACAAACAAACATGTATGAAGAGCAATTTACCAACAACAGTACTATTGTACACTGTACATTTATATGTATTTTCTGTATTTATTTGCATTTATTTTCACTATACTGTACTTATGGAAACCGTAGCTAAAATTTACTTACGGTTCAGTGTGGGCTATTTGAGAGTTCCAGATAATGGAATGCTGGATATGAAAGAGTTTACTGCACTTTGCATTTATCAGTATTGAATTTCATCTTACATTTTGTTGCCCAGTAACCCATCTTCTGCTTTGGACATTGTGTAGATGGTATACAAACATGCAATAAAATATCTGCCTCTACACAGAAAGTATAAAATCTGAATTTAAGAAAAGGTGTCTACTCAGTAGCAGGAGTGTATTGTCCAGAGCAGTGGTCCAAAACATTTTTGATTTTGTGGTAGGCACCTTGCCGGAGAGTGTATTTAACTGTCCCTGCAGCTCATAATTTCCCTTGGCACCATTAAAGAGAGATGTGGGATGTTAAGTTCCTGCAGTTTGGGTGTAGTCCTTGTTGGACAAGTAATAGTTTTTTTTAAATTCTTTAACTGTTCAGATTTGAATTGGCTGACACTTCATGCGAGAAATGTTTGCTGGTTGAACTTTCTATGATTATGGAGATCACTGGTCCTTGTTCTTTTTTCAGTTACAAAGAGCTAGTGTGCATGCACAATCAGCTTCCATGTGTCAGCTTGATAAACTTTGCTTTGCTCTGTCATCCCAGTATGCAGGTGGACATATTGAACGTCCTTGCAAATTTTGATTTGACCCTGCTTGACTGTCTGTAAATGTCCCAGTATTTTTCTGACCATGGAAGCAGGGAATTTGAAAAGCGCAGTTTTACTTTCTGGAAGCATTGGAACATTCAGTTTTATAGTCTCTAGAACTGGTTCAGTTTCAATCTCTATAATTTGATTATGAAATGATGCACTGATGTAAAGATGGGTTGCAGAGGATGCATAAGCACTTGATTTTTGTTTTTTTGAACAACAAAAGTAGAACTGGACGAAGCGTGAGTGAGACAATTCAGTAGCTTTCCAGAATGCAGGTGTGACTGTGACATTATTGGGAGGCCTCAAAACCCTAACCACCAGTATTGCTTGTTTTTATACTTGAAAAACATAAGCTCATGAACATCACTAGTGTGTTATAAGGTCCCCTCCTCGCAAAAAAGTGCATTCATACTTCAAATAATCACTGTATATCAAAAATACAGCTTAGTATACTGTAGAAACGTGATTTACAGCTTGATTGTTCCTCTGTTTTGTTTGTATCTAAAAATACTAACTTTGGAATAAATTTATCTTCACTTTGCATGCAACTGTACTAAAAATGTTCCCTCTAATATTTTCCATCCATGCAGAATAAATTCCTATGTACACCAAGGCATTTGTGAATATGTATCACCCATAGGAATAGAAACATAGCTATGGGCCCTCTACTAATCAGCTGGGTGGCACTGGAATTTCTCATGAACAGCCATACAAGCACGCAGCTTACAGGGAACGCTGGTCATATGTAGCTTCCTAAACAGAAATGAAGAGGAACTTCTCAGGCACTTCAACAATGCAATATTTTAGTCTCCTAAATTTTTGATTTCAGCTCTCTGTCGATGACATGGTTTTACTTTGTCTTAACCTTAATAAGATCTTTCCTTGGATAATATGATGTACATTATTATGATGTTCATATTCAAGCATATCATTTGATAAAGTTCAGAAAGGATCACATAAGATAATCAAACTGTGTGTTAATGATCAGGATGCTAGTAATGAGTATAAAATGAAGGTAAGTATTTTTTTTTTTTTTTTTTTAAATTTTCAGTGTTAGTTTCTTGCACTTGAAAGAGAAAATTCAAAGCTGGAACACAACAAAAATCAATTGATATCTTATTGAAAGTTGTGCTGTTGTTCCAGAGCAGGGGTGGCCAAACAGCGACTAAGAGCCACGTGGATGGAGTGCAAAGAGCCGCATAATACATACTTATTTTTATCTTTATGTATCTGGATACATGGCTCAATACCCTCCCCCAGTCCCCCGCTCAAATTTGATGCCAGTGACTCACCATTGACACCAGATGCTTCTCCCACCAAGTGCTGGGGCGTGTTCAGAGTGGAGGATAACACACCCAGAATGCGGCTCCTGCTCAGAGCCACATTTAATTGCTCAAAAAGTGGCATGCGGCTCTGGCCACCCCGTTCTAGAGAATATAACTCTAAAAAGATGCCTTAATGTACTAGTACACACATGCTTGCTTTGTCACTTATTTAGCACCACTGAAATGCTGAGTTTTTAAATTGGTTGTCTTACAATTGTAATTATGTATTTGAAAGCCATGGATCTAGTTTTTTAAAATAACCAACTACTTTGTTTTTCTGTCTGTAGAATATGCATTTGTTAGTGTTTATCACCAACACTAGATGTTAAATGTGGAAACTTCTTATTATTTCTTTGGTCCATATTAGTATAATTTTCATTTACTCTAATCTTTTTAATGAGAGAAGTTTTTAAAAATATCCCAGTGTCCTCTCCAGCTGTGTAATATTTTATTTTGAGCCTTTCATTCTGTAGATGATGTAACTCATTGGCACCTTTCTGTCTGACTGTTGTGTCTTCCAGGAACAGACCTATAAGGTCATATTAAAGTTTTAGTAAATTAATTGGTTAAATATGAGTATATTCTTTCTGAATTTACCCAGTCACGTATTTTGTTAAGAGTTGGAACCCAACATAGATAACCTGCTGCAAGTGGACTGAGATTTGAAAATCCAAACCCACTTTTCCTCTTTAGATGAATGTTGAGAAGAGAATTTTAATAAATTGATATTTCATTATTAGTAAATGATGTACAACTTTTACAACTGTAGTCATTCTGGACTGTTTTAGTTAATTGTTAAGTAGACTGTGGAGCACAGACATTTTGTCAATAGAGTGGCCATTTTGTGTTGTCCTCTATTACAGAATGATGCAAGGAGCCATTTTATGCTACAACAATTTTTTAAAATATGTATTCTTAAACAAACATACATTCAACTTGAGCTATATGCAGAAAAACTGGTTAAAGCAGAAAGTATTGGGGGGTAGCTGTGTTAGTCTGTATTTGCAAAACAATGAGTGGTCCTATGGCGCTTTATAGGCTAACAGATATTTTGGAACATAAGCTTTTGTCTGCAAAGACCTTCTTTGTCAGATGCATCTATAAAGTGCCACAGGACTTCTCGTTGTTTTTAAAGCAGAAATTGCATCTTACCTATTTTAATCAAGTATTGCAGCACAGTTTAATAGTAGTAGTTCCTTACAGTGTGTTTCACAGATATATTAATGGATAAAACATTGCAACACATGCATTCTCACTATATAAAAAAACTAGCTTCATTGTTCACAGTTAGAAATCTGCAGTGCTTAGTTGCATCAGGGTGATATAATGGAATGCAAACACAGCTCAAATTCTGGTTTTCATGGGTTTAAAAGAGCCATTTTCATCTTGGATTATTTTGCATTGGTTTCCCCATGTGTTTTCTGCCAATAAATTCTCATCTTTTCATGCGCTAATTCAGATGTATTATTTTTACTTAGATTTAATGGACTAGGCTGCTTTTATAGATTGGTATTAAAAATCATTATTTGATAGACTGAGTTTATAGGAACTCACACCTCTGTTTATACAGATACATGGTAGAATAAAAAGTCTTTGTGAAATTCACATTTTTAGAAGGTCAGTGTGCGACAACTAATTTTGAAACTAAGTAACTAGATATCTTTTAGCATTTTTCAGTGTTTATATTGTGGGTTAATATGCTACTCAATAGAGAAACTAAGGTCTGGGATTTGGTTGCTTAGTGCAGTTCTGGTGATGCAAGACAACTGTTTAAATGTCTATTATTCTTTTGCTATGTTATGGTCCTCCATTATCACATAAATCAGCCAGAGCACAGCAATGAACCTGTACCTAAAAGTTAAAATTTTTGAAATACATAAACCTTATACTGCTTATCTTCAAATCATTAGAACTATCACACAGTAGCATCAGTGTTCCTTCTAATTTTTCCATCCGTGTACAGAATAAGTTTTGTTATGTGCACACAGGCATGAGTGGATGTGCATCACCAGTAGAAACATGTTAGCTGTGGGCACTCTGGTTAGTCAGCTGGGCAGCATTTAACTCTCGTTGGGTGGCCATCCAAGCACTCAACTTACTGTGAACACTGGGAGGCATTCACCTTGACTTTCCTGTTTATTGTTCATGGGGCACAGGGATAAAATCCATAATTTTGACAATCAGTTTGGTCTGTGACCACAACTGCTAAAATATTGTAAACATTCATACGATTATTGCTTGGGTTACTACTGGGCAGAGTTATGGTTATTTGGATGTCCTAATTGTATGTATTTCTAACTTGACATGTTTGGACTTTGTAACTCTGAATTTCCTGTGTTAGTAATTCTTGAGTTTTGGGAAAATGACAGCATTCCTATATTCTTTGTTACCTTAAATTATTGATGCATACTTTCAACTGTGATTTAAAATAGTTTTTGTCTGCAAATACAAAAATGAAATTTTCTCACTTTGGCCATGCCCACACAAGGAAAATGAGTGGTATTTAAAATCAGCATGCTTTTCTTAACTAGTATTGTTAATCACCATTTTGCTCTTCTTCAGAACAAATTCATATTTTAAAAAAATGTGTGTAAGGATCTAGGGATTAGAATCCAGATCTGGAGAACCTGGAACGGCTGTACTCCCACAGTGCCACTGGGAAGCCATACAGAGGCACAGCTAGGGAGTATTATAAAGAGCCTCTGCCCCTGGAAGTACTGCCCAAGGAACCCAGAATGACAGTACCATATGGCCCCCTTTCTTGCCAACCACCTTTTTTAACTGAGTGGGTAATTTCAGGAAGTTTATCTGGGAAACCCCAGAGGCTTCATCCTGCTGCAATGCCGGTCTTTGCTTGATCTCATGATCTCCACTCTCTGTCTTTACCTGACTCTGACCCTGACTTTTGCACCTTAGTCCTAGCTTGACACTTGCTTCTGATCTCTGGTCTCTGACGCTTGCTGTGGAAACTGGCTCCTGCGATTTCTTTGATTACTATGATTGGTGGGCAGACCTCAGCCAGCTGTGAGTGCTAGCTGAGACCCTCTGCGTGCCAGCCCCTTGCAATATGCTAGCTGAGTTGACATTAATTGAAATACCATTAGTTTTTGTAAAAAAACAAAAAACAAAAAAAAAACAACTTTAAGTTCTGTGTGACACCATTATAGACAAATAGTGGTGTTTTTTGTATTTGGAGAACAAGTTTTCCTGAGCAAAGACCCACTTCATCAGATGCATGTTGTGACATGACGTGGTTAGGATTTTGACGTGCATCTGACAAGGTGGGTCTTTGTCCATGAAAGCTTATGCTCCAAAAAATCTGTTCATCTATAAGGTGCCACAGGACTTCTAGTTGTTTTTGTGGATGTAGACTAACACACTTACCCCTCTGATACTCATTTTCTTAGTGATATTGCCTGTGTCTGTTTAGTCAGATTTGTTGTGTTCTGTGACATAACTGCTGAATTATGGTATAATCATGTACATAATTTTGCACGAATAGAAAATTTGACTTCAATGTGATTACATATGATTAACGTTATGTCCTTTGCTGAATCAGGGCCATTGTATATTAATTCAGTATTTTATTTATGTTAGCTGTTGTACTTCTGTGCTAAGAAAGTGAGCAAGATTATATTTCTTTTTCTGCATCAGTAGAATTGTTTCTTGAATTGTAATTACAGAGTTTAGTTACACCTGCACAGTCGAACTGAACCCATTGGCTGCATCTACACTAGCAAGCTTTTTCAAAAGAAGGGGGCTCTTTTGAAAGATCCCATGGAACGTCTATACACACAACGCATTCATTGTAAAGTAAATCAGAAGCATGCAGTGCTCCTTTTAAAGTCTCTTTTCCTTTCCTGTTTCAGGAAGGGTGCCCCCTTATGAAAGTTTCTTTTGAAAGAAAGCCTGTGTTGATGCTCCGTAAGCCCTTTTATTTGAAAGAGCAATCCTCATGGTGCCTGATTTTTTTCGATCTTTGGACGCTCTCTTTCGAAAGATCAGATCACTCTTTTTGATCCACTTTTTTTGTGTGTGGACATACACTTTCAGAATGGGCTTCTTTTGAAAGATCTCTGTAGTGTAGACAGAGCCATTAAGTTTTCACAGATTTCGCTGTGTGGGCATAATTTAAAAACCTTAGATTCTTTAGGTAAAAAATCGTCATTTGGAATCTTTAATTGCCGGTGACCTGAGTGAGAAGGAAGGTATCCAGTTGACTCTCAGATACCAGATAGAATTTGTAAAGATTTTGTTCAGAAAAGATATACAATTTATAACATAGAACATATTTGATGATCTGGAAATCTGTGAAAACCCAAAAAACATGGAATCCTATTTCAGGTTATGTTCAAAACAGAAGTGTATACTTTGTGTGTTTGTGCGTGTGTATGTGTGTGTGTGTGCATCTGAAGTTTCTGCTTCTACGTGTCTGTAAACAGAAGGTTCATAATAAATTTTGACATGTGACTGTACTGATATGAATAGCCAACCAGTCAAAATAATGGTTGATTTCTTCCTACAAACTGTTGTAATGTCACTTTGAGTTGCAGCTGACTGTTGATGTGGAGAAGGTTTGAGTGCTTTCATGGACTTAATGCGGTCTCTTCTCTTTGGACAAGTTTATTTTCCAGAATTGTTGTTTTACTTTTGGGGCTAATGAGAACAGCAGGCATCCATTGCTGGACTGGTTTACTAACTGGACTGTTAACTGTGGTTTGTAACCCATCCTTTAAATCAGCTTCTGTACTCAGTGACTGGAAGATAGCTAATGTAACACCAATATTTAAAAAGGGCTCTAGAGGGGATCCTGGAAATTACAGACCAGTAAGGCTAACATCAATGCCAGGTCAATTAGTTGAAATTACAGTCAAGAATAAAATTGTCAGACGCATAGGAAAACATAATTTGTTGGGCAAAAGTCAGCATGGTTTCTGTAGCGGGAAATCATGTTTTACTAGTCTTTTAGAATTCTTTGAAGGGGTCAACAAAGATTTGGATAAGGGGATCCAAAAGATTAAGGCTATATCTACACTACAAGCATCTGTCAACACACAAACCGCAATGGAACCTCTTTGGACAGATTGCTGTCATACATAACTTGCTCTGTTGACAGAGAACTGGCAGGCTGCACTGCCCTCTGGTGCCAGAAAGTAGAATGGCAGACCTGCAAACGGAAGCCCTCTCTGTGTCTGCACTTCTATTGAGAGATTATGCCTCGAATTTTTGAGGAATAATGCTGTCGAGGCAAATGCAGAGTTCTGTCAAGAATCTGTCAAAAGAATGCTTTAGGCGTGTAGATGCTCCCTGAGTTATGTCGACAGAAGGCCCATTCTGTCAACAAAACTCTGTAGTGTAGACCCAGCCCCATAGTGTACTTGGATTTCCAGAAAGCCTTTGACAAGGTCCCTCACCAAAGGCTCTTACGTAAATTAAGTTGTCATGAGACAAGAAGGAAGATTCTTTCATGGATTGGGAACTGGTTAAATGGCAGGAAACTGAGAATAGGAATAAATGGTAAATTTTCAGACTGGAGAGGATTAACTAGTGGTGTTCCCCAAGAGTCAGTCCTAGGAACAATGCTATTCAAGTTATTCATAAACGATCTGGAGAAGTGGGTAAACTGTGAGATGGCAAAGTTTGCAGATGAGATACTAAACTGCTCAAGATAGTTAAGACCAAAGCAGACTGTGAAGAACTTCAAAAAGATCTCACAAAACTGAGTGATTAGGCAACAAAATGGCAAATACAATTTAATGTGGATAAATGTAAAATAATTCACATTGGGAAAAAATAATCCCAACTATGCATACAGTATGATGGGGGCTAATTTACTTACAACTCATCAGGAAAGAGATCTTGGAATCATTGTGGATAATGCTCCAAAAATACCTGTGCAGTGGCAGTCAAAAAAGCAAACAGAATGTTAGGAATCATTAAAAAAGGGATAGAGAATAAGACGGAGAATATCTTGTTGTCCTTGTATAAAACCATGGTACACCCACATCTTGAATACTGTGTACAGTTGTGGTCACCTCATCTCAAAAAGATATATTAGCATTAGACAAGGTTCAAAAAAGGGCAGCTAAAATGATTAGGGGTTTGGAACAGGTCCCGTATGAAGAGAGATTAAAGAGGCTAGGATTTTTCAGTTTAGAAAAGAGGAGATTAAGGGGGAATATGGTGGAGGTATGTAAAATTATGAGTGGTGTGGAGAAAGTGAACAAGGAAAAGTTTTCTTGTTTCCATAATATGAGAACTAGAAGATGCCAAATGAAATTAATGGGCAGCAGGTTTAAAAGAAATAATAGGAAATTCTTCTTCGCACAGTCAACCTGTGGAACTCCTTGCTAGAGGAAGCTGTGAAGGCTAGGACTGTAACAGGGTTTAAAAAAGAGCTAGATAAATTCATGGAGGTTAGGTTCATTAATGGCCATTAGCCAGGATGGGGAAGGAATGGTGTCCCTAGCCTCTGTTTGTCAGAAGCTGGAGATGGACGGCAGGAGAGAGATTGCTTGATCGTGACCTGTTTAGTCTACTCCCTCTGGGGCATCTGGTATTGGCCATTGTCAGCAGACAGGATTCTGGGCTGGATGGACTTTTGGTCTGACCTAGTATGGCCGTTCTTATGTTCTTAATTCTGAAGCCATTTGCTACTCTGGGCAATCGAAAAAAGTATCATTTCAGAAAGGTTTGGAAACAAGATAATGAGCTTCATGGTCTTCCAGAAGGAAGCCCAACATGTATTATTTGTGGTTGATGGTAGAAAAAATGTTCTGAATTTTCTTTTCCTCAAGATGATATGCCTGCTAATAATCCCATAATGAAACATGCTAATAATGGCAATTCTACAGCAGCTGTTGCAGGTATCTGCATAATGGAGTGACGTTATTAGGGAAGAACTCTGACAGAAAATGAGACTTTATTGGCTCACAGGCCAACTGATTATGTTTTATAAGTGGCTTTTTGACATGTTCTCCTTTACATCTAATTCCATTAAAATACTGCCAAAATACTCCCTTTTTTAAAGGATGTGTCGCTGTAATTTGTCCCCCTCAAGATCTTTTCTATATGGAGGGGAGCTTATTTTGAATACTTCGTGTAAATAATTCCACCCTGAAAAATGTTACAATACTATGTCCTATTTTTTGACATCACAAAAAGTGTGCTGCTTTTGTAAACTAGTTTGGTACTTAATTTCTTGCAAAGATTTTAGCTCACCGATGTATGGAATTTTTGAAAAGTACTCTTTTGGTTAACTTTTTGGTTTACAGAGTGCACTTCCAGCTTCAAATAATGGTAAGTGTCATATGGTGTAGCTGGTTTTCCTAAATTTTGCTGTAATGCTGTGGTGGTGGTGGTTGGTGGTGGTATGGTATAAAAGCTGTAGTGGCCTGGAGCAGATTTCCATTTTTCAAAAAGCATTGAGACGAGGCTCCTTAAAGAGTATTTCCTCGTATCAGTCAGCTTTGTGTGTGATTTGGCTCTATTTTTGTAACTGTTAATGTGTGGCTTGGACTTGGAGCTGGCTGGAATCAGGAAGGATTTGGAGCATATAATATATCCTGAGCCACACACTGGTTTACAGACTAACAAGGTTGTCTTCATGCCTCGCATGTGTTGTGTGTGGTTTTTTGTTTTTTTTTTTAAATATCATTTGTGCTCTGAGAAGCTGCAGTCTTTGCAGCATGTGCAATAATCATCCCCTCCCCCCTTTTTCCTGTACTATTTTTTACCATGTGGTAAAGAGGGAGGTGCTCTGCTACATAAATGTTTTATCCACTGCTGAGTTGTCACTGTGTGGCTGATCTTGAGTGCAGCCATTTTAAACACCTTTTCAGTTCAACTAAGACTGTACAGTCTCAAAATGGCTGACAAACTGTTCTTTGCAGCAGTTTAGCCTGACTGTATGCAAATGAGCAAGTCTGCTGGAGTCACATGCTTCAGATTTAGAGGTAAGAAACAGTTCTGCTTTTCTGAGAAACAATTTCAAGACTTATTTACAACTTGGATGTTTTGGGGGGAAATAATTCTGAATTGTGTAGGTGTTTTTTTTTTTTTTTTCCCCATTTCCCCCACTTCCTTTCTTTGAACAGGAAATTTCTGAACACTTCAAGAGTTAGATTAAATACAAATGGCATTCTGCAAGCATTGAGGGGGTTGGATTGATGAGGTCAAAGGTCATATCACTGAAAACATGTAAAATAGTTTTTTACCAGCTACCTGAGTTGTCCCATTTCAGTTTAATTTACTGCCAGGCCAAATCTCCCATATTTTTGCTGGCATTCCTTGGTAAACTTGCTGCATATTTTTGTATATATACATAAAAAACACCCAAACAAAAATAACTCCACAGATATGTTGTGAAATTAGAATATTAGCTCAGTCGTGCATTTAGTAACCATATTATGTCCAATATATTTTTTCTTTTTCTGAAATACTTACGACATTCAAAATTTACGCGGACAGCAACATGTATGTAAATCTTCAATTTTGTTTTGGTAGTAGCTATTTGTAATTCCAAGACAGCAACCTATAATATGAAAGTGCAAGAACAACACTGGAAGTGAAAATTAAAGATATACATTCCTGTTTCTGTTTTTGTGTTTTGTTTAGTGTATTTTCATTTAATTGTGCATTTTGAAGGGTTAATAGTGCCACACAGCATTCTAATGTCTGTTTGACTACTTTAATGAATGTTGGTGCCCTTGGATGTGGAGGTAAGGGATAAATGGTTATACATACATGTCACTATACCACTTCTTTTTCTTTTGTTTTTAAAAAGGCATTTTCCTCCTACATAGATATCATTCTCTTCCCCTCTTAGATTTTTTTAGTACTGGCAAGTGCTAACCCTAGCTATTGTAAATTCACCATGGGTTTATTTAAAATACATTGGTAATAAGAATAGCATCTTGACATCCTCAAGCAGCAGCCCAGGGCAACCCCGCCACCACATGTCCACTCCCTAAAAAAAAAACATTAACAGGACAGACACCATACAGTTTCAGAATTTGAAGAAACTGTGTAAACTTCTTTTTTTTTGAGTGAAATTGCTTTTTAAAATATTAAAATTCTGGGAAAGGGCTTGATTTTTTTTTGTCTATGAATTTAATTTTGTCTGTCAGCGCATATCCTATAACTAACAAAGGAAAGATATCTGTGAAGTTTAAAAATCTAAATACTTGCTTATACATACTGATTCCTAAAAGTTCTTGTGGGGTTAATGAGAGAATGCTGCTTTGAAGAGAGGTTCAGAATAGTGCAGAGTGCAGTACATAGGTCTCCTAAAAACTAGGCATGCATCTTTGTGTTTCTGATAAAGATAGGTAAAAGTTTGAATAAAATATGAGCATTTGAATGCAGTATGGTTACTTGATTGTGTTTTTGAATACATTTTTCAGTAATTAAATGCATGTGTTGATCAGTGTATGTATTGGGGAGGGAATTTTCAGAGAAATAAAGATACGTCATATGGGAAGACATATTTCCTGTATTCAGGAAGTGGAACTGAAGCAGTTAATAATCCTAGTACTGCATTTTAAGTTAATTAATGCTACTTCTGTTCATTGTCCTTGACTATTTCACTTGCTAGCCTCAGTTCTTTTCTGTGGTATTTATTGGTTGAGTAGCCAAAACAGTTAAGGTGTTCAAATCTTTGAGATTTTTTCCAGAACTTAGACTCATCGATGTCAGAATTTTTTTGCCACTTTATTTCCACAAAAATATGTATGTGAATATTTTGCATACTTACCAAATCTGGTATCTGGCTACTTTCTCTCCTGCCATAAGCCCATGGGTTTCCTTCTTTTTCATCCTCCACACAGGTGCATTTCTGGTTTTCTTCAGATCTGCAGACCACAGTCATTCTGAACCCAGTGGAATCTTTTAATAAGTCTCCTGAGGTTTCCTTGGTTTTTTAAAAGCAGTGTGATCACATTACTCATTAATCCAAGTGCTAATGCCCTATATTGTCCAGATCAGAGGGAGAACATTTTTATCCGGTTTCTCAGCATATCTTTGAATTGAAATAATACACTGTTCTATAGTAACGGGGAAATGAGATTTTGTACCTAAAATCATCCTGTAGCAGCTTCCAACTAGTGCAGACAGGAAGGGAAGGCGTTCAGAATGTTTTTATTTTGTAAAATTCTCAGATAATTGTAATTCTCATGCCTGCTGTACATATTCTATATCTTTTCGAGGTTAACTCTTTTTGTTCTGTATTCCACTGTGACTGCAGACAATGGATAAATGTAGTAGTGCCTTTCTAAATCTATACTGAGGATGGATGTTTCTGTGTTCTCTCTTTCTGTTATTCAGAATCATACTGAGCAGCTACACTGTGCCTTTAACCTTCTGAAGGCTTACTTGAAACCCATAGCTGCCCTGTTGGGCAGGTAACTTATACCCATTTTACAGATGAACATAAAACACAGAGATATTGTCCAGAGTTGCATGGAAATCTCTTGGCTTTCTATTCTTTGCCTTAGCCATTTAAGCTAACCCCTTCTCCTCTTTGTCTTTCCTTTTTCCCTCTTCCTCCTTGGAGGTTTTATGCATTGCTTTGTTTTGGTTTTCTTTGACATCCTACAAGGCCATTTGAGAAACAATATCTTTCTTACAATTGTGACAGGAAATGACTTGCTCATCAGCGAGCCTTGAACAGATGGTTTTTGTGATTTTTTTTTTACAAGTGTTTTTTGTAATGTTTAAAAATATTGTTGCAGTTTAAAACTGCTGTTCCACATAGAATGCAAATATTCTCATTTTTAGAGTCCTGAGCATTTGAGTTGTGGGACCTCTAGCCTGCAGCATTAACACCTAACAACTATCTTTTCATTAACAGTGGTTTTTTTTATTTTTTGGCCAGGATGGGAAGGAAGCAAAAAATCATTGGTTCATATACACAGAGGAAGAACTTAAATACTTAATTTGGGTGTAAATGTATGTGTTTTGGTTCATTTTGCAATTAATTGTGTTTGTAGTTTTATATCATTACTAATTTTGTTGTTGAAGTTAGAAGTGTTTCTAACAGGTTATGCTATTTTTGTAAGTGAATGATTACTGTATGTGTTAAATATGAGGTTATCAGCTGGGCTTTGTTAGGCTCTGCTGATGATTTCATTCACTTAATGCTGGAGTTGGTATTCTTCCTTTTGAGCATTATGGTGTTCTAGAGGATTGACTGGTGCTGACACAAAGTAAATCTGGAAGATAGACTTCTGCAATTGCGTTCTTGCTAGTAACGTCAAATAAATACAGATTTCTGGGAAGAGTGCCAAACAATCACTGGCAAAGGACTTATGTAGATTTCTGAAGTTGTTTTCCAAAGATTTTTACTAACAGAAAAATTTATAATCTGCATTTGCATGGAGACTTTATGCTGATATTTGCATTCATTCACTTCTAAACCTTAGTCTCAAGTGGAACTGTTCTAACATGTCTTGTTTGTTTATCTTTCTCTTAAAGGCCAGAATTATTTCAGTTGCTGCAGCTGCATCTTCTCATTTTCAGTAGATGTTTTGGGAGTAAATAATATCAGGATGGATTCAGTCTGAACTGGAATGGACTCTTAATGTTGCAGTCCCTAATGCACATAAATCATTCACTTTCAAGCTGCTCATTTCCTGTGTACTTCAGGGAGTGGCAATAACTGCTTGCAAAGCATGTAGAACTGTTCTGAAATTTGAATACTTAATCTCATTCTGATTATATGATTTCAGTTAAATTGGCCCATTAAAATTTATAACTGCTGAAATTTTATTAAGGGTTCTCAAGAATCTTTGTTTTAAGCAGTTAGGAATTTGTCCAGTGTTAGTTTTTCTGCATAATTTTTATTACCTGATTAGACCTTTTTACATTTCTCCAGTATACATCTAATAAAGAATGGAAGTCAAAATGTAAATCTCCACTGAGTGAAACAAAGATACTTCCCTAAAGTTGGTGAGGAAGCACCGTAAAGCTGAGTATTTCTCTTTAAGCACAAGGTGAGGGAGCACAATATTATGAGTCTTGAGTCATGAGCTAACAGCACTTCATCTAATAATAGCTAACATTCTCCTCCTGCAGGAGGAAGCTGACTGTTGCCAACCTTCCCCCTCTCTGAAGGTACACGTTGAAACTCTGTAGTCCGGTTCTCTCTTGTCTGGACACACCCATAATCCAGCATGATTTTAGTTAGGCAGACAACCACGGATGGGTGTGGCCAAGTTTCCCGTGGTTTGGTTCCATAAAGTTTGTTTACAGGTCACCAGTCCTGGCTTTCAGTGTTCTGTGCTGTTATTTAAGCTGTAATTTACCCCAAATATCTTCTAAGAGCCCAGTAAGCAGTGGAAGTTTTGGTAATGTGCTAGACAATATTAATTTACCGTGGTCCAGCAAATTCTCTCATCTGGCACCAGTTTGGTCCCAAGGGTGCTGGATGAGAGATTCAACATGTACAGTACTCTGATGTGAAATATACAACACGGCACCAAATACGTGTATATTTTTATAGGTTGTTTCCACACTGCAGAGATCAATATAATTTTCTGAGCCATTCTAAAACCAGAGAGTGGTAATCTGGGAAAATGCCAGTCTTTTAGCAATGTGATATGTGAATAATTGCTATATGGTGCTGTAAAGAGGAAGTTAAATGTGTCTCTCTTTTGGGTTCTTCGTTTTGTTTTGTTTAAGAACAGTAGTGGAACAATTTATCCTCTGAGATTTTTGGAACAAAACTAAGCCATTAGAGTCAGCCTACCTGTGTCATGGTCATTTTAGATTTTTTTTTAATTGACAAATATACTGTAGAAATGTGTTTAAACTGAAATTTTGACAAAAACCCAGAGCAGATTATTCTAATTGTTTTCTTAATAAGCAAGCTGCTCTTCCTTAGAGTGTGAATACACTCACAATGGCAGCATTTGTTTTTAATGAGTATCTTGTCTCTGCAGTTTATAGTTTCTGCTGGTATTTCTAATAAAGCTGTTATGATTTCTTTTTTTTTTTTTTTTTTTGGTAAAGTGACTACAGTATAACTGCTGGTTTTAGGTCAGATGCCCAAGTTTGTCCTGCATTAAGAATTCAAGTATAATATTTTTTTTCTGGTGTGTAAGTAGTAAGCCTTAAATGGGGAGCTGAACAGGAAAAATATTTGGGCTTTCCTTCTAATAGACTGACTGCGGGATTTATGGGTGAACTTACAATACATGATTGTTTCATACAGAACTAAATTTTGGAAACACCTACAAAACTATAGTTTAGTTACTGTTCACCATTGGTTACTCTGCTTTGTATGAGAAACACAGATACTGCCTCAGTGATGTGGGATTTAACAACTCCTTTAGCTGTTCCAGTTTTACCCTTTTCATGGAAGCAGTTTATAATGTCTTTTAAAAATTAGTTAGTATATTTCAGAATACTCAGTCAGCTGTTTATGAAAACTTACTTAATCACAACTAGTTGAGCATTCACCTGCATGCAGCAAGGAGAACAACAGTTTAAAACCAAGGGAGCGCCCTTGACTTTGTCTTGAACGTTCTGGAAGCAGGGTGGTTCTTTTTTTTTTAACACAACAGATAAATCTTTTGGGCTGGCTGCAATCTCTGGCACTGAATTTCAAGAGAGGAAGGGAGCTAAAAGTTTTGATACAGATCAGTTAGAAAACACGAGTGGCCTTGTTTACTAATAGTTTTGTTGCTGTTGTTGTTGTGTGCTGGGAACCTTACAGTGCTTGCATCTGGTTGTAGTTTGGCTGAATGTGGGAAGTATACATTTATTTTTTAGCAGCATTTGGTACCGTTTATCTAACAGGAATAGGGATCACAAGGAGACTGTGTATCTGTTGTCATTTGCAGAGCACATCATAAGAACTACTGCTGAAAGAAGTGAACCATAAAGCATTTGGAAGTGCTATGGAAAACAGATTTGGCTGAAATAGAGTACGAATTCCAGGATTTTCTCAGAGGTGAAGGCTAATTATTACCAGGTCTCTGTGTGGTTCAGTTGGTTAATGGGGGTGATTTAGTCTGGTATTCCTCTTGGGCAAAGAAAATTTCTTGTCCTATACGTTACTTCAGGCTGTTTGATACCACAATGAAGAGTTCAATCTCTAACCATCAAAATAGACTAACTTGGATTACTAGAAGTTTCCAAACAGTTAAACTAAGTTGTGCTAATATGAGGAATAGAAATTTTTTCTCATGCTAAGCTAACCACCTAGAACCAGACCTTTAAGCAAAACATCTTATGATTAAAACAGGCTAGAAAACAAATTTCACATTTCTGTAGTGACTGTAACATAGGGACATTTAACAAGGAATAAGAAACTGGAGAGAGAACAAAAGGAGTTAAGTGGAGCAAAGCTGACTCCCTGCTCTGGAATGTCTGACCTGCAGTGGAAGTGATGAGCACCACTCCTGTTTGTTCATTTGTGTTTCTTATCCCACAGATGTGCCACTAACTGGTGCCACGTTGCAATAATGCACTCTTGCTGAATATGAAACCTGTTAACATTATTGTAGTTTTGCTTTTCATTTTGAGCAGTCAGAAGCACCAAAACTGGATGTGACAGTGAGTCGTCTTCTTTAAAGAGGATGACATTGAATGAGACAGGAGAGCGTGAAGATCTGATTCATTCCTTTTCCCAGACACCACTTATAAAAGCAAAACATGGCTTTTGTGTGTTCAGAACTAAATAGAAGTGTTCTTAAGTAAGCTACATATATAATAGAATGATTGATATTGCTGGGCTTTGATTGGAAAGAAGGGAGAAATGTATTAATTGTATGGCCTTGGAAGGGTGTTGAAATGTAGATTTCTGTATCTATATTGTTTGACAAACCGGAAAAGCCAGAGTCCACAGTTGATATATCCGCCTAATGAAGTAGAAGTAAATAGAGGGAGGGAACATGAAAATTAAGCCAACTCAGGAGACTGGTTGCTTGTCAACAGCAGATGAAAATTGGATCAGTTGTACTATAGAATTTATCAGTTACTGTTGGAAAGCTCTGAGGCATTGGGAATAGGAACTGAGGAGTTTAAAAGACTAGCAGTAGTTATACACAACTTGAGCAGATCCATTTATTTCAAACATTATTTTGATTATTGCTATATACTTACTGAAAACAAATTGAATTATGCAGTGTGAGTTCTGTGCCCTGCTTCATAGTGATAGATTAAAAATGGAACTGATTCATTAAAATTACTGCCTACAAAAAGTCTTTTCTGTTGCAGCTGTATTAATCTAATTCATAATCTTATTTTTGGGACTTGGATCTGGACTATTGGTAAACAAATAACTAGACTGTACATTCTAGAACCAGTAGTTATCTGAATTGAAAAAAGGAAGGGTTTACTCAGCAATATCCTGCTGCAGTTTAGTCATGAAATGAGGCCCCCTTTATGTAAATTTTCACTGGCGCCAGCTAGCTGTAACTGCAGTCTGGCTCAGTCTTGGCAGCAAATAACATCTGCCATGGACTTTCTGTTGCCTGGAATGTACAGACATTTTCATTTCTGGACTGAAAGAACAGGTTTGATGGATCCGAAAATGAGTAGAAGGACCTAAACATAAGGAATCTTTGTGTTTAAAATATTGAGGTGTTTTACCTTGCTGCTGCTTTTTAATATGTTGCCCTTCGCTGTCCTCTAATAAATTTATCTGTTGATACTACTATGTGGGATGTACTTTGCTGCACATAGTGGCTGCAGTGCTAATAGTTGGCAGCACAGAGCAGTACAAAGAGTTCTGATTCTAGACACTTGCAATTGCAGCATTCATTTTAAGGCTGTAGTTGGCTTGTTTAGTTGATCTTCAGTGATACCATCTCTTCATGTATTTAGTCAGGTGATTAAGTGTGGGGATATGGACACACTTTACTGAACAGAGGTGGTTCACTAACTGAAAGGTAAAGCAGTTGCCCATGCTCTGACTAACATGAAGTATTCCTGCTTGTATGTAAATGAACCAAGATTTTATTCTCAAGATGGCTGACCTGGAAGTATACTTGTAGCTTTTATATTTATGCAAATGAGCTGAGTGCCTGTGGGCTTATATAGAGGAGGAAGTACATTTCACACGTGTCGAGAGTTCTCCAGGTAAGAGAAACATCTCCTTCTTTGCCCTCATTTTTCAGAAGCCTGCCAACTTCCTCTTTCCAGTTTGTGCATGTGTGTGCATGCGCGCGCGTGTGTATTTATTTTTATTTTTGGCAAAATGCTAGAAAGATTAGGCATATCAGTTTTAAGAATGACAGGTAAGAGGTATATTCTTGAAAGTCCAAAAACCAAGTTTGTTTTATTTTTATAAATATATATTCTTGCTTCCAGGAATGTAAAATGATTTGATTGGGAAGTTGAACTGAAGGCCTTAAAACATATCAGAGAATACAGAGATGCCATTTTTATTCTTTTTTTATGTGTGCTTCAAATATCTTTTATTATCCCTTTTGCTAGTGTTTTGCTTTCTCTGTACAGCGACACCAACTGATGCAAGAGGAGACGTCATATTGTTGCAAACCTTCTCCCTCCTATAGAAAGTAGGTTTTAGAAACTCAAATCTGCTAGTGATGTGTTTTTAAGTTGCTGTATGTCATGAGCTATAATTGCATCATCCATTATTTAGAAAGAAATGACTTCTGAGGATGCTGGAAAAACTGATATTATACTCTGAACTCTCCTCTATGAATGTCGTGTACACATGTGAGTTTGTATGTGTCCTTAAGAAATGTGTCGTATGCGTATTTGTAAGTAGACAAAGTAAACCAATTATTGTAGTATGTTTTTCTTTTTTACTTACCATCAGTAGTATTAACAAAAGTAACCAGCTGCTTTACATAAAATATGTTTCAACAGTCAGAAATCTTGTTAATTGCAATTAATACTGTTTGTGTATATACCTTTCATACTCTTAGCATTGCTGTATCTTTAAGGTAAGAATTGTGTTTGGCAGTTCTGCTCGTGAATACCTTCATGTTGCCTCTTGCCCTATGAGACAGTAGTGTTGAAGAATGCTACAAGCGGTGTCAGATGTAGGAAAGGAGGGAAAATGCACAAGGAAATGAATGCAGCTAGGAAAAAGAAGTGAGAAGGAATTGCGGAGACTTAGGGATGTGAACAGGGCCAAAGAAAACTAGGAAAGGGGCTGCTTAAAGGAATAGATCAGCAATTGAAAAAGAGACAGGGAAAATGGAACTGATCAAGGGAACTAATAAGGACTAAGAAAACAAGCCAGTTTTAGCTTACTTAAACTGGATGGAATTGGGAGGAAAGCTGCCAGCTGCATTCCACAAGTAATAGGGTGGAGCAGAATGAAGATAATTGGAGGGCAGTGACTGGATATGACAGGGCACTTCTGAAGCATGGCATCAGCAGAGACCAGGAGAGAGGATGCAGTCATGAAGGGTAAATTAGAGCTGGATAAAAATGAGAATGGAAAACTTGTGCAGAAATTTAATAACAAAACAGAAAGCATGGAAGTATGGGAAGATGAATAATGAAATGTACTCCTTGGACTGGAGAAGGAAGAAGCGTCTGAACATCAAATTTTGGACTAGCTGCACATTATATTTTATGTACTTCAGCACCAAAAGTTGCAATAATTTTTCTTACTAAAAAGAAAAGGTTTTGTTGTGGACTGTAGGTTTGCTTGCTTTCTTTTATTTCAAAACATCTCAGTTTGTAATTGTGTATCAGGTTAAAAATGTATTACCTTAGTAGGGTGACTCCATAATTTCAGTAGTAGAAGTTCTTCAAAAACTTTTAGTTGTACAAAAAGCCACAGTTCTATAGTTAAGAGAGAGCACAACTTTGGTTAAAAGCACTTCTTGGTTCATTGGTAAAGTGAAAGCAGCAATTTAGAAATCATAAAGTGCTATATAAAAATGGATGAGGAGGGGAAAGGAAGGCATGTATTATTCAACATGAATTAAAAGTTATAAAGAGTAGTAAATTGATAAGGGAAGTTGGACATCAGGGAAGAATTCATGGCTGGCAAGGACCAGTATGTTCGGAACAAAAGAAATCATAGCAGTGGTTTAGACCAGTTTCTAGATAAAAATGTCTTGGAGGGGTAGACATGTTAGTCTGTAGCTTCACAAAACACGGTCAGTCCTGTGGCATCTTAAAGACTAACACATTTATTAAGTAATGAGATTTCCTGGGTAAGATCCACTTCTTCAGATTTGGACACACAAAAGCTCATTACCTAATAAATACATTTGTTAGTCCTAAAGGTGCTGAAGGATTGCTTGTTTTTAGATGAAGAGGATGATGAATGATACAGAAAATTGTCTGCATTTGGAAAGAAAGGTTGAGTATTCATATTACATATGTTTAAGTAGTCCATTAGTCACTGAGCATATTAAATGGCATGTACTAGAGATTTTTATAGGCCGGAGTAACTTGCATTCAAAAGTCATTGAGAGTGGCTGATGAGATCTCTGGCCCACTGATAGTTTTCAATAAATCTTGGAATATTAGAGAAATTCTAGAAGACTGAAGGAGTGCTAGTGTTGTGGCAGTAGTCAGAAAGGACAAGTGGGGTGACTCACTTCCAGAGATGTAGCTGTGTTAGTCTGTTTAAGCAAAACTAAAGAGGAATATTGTGGCATCTTAAAGACTAATAAATTTATTAAGAGGTTTTCATGGGCTGCAGCTCACTTTGTCAGATGCATAAAGTGGAAGATTCAGTTGTGCAGGAATTTGTACATGCATACAGAGATGGAAGTGGTACATCAGTGCTAATGAGGCTGATTCAATCAAGGAGGATTTGGCCACTTCCAACAGTAGATAAGAAGGTGAGACTATCTAAAGGGGAAATTACTTTTTGTAATGAGCTAACCATTCACACTCTCTATTTAGATCCATTCCAGCTCAGCAGTTTCAAGATGCAGTCAATTTTTGACGTTTTGCTCAAGTATGGCAACTTTCAAGTTTGATTGTTTTCCTGCTGGCTTTTGTATGTTACTGTGCTTGATATCTGATTTGCGTCCATTTATTCTTTTGCTTAGAGCAGCGGTTCCCAGCCATTTCCAGACGGGAACCCATTTTGACAATTCAGGAAGATGTGGTGACCCAAGGCAATTCAAAAATAGGGTGCGGGGGCGGGGAGAGAAAAATGGCCATAACTAGCTAATTTTGTGCCTGAGGCAAGATTATAAAATTGTTCCCCCTCGTGTTTATATATTCATATTAGTTATTTCATAGAAAAAGGGAAAATACATTAGTAAAATAATATCACTGTTTATTATAGTTAGTTATTACTTTATTATTATAGTTGATCTGAGCTGTGGTGGGGGAAAGACCCTTGTCCCCAAACTGCGCCACCAACTTAAACCCTGTACTCAGAAGCTGGAGGGGCTGGGAGAGTCACACTCAGGGGCTCTGGGTTGTTAGGGGATGGGGGGAATAACACTCAGGGGCTTGGGGTCACGCTCAGAGCCTGGGGGAGTCACACTTGGGTTAAGGGGCTGGGAGGGTCACACTCAGAGGCTGGAGGGGCTGGGTGAGTCAGACTCAGGAGCTGGGGGGCAGGGGGGAGTCACACCCAGGGCCCGGGAGGGATACAAACAAAAAAATGAAAACTGACAAATCAGCTACATAGAACAGAAAGCAGGCAAAAGGGAGGAAAGGTGGAGGTGGGGGAAAATTAGTTGCTGCAAGAGTCTATGAAGTGCCTTGCCAGGGCTGGCTATGAATATCAAATGTGGAGAAACTGTCAAATTGCTTCTTCTTCGAGTGTCCCCGTGGGTGCTCCACATTAGGTGTCGGGCTCGCCCCGGCGCCGCAGGTTGGATCTTCCAAGCAGTTTCTGCCAGACTGCGCATGCGCTGGTGCGCTCCGCTCCCTTGCGTGCTCCTGGCCACGTGCGCGATCCGGTCCCCGCCAGTTCCTCTTTAACCGCCATCGGCTGCAGACGGAATCCGCTCAGGCTATGGCCAGAGTTAGCGTATTTAACGTTTTTAATTGTTTTAAAGTTTCTTCAGTCTTAGATTAAGTTAGTCGGTGGTTGTTTTCAAAAAAGAAAAACAAAGAAAGGAAAGGAATTCACAGCTTCCAATCCTAGTAACAAGCGGAGCACCGGAGGCCAGGAGCCTAGGGCCATTAGCCCTCCTGCCGCGGCAGGCTTTATCTGAGAGGGGAAGAAGCACAGAGAAGGTGCTACGTACCCTATTAACAACTCAAAGACTCACCACAATGTCCTCTTCAGGAGTCAAGAAGTGTGAGTCGTGCCGCGAGGCGATGCCAGCGTCTGATGGGCACAATCAGCGTATAAGGTGCTTGGGGGAATCCCATGTCACTCAGAAATGTTCCTTCTTTGCCAAGTTAACAGCCAGAGCAAGGAAGGACAGGGAAATGCGGCTGAAAATGCTGCCGGAGCGGCCGCAGCAGGAGGGACCCTCCGGGGCCCATAAAAGGAAAGCCGCGTCCCTAACCCCATCAGCGCAGAAACAGAGGAAAATCTCCCCAACCCGATCCCTGCCGGCAGCAACAGTGAGCGGGATGGGTGGAGCGCACAGCCCCCAGCCACAGCTACAGCTGATCGGCGGCGGTGCGGAGACGCACGTGGTGGAGGTTCAGCCTCCGATGATCAAACAGCCGCCCCGCACCGCTGGCAGGGCGGTGGCCAAGCAAGTGCCGGAACCGGCGGCACCGCAAATAGTGGCACCGACCCCCGGGGAACTGGCGGCGCAGAGCGCGCAGGCACGCAACCTGCAGGCACCGGGGGAGACCGCCCACGCGGCACTGCTGAGGAGCGTGCTGAGCGCGGTGCAGACTACGGGGCCGAGATCCCCGAAGTGTCAGGGGGCGGAGCCACCCCCACAGGGGAGGGGAAAGGCAGCACAGAAAACCCGGCACCTCAGTCCCTCTGCAGACAGGGCTACAGAGCTGCTTTCTCTGAGCCCTCCGCTCGTGCTGCGGACTCCAACGAGAAGGCAGGGGTCACCCCTAACCTATCCGGAGCCCCCATCTCCATTTCTACAGCCAGCCTCCCCATGGCTTGGACCACCTTCGCCCTTCTTGGGCTTTGAGCCATTTGAGTACTATCACAAATTGGTCTCTCCAGCGTTCCATGTCTCCAGAAGATCTCGCTCCCCCAGACATATGGGGTATGCACCAAGGGAGTGGTCCAGGTCACCGTCCCAGGAGCAGTGCCCGTGTTGCCATGGTCGCCCCTATCATGTGGGGCATAGACACCATAGGCATACTACCAGGGACAGATCCCCACAGACGGTCCCGTATCCCCAAGGACAATCACGAACGGGGACAGAGACTCAGATATCTCAGGGGGAGTTGGTTCTGGAACCCCGGGATTTTCCCTCGCAAGTTTCTACCGAGTGGATGTACCACCGTCAACAGGACCCGGAGGGTTCCAGAGAGGCGTACCCTAGCGGTTCCTCGCTGTCCTCCCCGGCTGAGGCTACGGCCCCGGGGGACGTCCATTCTCCGGACGATCTCAAACAGTTCGAAGAGCTGTTTAAAAGGGTGGCCTTCACGCAAGGCATCCAGACAGCAGAGGTGCAAGAGAAGCACCATAAGCTCCTTAAAAATCTGAGACCTCCAGCCTCCTCTAAAATAGCCATAGCGCTTGACGAAGCAATCTTGGAGTCCGCCACCACGATATGGCAGTCCCCTGCGACTATTCCGTCTGTCCATAAGAGAGCGGACAAGAAATACTTCGTGCCGGCGAAGGGCATGGAGTTCCTATTCAGCCACCCGCAACCAAATTCTCTGGTGGTAGAATCGTCTCAACAGAGATCAAAAAGGTCTCAGTTCAAAACAGGGGGAACGGACAAAGATGCCAAGAAACTAGAGCTGTTTGGCAGAAAGGTCTATTCTTCTTCGAGTGTCCCCGTGGGTGCTCCACATTAGGTGTCGGGCTCGCCCGGCGCCGCAGATCGGATCTTCCAAGCAGTTTCTGCCGGACCGCGCATGCGCCAGTGCGCGCCATTCCCCCGCGCGCTCCCGGCCACGTGCGCGATCCGGTTCCCGCCAGTTCCTCTTAACCGCCGTCGGCTGCAGACGAAATCCGAACTAGGCTAAGGCCAAGCAGCGTATTCAATGGCTTTAACTGTTTTTTCTTTAAAGTTTTTCAAGTACTTAGGCTACTGCAAGTTAGCCGGTTGTTATTTTTCAAAAAAAAAAAAAAAAAAAAAAAAAAAACAACAAACAAACTACAAGCGGGACAGCTTCAATCCAGTCCCAGTAACAAGCGCCGGAGGCCAGGAGCATAGGGCCATCAGCCCTCCTGCTGCAGCAGGCCATCAGAAGGGGAAAATAGCACAGAGAAGGTGCTAAGTACCCGTTTAACAACTGAAAGACTCACCAACAATGTCCTCTTCAGGATTTAAAAAATGTGAGTCCTGCCGAGAGGTGCTGCCAGCGTCTGATGGGCACAGTCTATGCATAAGGTGCCTTGGGGAGTCCCATGTTGCACAGAAAGGGAGATGCGGCTTGAAATGCTGCTTTTCGACAAGGCCCTCCAGCCAGACGTGCCGGAGCGGCCGCAGCAGGAGGGACCCTCCGGGGCCCATAAAAGGAAAGCTGCCTCCCTCACCCCATCAGCGCAAAAATGGAGGAAAGTCTCCCCAGCCCGATCCCTGCCGGCAACAATAGCGAGCGGGACGGGAGGAGCGAGCAGCCGCAGCAACAGCTGATCGGCGGCAGCACGGAGAGCCACGTGGAAGCGGCTCAGCCTCCGATAATCAGCCAGCCGCCCCGCACCGCAGGCAGGGTGGCGGCTAAACAAGCGCCGGTAGCGGCGGCACCGCAGGCAGCGGCACCGACCCCCGGGGAACCGGCGGTGCAGAGCACGCAGGCACGCAGCCTGCAGGCACCGGAGGACACCGCACGTGCGGCACCGCCCTCGAGCGTGCCGAGCTCGGTGCGGACGGGGCCGGGATCCCCTGTACGTCAGGGGGCGGAGTTACCTCCTCAAGGGAGGGGGAAGGCTGCACACAAGAGGAGGCATTGCAGCCCCTCTCCGCACAGGGCTGTGGAGTTGCTTTCTCACAGCCCTCCGCTTATGTTGCAGACTCCAACCAGAAGGCAGGGGTCCCCCCAGCCTACCCGGAGCCCCCTTCTCCATTTTTTTTTTTTGCAACCAGCCTCACCCTCGCTGGGACCACCTTCACCCTTCCTGGGGTTTGAACCGCTGGACTATTATGCAAAATCGCTCTCTCCAGCCCTCCCCCAGACGCAGAGGGTATGCACCAAGGGAGTGGTCTAGGTCACCTTCCCAAGAACAGTGCCTATACTGCCATGGTCGCCCCTACCACGCGGGGCATAGACACCATCGGCTATCTACTAGGGAAAGATCCCCACAAATGATCTCGTACCCCCGAGGGCAATTGCGACCGGGGACAGAGACTCAAGCATCTCAGGGGGGACTGGTTATGGAACCCCGAGATTTTCCCTCGCAAACCTCTAGTAAGAGGGTGTACCATCACCAGCAGGAACCGGAAGGGTCCAGAGAGACGTACCCCAGCGGTTCCTCGCTCTCCTCCCCGGATGAAGCTACGGCCCCGGGGGACGTCCATCCTCCGGACGATCTCAAACAGTTCCAAGAGCTGTTTTACAAGGGTGGCCTTCACGCAAGGCATCCAGACAGCTAAGGTGCAAGAGAAACACCATAAGCTCCTCAAAAATCTGAGACCTCCGGCCTCCTCCAAAATAGCAATACCGCTTGATGACGCAATCTTGGAGTCTGCCACTATGATATGGCAGACTCCTGCGACTATTCCGCCTGTCCACAAGACAGCGGGGGAAAAAAAACAAAAAAAAAAACTTCGTGCCGACAAAGGGCACGGAGTTCCTGTTCAGCCACCCACAACCAAATTCCTTGGTGGTGGAGTCGTCGCAATGTGGGGGAACAGACAAACATGCCAAAAAGCTAGAGCTGTTGGGCAGAAAGGTCTACTCCTCCTCCACTCTACTGTTGCAAATGGCAAATTACGCAGCGCATCTAGCGAACCATAATTTCGACAACCACATTAGGTTAACCTCCCTCATGGACTCGCTTCCAGAGGGCAAGAAACCAGTGCTCAAGGCCATCATGCAAGAAGGCTACGCGGCCTCGAGGACGGGAGTTCAGATCGCCCTGGATGTTGCGGACACAGCAGTACGCTCCACAGCTACGGCAGTGGTGATGCTAAGGGAGTCCTGGCTCCAGACTCCGGGTATACCGAGGGCCTGCAGACAGAGATAGTCGATCTTCCCTTCGACTCGCAGAAGCTGTTTGCTGAATTAACTGACTCGGTCCTTCATTCCAGTCCTCGGGGCAGGGCCAAAGGCCACAAGTTTGACACACAGATCCAGGGCTGCGCCATCACTACCATCGCAAGGTCATCCGAAGCGGTTATTCCACCATCGCCTCCGACCATTCTATAACCAGTGGCAAAGGATCACCACAGACAAATGGGTGCTGGAGATCATAGCCACGGGGTACGCCATCCCCTTCCAGTCGCTCCCACCGCCATGACCTCCACCCAGGCCCCACCTCCAGGAGGCCTCCCACGTAGCGAGGCTCAAGCAGGAGGTAGACCATCTCATGCTCATAGGGGCAGTGGAAAGAGTGCCGGAGCAACTGCAAGGGAGAGGGTTCTACTCGAGGTACTTCCTCACGGGGAAAAAGACAGGAGGCGGGAGGTCCATCTTAGATTTTCGAGGCCTCAACCGGTACCTGCGCAAGCCACGCTTTCGGATGATCACAATCGCCTCCATCCTTACGGCACTGGACGATGGAGATTGGTTCGCAGTCCTCGACTTATAAGACGCGTATTTTCACATAACTATTCATCCGGCTCACCTACGATTCCTCTGGTTTTTCATGGTAGGCAAAGGACATTTTCAATACAAGGTCCTACCATTTGGCCTCTCCTTGGCCCCCAGAGTCTTCACCAAGCCCTTGGCAGTGGTGTCAGCCTACCTGCACAGACAGGGGGTATTTATATTCCAGTATCCGGATGACTGCCTACTCAAAGGGGCCTCGAAGGAGGAGGTACTACGCATGATATGCGTCACAGCAGGCACGTTCTCTTCGCTCGGCCTGGTTATCAATCTGACAAAATCAAAGATAGACCCCACACAGGACATAGAGTTCGTAGGGGCACGCATAAATTCTATTACAGCGAGGGCGTATCTACCAGAGACTCGCTTTCGGGCTGTCGGCACACTCGTGCAAGTCTTCACCTTCAGCCCTACAGTGCCGGTTCTGACGTGCGTACAGCTGCTGGGCCACATGGCAACAGCGACGTTCGTAGAACAGAACGCCAGGTTACACATGCGCAGCATGCAGCACTGGCTGGCGAGCGTATACAACCCGGCAGCACACACTGTTCACAGGGTGGCGTCGCCCGCAACAGAGGTGCGCAAATCCCTGCAATGGTGGGTAAACCCCGAGAACCTGCTAACAGGGGTACCCTTCCACCAACCACACATATTGGTTTTTCTTACTACAGATGCCTCCCTCAGGGTGGGGAGCACACATGGGCGAAGAGGTAACGCAAGGGCTGTGGTCCTCCACGGAGCAGTCACTGCACACAAATATACTGGAGCTCAGAGCAGTGTTCAACGCCTGCAGACACTTTCGAGACCATATAAAAGGCAAAGTAGTCAGGATCAGTATAGACAATACCTCCACCATGTTTTATATAAATCGGCAAGGAGGAGCTCGGTCCCGTGCCTTATGTGCAGAAGCAGTCCGGTCGTGAAACTGCTGCATCGCCAACAATATAACCTTGAAAGCCTCGTACTTCCCAGGCGCTCACAATGTGAAGGCAGACCAGCTGAGCAGGCATTTCGCACTCACGCACAAGTGGCAGATCCGTCCCGATCTGCTGCAACCGATTCTTCATGCATGGGGTTTTTCCCCATATAGACCTGTTTGCTACTCAGCACAAGAAGAAGTGCCCACGATCCTGCTCCAGGGCAGGACTGGGACGGGGGTCCCTGAGGGACGCCTTCACGATCTCATGGAGGGGCCCCCTGCTTTACGCTTTCCCTCCCACAGTGCTCATCCACAAAGTGTTGCAGAAAGCCAGGAGGGAAGGAGCCTGAATGATCCCGATAGTCCCAACGTGGGATCGACAGCAATGGTTCCCCCTACTCCTGCGCATGTCGGACCGGCCACCGATGCCCCTTCCGGTGGCGCCGGATCTGCTCACGCAAGCCCAGGGGTCCATAGTGCATCCGCACCCCCAAGGCCTGCGACTACAAACGTGGTTAATCCATGGCTCAGCTCCCTAGAGAGCACATGTACGGAAGAAGTGCAGCAAGTCCTAGAAAGTAGCAGGAGGACTTCCACCAGGAAGACCTACAAGCAGAAATGGACTCGCTTTATGGCATGGTGTTCTACCAAACAGCTAGCCCCCCTTGTTGTGCCTATGGCTGTGATATTAGAGTATTTACTGGACCTCAAGAGAGGAGGACTCTCGCTATCCTCGTTTAAGGTCCACCTTGCCGCCTTTTTGGCGTTCAGACACGGAGAGACAGGGCACACGGTGTTCGCCCATCCCATGGTTACCAGGTTCCTTAAAGGGCTGGTAAACCTATACCCCCCCTCCGAAACCGCTTCCACCTTCATGGAACTTGGACCTGGTGCTTAATGCGAAAAGGGGACCACTGTTCGAGCCTTTGGCCACGGTTTCCCTCTGCCTCCTTATGATAAAGACGACCTTTCTTCTCGCAATCGCGTCAGCTCACAGGGTGAGCGAGCTTGCGGCACTTATGGCAACGCCACCCTGCGCTGTTTTTTCCAAGGAGGCGGTAACCATACGGCTGCATCCAGCCTTTGTTTCTAAAGTTCTTTCTGAGTTTCATATTAACGATCCTATTGTTTACCCTCGTTTTATCCAAAGCCTCATAACTCTAACAAAGAGGCGCGCCTACACCTCCTGGACGTGAGGAGGCGCTAGCTTTCTATATAGACAGGACCAAGTCCTTCCAGAGAACGGATAGACTCCTAGTCTCTATCGCTCCCAAATCAAAAGGAGAATGTCTCTCTTCGCAGAGAATCTCGAAGCACATCGTATCTTGCATAAAAATGTGCTACAAACTCAAAAAGACTCCTTTCCTGGCCATGCCCAGGGCTCATTCCACTAGGGCAGTGGCAGCATCAACAGCCCTTTTTCAAGGGCGTTGCGCTAAAAGACATTTGCAGAGCGGTGACCTGGTCATCCTGTGACACCTTCGCCAAACATTACGCCCTTCACAGGGTATTCCAAGAGGATACCCGTCTCTCGACAGCGGTCCTCTCGGGGACAAGCTGCACATAATCCGATTACCCACCTCCTATCTTGGGTTACTGCTGGGTAGTCACCTAATGTGGAGCACCCACGGGGACACTCGAAGTAGAAAGAAAGGTTACTCACCGTAGTAACGGTGGTTCTTCGGGATGTGTCCCCGTGGGTGCTCCACTACCCGCCCATCCTCCCCGCTCCGGATCTCTGTTTAGTGTTTTGCAGGAGCATCCGAGGCGGTTGGTCAAGGAACTGGCGGGGACCGGATCGCGCACGTGGCCGGGAGTGCGCGGGGGAGTGGCGCGCACCGGCGCATGCGCGGTCCAGCAGAGACTGCTTGGAAGATCCGATCTGCGGCGCCGGGCGAGCCCGACACCTAATGTGGAGCACCCACGGGGACACATCCCGAAGAACCACCGTTACTACGGTGAGTAACCTTTCTCTCCTCCTCCACCCTACTGTTGAGAATGGCGAATTACGCAGCGCATCTAGTGAACCACAGTTTCGACAACTACTCTAGGTTAACCTTCCTCATGGACTCGCTTCCAGAGGACAAGAAGCCGGTGCTCAAGGCTATTGTGCAAGAAGGCTACGCGGCCTCGAGGACGGGAGTTCAGATCGCCCTGGATGTTGCGGACACAGCAGCACGCTCAACAGCTACGGCAGTTGTAATGCGAAGGGAGTCCTGACTCCAAACCTTGGGTATACCGAGGGATCTGCAGGCGAAGATTGTTGATCTCCCCTTCAACACGCAGAAGCTGTTTGCTGAATCAGCCGACCGGGTCCTTCATTCCAGTAAAGATTCAAGAGCCACACTTAGGACCCTGGGGATTTACACCCTCCATACAGAAAGAAAAAGTACTACCCTCAACAAAGACGGTACCAGTACCAGCCACAGCATCCCCAGTACCACAGGGGTTATGAGCAAGGGCGACATCAACAGCACCAGCAGTACAGAACTCCCAGGCGACATTCCCAACAGAGCCGTGCATGCTCGAGGCAGGGCCAAAGGCCACAAGTTTGACACGCAGATCCAGGGCTGCGCCATCACTACCATCGCACAAGGTCATCCGAAGCTGTTATTCCACCATCGCCTCCAACCATTCTACGACCAGTGGCAAAGGATCACCACAGACAAATGGGTGCTGGAGATCATAGCCACGGGGTACGCGATCCCCTTCCAGTCGCTCCCACCGCCACGACCTCCACCCAGGCCCCACCTGCAGGATGCCTCCCACGAAGCGAGACTCAAGCAGGAGGTAGACCATCTTATGCTCATAGGGGCAGTGGAAAGAGTGCCGGAGCAACTGCAAGGGAAAGGGTTCTACTCCAGATACTTCCTCACGGAGAAAAAGACAGGAGGCTGGAGGCCCATCTTAGATCTTCGAGGCCTTAACCGGTACCTGTGCAAGCAACGCTTTCGGATGATCACAATTGCCTCCATCCTTACGGCACTGGACGATGGAGATTGATTCGCAGCCGTCGACTTACAAGACGCGTATTTTCACATAACTATCCATCCGGCTCACCGACGATTTCTCCGGTTCATGGTAAGCAAAGAACATTTTCAATACAAGGTCCTACCGTTCGGCCTCTCCTCGGCCCCCAGAGTCTTCACCAAGACCGTGGCAGTGGTGTCAGCCTACCTGCACAGACAAGGGGTATTTATATTCCCGTATCTGGAGGACTGCCTACTCAACGGGGCCTCGAAGGAGGAGGTACTACGCATGATACGCGTCACAGCAGGCACATTCTCTTCGCTTGGCCTGGTTATGAATTTGGCAAAATCAAAGATAGACCCCACACGGGACATAAAGTTCATAGGGGCACGCATAAATTCTATTACAGTGAGAGTGTATCTACCAGAGACACGCTTTCGGGCCATCGGCTCCCTTGTGCAAGTCATCACCTTCAGCCCTACGGTGCCGGTTCTGACGTGCGTACAGCTGCTGGGCCACATGGCAGCAGCGACGTTCGTAGTACAGAACGCCAGGTTACACATGCGCAGCATGCAGCACTGGGTGGCGAGCGTATACAAACCGGCAGCACACACCGTTCACAGGGTGGTGTCGCCAACGACAGAGGTGCGCAAATCCCTGCAATGGTGGGTAAACCCGAAGAACATGCTAACTGGGGTACCCTTCCACCAACCACAAGTATCGGTTTTTCTTACTACAGATGCCTCCCACATAGGGTGGGGAGCACACATGGGCGAAGAGATGACGCAAGGACTGTGGTCCTCCACGGAACAGTCACTGCACATAAATATACTGGAGCTCAGAGCAGTGTTCAACGCCTGCAGACACTTTCGAGACCATATACAAGGCAAAGTAGTCGGGATCAGTACAGACGATACCTCCACCATGTTTTATATAAATCGGCAAGGAGGAGCTCGGTCCCGTGCCTTATGTGCGGAAGCAGTCTAGTTGTGGAACTGGTGCATCGCCAACAATATAACCTTGAAAGCCTCGTACTTCCCAGGCGCTCACAATGTGAAGGCAGACCAGCTGAGCAGGCATTTCGCACTCACGCACAAGTGGCAGATCCGTCCCGATCTGCTACGACCGATTTTTCATGCATGGGGCTTTCCCCAGATAGACCTGTTTGCCACTCAACACAACAAGAAGTGCCCACGATTCTGCTCCAGGGCAGGACTGGGACGGGGGTTCCTGGGGGACGCATTCGCTATCTCCTGGAGGGGCCCCCTGCTTTACGCTTTTCCTCCCACAGTGCTGATCCACAAAGTCTCGCAGAAAGCCAGGAGGGAAGGAGCCCGAATGATCCTGATAGTCCCAACGTGGGATTGACAGCAATGGTTCCCCCTACTCCTGCGCATGTCAGACCGTCCACTGATGCCCCTCCCGGTGGCGCCGGATCTGCTCACTCAAGCCGAGGGGTCTATAGTGCATCTGCACCCCCTGGGTCTGCAACTACAAGCGTGGTTAATCCATGGCTCAGCTCCCTAGAGAGCACATGTACGGAGGAAGTGCCACAAGTCCTAGAAAGTAGCAGGAGGACTTCCACCAGGAAGACCTACAAGCAGAAATGGACTCGCTTCACGGCATGGTGTTCTACCACACAGTTAGCCCCCCTTGTTGTGCCTATACCTGTAATATTAGAGTATTTACTGGACCTCAAGAGAGCAGGACTTTCACTATCCTTGTTAAAGGTCCACCTTGCCGCCATTTCGGCGTTCAGACACGAAGAGGAAGGGCACACGGTGTTCGCCCATCCCATGGTTACCAGGTTCCTCAAAGGGTTGGTAAACCTATACCCCCCTCGGAAACAGCTTCCACCTTTGTGGAACTTGGACCTGGTGTTTAATGCGCTAATGGGACCACCGTTCGAGCCTTTAGCCACGGTTTCCCTCTGCCTCCTTACAATAAAGACGACCTTCCTTCTTGCAATCACGTCAGCTTGCAGGGTGAGTGAGCTTGCGGCAGTTATTGCAACACCACCCTGCACAGTATTTTCCAAGGAGACGGTAACCATACGGCTGCATCCAGCCTTTGTTCTTAAAGTGTCTTCTGACTTTCATATTAACGAACCTGTTGTTTTACCCTCGTTTTATCCAAAGCCTCATAACTCTAACAAAGAGGCGCGTCTACACCTCCTGGACGTGAGGAGGGCGCTAGCCTTCTATATAGACAGGACCAAGTCCTTCCGGAAAACGGATAGACTCCTAGTCTCTCTCGCTCCCAGATCGAAAGGAGAAGGTCTCTCTTCGCAGAGAATCTCGAAGCACATCGTATCCTGCATAAAAATGTGCTACAAACTCAAAAAGACTCCTTTACTGGCCACGCCCAGGGCTCACTCCACTAGGGCGGTGGCGGCATCAACAGCCTTTTTCAAGGGCGTTGCCCTAAAAGACATTTGCAGAGCGGCGACCTGGTCATCCTATGACACCTTCGCCAAAAACTACGCCCTTCACAGGGTATTCCACGAGGATACCCAGCTCTCGACAGCGGTCCTCTCGGGGACAAGCTGCACATGATCTGATTACCCACCTTCTATTTTGGGTTACTTCTGGGTAGTCACCTAATGTGAAGCACTCACGGGGACACTCGAAGAAGAAAGAGAAGTTACTCACCATAGTAACGGTGGTTCTTCGAGATGTGTCCCCGTGGATGCTCCACCACCTGCCCATCCTCCCCACTTCGGATCTCTGTTTGGTGTTTTGCAGGAGCATCCCAGGCGGTTCGTCAAGGAACTGGCGTGGATCGGATCGCGCACGTGGCCAGGAGCGCGCAAAGGAGCGGCGTGCACCGGCGCATGCGTGGTCCGGCAGAAACTTCTTGGAAGATCCGACCTGCAGCGCCGGGGCGAGCCCGACACCTTATGTGGAGCACCCACGGGGACACATCTCGAAGAACCACCGTTATTA
Source organism: Carettochelys insculpta (assembly GCF_033958435.1). Taxonomy (NCBI): domain Eukaryota; kingdom Metazoa; phylum Chordata; order Testudines; family Carettochelyidae; genus Carettochelys; species Carettochelys insculpta. The sequence goes on along the minus strand of NC_134137.1, from coordinate 285,725,456 downwards.
CGGTGAATAACTTCTTTCTCTATTCTTGGAGAGAGCTGCTGGATGTGGCAGCTTTGAGGAGCTGCAGATGGCTTCTTTAAGAATCCCATGCAGCTCCGAGTTGTGGTGACCCTTAACAAATCTAATCATGCCCAAGCTTGGGTCCCAGCTCATGGGCTGGGAATCGCTAGCTGAGAGACAGTCTGTTTTATCCAGGTCAGTCCCAGACAAAGTAGTGAAGAAACTGATGCAGGAGTTGGTAGATAAAGAATTAAAAGATAGCAGTATAATTGTTAGCTTAGCTTTGATTTATGGAGAATAGGTCTCGTCAAACAAACTTGTTTTTTTTTTTTTTTTGAAATTACAAGTTTGGTTGCTATAGGTCACTGCCTAGATGTAATGGATTTCTGTGAGGTGTTTGACTTAGTACTGCACAACATTTTGATGTTTTTTAGAAAAATTAGTACTATACAATATAAATAGCTACACGTAGTAGCTGGAGTAAGATCTGGCTAATAGAAATCTGAAAAAGTAGTAGTAAATAGGAAATGAATGGTTGTGTTTCTAGTGAGGCTCCTCAGGAATTGATTAGAAGGGATGTCTGTTCAACATGTTCATCAGTCATCTGGAAATAAATGTAAAAAGTCACTGCTGATTAAAATTTGCAGATAAAAGATTAATGGAATATAAATAATGTGGAAAATAAGGTAGTCATCCAGATTGAACTTGAGTGTATTGACATGCATTTTGTTTGGCCCCTCTTTATCAAGCAGAGTTACCTGGATTTGGTTCCATCTAATTTAGGTATTTCAGAGATTGCCAAGGTCGATGTGCTACAACCTTCTTACAGGCAAACCCTAAATATGGGAGGTTGGCACACAGGTTAATAGCAGGTGTAGCTGTGTCAAGTGATGATTTCCAAAGTAGGACTAAGTAACGGTTTCCTTTAAACTACCAGGCTGCCTCATCTCCATCCCCTAATAGGGAGGAAATGACTGTCTCCAGCAGTGAACCCAGTTAGTCTTTGACATCTACCAAGGATATTGGACCCGCACAACCTCAGTAAGAGAGAACAGCTGATGCTCAATCAGCCAAATATTACCATTATTCCTTTTTCTGCATAGAGGCAGAAGATTCTGTTCAAAAATCTGAATTTTGTCTGCCAAGTAACTTGAAAATTCTTTGCAAGAAATATGAGCTCTGTAGCTGGTTGGAGGCAGCACAGATTCACGAGTCTGCCAATGTGTCTTCTGAAAGAGAATTAGTGTTAATTCACAGTGGCATCTGCTATGCTGGAAAAGAAGAAATTTCACCCAGCAAACCACCAGAGCAAATGACTGTACACATTTTCTATGGTGCATTTGATTAGCGTCATCTCAAGACTTCCATTAATGGCACTCTAGCCATTTGCTCTCATGTCTGTCTTGTCACACGTCATCGTTAAACAGTATTTACTCGTGACAGTGTTTAGATGTCACCATATCCATGAGTGAGACAACAAACTGCTGGACTATTTGTGCCTAAGATCAAGTGTATCAGCTGAATGATGATGTTCCTCAGACCCATCTATAGATTTGCAAGGCCCTCTGATTTCCACTGATGTCCCGTTCGAATAAGACTTTCATTCCTGTTCAAAGGGCATCCTATCTTCACCTGTCTCCAGTCCATTCCAGTTACTAAACTTAGAGTGTAACCAGTTATTCTGTAACCAAAAGTTGCAGAAACAGAACTCAACTTGGGCAGTCCTATGATTGTCACAAAAGCAATGCAATCCTGAATTGATCTGGGAAAAAATGTACTCTGTATGGACATTGTAGTCGCTGAAAACGTAAGCAGCTTCTGAGTGTACAATATCAACATTCTGAAGTTAGTGCCTTGGAGATTTCTTGCAGTTATTACACCATTATTAACTCCATTTAATTCCATTCTAAAACTCTTCCCCACTCCAAAAAGATCATTTAGATCCAATCTTAGGAATAGGAGCTTCTTCTTCGAGTGGTCCCCATGGGTGCTCCACAGTAGGTGTGGGGCTCACCCCGGCGCTGCAGCTTGGAAAATCTTCAGCAGTCTCCGTCGGGTCGCGCATGCGCCGATGCACGTCGGATCTTCGCGCGCTTACGGTGACGTGCGCGATCCGGTCCCCGCCAGTTCCTTCTCAACCGCTAACGGCTGCAGGCGGAATCCTCTCCGGCTCCAACGCCTGAGACAGATAAATCTTATTTTTTTTCTCGTGTTAATAGTTTTTAACAGTTCATAGTTGTTATAGTTAGTTACTCTGTTAAAAGTTGTTAAAAACTAAAGACTATCTTAAAACCGCAGCGGCCGCCTCCGGGCGGGCCCGCTGCTTTTGTTTGTCGGCCTTCAAAGGCCAACAGTTATTAACATCACCTAACAGACTGTTAAGTGTGCTATTAGCACCTAAGGACTCAGAGTTAAGTTTTAACAATGCCATCCCCCGGCTTTAAGAAGTGTGAATCTTGCCGGGAGGCCATGCCTGCTTCGGATGGCCATAGCAGATGCATACGGTGCCTTGGGGAGACGCACGTTCCCCAGGAGTGCTCCCATTGTTCCAAGTTGACTAATAGAGCTACAAAAGATAGAGAAATGAGGCTGAAGATGCTGTTAGTTGACAAAGCACTTCAGCCTGCCTCATCAGAGACAACACATGCGGAGGGCTCTTCAGGATCACACAAGAGGAAGGCTGCCTCTTTGACCTCCTCTGCTCAGAAGAAAAGAAGAGCCTCGCCTACTCGATCCCTGCCCCTTACTGTTGGGAGCGGGACGAGTGTAACAAAGGGCCTGCGCATGCTGGCTTCCTCCACTGGTACGCCGCAGCGCATGCAACCACTCAAGGCCCTGCAGCTACCGGGGAGACGGCACCGAGAGCCGTGCGGGCACTAGTCAGTCCGGCACCGGCTACTGCAGCACCGATCGAGACTTCCCCGGAGGCACAGGAGATGACGGCACCAAGGACGACGGCACCGGCAACAACGGCTCCGGGAGCAGTGGAAATCAGCATGACACCTGCTCTGGTACCAAGTTCACCGACAAGACCACCCGAGAGGGTAAAGGCTAAAACGAAGACCAGGCACCACAGCCCTTCTCCTGAGGTAATTGTGCTGCCTCTGTCACCACGATCACCACTGGAGATTCGACTGGCAGCAACACCTTCAGCCTGCCAGACGTCCTTCTCCTTTTCTTCGGAGTCCATCCCAGGGGTCTGCACGCTTTTCTCCATCATCTAGCAGAGATCCCTACGAGTCTTCTCACAGAGGCTCTCCTCGTACGTCGGTATCATCTTGGAGGTCTCGACATTCCAGACACTACCCTTACATCCTTGGGTCATGGTCCAGGTCTCCATCTCCGGGCCTCTGTCCCTGTTGCTACGACCGCCATCATTATGTGGGGCGTCAGCATAGGAGGTCGACGTCTCACTATGGATCCCCGTCTACCACCCCTCAATGCCACAGTGTTCTGCTTGCACCTGGGGGAACACCACGAGTTCCCCAATCAGAAGCTGGGTCGAAAGGCACTGAACCCCACCTCGAAATTCCACAAAGGCAATCACATCAATACAGCCAGGATCCAGAGAAATTGGAGGAGAGATATCATAGTGATGCCTCCTCATCCTCGCCAGACGAGGCTGTAGTCCCTGGAGACATTTCTCCCCCAGATGACCTGAAAGAGTTCCAAGAGCTGTTCAAACGAGTAGCTCAATCCCAAGATATTCAAGTGGCGGAGGTGCAGGAGAAACACCACAGACTCCTTAAAAACCTCAGGCCTCCATCTTCTTCTAAAATTGCTATTCCTCTGGACGATGCAATCATGGAGGCAGCCACTAATATATGGCAGACCTCCAGCATCCGCTCCTCCTACCAACAAAAGAGCGGACAAAAAGTACTTCGTCCCTGCGAAAGGTATGGAATTTCTATTTAGTCATCCACAGCCAAACTCGCTAGTGGTTGAATCGTCCCAACACAGGTCCAAATCGTCCCAGTACAAATCTGGGGGATTGGACAAGGACATAAAGAAGCTGGATCTTCTGGGTAGAAAAGCCTACTCCTCCTCTACTCTTGTTGCTTCGCATGGCCAACTATGCCGCTCATATGTCGAATCACAATTTCGACAACTATTCCAAGCTTACTGCCCTCATGGACTTCCTTCCGGAGGATAAAAGGCCAATTCTTAAGGCAATTGTGCAAGAGGGCTACGCGGCTTCTCGAGCGGGCGTGCAGATTGCACTGGATGTGGCGGACACAGCGGCCTGCACCGTGGCCACTGCAATGGTAATGCGGAGAGAGTCATGGCTTCACACATCCGGCATTCCAAAGGAGTTACAGGTCAAAATTGCAGACCTCCCCTTCGACAAAATAAAATTGTTTGCTGAATCGACCGACTCAGTCCTACACTCGAGCAAAGATTCCAGAGCGACACTTCGGACTTTGGGGATATATACCCCACTGTTCAGAAGGAAGAAATTTTATCCTCAGCAATGCTGTTATGGTTACCAACAGCAACATACCCAGTTTCAACGGGGGTATGATCAGGGACGTCATCAACAAACACATTATAAGGGCCCTAGGCGCCGGCCTCAGCAGGGCAGTGCCTCCGCAGGGCAAAGTGCAAGACAGCAAGTTTGACGGGTATGTCGAGGGCCGCAAAGCCAAGACCGTACCTCAGTGCCAATCTCAGTACATGTTCCATCACCGACTCAAGCCATTTTACCCACAATGGAAAAGCATCACATCGGACAAGTGGGTGTTTGGAGATTGTAAACACGGGATACAAGATCCCCTTCCAGTCTTTACCTCCACCAGATCCTCCCACCGCACCCCTTCTCAGAGACCCCTCCACCTACCGGAATTAAGGCGGGAGGTGGACCACCTCCTATTCATAGGGGCGGTGGAGAGAGTACCGGAACAATTTCAAGGCAAAGGGTTCTACTCCAGGTATTTCCTGACGGAGCAGAAGACAGGAGGGTGGAGACCCATTTTGGATCTACGCGCACTGAACCAGTACCTACGCAAACAGCGTTTCAAAATGACTGCGATGGCTTCAATAATCACGGCACTAGACCATGGCGATTGGTTTGCAGCCCTCGACTTACAGGATGCGTATTTTCATATCGCAATTCATCCAGCCTACAGGCGTTTCCTCCTGTTCCTTGTGGTCACAGATCATTTCCAGTACAGAGTCCTCCCATTCGGACTCTCTTCAGCACCCAGAGTCTTCACCAAGACCTTAGCGGTGGTGTCAGCATACCTACGCAGACAGGGAGTTTTCATTTTCCCGTACCTGGACAATTGCCTGCTAAAGGGAACTTCCCGGGCGGAGGTATTACGGATGATACACATCACCACAAGCACATTTACCTCACTGGGCCTCATCATCAATTTCTCAAAGTCAAAGACCGACCCCAAGCAAAATATAGAGTTTATAGGGGCTCGGATAGACTCAGTCACGTCAAGGGTGTATTTACCCGAGGCTCGTTTTCGTGCCATCGAATCTCTCGTACAACTACTAATGTACAGCCCCACTGTTCCAGTTCTCAATTGCTTACAACTGTTGGGGCATATGGCAACCACCACGTTTGTGGTGCAAAACGCCAGGCTGCATATGTGAGGATTGCAGCATTGGTTGGCAACCGTATACAAACCCTCAATCCACACCGTCCACAAGAGGGTGTCACTTACAACAGAGGTACGAAACTCGCTAACATGGTGGGGAAACCCCAAGAATCTCCTAACAGGGGTGCCCTTCCCCCAACCGTAAATTACTGTGTTCATTACTACAGATGCCTCCCATATGGGATGGAGGGCTCACATGGACAACAAAACCACTCAAGGATTATGGTCCCCCGCAGAGAACACACTGCACATAAACATATTAGAGCTCAGGGCAGTGTTCAATGCGTGCAGGCATTTTCAGAATTATCTGCGCAGAAAAATAGTCGGCGTGAATACCGACACCACCACCACCACGTTTTATATAAACCGACAGGGGGAAGCCAGATGTCGTACGCTTTGTGCGGAGGCAGTCCGACTCTGGAACTGGTGCATCGCCAACAATATAATCATAAAGGCTTCATACCTTCCGGGGGTCCACAACGTCAAGGCGGACCAACTCAGCAGACACTTTGCGCCCACTCACGAGTGGCAGATCCGTTCAGACCTACTTCACCAGGTGTTCCGCAGATGGGGTTTTCCCCAAATCGACTTGTTCACCACCCGAGAAAACAAGAAACGTCCCCAGTACTGCTCCAGAGTGGGCATGGGACAGGAGTCTTTGGGGGACGCCTTCATGATCCCATGGAAGGGCCCTCTACTTTATGCGTTCCCTCCCACAACACTTATACACAAGGTCTTGGAGAAGGCCAGAAGTGAGAAAGCACGCATGATACTCATAGTCCCAACCTGGGACCGGCAACAGTGGTTCCCATTGCTCTTGCGCATGGCTCAACATCGGCCATTTCCCCTACCAACAGTACTGGACATTCTCACTCAGGCTCGGGGGTCAATGCTGCACCCACACCCGAAGAGACTTCGGCTACAAGCATGGCTAATTCATGGCTAAGCACCTTAGAGACTACATGCTCAGAGGGAGTACAACAAGTCCTTGAATGTAGTCGGAGAACTTCCACCAGAAAGACTTATCAGCACAAATGGTTGCGTTTTTCCGAATGGTGTTCCTCCAGGCAACTAATACCCCGGGACGCCACCATACCTACGATTCTGGATTATTTGCTACATCTCAAACAAAATGGACTTTTGCTATCCTCTATAAAGGTGCATCTGGCGGCTATATCAGCGTTTCGGCATGAAGAGGATGGATCAACCACATTTGGCCATCCTGTTGTCTCGCGTTTCCTAAAGGGGTTGGTGAATCTGTACCCCCCTCGGAAACCAATACCGCCGTCATGGAGTTTAGACCTAGTTCTACACACCTTCTCGGGACCGCCCTTTGAACCATTGGCTACGGTCCCCCTTCGACTACTTACTATTAAAATGACTTTCCTCCTGGCAATCACGTCAGCTCGCAGAGTGAGCGAACTCGCGGCCATAATGTCCACACCACCCTGCACGATCTTCTCAAAAGAAGCGGTGGTCTCACGATTACACCCAGTCTTCGTTCCGAAGGTCTCTTCAGACTTTCATATCAACGAACCAATAGTGCTGCCCTCGTTCTATCCTAAGCCTCACAACTCAAATGAAGAGGCACAGTTGCACTTACTTGACGTAAGAAGGGCACTGGCCTTCTACATTGATAGAACTAAACCTTTCTGGAAAACGGACAGACTACTGGTGTCCATTGCATCCAGGTCAAAAGGAGAAGTGCTATCTTCACAGAGGATTTCAAATCACATTGTGTCTTGCATAGGACTACGTTACGAGATTTGCAAGACTTCTCTGCCAGTTCCGCCAAGAGCCCACTCTACTAGGGAGATGGCGGCATCAACGGCCTTCTTCAAAGGCATCGCGCTGAGAGATATCTGCAGAGCGGCGATGTGGTCTTTCTATGACACCTTCGCCAAGCACTACGCCATGCACAGGATGCTTGATGAGGATACATGCCTGTCGACAGCAGTCCTTTCACGGGCAAGCTGCGCATAAATCGGGTACCCGCCTCCTTTTTCGGGGAGGGTTACTGCTGGGTAGTCACCTACTGTGGAGCACCCACGGGCACCACTTGAAGAAAGAGAAGTTACTCACCTGTGTAGTAATGATGGTGCTTCGAGATGTGTCCCCGTGGGTGCTCCACTACCCACCCGTTCCTCCCCACTTCGGAGCTCTGTTTGTGTGTTTTTCAGGGGCGTCCGGAGCGGTTGATCGGGAACTGGCGGGGACCGGATCGCGCACGTGACCGTAAGCGCGCGAAGATCTGACACGCATTGGCGCATGCGCGACCCGACAGAGACTGCTGAAGATTTTCCGAGCTGCGGCGCCGGGGCGAGCCCGACACCTACTGTGGAGCACCCACGGGACACATCTCGAAGAACCATCGTTACTACACAGGTGAGTAACTTCTCTTTCCAGCACTTTAAGATCAAATGCACAAAACAGAGGCACCTGCCGCCCAAATCTCTCTTCCTCATGTGCCTGGATTGCTGATTTGTCAGAGCAGCCTGAACAACAGATCAAACTGATCATTGATCATGGTGTACCCTATCTCATTCTCTTGTTCTGAGAGTAAATCACAAGAAATCTAACTAATCTACAGAGACAGTGGAAAGGTCTTGTGGCCTGTTCCATTATCTAGAACAGGGTTTCCCAACTTTATATAGTTGGGATGCATATTTAGTACCTTCTTTCATGGCCCAAAAATATAAACACACATTAAAAAAAGAATGAAAAATGAATTTTTCACTATTTATTATTTATTCACAATAATAATAGTACATAATATAAATCTTGATATAAAATACTTAACTGCCTAACTTATTTTTATTACCTTAATTACAATTTAACTAGTAGAATTTAAACAGTTGTAAAGTTTATTTATAATGAGTTGAATTTGTCATTTATTATGTGTGCACTTCATAGCTTTTAATAAATAAAAAGAGAACTAGTAGGAAAGGTGATGTTGTTTTGCATTACATAGCAACTTTATCTCAGGAGCAAAAGAAGAAAGTTTTATTCTCAAATCTGGTTCAACATTCAGTCTATTTCAATATTTATTTTTGAAGCAAACCGAAGACGAGAAACTTGTTTCACACTTACATGTCATGACAAAAGGCATTAAGAATTTGATTGCTTTCTCAGATAAATGTGAATATTCATTTCTACAACTCAACTAAAAATCAGTCAAGAAGAGTTTATTGACGTTCTTTTTTAGGGCAGTCACAAGAAAGTTCAATTAATGAATCCACATCTGATGAATTCAGTTGTACTACTTCCTTTTCGGTGTCAACAGTTAACAGGTTCTTAATGCACATTTTGCTGGCATTAACTGGACGAAAGTATTCATTAAATCTTGATGTTAGCCCCAAGAGATGTTCTTTGATTGCTGCAGAAATCACATCTGAGATACTAGTTTCAGCATATTTTCTTGTAATTCAGTTAAAGTACAAAAAAATTTAAAGTTTCTCTTGTTAACTCATTGTGCCCATAAATGAAGATTTTAAATTATTCCTTCAACTTTGTTGTATACTTTGAAAATATTAATTTTAGTTCCTTTTAAATTCAAACTCAACTTACTTAAAAGACAAAATATGTCACATAGGTAAGCCACCATTGTTAACCAATCAAATTCACAAAACCTGTTTTTAAATTTAAATATAACATCTTTTGCTGTTGCAGGTTGTCGCTCCAAGAACAGTAAAACTTCCTCTTTCGTTTCAAAGAATCGTTTCAAAATGTTTCGTTATGATAGCCATTGAACCTCACAGTGTGATAACATATGCTCATTTTCACTAATTCTTTGCACAAAGCAGTAAAAATTCTGGAATTCAAAGGACGAGATTTTATATAATTTATAAACTTCACACATTCTTGAAGAGTGGAACTCGAAAATGATGGCATAGTTTCCACAGCTAGTTCCTCTCCGTCAATACTACAGTGCACCCATGCACGGTCTGGTGCTACAGCTCAAATCTGCGGGACGAGCCCAGTGCGAGACCCTGCCATTGCTCGAGCCCCATCGATGCTCAGTCTAACACATTTTTTCCAGTAAATACCACTTTGAATAATAAAATCATTGTTTAGGTTAAAAGTGTCATCAGCCATTGTTCTTGTTGGAAGTGGTTTACAAAATAAGAGAGCTTCTTGAATGGATCTTTCATAATCAAATCTAACAAAACATCAAATTGGCAGTGTCTGCTGTATCCGTGCTTTCATCCACTTATGCTGCAAAAAAGTGACTATTCTGTATTCGACGTACGAGAGTTTCCTCAGTATTTTTTGCCAGATCTTCAATTCTGCATTCACTGTATTGTTGGATAAAGACAGTGTACCTAACTGATTTTTTTTTTTTTTTGTCCATAAATACGGGATGTAATAATATTCAATACAGGAAGTATTAATTTTTCACCAACAGTATGTGGATAACCTGTCTCAGCTATTTGTTTTGAAACTTCATATGAAGCCAACATGAACTTTTTATTTGAAGAGCACATAGAAAGTGCACTTTTCATGCTTTTTTCAGTAGAAGATAGTTCATTATTCTTATTTATGAAAAAAATCTATGGGCTTACTTGCATATTCTGGATGTTTGCATTCCAAATGGCATTTCAGGTTTGATGGTGTCATGCACTCATTGGATAGTTCTGCATGACAGATTATACATAATGGCGAGTGATGATCACTACGAATGCTTATAAAACCAAATTTCAAATACTTGTTGGAATATTTACAGGTCCAAGAAGTTTTTATCTTCTTATTCTCACTTGTATTGGGCTGTACATCATTTGAATGTTTGCTAGTTGCATTTCCAGTGACATTTTTCAGCCATTTATCCATATTGAAGATGAAAATGAGAGTGTGTTTAATTGAAAATAAACGAACAAAACTGAAGCAGTTAACCTAAAAAGATGTACTTGCTGTTGCACCACACAGAAACAAGCCAGGATTGCTGTGACATGTCATACGAAAACCAATCACAAGCTTGGCCACATGAAAGTGTGTGCATAGCACGCAGGAAAATAAGAAATGTACCAAATTAATAGGATTGTGCATGATAATTTTGAATATTTTCTAAGGACTGGTATTTTTTATTTCCAAGGACCGGTACTGGGCCACATACCAGACTTTGGGAAATGCTGATCTAGAATCATAAAACTGGAAGAAATCTTGAGAGATCATAGAGTCCTGTGCCCGGTAGTCACAGTAGGACTTAGCACAATTCACATCATCCCTGACACATGTTTATGCTGCTGTTATCATGAAATACACTTGAGGCGTCAAGAAGGATCAAACTCAGAATCCCTAGTTGATAAGGCAAGTGCTCTAACCACTGGCCTATTGGGGATTATTCAAATTAACGTTGAAGGAAATTCATGTCTGACTTTCCATTCTTTCCTCTTACAAATTGAACAGATTTGTACAAGTTCTGTCAAATAACACCAATACGATGACTTTTATAAAAACTGACAGGGATGAGTTCGTTCTCTTCTACTTTATTGAGCAATGTTCAGATTGTTTTAAATCATGCATCCTGCATTGAATTGCTTCTCTGGAGGTTCATCTCTTGAACAAGAACAAAATTTTAGCAGATGATCTGAGTGGATACACAGTAATTCCATGTGAATATTTTAAGGTCACTGCATCCATCTTCAGGTGGTCAGCTGACCTCTCAGACTCTTTTTCAGTTCTGTTCTAAAATTACTTGGGCTCTTGACTCCTTCAAGAATACAATCCCCTTGGACTTGCTCCAAGAATTTCTGAACATCTTTGTTCTTCTGCCTCTTTTACCAAGTATCATCCCCCAACTGAGTCAGAGCAAACTGAGGTGTTGATACAGGTTTAGCCTGTGTTGGGCATTTCAGTTCTGGGTTAAATGTCTAATCCTTTGTCTTTAGAGCCTCCATTTCTGTTACTGTGTATTCTGCTACAATAGTGTTTTTACAAGTTTCTGTCAAAAAAAAAAGATGGTGCATAACTGAAAGCAGGAAATGAAAAGGAAATATTTTTTCACACAACACATAATTAAACTGTAGAATTCATGGCCACCAGATATCAGTGACAGCAAGGTCTTAGCAAGATTGACAAAAAGGGTAGGATGCTTATATGTATAAAGAATTTTATTATGTAATTGTTGAGTTGTGGAATGGATATAAAACCTCATGTTATTGAGTTAAAGATGATCTGTTAATTATTTTTGGTTAGGATGAGACTTTCTGAAGGGGCAGATTATTTTACACTGATCTATACTGGTATTTCTTGAACATTTCTTGTTCTTGAAGCATTAGTGCTGACTATCGTTAGAATATACTGCATGAGGTGTACTACATTTTTGACAATTCCTATAATCCTGAACAGCCATGTAAATGAATGAGGATGTTCACATGACTCAGAGCTCTCATTTTATTCTGTATCCATATTCAGAAATATCATAATACATCCATTTATGCAAACTTAATATTTTCAAGGGCTAGAAATGCTTTAATATATTGACTTAAATCCTTGTACTGTGAGTGGAGCATAGGTTATCTGCAGGTCTTCTATCCATAAAAACTCAAAGTTCCAGAAACATTAATATATTAAATATATACAGTTGTGAAATCTGATACATTGTTCATGAAAGATTGTACTGATCACACACAAATATTCTTATATCCTGGTGCTCACTCACATTCTGCATATGGTAGTATTCCTAGTAGTGGCTAATCCTTACAAATATTTCCTTATAGCAAGTGGCTATATAACACATATTAGTAGCTTAAACCTGTTCACTCTGCAACTTTTTTGCCAGGGTAGTATGGATGAAACAAATAAATTTGATAATTCAGGCATGTTTTCCTTTGAGTGATTTTTCTTAACATCTTTTTTCTTTCATTGTTTATAAAAAGCAACATTCTTCTTAAACAGTTAAGAAATAAATCTGGAATGGTAATGTTAATCTGATTAAGTACACTAGATCTGCATGAAGTTCAGTTTCACTCTTACTGTGATACATCAAGCTATGTGAAGTAAACATTAAGATAGAAAGAGAAGGTCAAGGAGGACACTCCATTCAGAGTGAAATATTCCCTGTGTTCTGGAGCCTAAATTTGATACATGCAAAGGAGTTACCCTGTAGAGCTATAGGGGTGCTAAAAATAGCTTAATTTACCTATAATTCAGTTTTCTGGGTTAAATGGCTGCTTAAACTTCCATGTCTTTTCATACTTTTATTCTTTTCAGTGGTGTTCCCTCTTGGTATTTTCCATCTATGGGTGGAATAAATTTTATGTGCAACGAGGCATGTGTGGATATGTACCACTGTAGAAACACATGCTGCAGGCTGTGGACATTCTGCTGATCAGCTGGGTGGCACCTGAATCACTCCTGGGTGGCTGCCCAAGTACTCCACTTACAGAGAACCCTGGCCCTCAGCATATCTGCTTGATCCTTGAGCAGCTATATCATCTCCCGCCCGTTTTGTCTCCTGGCTAGCCATTTTCAGATTTTCATTGGTAGCCCTACTCCGTGCTCTCTCTTCGCAATCCAAAAGTGCTGGGACTGGCTAGACTCCTCCACAATTAAAAAAAAAAATGTTTCTGGCTTGCAACGCCAGTGGTGTCTCTGTCATCTGTCACACATCCTTGTCCAACTCCACTTCCAAGTCCACCACATAATCTTTGTGATTCACTCTGCTGGCTGCTGTCTTAAGCTCCCCTGAAGTATCTATTGGGCTGTTTGGTGGTGGGTTTGCTTCTAAGGATGATGTGCAGCTGCTTATAGAATCATAATGTCTTTAGCAAAGCAGTGGACAAAGAGTGGCCTTCATAACCTTCTGATATGCCTGCCTCAGATCTTTGGTTTTTTTTCACAGCGTTGCTGTGTGCCTTATGGTAGTCCTTCTTCTGCATGTCATAAGCAATCTGCTGATTGGGTGTAAATGTTTGTGCAGCTGGAAGAGAGCCATGATTGAACAGCTTCCTCTTCTTACAGACCCAGCTGATCCACCAACTCTGTTGTACTGCAGGCAGGAGCACTTTTGCCCCTGGGAACCAGAAAGGTTATGTGGACAGATGCTTTGTGAGCTGTCCATACTGAGTGAACACGAAAAGGAATTCCAAAAAATTCCCAGGCCTTTAAAAGGGGAGGATTTGCACATCTGTGTGCTTGGCTACAGGGCAACAAAGTTCAGACGAGCGATGTGAGCAGTCACAGTGAATGTTGTAGGACACCTTTTGGATACCATTTAAGGCAGCGGTGTCCAATATGCTGTCCTTGCCATAAATGGCAAATTGGACATGTGGTGTGGCAAAGCAGCTTGTTAGAACCACCCGCTTGTGAATTGCCTGCTGCCCCACTGCGCACATGCCCCACCAGTTGGTGGGGCAAGCATGTGGTGATGGAGGCAGCTCCTGCAGCTCGCTTAGGCTGAAGGACAGTTTGTGTGGGGTGGCTTGTGGCGACTTGGTCAGTGTGGGGTGGCTCTGGTGTGTCAGTGGCAGCCTGCATGGGGGGGGAGGGGAGGAAGGAGGGTTCTTGGCCTGGCTGAGTGGGGGACAGCACGTGGTTGGGGGGAGGGCATTGTGACAATTTGTTAAATTTTTTTTGGACACCACTGATACCGGACAACATAAATAATGCTGTTTCTAAAATTTTGTTGCTGTAATTATGATGTCTTAAGGATTACACTTGTCACTGAGGTGGCTTTATTATGTGGATGTTGCAGGAGGGTTTAATTCTTGGGAGGAACCTCCAGGGTCAGGTTGACATAAGCTGCCTTGTGTATGCAGTGTAGACATGGCCTAAGATGCTTTGCTTGGGAAGTACACTGTGAAGCTCAAAAGTTTGTTCTTTCCACCAACAGATGTTTGTCCAATGCAAGATATTCACCCATCTTGTCTCTCAGAGAGTAATGTAGTATTTTTGAAATGCAACAACCAAAACTATTACAAAATCTAAGTTACCTAAATAACACTTGCCCAGTGGAGAATTTGCATGTTTCCCAATCTAGGTGTCATTGATCAAATAATTCCCCCCCAAAAGCCTCTAATTTCATGTATTTATAGTTTTGCTAAAACCCAAAACAGAATCACAACACCATACCACATTTCTTGTACATAGTCATTTGTCTATGTTTGATGTATGTGGCAGGTGTCGGAGTTGTGGAACTCTGAGGAGAGTTTAGGTAGTTTGTCGTGAGAATGAATATACGAACAGGGTTTCTCAGGTAGGTCATTGGATTTGTGGTGTGTTTTTTCAGAATTTCTTAGTTGAGGTGGTGCATGAAAAGGTTGGCATATTGGGGGCCATCTTTGTACCCAAATGGCTGTGACCTTGTTATGGGCAAGTGTGAAATACATGTTGAACCTCTCTGATCTGGAACTCTCTCGCCTGGCAACATCCATAATCTGGCATGGTTTTAGTTAACTGCACAACCACTTATCCTAGTGTGGCCACGCTTCACGCAGTCCCAGAAAAGTGTGTTTATAGCCAGCAGTCCTGGCTGTCAGTGTTCTGTGCTGTTATTTAGCTGTAATTTACTCCAAATGTCTAGACAATATTGACCTCCTATAGTTTGCCAAATTATCTTGTCTGGCACCAGTCATGTTACGAGGGTACTAGATTAGAGAGGTTTAGTTGAGTTTAGTGGCATTTGGGTAAATTTCTGAGTGGTGTCCATTTGTTGTGTGGATATTTTGAGGCAAGCAATGATGCCATCATGGTGAGGGATGTTGGTGTGTATAGGGAGATGACATCATTAGTGTCACGAATCATATTCTGAGAGAAGTTGTTTTCGTGCACTGAAGATTCTGGAGAAAGTCATTTCTGTCCTGAAGGAAACTGGACTTTTTATGTGGGGAGTGGTTTGAGGACAGTTAATTGCTCACTACATTTTAAGTGGTCTACCACGTGTTAACCCCTTCTACATAATAATCTGTCCCCCCTTTGTAATACTTGGACAATCTGGTTGTCTTTTTTGTTTTTTATTGTAGCCTTGACAATTTAAGAGTTTTAAGACCAACTTTTATTCTTTTCCCTTAAAAATAGCTTAAATTCCACAGAAAGAAATTAAAATGTTTCCTTTTTTAAACGGATAAATCTGTAGACGCTCTTAAGTTGATACCAACTTGTTCCTTGGACAATTTGCTAATATTTTGCTAATATAATAATACTGGTTATCCTTGGGCTGTAATTGGAGTTACATTGGATGTTTCCAGAAGAGTGAATGTTGCTTTTCAAAATCATGAATAAGAGTATTTCAAAGAATTAATTTTACTTTAATCATTATAATGCGCTTTGAAAATCATGATGTGTAGCTGCTTTTAATGAATAGGCTGAGAAATGGCCTGGTGAATATTAAAAATGCTAGGCAGGTGAATTCTGTGACATGAATATATCAGTCTTGCCACATTGGAGGACCGCATTTTTCCTGCTGCTGTCACATTTGTAGAGGTCTTGAGCAGAATGGGTGAAACATTAGACGCAACAAAATATTGAGATTTTCTGTTTTCAGGGTTCTCAAACTTTAGCTATTCCATTCAACATCTGTTTTTATTAGATTTTATAGTGATTTCAGTTGCAAAAAATAGCCTTTCCAATCAAACTGCTATCTTTTTGACTTAGCTTTTTGACGGCTTCCCTCCTCCCGATAGTTCAAACCTGAGGCTGCATTATCACCCTGTAATGACCACACCAAACTTGGAAGAAAATTTGTAGCTTTTTTGATACTGAGGGTTAATCTACTTCAAATAATTGTTAAATTCAGAACCCATAATGATTGGGGCCATTCAAATAATAATGTTGGACAAGACAATCTCTCTTTGCTTGTTTGATTTCCTAAGTGGCAATTTCCTGTGTCACAGCTTACACTGAAAATTTGAACTCCTCTCTTATGTTTTAGCCTAGGTGCATAATACAAAAAAAACCTCATTCCTTGAGCAGGATAGCAATAAAAAGTTAATGGAGGTGTCCATTTGACTCATAAAAACCAACAGAATTATAATTTCCGAAGTGTCAGTGCTTTCCTAGGTTCAGGTTAGGGAAACTGTTTAGAGACACCATACTAGAGGCCCAACTTAAATGTATACCCCAAATAAAAAAACACAGTAAGAGACCTAACAAAGAACCACCATGGCTAAACAGCCATGTTAAAAAGGCAGTGAGAGAGAAAAGGGCAGCTTTTAAAAAGTGGAAGTCAAATCCTAGTGAGGAAAATAGAAAGGAACATAAACACTCCCAAATTAACTGTCATAATGTAGTAAGAAAAGCCAAAAAAGAGTTTGAGGAACAGCTAGCCAAAAATTCAAAAAACAATAGTAAAATGTTTTTTAAATACATTAGAAGCAGGAAGCCTGCTAAAAAAGCAGTGGGGCCCTTGGATGATAAAGATATAAAAGGAGCGATCAAGGAAGACAGTGCCATTGCGGAGCGATTAAATGATTTCTTTGCTTCAGTCTTCACGGCTGAAGATGTTACAGAGGTTCCTAAATCTGAGCCAGCCTTTTTAGGCAACAAATCTGAGGAACTCACTCAGATTGAAGTGACATTAGAGGAGGTTTTGGAATTAATTGATAAGCTGAATAGTAACAAGTCGCCAGGACCAGACGGCATTCACCCAAGGGTTCTGAAAGAACTCAAATGTGAAATTGCGGAGTTATTAACAGTGGTTTGTAACCTATCCTTTAAATCCACTTTGGTACCAAATGACTGGAAGACGGCCAATATAACACCAATATTTAAAAAAGGCTCTAGAGGAGATCCTGGCAATTATAGACCGATAAGTTTAACATCAGTACCAGGCAAATTAGTAGAAACACTAGTAAAGAGTAAAATTGCAAGGCATATAGAAGAGCACGAATTGTTGGGCAAAAGTCAGCATGGTTTCTGCAGAGGGAAGTCGTGTCTGTCTAATCTATTGGAATTCTTTGAAGGGGTTAATAAACATGCGGACAAGGGGCACCCAGTGGACATAATATACCTAGATTTCCAGAAAGCCTTTGACACGGTCCCACACCAAAGGCTTTTATGTAAATTAGGTGGTCATGGGATAGGAGGAAAGGTCCTTTCATGGATCGGGAATTGGTTAAAAGACAGAAAACAAAGGGTGGGAATAAATGGTAAATTTTC
This sequence comes from Carettochelys insculpta, assembly GCF_033958435.1. Taxonomy (NCBI): domain Eukaryota; kingdom Metazoa; phylum Chordata; order Testudines; family Carettochelyidae; genus Carettochelys; species Carettochelys insculpta. The sequence goes on along the minus strand of NC_134137.1, from coordinate 285,707,757 downwards.
ACAATGGAGGGGGGTAACTAGTGGTGTTCCCCAGGGCTCAGTCCTGGGACCGATCCTGTTCAACTTGTTCATCAATGATCTAGAAAATGAGGTAAGCAGTGAGGTGGCAAAGTTTGCAGATGACACCAAGTTGTTCAGGACAGTCAAAACCAAAACGGATTGTGAAGAACTACAAAAAGATCTCAGCAAACTGAGTGATTGGGCAGCAAAATGGCAAATGAAATTTAATGTGGGTAAGTGTAAGGTAATGCATGTTGGAAAAAATAACCCAAATTACACGTACTACATGATGGGGTCAAATTTAGCTACGACAGATCAGGAAAGGGATCTTGGAGTTATAGTGGATAGTTCTCTGAAGACATCCACGCAGTGTGCAGCGGCAGTTAGTAAGGCAAATAGGATGTTAGGAATTATTAAAAAAGGGATCGATAATAAGACAAAAGAGATCATACTTCCCCTATATAAAACTATGGTATGCCCACATCTCGAGTACTGCGTGCAGATGTGGTCTCCTCACCTCAAAAAAGATATATTGGCATTAGAAAAGGTTCAGAAAAGGGCGACTAAGATGATTAGGGGCTTGGAACGGGTCCCATATGGGGAGAGGCTAGAGAGACTGGGACTTTTCAGTTTGGAAAAAAGGCGATTGAGGGGCGATATGATAGAGGTATATAAAATCATGAATGGTGTGGAGAAAGTGAATATAGAAAAATTATTTACCTTTTCCCATAATACAAGAACTAGGGGACACCAAATGAAATTGATGGGTAGTAGGTTCAAAACTAATAAAAGGAAATTTTTCTTCACACAGCGCACAGTCAACCTGTGGAACTCCTTGCCCGAGGAGGCTGTGAAGGCCAGGACTCTATTAGGGTTTAAAAAAGAGCTTGATAAATTTTTGCAGGTTAGGTCCATAAATGGCTATTAGCCAGGGATAAAGTATGGTGCCCCAGCCTTCATAACAAGGGCAGGAGATGGATGGCAGGAGATAAATCACTTGATCATTGTCTTCTGTTCTCCTTCTCTGGGGCACCTGGCATTGGCCACCGTCAGCAGATGGGATGCTGGGCTTGATGGACCTTTGGTCTGACCCAGTATGGCCATTCTTATGTTCTTATGTTCTAGGTTCTTCAGAAATTTAGATAATACAGTGCCCTCATAAATGGATTGAATTGGATATAATTTGAAAGCTTTCTGTCATGAATGCAATTACATCCTGTGAAGAGTCTCATTTTCAGTTGCTGACAAAGTACTTCATTGTGGTCTGTAGAGGAGCCAGTGTTGGTGCATTAGCTGCATAAAGATTTTGCTACTAGTTTTGGAATGATTTGTAGATTATGCATATGCAGCACATTTGTCATGTATGTGTTGGAAACTTGTCCTTCATGCACTTGTACATGAGGCCTCATGATAAACTGGCAGCCTTGAGTCCCACTTGTTTATTGTCATGGTCCTCTTACAGTAGTAGTACATTTTTTTAGGTTTGACATTAGCTGTGGTTACTGAAAATTCCATGTACTGTAGAATAAAATGCTTTTCCATAAAAATCCAGCAGAGCTGCAAGCAGAGACTTTGTGTTAATGTTGACATCAGTGCATTCTTTTGCTTTTGATCGCATTGTGTAATTTGCACCTTTAAGGATATGCACTGTGGTTTAGTTGTGTGGGTAAGTGTGTTTTAAAACTAAGTTCAGGTCCCATGGTTCATCTTCCGAAAGTACTTTGAGCCTTCCTGCTGAGCACTTATTTCTCTTCAGTCCCAAACACATTGCTCTTTACTTAGCATCTCTGCCTCAGGCATTGCTACAAATTTCCTATCCAGGGCCCTCTGCAAAGCAATTTAAGTACTCCTGTTGAGTTGCAGTTAGTGGTAAAATCAGTATTTTTCTGTTGTTTTTACAATAAACTCTTTGGTATCTGGCAGCTCAAAGAAACTTAAATTAAAATGGATGGCTGGAGGGAGGGCACAGCTGTCACCACACCATCGATTGGCCACAGAACTTCAGCAAGCTTAGGCACTGGCCCTGCTCATACCATGGAAGAGAAAATTTGTTTTATGCTGTGGGAAATCACCCCCATTGGCCGGAGGACTAGGGCGGTGGTGCTGCTCCAGGAGAGGGAGTGACTGAGCCAGCTGCGTGGGGAGCCATGTTGGACTCGCTCATAACTGCACTGTGCAGAGAGCCACTCTGGGCAGAAGAGCAGAGGTGCTGCCGGCAGCATACACTTGGGATGGAATGCCAGCTGAGAAGTCCTGTTGTTTGAATGGTGGTTAAAACAAAGTTTACTGTACCTTATGATGCATTCACATTACATACATCTAGTGCTACAGCAAGCTTACGATACCTACGGTAGACCCTTGATTTATGCATAGGTTGCGTTCCTGGGCAACCACGTGTAAGTCAAATTTCATGTAAGTTGGGACTGGCTGGGGAGGGGGCCTACCACCTACGGCTCCCCCACTCCTGGCTGTGGCTGGCTCCCTGCTCCCATGAGCAGCGGGGAGGCAGGTGCAGCAGCACTGGTCTCTTTCCCAGCCTCTGCAAGCGTAGGGGAGCTGGGAGCCATGCTGCCGCCTGCTTCCCAGCTCCATGCCATTCACGATTTCTACTTGCGTTATTGTAGGAACGCATAAATTGAAATCATGTAAGTCGGGGGTCTACTGTATGGGCATAATTTATGTCAATGCATCCATGTAACTTTACTTTCCATGCAATGCTCCTGCTATGAGTGATTGCTTTGTACAATTTTTGCACTTGTCTCACATGTTGAACCATGCTTAATAGATGCCTTTGGGCTTCCAGAGTTTACTGCAGAAGAAGCAGGTGATATTCTTGAAGTGCTTGTCTTGGAGCCTAGTTTGAGGCATTTGTCACCTACAGCTTATCCTTTGTCCTAGCCTCATCAACTTTTTCCTGATGCTTAATCTGGCCAGATTCATTTTATGAGTGCAATTCTTATAGCATATGAGATGCCACTGAGCATTGTGTTTAAACACATCTTTTGCAGTGGTATTCACCAAAGATTCAGCTTTGGAGTACTCTGTCTCCCCATTAAAACTTATCAAGACCAAAATTAAACAAGGATTTTGTCATATTTTACCTTGGGATTGTAGTTATCTTTTATGTAGTGCACATTATATTGTGCATGCTATTTTTGGATGTCTCATTACAACTCTTTTGGCATAATAAACAAAGCTGATAATCAGTAGTATTGAACTGTTTCTTTTTAGCCAATTATGGCAAATCAACTTGAAGAACTGCTTCCATTTATAGTAACCTGTAACATTAAAAGAATTTAGGAGACATGCTCTGAGTATTAAGTGATACCACACAACTATCAGTCCAGGGCCACGATTTACCTTTTTGAAGACTGCATGTTTGACATGCCTGTTTAAATTATAATTAAAGTTGATTTTTAAATATTGACTGTCTATAGCTAAATAACTTTTAGGTTTGTCATGTTTGGTGCCATTTTATTTATGTGGGAAGGTGCTTTTGAATTATACAAATTCAATTCATTTCTGAGGATGTTATCAAAATTTCCACCAACTGGTGAACGCAGAGTTGAGATCTGTGGGAGGAGAGGAGACAGAGCCCTGCTGCAACAATGCAGAAGGTGACATCATTTAAATAATCATTATGTAGATTTTATGTATAAAGTAACAACAACGAAGGGTCCTGTGGCACCTTACAGACTAACAGAAAAGTTTTGAGCATGAGCTTTTGTGAGCACAGACTCACTTCATCAGATGAGTCTGTGCTCACGAAAGCTCATGCTCAAAACTTTTCTGTTAGTCTATAAGGTGCCACAGGACCCTTCATTGTTGTTACAGATCCAGACTAACATGGCTACCCTCCGATACTATGTATAAAGTGACATCTTCCTTTAGCTTTCTATCATTAACTTGCTCAGATGCTCCTGGGTTGTTGACATTCTGCCTTGAATCTCAAGGAACTGTAGCTGTAATTCTCTCTTGCTCACTGATATGCAGTGAAAACTAAGAAGTATTTCTCCTGCCTCTCCAAATTGAATGCCTTGGTGGAAATCTTTGCCTGTTTCTACCCATGCCCCTTTGAAATGCACAGGTAAGAGTAAGAATTCCCTGCAGTCTTCCTTCAGAGAAGTGGGAAGAATGGTTCCTGGAACCAGCAGCAGCATTCTATCAGCAAAAGAAGTCCTTCAGGTCTGCAAAACCAGTGGCTTGAATCAAAATATCAAAGGGGCATGGAAGCTTCCTGCTGATCTGCTGGACCCTGTGTGCACAGACCCAACTGACTGCTTCACTGCAGCAGCAGGACACTTCTGACAGGGATCTACAGCAGAGTAAGTGGAGGCCTGATGACCATTCTGAGGAACAGCAGACATGATCTTCACCACCTGGCAATTGGAAGAAAAATGTTGTGAGCGAAACCAGGCCTCATCTATAAGTTTCATTGACTTGACAAAAGCATTTTATTCAATGAGTCATAGCGCTCTGTGGGCCGTCCTTGCAAAGATCAGCTGCCCCAAAAAATTCAATAGCATCTTGAGCAGGGATCTCCAACCTAAGGGTTGGGACCCAAACATGGGTGCGGTTAGATTTGGTAAGGGTCGCCAGCTGGGTGGCTCCAACCCACATGTGATTCTTAAAGGAGCCATTTGTGGCTCTGCCACTGCTCACTCCTCTGGCTCTCAGTTCCTGCGCTGCTTTGCCATGCTGAAATGAAACCCAAAGTAACTGGTTTAATGGCCAGCAGGAGGGATCTGACTGTTAAACCAGTTAAATTGAGTCACATTTCAGTGCGGCAGGGCAGGGAACTGCCCACATTACTGTTGAGGGAAGTGAGTAGGAGGGTTTGGGGGTGTCATGCAGAGGAGGAGGAGGCAGCAGCCCAGTCAAGAAGCAGCAGGGGACAGCAGCGCATGGAACTCGTGTGGGGACTGAGAGGGGTTTAAGCCTGGGGGTGGGGAGGGCTGAAAGCTGGCCAGGGCTCTGTGCCCCGGCTGGCTCCCAGCAGTGGGGCTGCAGGGTCCCTGCCCCCCACCCCAGTTTTTGGAAATCTCATGCAGGACAGGCAGCCCTGGCTGGGGATCCCTTGGGTCAGGCTGCCTGCCCTGCCTAAGTTTTTCAAAACTCTGGCAGCCAAAGCTGAAAGGGTGTAAGTGGGGGGGGGCGGTATTTTTCCCAGGGGAGAACCTCCTGCCCCTCCCACAGTTTTGAATTGCCTTGGGTCACAAAGTCTTCCTGAACTGTCAAAATGAGTCATGTCTCAAAAAGTTGGATACCTTTGGGGCTGCTTCGCAGGAACATGATAGACACAGTATTGAGCAACATTGGATCCCGAAGGGACTCCTTTGCAGTCAAAACAGAAGTCAAACAAGACTGCATCATTGCCCCATCACTGTTTTGCCTCTTCATTGCCATGGCCCTTCACTTCATTGATGGCAAGTTTCCAGGTGGTGTGAAGATTGTCTGTCTATAGAATGAATGGGAAGCTTTTCAGTCTCAGGAGACTGAAAGCTAAAAGCAAAATGCCACAGCCTTGATAATGGAGCTTCAATACACAGATGACAACATGATTGCTACTCTTACTCTCATAGCCCTTCAGACCATATTAAGTGCACTTGCTGAAGCCTGTAAGAATCTCGGCCTCACACTGAACATCAAAAAGACCAAGATGCTTCACCAACCCTCGCCGATGGGACAATCTCATGTACCATCTACTGAAGTCAGTGGAGAGCTGCTGGAAATGTGAAGCATTTCCTATACCTTGGAGGTCATCTTTCTGCCAAAGGTGACATTGATGTGGAAATCCAGCATCATCTGAGCTGGGCAAGCTCTGCATTCGCCCTCCTGAAACAAAAGGTCTTCGAAAACCGGGAAAGACATAGTGCTCTGTGTACTGCTCAGTGGCTGTTCCAGTGCTACTGTATGCATGTGAAAGTTGGCCAACATACAAGCGACATTTGAAGGCACTTAAACTATATTGTCAGCGCTACCTCAGGAGGATCCTAAATATCTCTTGGAAGGATAAGCGCACAAACACTGGCTTCCTGGAAGAGTTGAACATGACCAATATGGAAGCCATTATCATTCATCAACAACTTTGTTATACTGGTCGCGTGGTTTTGATGTCTGATCAGCACCTCCCAAAACAGATTATATTTTCTGAGTTTGAGGAAGGACAGAGGAGTGTTGGGGTCAGAGGAAGCAATATAAGGACATGCTGAAGACACACATGAAAAAGTGCACCATCAGTGTTAACCTTGTCCAGGACCATTCCCAGTGGAGAGTGGTAATCTGGGGAGGAGTGGTGCAGTTTGAGAGGTCTTGCTGAGGTGCAGATGAGGAGAGGCAGAAAAGAAGAAAAGAGAAGCAAAAATTGCCCCATGCCTTTCCAACAGCTATCAGCACCTGCCCCTTCTGTGATAAAAGATAGGGCTCCATAACTGGGCTGGTCAGCCATCAATGGACTCACACATAGGAGGGTGACATGAAGATATCCTACTCATTATCAAGTGCCTACTGAGAGAGAGAGAGAGAGAGAGAGAGAGACTTGAATGATAGAGTCTAAACCTAGTTAACTAATTAAAGAAGACAGGGGATTAGCTAAGCTGAACTTTTTTTTTCTAGCAACATCCAACACAGGAAATAGCTTGGAAATTTACTTGTCAAATCCTATCTAAATGACAGAGCCTTGAAGAATGAATTATTTAAGTTACTATCCAGTAGATCCACTCAGCCATATGTACATCATTTTCTTTCAGCAAGTAGTTTTCTTTATATTTTCTTCTTGCACCTAGGCCCTGCATCATCTTCTTGTACTCTTACTCTTGACACGTTTTAATTTTTTTATCCAGAGAATGCATTTCTCCAGTATATTACCAGATTGGGGTTCTCTTATGCCCAGAAGCCATGAACGTTTTTCTGTGGCAAAAGTGTGAGGGAATATAGGAAGTTGTCTTTCCTTTTTCTTTCCAGTCTGTTCTACTGTTCCTCTCTATGCTGCCTCAGTCCTTTCCTATATATTGTCTCTATCTTTAAGACAGTGTCTTAACTAATTCCTGTGGATGCTTCGCTTAAGCCCACCACCACATAAGCACAGAGCTATAAAATAATCTTGTCCAGTTTGGCAGCTTTTGCACGTTACTTTTCAGTCTGCTGAGAAACAGCAATTGAAAGCTCAGAACTTAACAGAAGCAAGAGCTGGTTGGTAGGCTGGATAGTCTAGAGCCATTAATTCATTTCTATCAAAACAAAAAGCAGTCAAGTAGCACTTTAAAGACTAGCAAAATAATTTATTAGGTGAGCTTTCGTGGGACAGACTCACTTCTTCAGACCAAGAAGAAGAAGTGGGTCTGTCCCACGAAAGCTCACCTAATAAATTATTTTGCTAGTCTTTAAAGTACTACTTGACTGCTTTTTGTTTTGATAGTATATGGACTAGCACATCTCCCTCTCTGTTACTAATTCATTTCTGTGAGACTGTAAGTACGTATGTGATGAGACTTAATTGTAATTGTTTACATGAGAAACATAGTATTTTATTGATTATAAAAAATCACATACCTATTCAAATTAAAAATGTGATTTAAGTAATATTTTCTAAAAATCATCAATTTTTATATACCCTGGTATTAATTAGCTGTGGGCTACCAAAATTATTGTACTGTTTAAAACATTTGAGAGGTTGTTACTGTCTCCTTCCCTAAGCTGGTAAGAAAGATGCAGAAGTGCCAGAGTGTCTGAAGAGGGATGGCCCTACCACTGAAAGAGGTGTATTCTTTTAATTATCTGTTAAGATGTAGAGACTTATCTCCTGCTTTGGGCAGTACACTGACATTTAAACAGGAGCAAGCCATGGACCTCACAGGAAGCAAAAGAAAAATGAGACCTGTGTCCAACTGTCTAGTATCGGTATGGTTAGAGTCCTTTGGGTACGCAGCTATATGCCCATAAACCCATTTCTGTGATGCTCCACGTACTTTCCGTCACATTCTCTTTCCCTAAGAATGAGGAGCATCAGTGGGCAGAGATGGAGGAACTGGTCCTGATGACATTTTCATCGATTCCAAATGAGGCAGTCAGTTCTCAACTTTTAAGGTGTTCCAAGACTTGATAAAATGCATAGCCAAGACCCAAGACACCGCTGGAAACTATTGGAAGAGATGGGTCACAAGGCACTATAGTCTTCATTCTTCTGGGCCTGGTAAACTTGTCATGCCTATTCAGGAGGTATTGTTAAAGCCTGCAGCAGATTTGTGGTGGATTTTAACATCAATTCCAGACACTTCTGAGGGGCAGAGAAACTGTATGGAACCCCTCCCAAGGGCTTTGGGTCTTTTTAATGAACAGTTTGTGCCAGGCTCGTTTTGTTACAAGAATGATCCATACCCAGGCAGCAAGAGCCTCCTTATACAATAGCAGGAGAAAAAGACTGAAGCTGGACTTGTTTGGCAGACAGATATGTTCTGCTGGTCTTACAATGCACATTGCAAACCTCTCTTTCTCTTTTGCCAGATGCATATGGATTCACTGGCTTTCAGTTTATGGAAAGACACAGAATCACAGGGAAGAACTCCATCAGGCTATGGGAACAGCTGATAGAACCTTCCTGCAGGTTGCTTTGTATGCATCTGATATTGTACAACAGCTAAGTTTAGTTGGCTAATTATATAAACCGGAGCCACACTTCTGACTCAGATGTCTTTGCAGGACTCCTTCACCTTTAAGCATAAAGGGCAGAATGAGCATAAATGTTCCTCATTTCCTTCACTATTACAAAAATCCTATAGCAGTATGACTCCTTTGTCATAGGGAAACTATGTCATAGAATCATGTAGACAACACACTTGTTACTGTTACTGTCACAGTTACTGTAAAATAAGTATTCTTTGTAAAATGCTGTTCTTCCTATGGCATGGTAATGTTATCAGAATCCACACACATTAGGACTTTTATGTAGAAAAATCACATAAAGATAAGTATCTACAAAAATTTAGGTGTGGATTAACAGATGTATCCCATCAGCTCTCTACATTGACTGCATTTTGGACTACTTTGCTATGAGAGCTACCACTCTTGCTTGGTTCTTGCATGGCATTCAACATTCCCATTATATTGTAAAGCACTGTGGCCAGCTACTCATTAATTACACTGCAGAGCAAGATCAGAAAATTCCTAGTTCCTGACTTTCCCCAGAAATGTATGCCTCAGCTCTCTCCTGGACAATACTAGCTCTTATAAAGTCCATTTTATTAATGCAAAATGGTACACACAAATCCTGTTATCTTAAGTGGAGTTTCCCAAGCAGCTCAATCTAAACATACTGGTTTATCTAATCATAAAACAAATTTAACTATGTATACAAGAGGTATAAAAATTAGTATTGGTTATGAGAAAATTTTGTTCAAAATTCATCAGAGTCCTGTAGGAAGGAGTGAACCTGGGGTACAGACTGTTAACAGTGGGAAAAGTCCCTGATTTTTTTTATTCTTGCATTTTTCCTTGCAACCTTTAGCTTGCTGTCTAAAGCCATGTCTACATATAAGGACCTGCTCAGGGTTGATCTTCTCGGGCTTAAGTTTCCACATCTGGTAGGGATGCACAAAATTGACCTATCAGGTGTCAGCAGTCAAACTCCGTACTCCTCGCTATTGCAAAGAGTAAGGGAGGTTGATGGGAGAAACTTTCCTATGCACCTTCCTCTGGCCAGGTAAGATGACTTCAGATAAGACAATTCTCGCTGCTCAGTTGCTGTAACTACATTTGCATATCTGAAATCGATTTATTTTCCTAGAGTAGACCTGGCTTTAGTGTGCTCTAGAAAAGTGGTAACTAAACAAATCTTAATGGCTGAGATTTAATAAGTGATCACTGTAGAAGAATTTGATTTTGAAATAAAAATATGAAACTATAACTGATTTTGTTTGGTTTTTTAATTCTCTGTTGAAGGTCTGTGATTTTGTTTTCAAGCTGTTTCACAAAGTGTGATAGAATTTGGTTGCATCTGGTATTGCAGTTAACAGTGGATTGCCTGTGGGTTAATCTGCAAGCCATAGGCTCAGTTAAGTCTTCCCAGGTGGCAAAAAGCCAGCACTGAGATGGCCTAAACTGAGTTGCTTAGCAACTATATCTGCTGTCTCTTGGTCCCAGATGGTTATAGCTAGCATTAGCAGCAGTAGCGCAGAAAGGGAGGCTGACAGGGAAAGGTGCACTCTTTCTATGCCTTCTCCTTTCTTATCCATAACCCTTTCCCCCACCAAATTTGAATAAGACTCAATTCAGGCAGTGCTGAGTCTTTCCTGCCTGATGAGTATGGAAAGCAACAATTTGAAGACAAACATGAACTTAATGAGTGCCACTAGTACAATCCTCCTGTGACAGAGCAGTATGAAAGTATTCTGTATGTAGAGTTCTGGCAGCATGTTTTTTTGAATACAGTCTTTTCTGTTCCTCTGTGTGTGCTCAGAATTTCAAATGGGAGTATTCAGATCAAATGTGCAAAGGCTAACCTAGCTGAACCTAAAATGTTCTTCATCTGTTTTGTCCTTTGCTTACACTTGTTATGAATAAAAGATAATTGGTTAAAAATGCTTTATGGCTGTATCAATCCTAGTGTGTGATGCCTGTTGTACATTTTTACAGCTGTTAAATATGTAGTTTGAATAGAAATCTTAGACTCATATTGATTAATATTAATATAGGTTATAATTTATTTTTCATTTTCTTCACATTTTTCATTTTACTTTCCTTTACATTTTTATTTCATGGTTTACACATGGAACAAGTTTTCAAATTTGGTTTCTTCAGATTGTCTTTAATTCACTTACATCTGCTGCAATGAAATCTTTTCATACACCTGACTGAATGTTGATAATAGGGGTGTAGTAATCAATAGTTGTGTTTTGGTTTCTTTAGGTTGCATAAAACTATGTAAAGTTTTAAATTTGTTGAATAGTTCAGAGATGAATACTTAAGGTCTGACTCTTGTACCTTCCTCCCCAGCTTTCTTTTCTTCTTCTGGATTCATGCAACTTAAAAATACACGTGGTATGTTTTGATAGTTTAAATTTCTCGCAAGCTGCTGAAGTTTTTTTTGAGACTTCTGTAAGCTAAAGACCTGCTGGTTGGAGGACGTGAAGTCTAGTAGCATAATTTCAGTGGAAAGTTAATAATGAAAACTAATTTATTTAAAATTATTTTATTGTTTAAACTATTCATTACGGAAATGTAGTGCTGAGGACAAAAGTATATGGAAGCCAAAATAGGCTGTTGGTTTTCATTACTGCCAGTTTGTCCTTGAGATGATAAAATTATGTACTGTACATCTAAAATTTGCAGATTATAACATAGGTTTTCCAAATGTCTTTAATTTGTGGAAAAAGTGATTTAGTAGTTTCTCAAACTAAATTAGTGTAGTGTGGGTGCCCCTGTTTTGTTAAATATTGTATGTGAATACATGGTACATTTCAACTTGCTGTTGTCCCAATCTGAGGCATCAAAGCAAAATGATTTCTTGGTTTGAACAGAACATTGGAAATCAAATGCTTGAATTCTACCTGTTGTTCTGACATAGTTCCCTATTGGCTTTGGCTGATTGATAGGTTAATGTTCAAAGTAGGCTCTCATTTTGGATATTTTAGTTTTTGGTGACTTAGTTTGAGATATTGAAGGATCTGATTTTTCAGAAGTCAGGCATATCCAGAGCTCCCGCTGAAGTGTAATACTTTTGAAAATCTGAATTTATAGCCTTATTGAACCCCCCAAAAGACAGTCTGTTGAATGGGTGGACCTTAACACTGTGCATGCCTCTGTGTGCCTCATCTCTAAAAAGTTATAAATCACTTTAAAAATATTATGTGGATCAGTTTGCTAATATTTGTGGATTGTCTTGAAGACACGGGGTGCTGTAAATTGAGCTAACAAAGCTTTACTTTAAATTATGTGTTTTAATTGAGGTAATGTTGTTTGTAGCCTTACTTTATGATTTGGCATTTCATGTATAATTTGAAATAAAATTTTGAGACCTTGGATTTGTATGGGATAGGGAAATTTGGATCTGAAACGCTCATGGAAGACTGGACTGTTGTAGTTCACATGTGTTAACCTAGTTTTTGGACGGCAAGCATGATTACTCTGTATATATTAATTGTGCAGCATTTTTCTTTTATTAAAAACTTAATTTAATGTGTCTGTCTGTTCTACTCTGCTCCCCTTTTTCAAACTGATGTCTTATCCAGACTCTAAAGAAGAGAATCTTGTGCACAACCACTTACAAATGCAACTAATTAAATCTAGTTTGAAGTCCAACTAGAGCCATTTTTTATTCTAAAAGATGAGAAGCTAGTTCATCTTGGGTGTGAAATATCAGTTTTTTGTTTTGTATTTTTTCTCCCTTTTCAGACATGCCTGTTGTCTCTGTCTTTCTTTATAAAAAGAAAAAGGGAAAAATTAAATAATGAATTACCTTGTTGGTATAGAAGTCCAGCAGAAAAGTCAGTTACCTTGGAAATTGTTTTCTTACTCACCGTATATCATTGTTCCCTCCCTGAAATATGGATGAGGTCTTTTCAGCATTTCTGTGGTTTTTAGAGCCTAGTAGTACCCCTCTAACAATTATTCTAAAATATCTCTAAGGTATAATGCTATGTTGTAATTCTTGTATCATCCTGAGGGATTCAAAAGGACTTTGTAAACTACTGTGGAACTGGAAATATTTCCTGATAGTTTGTTTTCATTAACTTTTTTTTAAAAGTGAAAATTTATATCAAATATTTCCAGACCCCTTTTTCTCCATGGCTCTTTTCATACTCATTTTGTGCTGTCCTTCAATGGGAATAGGCAGAAGCATCTGTACTGTCTTCTGTCTTCTTGTTTTCAGACCACTGTTCATACTTATGCTGCCAGTATCATAAAACCTGAACTTCTGTCTTTTTAATTCACTGGCCCAGTCTTCTACAGCCATCATTTTATTGTCATTTCTTGAGAACAGGCAGAGCTGTCCCTATCACCTAAAATATACAGGTTGCATCTCCTTCGTCCAGAACATTTAGGACGTGACTGGTCCCAGGTGAGGGAATTTGCTGGAGAAAGGGAAGTCCTCTCCTCCAGCCACCGAGTCTGCTGCCCGCTCCTCTTCCACCCGCCCCACATCCAGTCCTGGGGCCCCCTTACCTCCTGCCAGACTTTGGCCCCTGCCAGGCTGACAGTGACCTAGCCACCTCCAGCTGCAGAAGCTGGTTCCAGCCCCATGCTGGACATAGTCCTAGCTGTGGCCTCAGCCTGGCTGCAGCCCTGGCCAAGTGGATGACAGCTCTGCCCTGACTGGGCTGCTGGCATGGCCCCAGAGCCACAGGCGCAGCCCAGGCTGTGCAGAGGTCATCCCCAGCCCTGACTGGCTGGACACTGCCCTGGCCCTGGACTGGCCAGGTTGCTGTCACAGCTCCCACCTTGCAGGTGCTTGGTGTGGCTCTGAACAGGCTGCTGGTATGGTCCCAGCCCCATGGCTGCTGGGTGCAGCCCTGGCTCCACGGAGACTGGCTCCTGCTAGCTGTTGCCTTTGGCCAGGAATGCAAAACCCTCTGGGCTCCCCTGCCTGAGGTGGCTGGCCTCTCCTTACTAACCTCCCAACCCAGGGTCTCTGGTCCAATAACATCTGTGGTCATGCCAGACAATGGATGTTGCTGGACGAGAGAATTCTGATTTCGGGAGGTTTAACATGTGCTGCTCCACTACGGAAATTAAACAAGTCTGAATATTCATCAGCTTCGCTTTTATAGAAAATGTAATGGACACACAACACATTTATTCTGCATTTTTCCATGTTTACAGCATCACTGAAGTATAATCACCTTCAGGACAAAGAGTGGCAGGTTTTACTCAACAAATGTGTGCTGCACAATAAATGAATGTAGATGTGTGAGCATTGGGTGTATGAACATTGTCTGGAATAAGGCAGGCTTCTGCAGTAACCTCCTGCTCCTCCTCCTCCCTGTCGTCCTTGGGCACCTCAAGGATTACGCTGAGCATGTCCTGGCTGGACTCCACGACTCTGGGGGTGGGGTGGGGGGAATGACCGTGACCTTCCTCCACTGGACTGGCTGTTGTCTACCCACTTATAATAGTGGCAGGACTCCTCCCAGGCCTTGTGGTAGCCCTGGCACAGCTCCTTGATTCTGAGCCAGCATTGCTCCAGGATCTGGGTGTGCCCCTTCTCTGCCAGGCCAGCAGTGATCAGGCTGCAGACCTCAACATTTCTCTGCCTGGTGCAGAGATCCTGGAGGGGGATGTCCTCTTCTCACGATCCTAGGAGGTCCAGTATCTCTGCACTGTGCCAAGAATGGCACTTGCCTGTGTCCCAGGGCACTTAGGTGCTGTGGGAGCAGCTCCAGCAGTACTGTCAACAGTCAAGGGCTTGCGTGGAGCTCTGGCCTGGCTAACGGCTCCCTCTGACTACCCTGCATTGCTGCCCAGGGCTTCAGGGAAGGCCACTTTCAGCCAGACCTTCTGCCTGTGTCTGGCTCCTTTAAGACGGCAGAGGGTGGTGAGCAGTAGTACTGGCTGCCTGTGTGTCTGAATTGGTCAGGTCTCCAGTTGTGCCAGCCCTTGGGGGGCCAACTTCTTCAAAATAACAGCCCTTGCCCGGGCACACTAGTGCTATTTCAAAATAGGCTCTCCTCTCAAAACGATGACTACATTATTTCAAAATAACTTAGTTATTGTGAAATGATCCCTCTGGTGTCCACTAAGGCTGACAAAACTAAGTATAGGATAGGGTTCCCCTGGAAAAGCTGAGTTACACTGAAGTAAAATAGGCAATATACTTAAAGCATCACTGTTTTGGTCTGTGACCATCATGTTCCAAAAAAATGGGCGTTTATTATGTAATATAAAATAAGAAAATTATACTCAGTGGGAACTGACAACAGTTGTTTCTCCTACTGAAGCTTTCTGTACTGTATAATTGAGTGAAAGATTCAAAGCCTGGTTAAGTAATTAAACAAGCCATGAGAATTAGCTATGCTATTTTTTTTCCTTAGCAACATCCAACATAGCAAACAGCTGGAGAATTAAAAAGTAAATTCCCACTTACAATAAAAGGCATCAAATCTTGAAAAACAATGCATTGCAAAGTGAATTATTTAAACAAAAAGCAGTCAAGTAGCATTTTAAAGACTAGCAAAATAATTTATTAGGTGAGCTTTCGTGGGACAGACGCACTTATTCAGACCATAGGTGTACCAGAACAGACTCAATATTTAAGGCACAGAGAACCAAAACAGTAATCAAGGAGGACAAATCAGAAAAAAATGATCAAGGTGAGCAAATCAGAGAGTGGAGGTCGGGGGCGGGTGGTGTCAAGAATTAGATTAAGCCAAGTATGCAGACGAGCCCCTATAGTGACTCAGGAAATTCCCATCCCGGTTCAAACCACATGTTAATGTGTCAAATTTGAATGTAAAAGCCAGCTCGGCTGCTTCCCTTTGAATAGTGGTGCAAAAGTTGTTTTTTTTTCCAGTAACACACATGCTTGTAAGTCTTTAACAGAATGCCCCATTCCATTAAAATGTAGACTAACTGGTTGGTGGATCTGGAGTGTTTTGATGTCTGCATACTTGGCTTAATCTAATTCTTGACCTTCCCCCCTGCCCCCGCCTCCACTCTCTGATTTGCTCACCTTGATCATTTTTTAATTATTTGTACTCCCTAATTACTGTTTTTGGTTCTCTGTGCCTTAAATATTTAGTCTGTTCTGGTATGGCTATGGTCTGAAGAAGTGGGTCTGTCCCATGAAACCTCACCTAATCAATTATTTTGCTAGTCTTTAAAGTGCTATTTGACTGCTTTTTGGTTTGATAATATATAGACTAGCACGGCTCCCTCTCTGAATTATTTAAATTACTAATCAATTCAACTATATTGTTTTTCAGACCTATCTACATCATTGTCTCCCAGTAAGCAGCTTTCCCTATGATTGTTGCAACTAGGCCATAATTTCCCTGAAGTGCTTAAACTTGACACATTTTCCTTTTTCTTTTCATTTCAGTCCTGTTCCTTTCTGTGTTGTCTCTATAAAACAATTTCTTAATTTCTTGTCATGCTTGGGCCTGGTCCAACCACCACATAAGCACAGAACAAAAACCATCCTATCCAGCCTTTGGCTTTCTTTACATATGTTACTTCAGACTGCTGGAAAACAGAATTGAAAGCTCAGAACTTTCCAGAAGCAAGAGCTGGTTGGTAGGCTGCACGGACAGATTAGAGACACTAATTTATTTTTGACCGACTGTAAGTGTAGGTGTAGCATATTTGTGTTGAGATTTAAATGTACGTATTATTTATTTTCAAACAAGAAATTGAGTATTTTATTGATGGCTTTTAAAAAAATAAAAAACAATTTAAATAAAAAAAATCTTTTTATTTTAAATCATTTATTTTAATCTGCCTTGTTCTGAAGTGTTTAAGAAGAGTGAACAGTGTGAACTTATGAAGAGTGCAAATGTCCTGTTAATCTCATAATTTTTTTTTGTTGGCTACTTTTAAAAAAAATGGGGTTTTGCTGACAAGGTGGTGCAGTAGGAAGAGAAAGGGGACATTAAAGAATGGTGATTTAAGAAGATAAGAGGGGAAATGATAGCATTGATGGCAGTTGAAGTGAGATCGAAGTGAAGAGACTGAGGGAGAAAGTTGGAGCAAATAGTCAAAAAATGTACAGGAAAAATTACCTACATCAAAACTGGGGGATAGGGAGGATGTGATGCTTCGTGGGAATAACTAGAATTGGGGCACCTCATTAAGCACCTGCCCTGAGCAGACAGGATACTGGGCTGGATGGACCTTTGGCCAGACCCAGTATGGCCATCCTTATGTTCTTAAGGACTTTTTTGTTTCTGCTGGGGCTCGGCTCCACAGCCTTACTGGACAAAGGCAACTCACCTGCTCCTCTTTAGTTCTATGTAGACCCCACTGTCTCTTCAGGTTAGTGAAAGGCAAACTCCAACTACACTGAGCATCTCCCTCGCATTCCTTGTCCGCTGAGTAAACACTATTCACAGATCCGCTGATTCCAAAGAAACAGTGCACTCCAGCTTACCACTTCCACCTCCGCTTCTGTCTTAACTTTTGGAGACTATTAATCTTTATGTTCAAAGAAAGCTGTCTCTTGAAATATAAATAGAAAAAAAAAGATTTTAATGCAAGATTGACCCTAGTAGAAAAAATTCACTGGCATTTTCTGTAAACCAGAATGTTTCTTTGCCTTCACAGCTCCTATCAGTGCTACCTTCTAATTTGCTGTGGGAATGCCTGGTTGTATCTAATATAAAATTTGGTGCCCTGCGTAGCTAGTTCTGTGCCTCAGTGATGCCAAGGAGCAGATGCAATGGGTGATATCAAAAGGATTGATGCTGAGACTTTGGTCTTTATTGATTTAATTCAGAGAAACCTAACAATTTTAGTAGAGTTGTTCTGGCTATGTAATTTTTTGCTTTATGGCTCAAGTTTTGACTCTGGTCATCAGGAAAAAGTGAGGGTAATCTAATTTATGGTGCTATATTAATGGAGGTTTAGAATACTGCACCTAAAGGATCTTTGATCCCCTGTCTTGCTGTTTGAGGTATACATCTCCACTGCACTCAAATGTGTGTTTAGTTGCTAGTTTTTATAGGGCAATTTTTTCAGAAAATGTATTAATTGTCATTATTACTATATCTTTTCAGTCGACCTTTCAAAGTTAGCCTGACCACTTCCATTTGCCAGGGTTGAATTTGGTTCTTCATTGTCACCTACATTTTCAGGGGCTTTAACTGATACACTTAATTTATTTTCAGAAGTAAATTTAATCTCTGAATCAAGGAATGAAATGTCAACATGGTATACAGGAATTTTTGAGCATGGATGCCTATCTTAAATGTGCAGTTAAATGAAAACAAAATATTATTGCTTCATGACTGCATTTAATCCTTCCCAAATGTGCCACAATTGAAGGGAGATGCTGAGCTCTTGAGTATATGCCACATATTTTTGGTTTTTGGGACCTAATTCCTTTTCATGTGATTTCTTTCATTTAATAATAATTGTTTCTCTTGTTTTGTCTCAAGAGAGAAAAGGGTCAATAAAATCATCTGTTTATGTAGCAATAGGAATGGAAAAAAATTTAAATGTACTGTAGTTGTAAGCATCATTAAAATGTAAAGGTGTTTTGCTTTTCTAGATGGCATATATCCTGAAGGATTGTCCTCATGACTAACTATATTTGATCAATGCTAACAGAGAGGTAACTAAGTTAGTCTGTATTGTAACAAAACAAACAAGCAGGCATGTAGCGCTTTAAAGACTAACAAAATACTTTATTAGGTGATGAGCTAGGTCTGCCCCATGAAACCTCATCACCTAATAAATTATTTTGTTAATTTTTAAATTGCTACATGACTGCTTGTTTACATTTTATCATGAGCAAATGGACACATGAATTCTGAGAATTACATCAATACTTACCAAGTGCTAATTAAATCTTGTATTTCAAGCTTCAATAGCTATACTTCCTTTAGCAAACTAGATGTTTTTTTTTCCAAGTCTTTGCCTCTTTCATTGCTGCAATACTGACTTTCTTCGAATATTTTGACTGAAACTCCATGTTTTGTTTGGAGTAGTTGGAAATCAGATGGAAACATCCAGCACAACTATGGGCAATAGTAAATCTCGCTTCTCCTTCAACGCTTTTTCTGGAGTCTGGCAGAGTGGGAACTGGAGGGCAGGATGGGAGCATTGACCTCCCCTGGTCTGGCAAAATCCCTGCTTTGGGACCACTTAAGTCCCAAGTATGCCAGACCAGGGAGGTCAGCCTGTACTATCTCAACCAGAACCCTATTTTTTTATTTCAAGGAAACATTCTAATTGCCAGTTTATAGAAAACACTGTATATCATCTCAAGCGCTTAGAAATCTGGTGAAGTTTATAGCTCCTTTTCATTTCTAAAGCAACATAGTAGTGCCCTTCTTGGTGTGATATATTTAAGCACTTCCCATTTCCCATTGCTTGCTCGTCCTCAGTCAGCACAAATAGAGCTTGACTTGCTAAGCCTTGATAGTCTTTTTACAGGTTGTGACTGTAGGATTTGCTTTGTGGAACAGTTAGGCTGAAGAAGTGGCTGATTTGTGTTTTCATGTTGAAACTTTGAAATGCAGTTTGGACATACACTTTGCAAAATATCTATTTTTTTCTTTGAATAGTTTAATATTTTTTAATTGAGTTGAATGACAGATCATTTCTGGCAGCAGAGACAAAATAAGTGGCCACCTACTGACCTCAGAAGATTTAATCTGTTGTCATACGTGTTACAGTTCAAATACATGTTACCAAACTCTGTGCTTGAAATTGTTGTTTTCTTACTGTCAGACATTTATTGGAAAGTGATTGATCAGTTTCATAGAAATAGGTAGTATCTGTCTTTAGCCAGGGCCATTGTTCATACTAATCAATTGAAGAGGTGGCACTTAAAGTGTTTTTCTTTGTCTCTACTAGTAAAAAGAAAACAACATTGGTTATTTTTATCTTTAAAGCTCTCCTGATTGTGGTTAATACAAACATTTACAGACTAAATATTTCCAGTCAAAGAGCTGCTGCTTTCTGGGGTAAAGTACTGTGCCATCCAATAAAAAACTACAAAATAATTATGTAGCACTTTTAGGTAGAAAGTGGCCTACTAAATTTTTATGACTTCAGATATGGTTGATAACATTCCTATTTCTAGAATTGAACCTGTTTCATGGTATGTGACACTTCTTCCTTCCAACGTTTGTTCTGTAAGAGTTTCCTAATGATCATATTGTTTTTGTCTTTATTTTTATTTTTAGTAGTACTGAATACTTCTGAATCATATATTGATTCTGCTCTGTTGAAGGATTCCAAACTATTTAACTTCTCTGTGTTCTTGCTAAACGCCAGAAGCCATTTCTGGTTGCAAATATAAATACATAAAATAAAATAAAAATTCTAAATTAACTTGTACAATTAACTTGTACAATCTAGAGCAATGTTTTTTAAACTATGTACAGTGGAACACTAGTGTTCTGTGAATAACTCTCAGGTGTACTGCATGCATCTAACACTTTTTTGATATCAGATGCTGATGGTATATATTTTCTGTTACTAATACCAGTTAACAATGTTACTACTTCATTGGTATGATACCTGATTAAATTACTTAATTTTGTTTTTGCTTTATATGTTGCTGTTTGGGTTTGGATTTTTTTTTTTTTGTCTTTTTTTGTCTGACAGGTTTTTAAAGAAAATTTTCTTTGGTGTTCTGCATAAAAATATTATTGTTTGGTGTTCCCTCATCTCAAAAAGTTTAAGAAAACACTGACCTAGAGGACAGTGTTTGTTTATTTGAGTGTAGGCACATGTGTGTACTTAGCAATAATTTGACTGAAGTTGAATATTCTATCTTGGGGTGTGACAGGGAGGTCTCCAGTAAACCATTGTGGATTCTTATCTTAAAGTAATTTCAGAAGTATATTTGCAAAAACTTTAAAAATTCTGTGTCGTCTCCATCCTCCACTCCCCTCTGGATTTAATTTTATTACCAAGAGACTTTGTATGTAAATAGAAGCTTTCTTTTCTGTGTTCACACTGCTCACTATGCTAAATTCTTTATCAGACGAGTCCTATAGTCTGGAATCTGTGCTATTTATTGCAGGCTAGTGGTCTCCTTAGTAGAAAGGTTGTTTACAAGGCAGGAATAAAACCTCAGTTGCAGGGATACAACAGTTCAATATGAATGATGGTTACAGTCATTTCCATTCTAGTGGATAGAATAGTCAAATGTCTTGCCATAACATTACAAAATTAAACAGGCAGAGCTAACCAGTCTAACTTAAATTTCTGTTCACACCCTTCTGCGTGCTCTCACCCATTAATAATGAGAAAAGTGAGAGAGGAGGTAAAGAAATATGTATCATGGATTATAACTATGAAAATGCCACTTTTTTTTTTGTTTATTTGACTGTAGTGGGGATGTGTTAATAAAACATTCAGTGAAAATGACTGGCTTAATTTGCTTTTTAAAAGCTATTTTTCCTTTTATAACAAAAGCACAAAAACATTAACAATGTACAGTATTTAACAGCTTTGCCTCCAGTGAAATATTGGAAGACTGTAAGACCATTTCTTGTATTTCTTCTGTTTCCTGTATTTACACAGATGTTGCTTGTCTGTCTCTCTGGTATATAGATATAGAGTTGTAGGTATAAACATTGTTTTGGAAAGACAGACGTGCATGTATGTACTTACATGTATGTACAAGTTTGCAAATTGAGAGGCATCATAGTTGGTTTGTAGTCTGCTCCCATTTTCACACCTATGCACGGTATCAGCCCAGTGTACTGGTTCTATTTTGAGCTTGTTGCTATGCAGGTTTTTCCATGACTCCTGTCTTTGCTCAGCCTCCAGCTACTGATAGATGTATGCAAACTAATCTTCAGCAGCCAACCAGAGGAGCTATGCAAATCTCCATTCAGTTCTGTGACATCAGACTAGTCAAGTATAGTTTTTGTTGCTGAGAGCTGATAAAGTGGCAACATGGCTGCAGTGTGCTTTCTTTTGGTATGTTTTATTTTTACCAAAACATTTAATTTTTATTTAATGTAAATATAAACAAATGCATTCCCTGGGGCAGTAAAAGGTAATCAGTCTTCAAGTTTTAATTGCAAGAAATAAAACATCTTGGGCCTTTAAAACTTGAAGTATTACCTCCTTGAATTAGATTTGATGAATTTGGTTTGTTTGATAGTGACCTATAATCTGTGGTAATGCATAGGTGACCAGGTGTGCGTTGAGAAAGCAAGGAAACAAAACAACCCCCAGCAAGTGTACATCTTCTTTTTACAGAAAGAAAATCTTCTCTGGAGATAAACAAAGCTAGTATATTAACAACATATTAAAATTCAATTTCTCAGAAGCGTGAACAAATGCTCCCTTAGGTGGATTTTCAAAGATCCATTTTTGGCTACCAAAGAAAAGCGTTAAAATATTGAAGTTCGTCTGTCATATAGTAAGTTTAACACAATTTCTTAATGATTAACGAGAGAGCTAGCTGTGTTAGTCTGTATTCTAACAAAACAAACCAGCAGTCATGTGACACTTTAAAGACTAAGAGAATAATTCTTCTTCAGGTGGGTCTGCCCCATGAAAGCTCATCATCTAATAAATTATTTTGTAAGTCTTTAAAGTGGTACATGACTGCTTGTTTGTTCTGTTACAATTTCTTAATGCTACTCCTGCGTATTTTACAGGTTTTTGCCCTTTCCTCTTTACTCTCTTTTTTCATTGGCTATGTCTACACTAGAGGGTTTTGTTGACAAAACTGGTGCTTTGTCAACAAAACCTGGGGAAGGACCACATTCCCAAGGCATTCAACAGTACATTGACAGAACACAGCACATCTGTCAACAGCGTTCTTCCATTCCCCCATGTAGCAGAATGCCTCTGTTGACAGAAGGCCAGTCTGGATGTTCTGGGGGGCCTCTGTCAACAGACAGGGCTTTGTCTGCTGTATTTCTGGTTGACCGTTTTGTCAAGAGAGTGGCCACGCAGTCCTGGCTGTGATCTGTCGACAGAAGTTGTGTTTGAAGACATCTTCTGAAAAAGCTTCGGTTGGCAAATTGCTGTAATCTAGACATAGCCATTATGTCTGACAAGTGACCTCAGAGGCTGCTGTTAATGACATCAGATTCTGCTGAGCTGTCTGATGCCACAGTTGCAAAGGCTAAGAGGTCAGAATTGCATCATTGCAGTTAGATGCATGCAGAACCTGGACTAATTTAGAGAAAAGCTTTTCTATATGTAAGTGTAATTGCTTTACTTTCTTCATTAAATAAAGTGCACACTTGGTTGAATCGAGCAGAACATTTTATAGTTAATATGAAGAGGCCTAACTTGGAATACTGAATCCTATGTCTGTTAATATTCTCTCTTATTGCTTTAAGTCCTCCTGTGTTTTTGTGTAAATATTCATTGTGCGTTTATTCTGTAACATAAATGCAGTTTAGGTGATATTCATGCAACATGTAGAAAAACTTCAAAACAAAAGCAGAATTGTTTAAAAGAATTTTCAAGTTTTTCTTTGTGTAGTAGCTTTAATCTTTTTAACTTTTGTGTATGAATGACTACTTCAGGTGTACAATCTTTATTTATTTTTTTTTTTTTGGTGCATGTTGCATTATTTCTTTTCATTTGGGGATTTCAGAAGCAGATATAATCTTTAATTCTGGAAGTTTTGTGGTGTTATGTATCAACTTCCTTGGCATAATTAACTCCACTTGCTATTGTTTAATTAAATTGCCCCATGGCTAGTGGTGACAATAAATCCTGTTATGTCAAAAATGCGCATAAGTCTTCTACAATATCATGGATGTGTTTAACATGTACTAACTCAAATTATACTTACAAACAAATATTTGCTTTCTCATTTGGATGACGGTAAATATTACCATGTTAGAACATTCACTTCTGCTGTTTTACAGGTGTGTCGCAGTACCTCTGTGTGTGTGTGTGTGTGTGTGTAGGATTTTGAGATGTTGCAGCTGATGGAAAGCTGAGATTTTCTATTCCCTTTAAAGAGAAAAACTCTGCAATAGGTCTAGGAAGAAATTAAAAATAGTCTAGCAACTCTTGTTGATATGGCTAAATTCCTTTCAAGAAATATTGCCAGTTTGCATAATCCAAATAAGCATTGCAATGTAATTCTGAGCACAAATTGTGGCTCTTGTGCGTATTTTATTACACAATAACGTATGTGTGTGAGAGAGGATCTGATTTAACAAGTTAACAAACTGATTGCTATTAAGCATTTGAATTGTTTTGTGATGCTAATCAGTATGTGCATTTTTAAGGAAAATACCATGTTTTTTTAAAACTAACGTGCATTTTGGGAATTAACATTGTTTCAACTTCTTATCGTATCTGTTCTTCAAGACAGATGGTACTGGACCAAGTTAAGTTCAACTGTGTGGAATTGCTTGGGTAAAGCCGAAAGATTTAATTTGTTTGAGGTGCTTACAAAGAGCAACTGTCCTGTAATGTCACTGTTGTCACAGTTAACAGGTATATTAAGACATTTAGCACATCAAGCAGACACAAGACCTAGAGGTAACATCTGATTGTTACCTTGACAGGTGTGAAAAAACTGCTCCTCAAATAGAAATGGGTTAGAAAAGGTAAAAATACTTTGTACTCAAGTTCTGTTCTCTAAGTTCCAGATTCAACAAACCATGAATTTAAAAATAGGTGAGTAAGTGCCTCAGTGAGGTCACATCTACATTGTGAACTTTGGCACGACTGTATTGGTACAGCTGTGCTACTGTAAGATTGTTTGGATAGTTACTCTGTGCTGACAGGAGAGAGCTCCCCCGTCAGCATAATAAAATAACATAAATGAACATCAACAACTATGTCAATGGGAGGGGCTATGGACAAATGTGCCAATGCTGGTGAAACTTATTGTTTAGGGGCTTTTTTTCCCTGTCCCTGGGTAACATAAGTTTTGCTATCAATAAAGGGGTGTTACAGACATAGCCTGAATAGGGATGGACATAAACATGTGTAAACTGCTTTCCTGAGTTGTGATGTAAAAGAAAATCACACTTTTTAAAAAAAAAAAAAAAAAAAGTTTATCTCTATTGCCTGAAAATGGTTTTGCATTCATGAGAGGAACAAAGTTTGAATTTTCTATTGTAAAGCTTCAGTTGTTTCATTCAGACCAGAAAAGGGGCTTCTGATTAGATAGTTTAGCACTTATTAGGGAATCTGTTTTATATTGGTTAAAATGTCATTTCCACGTACTTATAATTCAGCATAACTTGTTTTCACACCCTGTCTTGATAGTACCCTCATGTGCTTCCCTTGTTGCTGGGCAGGATTTGAAGAGCTGCTATCTGATTGGTTTTCAGGCAACTGCTGATTTCAGCCAATCAGATAAGGTATTTGAATTCACTCCCAGTACGATAGCAATGAAGCAACTGCTGATGTATTTTTCCTATGGGGAGATTATGTAAACTAAGAGTATTGCTACACCAGGCTCCCTCTTGGGTATGTTTGAAAAATTACAAGGCTTCTCTATACTAGAAGGAGGAAAGGCTGTTTGTTTTTTGTTTATTACTTAATCACTTAATTGAAAGCTGAATAATATAAATAGCAAAAAGTCTATTAAATCTAGTGTAATAGGTTTAGAACTGTCCCATATTTAATCTGTTAATGTACTTACTAGAAAATACAGTAGACTGTAATGTGAATGGTCTGAGAAATTCTCACCCTAAAATTAATTGACATACAAGTTTAATTGATATTGTTCCTCTAACACATGATTTTAGCTTTAAAGGGAAGGACTCCAAAGACAACTCAAAAACTTCTGTAACATGTAACAGAGAGAAATGTATTCACGAGATTTGTCATATAATAGATTGGTAATTTTTTTTTTGACATTTTAAAAGTAGATATAATTGTGACAAGCTCCAGATAGGTGATATTTTGTATATTGTACGCTTTGTAATTTGAACTGATATCAGATAAGCTAAACTTGAGAAAAATATATGTTAGCGGTATCCAAACATATCCCTGGTGCAGAACATCGTAGCATCTGTCCTTTTTTGCAGATTGATTTACACAGAAACAGTGTTGTGTTTTCTTTTGCGTATGGGATACAGTTGTTTTCTCTCTGCATTTTAAAAAACATTGCCAGGTTATTTTAACTTGGTACTCCTGTTCATTCTAGTTTGAAAAATGAATTTTAGGAACCATTTTTTTAGAAATGCAGGTTCCATGCAGTTCTTTCATTCTGTACTTCGGAGTCTTGGACTGTGCACTACCTAGAACAAAGTGCCCTAATCAATTGCTCTTCTTGTTTCTTTGACTGGCTATGCCAAAAGCTAACTAGATTTGCATATCTGGGTAACTATGAGTCACGGTGATTCAAATGATCATAAAGAAAGCCATATTTATTTCCTCTGCATAGTTCTTACTGTCTGACAAGTGTTTTTAATGGTTATGGTGCATTTGGTTAATATACATTTGGGATTATTTGTGAACATAGTTCTAGATTGACTGTATTATGCAAAGAATCATTGTGCATGCACTGTTGTTTGGCTCACAACTTTGTTTCACTGTTTTCCATAACCTTCTCTTTGTCTCCTGTTACCATGCAGGATTCAGAAAGCTGGCTGCTGATTGGATAACTCTTTGAGCAGCTCTTGAGCTGCTCATATGAGCAGATGATTATAGGCTAATCCATAGCAGCTATGATAATACCTGCCTTTTTGTTGCTTCACAGCCCTGATCTCTCCTGCAAAGGGCTTGGGGGAGGGAAAGGGGAAAAATCTCTATAAATTGGCTAGAAGTGGGGGTCCTTCATGCATTAAAAATACATTGGCACATTTTGTGGTTTTACCATATAGCCACTGGCCATTTGAATGTTGGTTACTTGCCATTCGGTAGGGAGAAAAATGCTGATATTTTTGGAGAAATGTTCCTGGTGATGGTTGCCTATTTGATGCAGAAATATATATATATATATATATATATATATATATATATATATATATATAGCATGGACTCCCAGCCTGCACTAACTCAGCAGGCAGATTCAGAACATGGAGCAACTGTCTCATCTTAAAAGTTCTGTCTTATCTTAAAAGTAGTCTTGACTAAAAAATTTCCGTCCAATTCTTTTGTTAGTGGAAATCTGGGCTTTTGACTAAACAAATTTTTGTGGAAAGTGTTGCCTGAAAACAAACAAAAAGCCATCAACTTCCTGGGACTACCATGGACTCCCTGTGTGACCTCAGGCCAGTGACTCTCTCTGTGTCTCAGTTCCCCATTTCTGACATGAGGAGAAATACACTCCCTTTTCCTCATCCTTTATCTGTCTTGTCTATTCAAAATGTAAGCTCTCTGGGTAAGGACAAACTCTTAGGCTATGGCTACACAGCAGCTGTAACTCAAAATAATTTATACAATTTCCACAGCACATATTGCTTAATTTATTTCAAAATAAGTGGCTATTTTGAAGTTTCCACTACCTGTCATAAAACGAAGAATTACCAGAATCACATCATATATATATATGATTTTCAATCTTAGTAGGGAAGAAAAGGTTAAGGTAATTGTTGTAAGTGAATTTAAATAGATATACACAAGTATCTTGCGTGTTGGTGGTTCATAATTATGATTGCCGTTTTTGCAAAGTTTTTAGTTTATTTAATTTACCCCTTGCACATTTTTTAATCTATATACATGAAACATTTTGTGCACCACTGTGCAAATGTCTTGCCTTAAGATAATAGATGCCTGTTTTATAAAAGGTGCCTGTTGCTTGGTTGAGCACTTCTGTCAGCACTTTTTTTTTTTGCTGTAAATCAATCATGTGACTATTTAGAGTTGTGGAAGTACTTAAGCACCATTTGAGTAAAATATAGGCAATACTAATAATTAAGTTTCCTAAAGTGTCAATTTTAGTATATTCATTGAAAATAGATATTTTGCTTAGGCAAGTCCTTGATAAGTGTACCCTTATAAATGTAGTCTTTTTGAATTATTCTTTCAAATATTGCCTCTTTGCTCCTTTTTGTGAGGAAAGGCAGAGAGATATGTGAAAGAAGACTGCTGATTGGCTTGCATGGATATGAGCAAACCTGTATGAACCAGTCTGTTGCATGCTACTTCCTTTTTGCTTTGGCTGTTTCTTGTCATGCCCGTTGCCTGCAAGAGATCTGTTATACGAGTTCCATGTTCTTCCTTGTAGATATGGCTGGAAGTTGTGCTCTAAGTCTCGTGTGTTATGCTATATTAATTAATGACCCAAAGTGGTTTTAATTGTAAATTTTCAGCATGCTAGATTTTATTTAATGTTCTCTGGCTGCAATAGTTATTCTGAAAAAGAGTTGCATTCCAGTTAAAATAACTGAGAGAGTTTTATTATTTTTATATTAATTTTAAAAATATATTTCAAGTTTTGGTTTTGGGGAAAAGTTTATAGCAATATATTTTGAACACAAAGTAAATACTTAAAACAGATTAACTTAAGCTATTTTTCATAATGCAAAAAGATTTGGAAGATGCATCTTTGTTAAAAAAGAAAAAAACTATTTTATGTTCTGTGGCAGGTTACCAAAGTACTGTAGTCTTTTAAAAAAAGCAAACACTCAAGTACATTTCCTTTTGGAGCACAATATCATAAATGCATATTATGTTAATAAAAATTCTTTTTCTAGTTGATTATTTAAACAACTAAGGAATATATAACAAAACAAATTGATAGTAATTCTGGTTTTACATGCTTTGTTTTTCAAAGGTGCATTAATAAAACTGAGGCATCTGTAAACAGAGATCCACAGTTTCCCGGTATTCACTGTAGTTGAAATTCACTGTAGTTGAAATTTCATGTGCCTGTTAAGGTGTATTTAACTTAGTTTGTAAATTACTATGTGATTGCAAACTTCATTCTGATCACAGCTTCACAGAAGAAAAATCCATTGTATAGTTCCATTTTGGCCCTATTTATTATAACTTTAAATTATTTCTTTTCTCTTATGTGTTCATATATTTAAAAAAGGACTTTTGCAATCTGCACATTACATTTGACAAATTGGTCAGAGGGTCTTCTGTTACCTTCTCAAACACTTATTAATTAATGCTTTAGAGAGATTAGCCAAACCTAGAATTATTCTGTTGTTTAAACTAAAGCAGTAAAGCACATTTTTATTTCCAGGCACATCTTCTTGTCAAAATTTCTGTTGAAAGATGATTATAGGCATGATGCACAATGATATTTGCATTCTGCATTATACAAGTAGTTTGAGATGAACATCTCCAGTGGTGTGAAATTACTTGTCTTGAGCTCATTGAAGTTGTTGTAGAGAAATGAAGGATTTGTGTGCTAGTTTATAAAGCATATGCTTTTGAAGTGTTTTAAATATTTTCTTGTGAATGTTATTTTGCATATTGAAAATGTAGTGTAAAATGTATTTTAGAGGATTTTGCATACTGCATGTAGATAACTTAAAAGGACACTAAATTGGATATCTTAAACAGTTTCAATCTGATAAGGGAATCAGTTTCTTTAAAAATGTCAGTGCAGTTATTTTTATGGGTATCATAAAAATTTGAGCGCTTACTCCCTCTCCTGGTGGTGCAGCAGCAGTTAATCATATGCAAATGTTTTCATTTGACAAACTGATCCTCGTGTAAATATGGATGCAGTTTTAAAACATAGATACTTCTATTTTGCCTGTCTGACTGCTTTTCTTAGCAATTACAGTCACTCAAATATGAGGACTGACGTATGAGAGGTAAAGCATAAAAAATAGGGAAGTGTGATAATGAATAATGTAAGTGTGAAAAGAAAATAATTAGGAGGATAAATATACTCTTTATTATACAGTAGATTATCAGAGTTATGAATGTACCAGTCAACCAAACACCTCCTTTTGGAGCTGGAAGTATCCAATTAGGCAATGTCAGAGAAGCCAAAAAGGAAAATACGGCACAGTACTGTGTTAAACATGAACTTCTTTTTTTTTTTTTTTTTAATGGGGGAGCAGCATTTTTTCTTATGCATAATAAAGTTTCAAATCTGTAAACTTTTGAAAGAACAACCATAACATTATATTCAGTATCAGAGTCAGTTACAGAATTTTTAGCTTTACTAACAATCTTAATTCCCAAGGGCCGTTTCTACACAAATACAGGGAGCGAAAGATGCTAATGAGGCACGGATGCAAATTCCCCACACCTCATTAGTATAATGGCATGTGATTTGGAGTCCGGAAGACCGTTGGGCCTGGGGGGAGCTTCCGGAAGGGGGTCCCTTCTTCCAAAAATTTTCGGGAGTTTGCACCCGCGCCTCATTAGCATCTTTCACTCCCTGCATGGGCATGCCACTTCCTTCGTTATGTAGAAACAGCCAAGGTGTTTATTGCTCTAAGTCCTACTGTATCTTCTTTCAGAAATTTCCCTTGTTTTATCAGTTACAAAGTACAGTATTTAGTGGCTGTAGATGTTGAATCTACTTTGATGTTTATTGGGAAAATCCAGACTGATTAAATTACGAGACACTGCATTACAGGCAGACAGCAAAGCTATTTTAAATGGATTAATGAAAAAAATCACTTATTTTCATAGACAGTGTTCAGTTACAGTACTATTGCCTTTTATTCAAGCATGCCTGAAGTCTTAAATCATAACAGATTCTCTGCGTGTTTGTGCAGAATGTTTTTAAATTATGATTTTTTACCTATTCTGTTTATTTAAAAAATTAAATATTTTATTTACATGCTGCTAGTTCTTTGTTCTGTTTTTTTGTGTTAAATTGCTAAAATAAATTTTCAGTTTCCTACTTACTATAATTTCATATTTAGAGGATTTTTGTACTAAGAATTTTCACTTTGAATGCTAATTTAAGATGGAAAAAAAAAATTCCAGTCTCATTGTTCTTCTGTGAGAGCGACACAAACTCAAACACTAAGTTGATAAGCAAATAGCTCTTCTATGAACACTAATTTCCCACCTGTTGAACCTTCAAAAGTCAAGAAAGCTGAAATGCATTGACCAGGCTGTATTCCCCCATAGAGGTCTGCACTTTGAAGACAACAGACTTATTTTATGTTCCTACATCATTTAGAAAAAAATGTTTTGGACTTAAGAAAATTCTTGCTGTGCTACAGACTTCTTTGACCTTGGGCAAGTCATTGTGCATGTCTGTGTCTGAGAATCTCTGTCAATAATATTTCTCTGCCTCTAAGTGTTAAATACATTTTAAAAAAAGATGAGGTGCTTGGGTACTATGAGGATAGGGCC
The DNA here is from genome assembly GCF_033958435.1 of Carettochelys insculpta. NCBI lineage: Eukaryota > Metazoa > Chordata > Testudines > Carettochelyidae > Carettochelys > Carettochelys insculpta. The sequence continues at coordinate 285,676,926 of NC_134137.1, read as the reverse complement.
CGTATAACTTAATTTGTATGTGTATAAGGAACCTAGGTGCTTTTGAAAACTTAAATGTATTAACATGCATTATTAACAATGAAACAGTATTATTTTCAAGCAACAGAGATTTTAATACCGTAAGAATTTCACAGAAATGCAGTTTGAGCCTCTGATGCTGCAAACACTTATGCAGCTGGTTAATTTTAATTTTAAGTACATGAGCAGACCCATTGATAGCAGTATATTCATGAGAATAAAATTATATACCTTCTTTGGTGTTTGCTGGATCAGGGCCGTAATTTTCAGTGGTTTTGTTGTTTTTTGCCTGGTGTGATTTTTTTGTATAGTCTGTGTTAGTAAGCTGCTTATGTGCTGGATGCAGTTCACCAGAGTTAGCCCTTAGCAGGCCACTGGTGCTTAAGTTACCTAGGTATGGCCGTTGGCAGCTCTCATTGGCCATGGATTGCCATTCCCAGCCAGTGAATGGCATGAGAAACAGTGTTCCAGTTTGCACCACTTCCCGCAGCTCTCCTTGGCTGACAATGGCAGTCTGTAGCCAGTGGGTGCTGCAAGTGGGTGTATCTGCAGACATGCATGTAAATAAAACAAATGCTGGCGGCCTGCCATGAGCTAATCCTTGAGAACTGTCTCCAGCTTATTGCCTACCTCTGTGTAAAATTCAAGTAAAAGCTCTGTTATTGGCGCCACTGAAAACCCCACATTTTATGATTTTGTGCATTATAAATGTATAATCTTGAAGGGATACAAATTTTCCAATGAGTTTTACAAAAACTCAACCTGTTTTAAATAAATGTTTTGTTTTCGAATGAGCAATTCAAATGACTGATCAACAATTTAGATTAGTAGAGGTCATTTAAATCACTCCACTGGGGGTGTCCCTACACTAGGAATTGACATCGTTAACATTGAAGTTAGGCACTACATCAAAGTAGCCAGCAGAGAGTCTACACACATTTTCCCTTACTTCAAAGTTAACTGCGAAGTAGGGGAGCCCAGCTTCGAAGTCCGTATTCCATTCCTGAGAATGGAGTAGTGCCCTACTTCAAAATTTAACTTCAAAGTAGGCTGTGTGTATACACTCTACTTCAGAGTTGCTTACTTGAAAGTACAAATTAGAAGTTATTTTTGTAGTGTAGACACAGCTTCTGAGTTCAAGAGTAGAATTTTATGTTGATCCTTTCTATATTCCAACCTTTATGAGTTTGTGAAGAAAATTAAGTAGTTGTTCGTTCTAAATTAGGAGCATATAAATTTCCCCTATACAACGGATGAGTGTTTTTAAAGTGGGGCCCTAGTGCAAAGTTTCTCAACCTGTGGACTGCAAATTAGAAGAGCATTTCCAAAATGTTTCAAAAGGTTGCATGGCATCTCCTGTCCCATGGGGCTGTCTGGTCTGGGATCTCTGCTCCAGATGGTTCAACTTTTGGGATCTCCATGCTATTAAGATTTGGCGCAGGTGCCTCTCTGTGATGATGAGGGGAGACTGACCAAGACAAATTTGACCAAGTGACCCTCTGACCCCAAGTACTAGGTCACATGTGCCTCTGTTAGATTTGACCTAGTTGTCCCTCCATCAGGGGGTGTGGCCAAATTTGAGTAGCGCTGCAAAGCCATCGTTCTCAGCAAGCTAAGCCCTCCTATCCATTTGAGGACAGGGTATGATTTCCATTCTTGCCCCTGTAGACCTGCTTACTGAGTTGTGATAGGATGGTTTCTCATACTGTCCCTCCCCAAGCAGGCATATCTCACCCCCCATCCCCACCCCAAGCTTATTTACTGGATGGCCACAGGCTGTCCACTTTTACAAATGGGTTCTGAGCACAGAAAGCTTGGGAATCACTTATCTAGTGTACTATTGACATATAGCCAGCAGAAACGTGTAATTCTTTGATGAAAAACTTTCTAAAACAAGATTTAGTAAATTTAAAAATACAGTCAAATAATAAACTGCTGCATTAACACTAAAATTGGGAGAATTTGTCCTTTTGCAAGTTTTTGGACATAAAACAGTACATTATTCAATGTTTTCATGAAATCATCTTTCAGATTCCACAAAAACTATCAATAAAGCATACTTCATCACCCTGCTCCCCAGCAAATCAGATCTGCTTCTCCAGATACGCATATGTCGATGATTTCCCTCCACTGTTACCAGAGTACAAAATAAATAAAATATTTGAGCAAAATGGGTTAGTTTCTCAGCTGGTGTAAATCAGCATTGGTCCATTGTATTTAATGGTGCTAATGTGTTTAACAGCAGTTGAGCATTTGGCCAAAGATCTTCAATAAACAGTTTTATTCTAGGAGTACAGAGAACTTGTATTTCTCCATTGCTTCCAAGCAGCATTTTATCTAATCCTTTCAAACTGATTCTAAAACTAGAGTAGATGATTGAAGACAAGTTAACATTCTTGTCTTGATAGAAACCCCCCCTTTATATTATAGTATTGTACTCTTTTATGTAGCATTTTTCATCAGCAAATCTCAAACTGCTTTGCAAAAGAGTTCAGTATAATTATTCCCATTTTACAAATTAGGAGATTGAGGCATGTGGCAGGAGAGTGCTTCTCCTATAAAAAGGGTGTTAATGGCAACTGGTATAAAAAGACAATGACATCTTGGCATCTTTTTCCCATTTGCAAAAAATTTGTGAACATTTCAGCTTCTCCAGAATTGCTAGACCTTATTCGATTTGTAACCTAGTATATGTAGAAAATGATTTTTAAATCTAGCATATAGTCAATATTTTTCTGAATTATTTGCTTCAGTAATCAACCAATTGAGTGGCATGGAGAGACAGCTTTCTAATTTTTATAGCAGCTTGGTGGAAGGAACAGGTGGGTATAAATATGTAATTTCTTGATAGCTATAATAGCTTGTTCTTACTAAGGCTGCGTCTACACGTGCACGCTATTTTGAAGTAGCAGCGTCAACTTCGAAATAGCGCCCGTCACGGCTACACCTGTTGGGCGCTAGTTCGAAGTTGAAATCGACGTTAGGCGGCGAGACGTCGAAGTCACTAACCGCATGAGGGGATGGGAATAGCGCCCTACTTCGAAGTTGAACGTCGAAGTAAGGCACGTGTAGACGATCTGCGTCCCACAACATCGAAATAGCAGGGTCCGCCATGGTGGCCATCAGCTGAGGGGTTGAAAGACGCTCTCTCTCCAGCCCCTGCGGGGCTCTGTGGTCACCGTGTTCAGCAGCCCTTAGCCCAGGGCTTCTGGCTGCTGCTGCTGCAGCTGGGGATCCATGCTGCATGCACAGGGTCTGCAACCAGTTGTCAGCTGTGTGGATCTTGTGTTGTTTTGTGCAACTGTGTCTGGGAGGGGCCCTTTAAGGGAGCGGCTTGCTGTTGAGTCCGCCCTGTGACCCTGTCTGCAGCTGTTGGTGGCACCCTTATTTCGATGTGTGCTACTTTGGCGTGTAGACGTTCCCTCGCAGCGCCTATTTTAATGTGGTGCTGCCCAACGTCGAAGTTGAACGTCGACGTTGCCAGCCCTGGAGGACGTGTAGACGTTATTCTTCGATGTAGTGTGCACGTGTAGACGTAGCCTAAGAGATACACGGTAGGCAAAATAGTTTTGCGGTGCTTTATTAAAAGTTGAGGTTTTATGTCAAATACAGGTATCAGTACATTGTTAGTCCATAGTTTTAGTCGTATAATAGGAAAATGTTACCAGTTCTAGTAATGAGTTCCAACTGTTCCAATTCCATAGGGGATGAGGTTGTATAAAAGCAAGGTTTTTTAACATGAAATTACAAACATTTTGCCATGTAGGTGTTTAGCTTTGTTCTGTAAGTTACTGCCCATGTGCCTTCCACTCTTGGGCTGTGTCTACACTACCACCTTCCTTCGAAGAAGGGATGGTAATTAGGGTGCTGGGAGTTTACTAATGAAGTGCTACGGTGCATAGGCAGCACTTCATTAAGCAAATTCTCCCTCACGGCAACTTCGAAGTGCCGGGACAACTTTGAAGTCCCCTTACTCCTCAAAATTTTGGAATAAGGAGTTTAAAACTTCAAAGTTGCTGCGGAGGAGGGGGGGGATTTGCTTAATGAAGTGCTGTCTATGCAGGGCAGCACTTCATTAGTAAACTCCCAACACCCTAATTACCATCCTTCCTTCGAAAGAAGGTGGTAGTGTAGACAAGCCCTTTGTGTCAGTACATCTAGCAACTTAGACTGCTTCTACACACCCCCACCTCCTGTTGGAGGTGGCATGGTAATGAGGCAATTTGAGGCAGGGTATTGAGGCGCTAAAGTACATATTCAGCACTTCATTAGCATAATGGCGGCCGCGTGAATTTCGAAGCACAGACTTTGAATTACAGATTGACAATGTAGATGCAGGCAGCTTCAAAATAAGCACCCAACTTCGACATTCCCGTACTCTGATCTAGTTTTGTTGGGAATAAGGGAATGTTGAAGTGGGGTGCTTATTTCGAAACTTCCCCATCTCCATTGTCAATCTGCAATTCAGATTCTGCACTTTGAAATTCATGCAGCCACCATTATGCTAATGCGGTGCTGAATATGCACGTTAGCACCTCATTAGCCTGCTTTGAATTGCCTCATTACTGTGCCACCTTCGGTGGGAGGGGGCGAATGTAGAAGCAGCGTTTCTGCCTCAGCAGTACCTGTTGTGTAGCCTGAGGTACCCCTGCTGCTGCTTTTTGCTTTGTTCAGGTACAAAAGGCAGAGCCCCCTTCTCCTGTAATATTCATTGGAACTCTCTTCTGTGCCAGAACAGTTCTCTTTCTCAGCCTTTGTGAGCATACTGTGTGTACGTAGCTGTGGGCAGATACGGAGCTATTCTGGTTTAGCCTTTAGTGGTAAGGTAGTTAGCAAGATTTAGCTATGTTATATTTAAATTTTTTTTTTAAATTGCGTTTAACCCCCCAAACCCCACTCTTTTAAAAAGTCCCTGTATTTATGTATGTGCTGGTCACTGGGTTTCAAACCATGTGCTCTCTCCCTCCCCCGCAGGCCCACTCCGTGCAGTTTGACTCACACAGTAGCTGCTGAATTGCTTGTGGGGGGGGAGGAAAACCACAGGAAGGACTGATGCTGGGATTTGCAGGCAGTTCAAGCCTAGAACAAAGAAGGATAGGGAAGCTAGGTTGAAATTCCTAATGATGGAGACAGTGCTTAGACCACTGTCAGACTTAACGAAGTCCGACACAGTGCTGAATGCTGCAGTTTCAGTGAGAACTTCCCATCCAGGTTTAGCAGAATCACAACACGTTTCCGTCTTACCTGAATTGAGGAGGAAATGCAGAGATTCTTGAAGAGGTACTGGCCAAGGCTTGCCATTCGATCATCCATCTTTATTCTTGGACCAGACAGTGAGTTCATGGACTTCAGAACCCTAGAGCCACTCTGAAATCCTTGGCTCTGTATGCAAATACCCCAGTCAAGAAGCAATATTGGCCAGAGCACAGAGACCAACATTTTGCTTCTCCGTGTGGCAGGGTCTATCAGGATGTTTAGGTTGTTATGAGCAAAGGCCCCTCCCTTCTGCTGCCTCTGCTCTGACTCCAGGTCCTTCAGTACACCTGAGACCTGCAAATCAAGTGTTTCGTAGGACAGATGTGGTTGACATACCAGTCTCCATCTTTACAGAACTTCTCACTGTTGCAAACTGGCCAGCTTCAGCTGTCCTTGATCCCACATTACTTAAAACCAGTGGATTTTGAGCAGTGTTCTCTCTAGTTTTTTCAATACATATGCAGAATAAATTTTATGTGCACTGACGCATGTGCATATGTGCACCACCTGTAGAAACGTGCTACCAGCTGTGGGTGCTCTGCTAATCAGTTAGCCACATTTGAATCTCTCCTGGGTGTCTGCTCAAGCACTCAGCTTACAGAGTATACTTGTTTTGAAAACTCTAGAGGGTGGGATATGCTCTCTATAAAGTCACAGTTCATTCAATAGCCATAGCCTCAGCAGTCTTTCTTGCACAAGTTGCAGCTGTGGATATTTGTAGAAGGGCAACTTTCTCCTTGGTCCTCACATTTGCCTTCTGTATTGGGTCTTAAGATTCCAGAGGTGATGCTAAAGTGCGGCAAGTTTTTCTTCACTCTTTATTGAAATAGACTCTGATCCCGCTTGCTGTCTTACAGTATGTGAATCACTAGTTCTGGAATGCACATGTGCAATTGTTTGAAGAAAAAATATTTACTAACCTGTTCCATAACTTGCTCTTTGAGATGTGTTGCACATGTCCATTCAACAGCCTGCTCTTCTACCCGTCTTCATCAAAGGGAGAGGAGAAAGAAGGAACAGAGGACTAGGAGTGGCTCCGCCCTTTATACCTATATGCAGTGGCATGCGGCATCAGAGGTTTGCCCAAAGATGCTGCTGAAAGAAAGTGTTACAGTTGTGCACAGAGGGCACTGATGCCAAGAGTGGAATCAACAGAGTAGTATGTCTAAAACAACAGTTTCAGAACAGATTAATATTTTTTAAGGAAAAGAATCAGGTTCTTGTCTCTGAAACGCTATAAAATTGAATAAAAATCTTGCATGAAACTAAGAATAAAATCTTTAGATTTCTAGTACCCTTGGTATCATAATGTTTGGTTTCCAGCCAAGCAACAGTTTACATCTCTCTTACATCAATTTTTGTGGGATCCTAATTTAGCCCATGTTAATTTAAGAGTTGTCTGTTTTGTCTTTTAAATGTAAATAAGCTGATTTGAGTTTAGTAATATAAGATATCGTGACTCTAGTGAGATGAGCGAGTAGACTGTTTAATACAAAAAAAAAAATCTATAATTGTTGCATTTCAGAGGTTTGGGCATGGAGAAAAATATGGAGAAATGACATTGAAGTTGTTATAGAGTGCTGCGTAGCTTTCATGAATTTGCTTTTAATACTTATGCTTTCATGCATTAAGTAACACAATACTATTTAGCACATATATTGGGAGGGGCTACTTAGCAGTTTCACTAAATAATATTTTCATTTATTGCTAAACTGTTTTTATATTTTAAGGATCAAGATGGATAGCACAGAGGAACCTCAGAAAAAAGTCTTTAAGGCCCGAAAAACAATGAGAGTAAGCGATCGGCAACAACTTGAGGCTGTCTATAAGGTCAAAGAGGAGCTGTTGAAGACAACTGAAGTTAAACTGTTAAATGGCAAACATGAAAATGGAGATTGTGATCTAAATTCTCCTTTAAGTAACACAGACTGCATGGAGGACAAAAAGGAAATTAATGGTTTAGTAGATATATGTCTTCTCTCCGAAGAAGGAGGAACTGAAAGTGAGAGAGTCTCTGATGTGAAAAATCCTGATGTCAGGGCAGAGAACAAAGATGGTGACCTAGATTGCAAACCTGAAACATTGTGCCCAGAGAATGTTATTTTTGAACAAGAGCAGGAGGACCCTATCATTGCTTCAGTGTCTGAGGCTGGAAATCAGGTACTTGATAATAAAAAGGATGACGAACTTTGTGACAAACACAGAATAAAAGATAGTTTGGACCAAAGAGAAACAGAGAGCCTATCTGAAGGTGAAAGCAAAGTAAGCTGTGATAATAATGATTCTTCAGGAGAGAAAGCAGAAACAAGTGAATTAGCTCTTAGTTCTGATCTACCTGTTGAAGAGGAAAAAAGTGCTGAAGAAGAGGTTGTTGATGAAGATACTGTTGGAGATGAGGCTATATCTAGCAGTATGGAAACTGACCAGGAGCCAAAGGATGAAGGAGATCAATCTGCAGATCTTCCAGAAACCACCATTGAAAAGCCGCTAGATGAGCCAGCTGAGAATATTTTAGAAAATACAGACTCCATGGAGACAGATGAAATAATTCCAATTTTGGAAAAGCTGGCCCCAGCTGAAGATGAACTAAGCTGTTTTTCCAAAACTGCCTTGCTTCCGGCAGATGACACAAGCCCCAGTTTAGAAGATAAAATGGAGAGCCCTTTGGATTCACCATCCAAGCATGAAAGCGCTGAAAGTTTACCTAAAGAAGCTTTTTTGGTACTCTCTGATGAAGAGGAGCCAGGTGGCGAGAGAGAGGAGGATACTGAAGCGATAATACCGAACAAGACAAGTCCTCCAGGTTAGACCCTTTGTTTCTGTTGTAGTTTTTATCCAAATATGAGATTTTTATTAATTTATTTGATAAATTAGATCATGTCTTGGAATACTGATAAATAACATGGACAGAATATCAGCTTTCAGGTGGATATTTTAGAAGATTCTTCAGTTTATCCCATGTATCATAGAGGTAGCTATGTTAGTCCGTATCTTTGAGAACAACAACAAGTCCTGTGGCACCTTATGGACTTAACAGATATTTTGGAGCATAAGCTTTCGTGGGCAAAGACCTGCTTCATCAGATGCATGGGGGGGGGGTTTCAGAGGGGTATTACCCCCTCTGAAATGCCCCTCTGAAACCATCCCCCACCACTCATGCATCTGATGAAGCGGGTCTTTGCCCACGAAAGCTTATGCTCCAAAATATCTGTTAGTCTATAAGGTGCCCCAGGACTTCTTGTTGTTCCAGTTTATTCCATGTTTGTAAGAATTTATTTAAGAGAACATCAAATTCAGTACAATTTATATTGTGATAATTCATGGGATAAGGCCATTGTTAATAAAATTAGCTCAGCAGAAGAAAAACAATTAACTTTGCTAATTTTGAAGTTCTTTCTTAAAATATGAATAACTAGTTTAAGCAGAGCAATTAAATGATCGGCCATCAAGAAAACAAGTTGACAGTGCTAATAAGTTTACTGACTAGATTCAAGCTTTGCTTAGGTGCAGTAGAAAGTTTTGGATAGAATGGAAGTTGGCAAGGCTGTGGCAGAAGTTAAAGGTTCAGTGGCCCAGGTGTCACCAATACATCTGTTGCAAGGCCTAGCTCCAGTGCTCTCCTTCCTTGCCCCATCCATGAGCTACCCCTTCCCTCCCATTAGGCTGGGGAGAAGTTCCAGTGAAATAGGCAGTAGAACTGATGGCAGTACCTCCACCAGCTGTATCCCACTAGGGATTCTCCAAGGTGAGTTTGATTGTTTCTGGTTTATTGTATCATGATTAATTTATTGTACAAGTATTCAAATATAGCAACAATATTTTTTAAAACATGCATTGTTATAGTGCTGCTTCTTCACTTTCATGCCCAAAATGGATGACAAGGGTATAAACAAATAAAATGAGATTACTCCAGGACAAGTAGTTAAAAAAATTAAACAGCACAGAGCTGGAAGGCAACAAATAATTAGTACATTAATGTCAAATAACAAAACTAAAGAATACACTTTTAAGAGACTTACGGTCCAAAAGACGTTTTAGTAAACATCTTTACAAAAACTGTACAGTAGTCCCTTGAGGTATGCAAGGGTTGCGTTCCCATGTACCCTCGTGTAACTCGAACTTTGCGCAAGGTCGGGGATGGGAGCTTTTTTCCTTGGTGGAATGCACGTTCTGCAGCTGGGAAAGCAGCAGGAGCACCTGGAGCTCCTTTTGAAAGGTAAGCTCTGGAATGGGGGTGGGTGGGGGCAGCTGAGGAGGGTTAAGCCTGGTAGTGGGCTGGGGCTGTGGGAGGGAGGCAGTGGGGGTTAAGCCTGGGGTGGGTTGGGGTGGGGGATAGGGGTTGAGTGCATAGGGGGTTTGAAGCATGGTGGGGAGGGTGTTTGAGCCGGAGCCATGCTCAGGCGGTGATTTGGGCTGCGGTGGGGGGCGGAGGGGGTGTTAACTGGGGCAGGGGTGAGGAGAGGAGGTTGAGTTGGAGGCATGCGTGAGGGGTGGGGGGCCGGGGCTGGGGGTGGTTGAACTGGGGCTGGGGCTGTGTTTACTGTGCAGATTGAACTTCTCTAATACGGCACTCTTGTGTGGCAGTATCCATAATCTAGCATGGTTTTAGTTAGGTGGATATCTGCTTATCATGAGTGTGGCCAAGTTTCTCGTGGTTGTGTAAAGTTTGTTTTCTCATGACTGTTGGAATGGAATCACAACATGAGAAGTGAAGAAGAGGGAGGAGAAGAGTTGGATTAAGAAAAATATGTAAAACCAAAAAAGTGTAGGTGGGGGAGGAGAAGGGAGAAGATGACTGCAGTTTATGGAGGGAGGGGAGCGTGTAACCATTATCAGACATTGTACAAGAGAGGTATATTAATCAATCTTTCCTCGGGGGGAGGGTCTCGGCAAAGAACTGAACTCTTTTTAGCCCTCAGATAGCAATCTCTGAACAAAGAAGAACTTTTGTACCTAGGTCCCAGGATGATTCTGATTTTTCCTTGCACCGAGAAAACCTGCAAGATTTTGTCACATGAAATTCAGAACACTTAGTGAATGTCACTTCTTTTGTAAGCATATTTGTTTCTCAGATATGAAAGACACAATTGTCAAATTAAATGCTTCCAAGTTTGCAGGTAAAACAGTGCAGTAATCAAGTCTGCAGATTGATTAATTATTTCACTTAATTTGGTGAAAGTATAGATCTATTTATTTTGGTTTTCAGTAGATGGGCTTCTGTCAAACCAAACAAGATATGCATATAACACATCCTGTTGATACTTCGCTGTTTGGACAAGTGCACTTGTCTCTTACGGTACAACTGTTCTCCAATGAAAAACTTGTAGTGCTCCATGTCAGAGCAATTGTCCCATGACACAGTTGCAGGGGGTTCAGACTACAGAGCCAGAAATTGATGTATAGATATGTGGGCTTTAGCTGGAGCTGTGTCTTTGACACACGTTCTTCCCAGGGGTTTCAAAGCCTGATCAAAGCTGGATCTCAGATTGCTAGATGGTAATTTTTAGCCCTGCAGCCTGAGTCAGGTGACCTAGACCAGCTGCAGCCATATACTGCAAGTCTTCTATTTGAGGTTTATACATACTCTTAAATTTATAGAATTCAGAATTTGCTGTGCTGTCTTCAGGGATTTAACTGTCATAATTTATCACCATTTTGCTGCAATGAACTATGAAATTTCCTCTTCTGCCTTGCAGAGCTTATTCACATTCATTCAACATAGGTGTGAGTTCTTGCCATGTGCATTGGTGCCAAAAGATTATCTTACCATAGCATCTATAGGGACCAGCTCCAGCACCTGCTGGAGTGGTCTGTATACACCATATTATGTAGGAGGCTGCTAGACCCCCTCCACCCCAAGTCAATTTGCTATTTCCCAGCTGATCATCACCTGTTTCAGAACTGACTGACTACTTCCCAGTCCTTGGCACTGACACAGGAGCACACAAGGCGTAGATCTCCAACTGCATGATTATCTCATGTTTCCTCCATTCATTCAGCACACTCCCATAGATCACCTGTCTTGCCTAATTCTCCCATTGAAGCTGGCTCCAACCAGTGGCACTGCTTCTCCTGACAACACTCTAGCCTGACACACAGAACACAGTCTTGGGATACGGCTCCTGTCACTGAAGCACATCCACCACCTCCTCCTTGGTATGTTCAGCACTATACACACTCTCTGCTTCCTTACCCTGGACAATGGCTATTATGGGAGTCATGTTCCCCCAGAAAGAATCACCATGCAGCTCACTGTACAACATCAAGAGAACCACCCAGCTCTCCTCAACCTACCACATCTGTCATGGATCCAAATTCTCCCATTCAAACAGATGTGGAAGATTCTTTATCAGAAGATGAAGACAGATCCCCCATTCATAAATCTTCCTCTTCACCTGATAATGCAGTCATTTCTACCACCCTGTCATCTATGGATGACCCCAAAACCTTCCAGAACCCTTTTTAAATAGGTGACATTAGCACAGGACAGATGTACAAGAGGTTCAAGAAAAACAATATTGCCTCTTACATACTCTGCAACCTCCTACATCTTCCAGAATTGCCCTACCTATGGACCAAGCCATTCTGGACCCTGCCAATATCATCCGGCAGACCCTAGCTTCCATTACCCCCACCAGCAAAAGAGCAGACCACAAATATTTTATTTCACCCAAAGGAATGAACTTTCTTTTCACTCACCCTCCACCAAATTCGCTGGTATTGCATGTGGTCAGACACAGATCCAGGCATCTACATTAAATCTACATTGCACAACAAGAATAATAAAAATGGGTATCATGGGGTGCAAGGTATATTCCCTGAGTACTTTGCTTTTCAGAGCGGCAGATTATGCCATTATAGGTAGCGGACTATGACTAGTCCAACTACTCCAAGCTCCAAGAGTTTGTGAAATGCCTGCCAGAACAAAAAAGGCTCATTCTACTTTACGTCATCTAGAGAGGGCCATATAATCTCACACACATCATTATAATTGTCTCTGGATGTAGCCGACACATCTGCTCAGGTCACTGCATCAGCTATAGTAATGCACAGAGCTTCTTAGTATCAAACATTGGGGGTTCCAGGAGACCTATAACAGAAAATCAAAGATTTACCCTTCAACAAAACTAGTCTCTTTGCTGCAAAGTCGAACAAGGTTCTCCACTCCATGAAAGATTCCCACACGACCCTGTGGACATTAGGCATGGACATGCCTCCCCTTAAAGAGAACCAGATATAATACCTGCCAAAGGCTTAGTCAACCATACAGGCAGCAAACCATCTATGACTACTGGCAGAAACAGGCACCAGTGGCACAGACCTCAGCGTCAGCAGCAGCACCAAACTTCAGCTCCCCAACCATTTGCATTTCAGCAACAGTTCTAAAGGTTTGTTTGGGAGCCAGAAAGACACTGTTCTTTTGGTTGCACCATCACTCAGTCATCCACCATTTCACCACCGCTTCCACCAGTTTTAACAATAGTGGGCACTAACAGCATCAGACTCATGGGTCCTGGAGCTCATCAGCAATGATTACTCCATTCCCTCCCTCCTCCTCGTCCTTCCAGCCTGTCCTCCTTCAAGGACCCCTCTCACAAGACCCTTTTTCAACAAGAGGTGCTTCACCTTCTACAGTTAGGTGCCATAGAATCAGTACCAGCAGAGTTCCAAGGCAGAGGTTTCTATTCAATATATTTCCTAACACAGGAAAAGAATAGAAGATGGAGATCTGTTCCAGTGATTCAAGAGTACCTCCATAACAACAATAATTTCAACACTAGACCAAGGAGATTGGCTTTTGGCTCTTGACCACTAAGACACATATTTTCATACCACGATTCCTGCCACCTGCAAACACTTCATAGTTGGTGGTCATCGTTGCCAATACTGGATGCTGCTCTTTGACCTTTCAACAGCTCCCAGAGTCTTTTCCAAAATTGTAGCCTTTGTGCCAGCATACCTACCTTGTTTGGGATTCATAATCTTCCTGTGCTTAGATGACTGCTTCATAAAAGGCACATCCTTACAAGAGACCCAAGACATGGTCAGAACCATCATGGACCTCTTACTAAGGCTTGGCTTCCCCATAAATTACGACAAGTCCACACTCCATCCACCGAAGTCCTAGAATTAATAGGAGCTTGAATTGATACCACCATAGTCAAAGCGACTCTGTTCCTGCACAGATTCTATGCCATTTGCAACCTTGTAGCAGCAGCACAGACTTCTCCTACCGCTACAGTACATGAATGCCTAAAACTCTTAGGATGCATGGCTGTAACAACCCATGTGATCAAACTAGTGAGGCTCTGTATGAGTCTTGGCTCACCACACTTTATACCCCATCCAGAGACCTGCCACTGCAAGTTGGTTAGCGTCCTGCCATGTGTCTTCAGCTCCTTAGTGTGATGGACAGACCCACCCTATGTCCCATCCAGTGTCTCATTTCATTAACCTACCCCAACAGTCACTGTTGTCACTGACACAAGCGTCATTGGATGGGCAGCCCATCTGGGGGCCCTCACAGCCCAAGGCCAATGGTTGTTCACCAAACAAATGCTCCATGTTAATCTTCTAAAGCTGAGGGTGATATATTATGCATGTCAATATTTCCTATATACGTAGCTCAGAAAACGATCAACATTATGACGAATAATATGACCTGCATATACTACATTAATTTGACAGGGTGACTGATGCATGATCTCCTTTCCTATGCCTGGAAGGTCTCAGATTATGGAATTGGTGTCTGGCGCACCATATTATCCCTATTGCCAGGTACCTCTCTCCCAGTGGACGCCCTTAGTCATAAATTCCATGCCATCATGAATGGGAGATAAGCACACAACTCCTTAGCTGTGTACTCTGCAAATGGGGACATCCAGATATAGAGATGTCACTTTTGCTGGTCTAGAGCAACCTTAGGGAAGAACTCCCTAGAGATGCTTTCTCCATCAAATGGGATGCAGAGGTACTCTGTGCATTCCCACCCCTTCCCATGCTGCACAAGGTCATAGTCGAACTCAGAACAGAGCCAACATAATACTCATTGCACCAGTGTGGTAGAGAAAAACATGGTGTTCTTACCACCTCTATTTTCTTTTTGCTTATTTTGCACTACATTAAAGTGATTGTTATAAAAGAATGCTCCAATTCACCTTCCAAGTTAAGACTTCACCTTTCTGCTGATTTTTATGGCACAATCAGACTGTGCCATGAGTACTGAAGATGAACAGAGACTGCTCCGGAATGAAGCAGGAGTTAAAAAGCTGCTTAAAACGCTGATGCTAACGTAAAACATATATGACTTACAAGGATCATTGATCTCTATATTTTCCTTTTGATTTCAGTAGGAAGAGTTCTGTTCATTGATTCATTTGGTCTCAAAAAGCTGAAGAGAGAGATTTTGATACAATTAGAAATGAAAAGAAATGCTTTCTGTTTTTCTGAATAGCAGTTCTTTAAAAAGTTTATATTTAATTTTTAACAGATTACCTATTTCTGTTATTTTAGCCCATTTAGCTGTTTGTTTGCTTACCACATCCTTATACGTAAGTCCATATGCTGATGGTCATAGCTAAATGCTAATTACTTCTTCTCAGTATTGATCAGCAAGTTTCACATATATTACAGTTAAAATGAAGACTACTTAGTGAATTAAACTCTGTCAAAACCAAAGCCTGAAGATTGTCTTGTCAGAACATGTGGTGTTCTTCGAGTGGTCCCCGTGGGTGCTCCACAGTAGGTGTCGGGCTCGCCCGGCACCGCAGATTGGAATTCTTCTGGTAGTTTCCACTGGATTGCGCATGCGCCGATGCGCGCTGCTCCCTTGCGCGCCCTCGGTCATGTGCACGATCCAGTCCCCGCCAGTTCCTTCTCAATTGCCAACGTCTGCAGACGGAATCCGCTCCGGCTCTAAAGCCTGAGACAGATAAGATAGTTGTTTTACTTGTTAGCTTGTAGTTTTTACTATTATGCAAAAAAAAAAAAGTGGGGGAAAAAAAAAGCGTACAAAATAGTAGAGAGAAGAGGAACAGAAGGGAGAGGGGCGGACAAAGAAGGCTGTTTTAGCCGTCTGCTACCCTGAAGGCTGTGAATGTTATTTGGGTTGTAGAACGCACTGATTAGTGTCTAAGTACCCTATTAACAGTAAAGACTCACCGCGATGGCTGCCTCGGGATTTAAGAAGTGTGAGTCATGCCGCGAGCCTATGCCGGCCTCTGATGGGCATAGTGAGTGCATTCATTGCCGGGGGGAGTCCCATGTTACCCAGAAGTGTTTGCGCTGCGCTAAGTTTACAGCCAGGGCCAGGAAGGACAGAGAGATGAGGCTCAAATGATCTTGTTTGATAAGGTCCTCCAGCCTGAGCTGCCAGAGAAGCCTCACACAGAAGGGCCCTCTGGGTCACAGAAAAGGAAGGTGGCGTCTTTGACCCGCTTTGTGCAAAAGAAGAGGAAACTCTCCTCGGCTCGATCCTTGCCGGCGGTTCCAGCAAGCAGGACGCGCGGAACGCAGAGCCCTCAGCCACGGGCTGATGAAAGCGGCAGCGCTGTTGCGCATGTGGCCAGGGCTGGGCCTTCGACTATGCAGCAGTCGGCACGGAGGGTGTCGTGGGCGCCAGCGTGGCAAGTGCCGGAATTGGTGGCACCGCCTCACATGGCACCGGCTATCACGGCGCTGACGGCGCAGGGGCACCCAGCACAGGGCCCAGTGGCGCTGGAGGAAGCTACCCGCGCGGCACTGCTTGTGATGGTACCGAGTGCGGTGCCGACAGCGGGGCCGAGATCCCTGGCACGGGAGGGGGCGGTGCCCACCCTGCAGGGGCGGGGGAAAGCTAGAGCCAAAACCCGGCACCTCAGTCCATCTCCAGACAGGGCTGCGATGCCCTTATCACCCAGCACCCCCCCTCCCCCCGAGATACACACACCGCGTCGCCGGGCAGCAACTCCACCAGCTTATTTTGGACCTCCCTCTCCGTTCCTCCAACCACCTTTTGCCTTGGCTCAGGCCTCCTTCACCCTTTTTGGGCACGGATCCCTATGGGTACTATCACAAACCCGCTTCAGTGGTCCAGGTCTCCATCACCGGGCCCTTGTGCATGTTGTTATGGCCGTCCTCATCATACCGAACACCGACATCGGAGGTCTAGATCCAGGAGCAGATCCCCTCCCCCTCCTCGCCAATACTCCCATGTACATGCTCACTCTGGGAGAGGAACGCAGCTGTCCCAGGGAGAGTTTGGTCCAGAGTCCCGAGACTTTCCTTCACAGCCCACGAGGGAGCAAACATACCAGCGAACTCGGGAGCCAGAGGACTTGGGGGAGGTTTATCCCTGCGGTTCTTCCTCATCCTCCCCAGATGAGGCAATTTTCCCCCGGGGATGTCTCCTCTCCGGATGACCTTAAACAATTCCAAGAGCTGTTCAAAAGAGTAGCATACACGCAGGACATTCAAATAGCAGAGGTACAGGAGAAGCATCATAAACTCCTGAAAAATTTGAGACCCCCGGCTTCATCTAAAATCTCTATCCCACTGAACTAAGCCATTATCGAGTCAGCCACTAACATATGGCAGACTCCGGCCTCTATTCCGCCCACGAATAAAAGGGCAGGTAAGAAATACTTCGTCCCAGCCAAGGGCATGGAATTCCTGTTTAGCCACCCACAGCCCAATTCTTTGGTGGTCGAATTGTCCCAGCAGAGGTCGAAGACGCCTCAGTACAAATCAGGGGGGTCAGATAAAGATGCTAAGAAATTAGAGCTGTTCGGCAGGAAGGTCTACTCCTCCTCTACCTTATTATTGAGAATGGCAAACTACACAGCACATTTCTCAAACCATAACTTTGACAATTACTCTAGACTCACCTCTCTCATGGATTCCCTCCCGGAGGACAAGAAGTCAGTGTTAAAGGCGATCGTCCAGGAGGGCTATGCGGCCTCGGGAACGGGAGTTCACATTGCCCTGGACATGGGGGACACAGTGGCACACTCAACAGCCGCAGCAGTGGTAATGCGTAGGGAATCCTGGCTCCAGACGTCTGGTATCCCCAGAGATCTACAGGCGAAGATCGTGGATCTTCCCTTCGACAAGCAAAAGCTGTTTGCAGAATCAACCGACTCGGTCCTCCACTCTAGCAAAGATTTGAGGGCCACACTTAAGACCTTGGGTATCTACACTCCTCCATACAAGAAAAAGGAGTTCTATCCTCAGCAAAGGCGCTACGCTTACCGACCACAAAGCGCACAATATCAGCGAGGCTATGACCACGGGCGCCATCAACAGCAGTAACAGTACAGGGCCCCCAGGCGGCATTCTAAACAAAGTCGCACAACCTCGGGGCAAGCCCAGAGGCAGCAAGTTTGACAGGTATGTCAAGGACTGCACTATCAACACCATTGCTCAATGCCACTCTCACCTCATGTTCCATCATCGCCTCAAACTGTTCCACTCCCAATGGCAAAAGATCACAACAGACAAATGGGTGCTGGAAATTATAGCCACGGGTTACACGATCCCCTTCCAGTCACTACCACCAACGAAGCCTTCCACCCAGCCTATTCTCAGGGATCCCTCTCGCGAGGCGAGGCTGAAGCAGGAGGTGGATCACCTCATGTTCATAGGGGCGGTGGAAACAGTGCCGGAACAATTCCTAGGGAAAGGTTTTTACTCACGCTACTTCCTAACAGAGAAGAAAACAGGAAGCTGGAGGCCAATTTTGGACCTACAGGGCCTCAGCCGATACTTGCGCAAGCAGCGCTTCCGGATGATTACAGTTACCTCCATACTTACGGCACTGGACGATGGAGACTGGCTTGCAGCCCTCGACTTACAAGATGCTTACTTTCGTATAACAATCCACCCGGCACACAGACACTTCCTCTCCTTCACGGTCGGCGGGGAACGCTTCCAATACAGGGTTCTTCCGTTTGGCCTATCCTCGGCACCCAGAGTTTTTACCAAAACCCTGGCAGTGGTATCAGCTTACCTGCACAGGCAGGGTGTGTTTATTTTTCCATATCTGGACAACTGCCTACTGAAAGGGGCCTCAAAGGCAGAGGTCCTACGCATGATACGTGTCGCCGCGAACACGTTTACTTCGCTGGGCCTAGTTATCAACCTTGCAAAGTCAAAGAACGAACCCAAGCAAGATATAGAGTTCATAGGGGCGCACATAAAGTCTATCGCATCAAGAGTATACCTGCCTGACGCCCGCTTTCGCACCATCAGATCCTTAGTGCAGGTCATGATGCACAGCCCTGTGGTGCCGATCCTAACATGCCTGCAACTGTTGGGGCACATGGCAGCCGCCACATTTGTGGTACAGAATGCCGGGTTACACATGCGAAGCCTGCAGCATTGGCTGGCGAGTGTTCACAGACCGGCAGCCCATTCCGTCCATAGGGTAGTATCGCCCACGACGGAGGTACGGAAGTCGCTAGCGTGGTGGGCAGATCGCAAGAACCTGCTCGTGGGAGTGCCCTTCCACCAACCACAAATTTCCATTTTTCTTACAACTGATGCCTCCCACATAGGATGGGGAGCGCACATTGGCAACAAGGTGACGCAAGGGCTATGGTCCCCCGTGGAACAGACACTGCACATAAATGTACTGGAGCTCACAGCAGTGTTCAATGTGTGCAGACATTTTCGGAAATACCTGCACGGCAAAGTAGTCAGGATCAATACCGACAATACCTCCACCATGTTCTACATCAGTCGACAAGGAGGGGCACGGTCCCGTGCGCTATGCGCTGAAGCAGTCCGATTGTGGAATTGCTGCATTGCCAACAACATAACATTGAAAGCCTCGCACTTGCCGGGCGCCCACAACGTGAAGGCAGATCAACTGAGCAGGCGCTTTGCACTCACACACGAATGGCAGATCCGCTCCGACCTGCTACGACACATATTTCACACCTGGGGATTTCCCCAAGTCTATTTGTTTGCCTCCCAGCGCAACAAGAAGTGCCCTCAGTACTGCTCCAGAGCAGGAACAGGGTGGGGGTCCATGGAGGATGCCTTCATGATCTCATGGAAGGGCCCTCTACTCTACACGTTTCCCCCCCACAACACTTATCCACAGGGTTCTGCAGAAAGCCAGAAGGGAGAGAGCTCGCATGATACTCATAGTTCCAACTTGGGACCGACAACAATGGTTTCCCCTGCTTCTGTGCATGTCGAATCGTCCACCACCCCCCCTACTGGTAGCGCCGGACTTACTCACGCAGGCTCAGGGGTCCATAGTGCACCCGCACCCTCAGGGACTCTGCCTACAAGCATGGTTAATCCATGGCTCAGCGCCTTAGAGAGCACGTGTGCAGAGGGAGTAAGGCAAGTCTTAGAGTGTAGCCGAAGGACCTCCACCAGGAGGACTTACAAACAGAAATGGACACGCTTTACCACCTGGTGCTCTTCCAACAGTTAGCTCCTCTTGACGTTCCTATAACTGTAATTCTAGAATACCTGCTGGACCTCAAACGAGACGGGCTCTCTCTGTCCTCGCTAAAGGTCCACCTTGCAGCTATATCAGCTTTTCGGCACAAAGAGGAAGGGCCCACCGTATTCGCCCATCCTATCGTCACAAGGTTCTTGAAGGAGCTGGTAAACCTGTATCCTCCTCGAAAACCGCTACCACTGTTGTGGAGTTTGGGCTTGGTACTCCACACGCTATCGGGACTACCCTTCGAACCATTAGCCATGGTACCCCTCCAACTACTTACCATGAAAACGACCTTCCTTCTTGCGATTACATCAGCCCGCAGGGTGAGCAAGCTCGCAGCAGTGATGGCAACGCTGCCCTGCACGGTATTCTCAAAGGAGGCGGTGATCTTACGGTTACACCTAGCCTTCATTCAGAAAGTTTCCTCAGAGTTCCACATTAACGAACCAATAGTATTATCCTCGTTTTACCCGAAGCTTCACAGCTCCAGCAAGGAGGTGCGCCTGCATCTCCTAGATGTGAGGAGGGCATTGGCCTTCTACATAGACAGAGCTAAGCCCTTCCGGAAAACGGACAGGCTTCTGGTGTCTCTCACTCCCAGGTCGAAAGGGGAAGGCCTCTCTTCCCAGAGAATTTCAAAGCACATTGTGTCCTGTATAAAACTGTGCTACGAGCTTCGAAAGACCCCTTTGCTAGCCCTGTCCAGGGCTCACTCCACCAGAGCAGTGGCGGCATCAACGGCCTTCTTCAAGGGAATCGCGTTGAAAGACATTTGCAGAGCGGCGACTTGGTCATCCTACGACACCTTCGCCAAGGATTACGCCCTGCATCGGGTGTTCGATGAGGATACCCGCCTGTCGACAGCTGTCCTCTCGGGGGCAAGCTGCACGTGAATCGAGTACCCACCTCCTTACTTGGGGTTACTGCTGGGTAGTCACCTACTGTGGAGCACCCACGGGGACCACTCGAAGAAGAAAGAGAAGTTACTCACTTGTAGTAACGATGGTTCTTCGAGATGTGTCCCTGTGGGTGCTCCACTACCCACCCATCCTCCCCGCTTCGGATCTCTGTCCGGTGTTTTTCAGGAGCATCCAGGGCGGTTTGTCAAGGAACTGGCGGGGATTGGATCGTGCACATGACCGAGGGTGCGCAAGGGAGTGGTGCTCATCGGCGCATGCGCGATCCAGTGGAAAGTGCTAGAAGAATTCCGATCTGCGGCGCTGGGCGAACCCGACACCTACTGTGGAGCACCCACGGGGACACATCTCGAAGAACCATCGTTACTACAAGTGAGTAACTTCTCTTTCACCTTCCAGAAGCTCTTAGATTCTGGCAAACCATGTCTCCCTAGCAGTTTATAGGTCTACCAACTTTCCGCTTTTCCTGCTTCTAGTAATCATTTACTCCATTCTCTACTTAGTCTTGCCCCTCTCTTTAGTTGTCAATGACTGTGTCTATTCCTTCTTTCTTTATGCCAGGGATTGGCAGCCAAAATAGCAAGATAAGCCGTTTATTTTTTAAAATGTGTTTAAAAAAACCTCAATAATTCAAGAGCTGTGGTGCATGTGAATATGAGACAATCTTTAATAAATAATGCCAAGCCGTGCTTTTTGTAACCCTTATTTTAAGAACAGTGCACACACAATGATTTGTAATGCAATATGTGTTTGCTGGAGGATATTCACAAACTTTTTACATGTTCTCTTTCCTCACACTTTACATGTGTATGTTTGTACCACTATCATCCTGACTTTCATTCCTGAACCTGTTTTAATTATGCCGGTACTACTTCACCTTAAATTTCAGTTTTCTTTCTTAAACGTGTGTGGTCCTTCACGGCAGAAATGCTGCAAGCTTCCTTTTCCTGTTCAAAAATCAAAACTTTATTAGCAACATGATCAAAACACACATACAGTATCATATCCCACAATGCACTTAACATATTAAAGGGGGAGTTATTCAGTGATTAGATATTACATATCGTTTGCTATTTAGATATGAGTTGTTCGTTGTTGGGCTTTTAGATGTTCACCATTTATTAAAAATAATCTTTTTTTTCTTTTTATCTTTTTTTTTTCTTTCCCACTTTGCAGTTATAGCATTGGGAGCCACAAAGAAGCCCTTAAAGATCTGCATATGGCTGTGGAGCTGCAGATTCTCCTTCGAGTGATTGTTCTTGTGCATTCCAGTATAGGTGTGTGAATGCACATACCCAGTTGCTGGAAAGACTTTCCCCTAGGCAGTAACCATTGGGTTGGCATGGTGCCCCCAGACTGGTGCCAGTATAGACACAGCCCATCCCACCCCCACTCAGTTCTTTTATGCTGCGGTGTCTGTTGCTGGAACTCCCCTTCACTCCTGGGAGCAATCTTATCAGTAAGCTGGTAGCATTTAGACCTTATCTGTAAATAGTTTCTAATTGTTAATAGTTTAAATAGTTATAGGTTATAGTTCTCTTTTACTTAGTCGAGTAGTTTGTCTTCCAGAGTAGGGAGGTCACTCCACCTCCTCGAGGCCTTGGCACTGGAGTATGCCAAGATCACCAGGCTTCAAAATCTCTGTTGACTGTGGGAAGCACATGCCGAAGAGCGATGTGCACTCAGCCTGCTCAAAGTGTTTGAGCAAGAGCCGCCAGCAGGACTGCTGCCTGATTTATAAGACCTTTAAACCCAGGACCTTGAAGTACAGGGGCTTCTCAAGATCTTCCGGATGGAGGCAGCTCTCTAGCCTGAGAAGTCCCTGTCCGCCGGACCAAGCATATATCTTCAGTGCAGAGTGCACCGGCACCGAGCTCAGCCCCAGCATTGATGAAGGAGAAGGGAGCCAAGCACCATGGTGAAAGGCTGGCACCTCAGCCTCCCAGGAGACATAAGTCTCAGTCCCCAACGCCTCACAAAAAGAAAAGACATGATGGGCCATTCTCCTGTGATGTCAAAGTGGAGAGAGAACGTCCAGGTGCTGTTGGGGGAGACGTGCCATGGTTGTCCATTGAGGATCCAACTGTCTATGCCAGTCTGGAATTTTAGTCCCCACTCCCTAGATCTACTGTTGATGCTGGAGGGGTTCAGAGAGGCGCAAAGCCTCCTCCGAATCACAGCACCCTTATCACCGCTGAGGAGAACCTCATCCCCGAGGCAAGTGGTGAGTCATCCTCCATTCTGGGCCAAGCCCGCCATGATGGTGTGGCCACCTATGCCCCTGACCCTGCCAGTGACGATGGTGCCAGCACCATTCCAGCCATTAAAGCAGTTGGTCTTTGCCTTTGGAGGCATCTGAGTCGAAATCCAGCTCCTCCTTTTCCAGCTTACGCACGAGTCAGAGTGTTATCTCTTCCTCCAAATGGAGTTGACACACCACATTGGGCAGTGACCACCGAACAGGCAGCTGGTGCCACAATGGCCGTTTTGGACCCTATGGGCACTTCTTGAGAGTCGGGCAGTTTATCTGTTTGCTGTCATGGGCCCCATCGCTGGCGTCAGTGTCTGGAGCTCCCCGGTACTGCTTTCGGCACTGTCGGCCTTCCTGGGACTCCCTTTTTGGGACGGGTCTTCAGAACAGCTGTCTCCCATGGAACTGTCCTCATCAGTACCATCAGTTTCCTTGATGCTGGCATTCTTGGCGCTGATTACTGTTGTTGGCTCTGGTGGCTTTGTTGCTGTCATGGAGTGTGGGGTCCTGGGGCCCTGCACCTCATCCACAGTCAGATGTGACTCACTCAGCAGATGGAACAGAAGGTTTATTAGTCAACAGGAACACAGCATAGTACAGGACTGTCAGTCCGGCAACCAGAACAGTCCATCCAATCCATTTTGGGGAGAGGAGACCCCCAGGGAGGACCCCAATCTGGGGCCTTAGCCCCCCTTTGTCTCTCTCCCCCAAACCAGGCTAACTTCCTTCCAACTCCGAGTTCCAGTTCAAACTGTCAAGCTCCTCCTCTGAACAAAGGTGTCACCTGTGAGCTCATCTTACCACTATGCACTGATGCTGCCAAGGGAAACTGCAGGGAACTACAGGGCATCAGGAAATGCATGCCATCTAACCAGGGGAATAAAATCCCCATACACCCCACTTCGTCACAGTCACCTTTTCCTTTGGTGCTGAACACCATGGTGCCAGCTAACCCGGTGTAGCCTAGAGGGTTTCAGATGATTTCAACGTCAATCACTCCTTCTCCTCCTCTCATGGGGCATGGCTCAGCACTACCTTCTATGGGCTTGGCATCACATGGGCAGATGTCACAGCTGTGCCTTTTGCATCAGGGGGTGAGTGCACCAGGCCTGTCAGCAGTGATGGATATGGGCTGCACGTTGCAGGTGGGTACCTCCTCGTCGTCCTCCCCAGACAAAGCAGTTGCTGGTTCTCTTGCCTCCCTGGTCTTGTGAGATGGCCAGGCCCTCCAGCAGCTACTCTGCAGGGTGGCCCAGGGCTTGGGGATACAGGCAGAGGAGGTCAAGGATGAAGCTTACCCTATGATGGATATTCTGCCTTCGTGGGGTTGCCTCACATAAAGACCCAGATGGCTACAGCCATGTGGCAGACCCTGGCATTGGCTCAGCCTACAGCGAGGAAAAATGAAAGACAGTACTTTGTCTCATCTATGGGGCATGAGCACCTTTTCATCCATCCCACTCCTGACTCCCTGGTTGTGGATGCAGCCAACTACAGGGAGAGGCGGATTTCAGGGGCCCTTGCCTAAAAACAGAGAAGTGAAATGGTTGGACTTATATGGGAGAAAAGTTTATTCAGATGGAGGCTACAGCTGTGCCTAGCTAATGAGCAAGTCCTCATGAGCAGGTACTCATACAATACAGCTTCTTCCTTCTAAGACATTTACAGAGCTGATTCCCCCCACCTCTCCCATATGTCAAACCCGATTTCATGGCTATAGTGGGGGAGAACAAGCTGATTTCTTGTAGTTTTGCAGGCCAACTTGGATGCTGCTGATGTGGCAACAAGGGTCACAGGGTCCAGGATGGCCGTGAAAAAGGGGGTATGGCTACAGGTCTCTGGCCTCCGAGATGGAGCTGCAGCAGACTATTTAAGACTTGCCTTTTGAGGAGCCAACTCTGTTTTCAGAATAGACTGATAAGAGACTGCACAGACTTAAAGATTCTAGAGCCACTCTGAGGTCACTGGGCCTCCAACCGCCTGTGACACAACTCAGGCATTTCACACACCCCACCCTCCCTCTAGGCATTTCCCTCATCAGTCCAGAGATCAAAATAGGCAGAGGGGTCAGAGCATCAGAAGGAGCTCGGCAAGGGACAGCAGAAGCTGGGACATAAGTCCAACTTTAGAATGTGCAGTCGAGAGCACCACACCACTCCCCATTATGCATCCAGTTTGTTCTAGGTTTTTGTTTTGCCTCTCCCCTTTCTGCCCTGCCTGGTGCTGTGTAACATTAGGTTGGTGGATCCTTCACACTGCAGAAAGGGGATATGCTGTCCAGTTCAGTTTGGACCCCCCTTTCAACCCCTCCTTCTCCCTCTTCAGGGCCTCCTCTTATGAGAGTCTGCTCAGGCAAGAGATTGTCGCTACTTGATTAGGGGTAGGGATGATGGAGGAGGTTTCCCCACAATTCAGGGGCCAGGGGTTTTATTCTCATTATTTTTTAATTTTGAAATAAAAAGGAATGCATCTGATGAAGCAGGTCTTTGCTCATGAAAGCTTATGCTCCAGAAAATGTCATAAAGTGCCACAGGACTTGTTGTTTGTGTAAAAAAGATCAGGCTTTGCCTGGTCTCTCTGGGCTCATCCTGTTGCTGGATTTGGGGGATTAGTTTGCTGCTGTCCACATACAGGACACACATTTCTGTCTCTTTCCCTCTCCCACCCCCCAAGAGGCTCCTGAGGTATGTGGTGAACGGAGGTCACTATCAGTTCACAATCCTTCCATTTGGCCTGTGCAAACACCCATAGGGTTTTCACCAAGTTCATGGTGGTGGTGGCAGCCCTCCTCCACAGGCATGGTGTCCAGTTGTTCCCATACCTGGACAACTGGTTATTCATAGGGTGCTCACAGGCCCAGGTCCATCAGCACATAATGTTCATTCACCAGACTTTGAACAGTCTCGGCCTCATGGCTAAGCAATTGACCACTCAAGGAACTCTGTGGGGACTGTCCTGGATGTGGTGCTTGCCAGAGCCTCCCTCCCAGAGAGCAGGTTTCAGACTATGGCTGGCATCATAAACGACATGATCAGGTTCTTCATCACGATGGCTAGGTGCTGCATGTAAGCTCCTGGGGAACATGGCAGCTTGTATGTTTGTGGTGCAACGTGCCAGACTTTGACTATGTCCCCTCCGGTTGTGGCTTGTGTTGGTGTACCACCATGTGAGGAACAATATAGACAAATAAGTGACATTGCCACAGCAGACATTGCGGACTCTGCATTTCTGGCTGGACTGTGTGTGTGAGGGTGCAGTTCAGGATTCCCCACCCTTCTCTGTCCCTGATAACTGACCTGTCAGATTTAGGCTGGGGGGGCACATTTGGGAGAATGCCAGACTCAGGCTTTCTGGGGTGTGTCAGACCTTGAGCTTCACATCAGTGTGAGAGAGCTCAGGGCAATCAGTTTGGCGTGCAAGGTGATTTGGGACAATGTAGCAGCACATTGCATGTCAGTGAGTACAGACAACACGACAGTAATGTATTATATCAACAGACTGGGGGGAAGGAGAGAGTGCACACTCTTCTCCCCTGTGTCATGAAGTCCTCAGGCTTTGGGAGATCGGCATTCACCACAAAATTCTCTTGCAGGCTCATAGCGGACCACCTGAGCAGGTCCTTCATGAACTATGAGCGGTCTATTCACCCAGGGGTTTTTGCAATCAATTTTCCAAGTTTGGGGTTATTCCCAAGTGGACCTGTTTGCTACGTGCCTCAATGTGAAGTGTTAAACATTTTGTTCTTACCGGAACAAGCGTCAAGGATCCTGGGCAGATGCATTCGACATATCCTGGACTGGTCTCCTACTGTATGCATTTTCTCTAGTTCCCCTTGTCCACAGGGTCTTCCTCAAAATTCTGAGTGGACCAGGCGTTGGTAATCTTGATAGCTCCAGTGTGGGCCAGACAGCAGTGGTATTCAGTTCTGCTGGGCCTATCAGTTTGCAAGCTGAAAACACTCCCTTTATGCCAGGACTTGTTGATGCAGGATGCTTCAGCATCCCAGTCTTCTGTCCCTTCACTTCACAGCACGAAAGCTTTATGGCTGAGTGCCATGGAATTTTCCTGCTCAGACCCAGCAAGGGACCTACTTTTAGATAGTAGAAAACATTCCATGAGGGCCTTCTTCTTGACAAAGTGGAAAAGGTTTGCAGTTTGGGCATTTTAGACGGGATTATGTCCTTTTGCAGGCCACAATACCGGTCAGAGCAGGCCCTGTTCTCTGTCAAAGTACACCTAGCAGCTACTTCTGCCTTTCATCCCGGTCCAGGTCTTTCATCAGTGTTCTTGGTCAAGAGATTCATGGAGGGCTTGGAGAGGGTTAGGCCGCTTGTGCAGGACCCATTACCCTGCTGAGGCCTCAATTTGATTTCAGCTGAGTTTATGGAGTCCCCTTTTGAACCCCTTGCTTCTTGCTCCCCCTGTTCTTAAGTTACAAAACAACCTTTTTGGTAGCCATCACATCAACCAGAAGAGTGTCTGAGTTGAAGGCCCTTACAGTGGATATATCCTATATGGTGTTCCTCAAGGACAAGTTTAGACTAACACCCCATCCGGTTTTCTTGCCAAAGGTGGTCTCCTCTTTCCATGTTGATGAGGATATTTTATTACCTGCATTTTACCCTAAGACTCATGCTACTCGAAGGGAGCAGAGTTTACATAGCTTAGAACTCTGCAGGGCTTTGGCTTTTTATGTAGACAGGACCAAGCCATTCAGAAAGTTGTGGCAGCTCTTTGTGGCTGTAGTGGACCAGGATGAAGGGGCTCCCTGTTTTGTCCCAGAAAATTTCCTCCTGGATAGTGACTTGTATTAAGGAATACTAGCAGCTTGCAGGTATTCTTCTTCCTCATATCAGGGCTGACTCTACAAGGGCGCAGTCCTCTTCCACAGCATTTCTAGCCCATGTCCTTATTCTGGAAGTCTGTAGGGCTGCCACCTGGTCTTCCATTCACACCTTTTCAGCCCATTACACTATCACGCAGCACACTAGGGAGGACGCTGCAGTGGGCAGGGCTGCCCTACAATCACTCCAGGGCTCTGACCCCACCTCCTAACATAGCTTGCATTCACATACATTGGAATACACGTGAGCAGTCACTCAAAGAAGGTAATACAGTGACTCAATTGACTGGTGTTCTTCGAGATGTGGTGTTCATGTCCATGCCAAAACCCTCTTGCCTTTCCCCATTGTTGGAGTAGTGAGCACGAAGAAACTGAGCAGGGGGCAGTAGTGTGTGGCGCCTATATTGAGTACTGTCTCGTCACCACTCCAGAGAGTGCGCCATTGACCCAACGGCAACCGGCTAGGGGAAAATCCTTCAGGCAACTGTCATGCGCATGTACGTACACCTACATTGGAATGATCATGAGCAACACATCTCAAAGAACACCAGTTATGAAAGTAAGTAACTGTTTTTTGCTGACTCCTGCTTTAGGCTTCTAGATCCTGCAAACACTTTTATACAAGCTTAACAGCACAAGTTAATCTCTTGTAGTAGATGCAACTCTTTATGCTACTGTAAAATTTGTAACAGCAATGAAGGGTCCTGTGGCACCTTATAGACTAACAGAAAAGTTTTGATCATGAGCTTTCGTGAGCACAGACTCACTGTGCATCTGATGAAGTGAGTCTGTGCTCATGAAAGCTCATGCTCAAAACTTTTCTGTTAGTCTATAAGGTGCCACAGGACCCTTCATTGCTGTTACAGATCCAGACTAACACTGTTACCCCTCCGATACTTGTAAAATTTGTGTACCTGCTGAAGTGTATACAGCAGCAGGAGCATAGTATTCAATATATGCCTATAATTGTTGTGTAAAATTCAAGTACCTGTGTAGTGGCATAAACCCCACCCCCATTTATAATGTAGTCCATTGTACTTTGTAATCTAACGTTCCAATAACACAAATTTTCAAATTTTAAATCAGTGATTTAAAAATGAAATTGTTAGTTTAAATAATTACTAAAATAACATTGATTTAAGTTGCTACAGTCTAGAATCCACTTCCCTTTTTGGTCTGCTCTTGGAAAGAAACCTTTCATCACCCTTCGTCTCTCAAAAAGTGCATCATGAATAGCCTGACCCATGTCAAGTTGGAAAACATTACAGTCATGATCTTCATAAATTGAGCAAGGCAATATTTTGAAAGGTTATTCTGCGCACAACTGAGGAATTGTTGTATCGTCCCTTAATCAAAATATATATATATATATATATATATTATATATATAACAATCTCCCTAAATCTGAGAGTTCATTGGCTCAGCTGGAAGATCCTTTTGCCAGAAGAATGGACAAAGTGTTTGTTGGTCTGCTCAGAGTGGAGGACGTCAGTTTGCACTTGTTAGTTTTACTCTCTCTTGATGGTCACTCACTAATGAGTAGGATGTCTTCATGTCACCATCCTATTTGTGAGTCCATTGATAGCTGACCAGCCCAGTTCTGGAGCCACAGTTCTTATCACAGAAGGGGCAGTTGGAGGGACGCAAGGCAGTTTTTGACACTCTTTTTTTCTTCTCTGCCTCTCCTCATTTGTACTGCAGTGGGACCTCTGAAATTTTTCCACCCCCTCGTGGATTACTGCTCGCCACTAGGGCCAGTCTGGAGCAAGGTTCTCCCAAGTGTCAACACTGAGGCCACACTTTTTCATGTGTGTCTTCATCATGTCCTTACATTGCTTCCTGTGCCCCCCAGTGTTCTTCCTTTGGGATTCCTTTCCAAAAAAAGATGTACCCTCCACCTTCTTCTGTTAGCTGTCCTTCTTCTGGTCTATGCGTTTCTGCCAAGGCAGCTATATCGACATTGAAACTTGCAGCTGGCAGGTGATAATAGCTGTGTCTCTTTTGGGTCATGTGCTGTCTGGGTTGTCCATTAGAGTCCGAATATCCCATGTTTCAAGTTTACCATTCAATTTTGACCACATAGAGGTGAACCCATTGGACACAGTTATCCAGACGGGGGGTTGAGGTGGACTGTATTGAAGGCAGCTGCTCACCCCCCGTCCCTATGTAGGGTGAGCAGAGCAGATCCTAAATAGGGCTGCTGAGTCATGTATGCAGCAGCCAGACGGGTTCTGCCACCTCAGTACTTGAAACAGAGCGACTGATGTACATCCATCTTCTACATGCTGGTGCCTGACTAAAAGGTTCCAGATTTTACAGTCCTGCTTCCATCACCATTTGCCAGTCACCATAGGGCTTATGTTTAGGAGAGTATTGCACAGGAAGATGCCTGTGCGTGACTACTACTAATGTGGGGGGACTGTTGCACTGCAGCCACCACACAGTACTTGATGGACAGAAGGCCCAAGTCCAGTGGCATGGGATCCACAATGATTGCGAGGCTCCTGTCTGCTGCAATCTTCATCCACCTTCACAGCCATTGTAGCTTTACCTTTGCTACCCTCTGCCTATCCTGCTGTTGAGGACTTCTACGCTCATTCTTTGTCTGCAAGAGGGCCCTCCCCCAATATTTCCGTCATGGGTGACGAGACTCCTTACGGCATCGTCCTCAGGTGTGTCAGAACTTTCAAGTTTACTCACTATGTCAAGGTGACGGTTTGGAGAGTTAGTAGCTTTAGTGCAGAGTGTCTAAATAACAGAATTTGGTACAGATTCAGGGATCTGGGGACCAACTTTCCCTCTAATCCTTTCCATCCATGTGTGGAATAGTTATTTTTATTTTTGCCTAGGCATGTGTGAATATGCACCACCAATAGAAACACAAAACATAGATGTGGTTTCTCTGCTAATCAACTGATTGGCATTTCAGTTTCTCCTGAGCTGCTGTACTGGTGCACAGCTTACAGTGAGCACTGCCAGGGACTTCCTCCTTTTATACCTTATTCTGCAGTTTCTGAGCGAGCTGAAATTTGACACATTTGAGTATGTGTGTGATGATTCCTGAAGATCTAAAGTGCAGTTCTCAGAACAGCAGTAGCATGGAATTGTGATTCTTCCTACCTGGACTCCCGATCTGCTCTTTAAAGCACTGAGAGGTCACATCTACAGATTAACTTAATTTCCAACATATGATTTGTGAGATGCACTCCCTGAATCAAATCTTTCAGTTAAAGGGGTAGGTACTCTTCCTAAAGTTAAACATCTATTTTCACGAGCCAAAAACAAAACTGTACATCTGAAGAACAAAAAAATAATGAGTTACACTGCAGCATCCTATAAGTGTAGCTTGGAAAATGATCCCCGGAAATGTTTTGTCACGACAGATAAGCAACTGAACATAGGTTCATAGTGTGATGGTATGGGCAAAAAGGCTATGCTATTCTCTCCTTGGATGTATAAAGACTGTATCAAGTAGGAGTAATGAGATTATATGTGTCCTCTGCATATGGCCCTGATGAAATTGCTATTGGAATATTGTGTCCAGTTCTGGTGCCCACTTTTCAAAAAGGCTGTTTAAAATATTGAAGAGGGTTCAAAGAAGAGCGGTATGAGTGACTTGTGGACTGAAATGTATGCCTTACAATGAAAGACCTATGGACCACCAGTCTATTAAGTTTATCGAAAAGATGATTATGAGACAACTTGTTCATAGTCTAGAAATACCAACACAAGAAGATATCTGATAGAAGACTCTTAATGTAGCAGACAAAAATGTAGAAATAACAAGTGATGAAGTTGAAACTAAAGAAATTCAAACTGAAAACAAGACGGGCATTTTAATGTCTAAAGTAATTAACAAAGGAAACAATTTACCAAAGGATGTGAGGGATTATTCGTCAATTTAAATCTTGATTGGACACTTTTCTAAAAGGTATGGTATAGTTCAGCAATTAACTGTTGGTTTTATGTGGGAATTACTGAGTTATGCAGGAGGTCAGACTAGGTGATCACAAATCCCCCTGCATATTCCACACTGAAAAGTCTTTTGGCAAACCACACTAAACATCACTTTCTGTTATCTTCAGGTGCAGCTCTTCTATGAGCACATATTATTCTCAGAAGTCTTCAATTTATGCTTCGGTCCATCCTTCTTGGACCACAAGGATTGCACAGATCATACCTCTGCACTGTCTCAAGTACCATATGAGGTCCTGGTGGAGTACTGTCCAGACTGTCTGGTATCAAGCAGGTTCCTCTCTCATGAGGATGTTCTAGTTGCTGAAGAACCTGGATTTTCTCTCTTAAGGGATATTGAAGAGGGAAACGTCACGATCCCCAGATTTCCTGTCTAGTGTACCCTAACACAAATGGTTGGTAACCAGAACTGGCATGATTGCTAGCCCCTCAGCAACTTCTCGTAATGTTCTGGCTCTGAGCACCACTATCAGGGGGCTCCTCCACAGGGCATAAGTAGATATCTGTTTTTGTTTCTGATATTTCTATGCAAAATTCTATTTCTTTCCCTTTTCACCTTCTTTTCTGTATGTATTTCCCAAAGAGAAGACCCCAGGAACCCACAGACATTGATGTCAGCCTCAACAGGAACATCTTTAGGCTCGTGATTTTTTCCCCCCCTGTACATCATCACCATGGGTTTTCTGGAACCCAAAGGCTCCTTGTGTTGACCGTTTGCATAAGGTCTGTTCAGACCAACAGCCACTGGTACAGCAGGGCCATCCCCCGAGATAGACCTCTAAAGGAGCAGGAGCTAGTGATAGGTTAGGAGATACTGCTGGCCAACAAGCTATCCTCTTGATGAGGCAGTTATGCCATCTTCTGCAGATAATTTCAAGGCCTTTCCAAACCTGATGAACTTAGTAGAGTCACTCCAGATCCCCTTGCAGGAAATCCAGGGGACACAACATTCTGCATTCTGTATGCATATCATGTTACAACAGTCTCTGATTATGATCCAGTGTGTGTTGTTGGTTTTAAGAACAGTTTCATTGCAGATTTCACAAAAGGTGGAGGTACCAATGTGAGATTTCTGAAGATAGTTACAGTACTCAATGCAAGGTTTAAGAATCTAAAGTGCCTTCAAAAATCTGAGCAGGATGAAGTATGGAGCATGCTGTCAGAAATTTTAAATGACAAATGCACCAATGTGGAAACTACAGAATCCAAATTACCCAAAAAGAAAAATCAGCTGCCTACGCATGGTATCCAACTCAGTGTCTCTCTTCATTTGCCAGTAGAATGACACTATGGTGCAATTATTGCAGCAAGTGTTGATTTAGTGGGTCTGTTTTTGTGTGAATGTTCATTTTGCTTGACCAGTATAATGAGACAAGCACGGGAATTTTTATGCTGCTGCTTCAACTTATTGTGCCTGGAGTCTAGTTCAACAAGTGTCACTAATGGAATCCATTCACTGCCTAAGATTGCTGTAAGAAATGCCTTCCCTTCTTTGATATCTTCCAAGATCAAGTCCTTCAACAAATGATCATTAAAGAGTTGTTACCCCTGCTGGACCTTCATACAAAGGAGTAATGTATTTCTCCATCAAGGAGTACCATTTCCTAAAAATCTAGACCCAGTTCTCACTTATTAACCTCATGTGTAAAACCCAGAAACTTTATGAAGAACATAAAGCTCTCATATGGAAACAGGATAGCGCACACAGTAGATTTCAGTTTGTTAGGCTTGTGATTCACCGTGTCTCTTACTTAACTTTGCAGTATGGATCCTTTTGGGAGCATAGGTTCTTTTATATCTGAAATGTGAGTAGTAAGGAGATTCTTGTCTTGTATAACTCCTTACCTTGGTGTTTAGCTCTGACTGTCTTTAAACAGGAAGTATTCTTGTCCATGTTGGTGCCTCAACCTCAAAGTCCTGAACAAAAGAGGACGGCACACTTTTGGCGTGTGTGTATTTATAAAATTCTGTTGATTCAAGACAATGAACTGATATAGTCTCTGTCTGTAAAAGGATAAATCACTTTTGAAATGAAGAGTTCCTACATGGAGTAGATCTTGTATCACACAGTCTTTTAGGTAGCCAAAGATTCTTGCCTTAATGATTTTTAAACCCACTTTTAAAAAGTGTAGCTAATTTCAAAGTCGAAGAAAGCTGTACTATGTTCTCCTTGCATTGTTTTTCCAGCCTTCCTTGGATGGAAATCTAGTAGCTGTGTTCTGAGGCAGATCATTTAGTATCTTCTATAGAACCTGCCACAATATGGCCCAGTACTACTCTTATTTACTCACTTGCTTATAAGTCTGTTGCAAATGGACCCAGTTGCTGGCTCGCATATGCTACCAAACCAGCGACATAGAGCCCAGGCACTTTGTAGTTACGGGATTTTAGAAAGAACTCCTGAGTTCAGACGTCTTGTTTGACCCCTTTTTTTGGGATATGAGATGTCGCAGCTCAGCCTTTACCCCCTGAAAACAGTGTCTGAAATATTTTGAGGCACCCCCCTCTACTCCAGCTGCTTACACATGCTCTTGCAGAGTTACACTTGGATTATGAGCACCCCGAGCATCTAGTTTAACCTCTTTAAGGTCAATGAGGCAAAAAGTGTACTAAATGTGCTAATAATAACTGTTTCATTTCACCCATAATTTCCATACTCTTGAACTTGCACAGGAAAATTACAAAAGACAAAAACATTACATGGACTCTGGGTGAACACTTGTCACATAATGATTGAGCTATTTCAGACCTCAGCCTTCATCCTCAAGGGAAACCTACACAACACTTCAAAAGATGAGCCTGTGAATTTAAACTCGTAACTTTGCTAGACACTAAAAATAATGGACTGAAAAGGGACACTGGATTTATGGTTTATTACAACAATCTGTAATCACCTAATCCCAGTTCTCCCTTTTTTCCATATTTTCATTTGCACATTGATGACATTTGCTGGAAGTAAAGAACTCTCTGTGTAAGCTGAAAAGCTTGTCTCTATCATCAGTGGAAGTTGGTCTGATAAAAGATACTTCACCCCGTTTCTCTTATTAGTATGGAAGTATTAAGGCGGGAAAACACTTTTCCAGTTTATGGCTTCCAACATAATCTAAGTATGTATTTATTCACAGAAAAATAAAAATATGAATACTTTGTGAGTGAAGAACTAAAGCTTTTGTATAACTCTTTCTTTCATGCATACGAAAAATGGAAAATGATCTCTGTTAGGCAGCCATTTGAACATAACTTTAACAGATATACTATTTCTTCAGCTTTCAGAATGTTAAGTAATGTTCAAGGTGTTTAAATAGAGAAGTTGCTGTGTAAAGGCATTTGTTGTTTTGTACTGCTAGCTACCATCTTTTATTGTCAAGGTATTTCCTCTATCGCACTTGACTTTTTGTTTCTCGGATGACTTTGTGCAAGTATGCATAGGAATCCTCAGGCTCATCAGCCAAAACAAGACATTCCAAAGACACTTGAATTATTGTACCCCATGAAGACTCTGCTTTTAATATTGCTTTTGCCATGAATAAAGAAATAAAAGTTGGTCATCTGTTTTTGTTTGCAGAAGAGGTGGAAGAGGTGGAAAAAGAAAACAAGGAACAGGATAAAGAAAGAGATGAGGAAGAGCACCAAGAAGCCAGACCTCCAGACAGAAGTATGTACATTAAAGGTGTTATGTCATATTAACAGGAAGAATGAAAGAATCAGTGCAGCATTGCTCTAGAACTGGAGTCAGCAACCTTTCGGAGGCACAGTGCTGAAATTTGACCTTTTGACCTCGAAGTATAGTCTGAGTGCGAATGTGACTTTTTAAGATCATTAATAATCCTACTTACAACAGCTTCAGTAATAAATGAAGATGCAAAGCTTTGCCGTTTAGGTGATGTTTGGTAGCATTAGGCGGTCTTTTGTTAGTCCATAGGCATCGTGGCTTTGAGCAAGCTCCTGGCTGTATGTGAGAGGAAGGATGGGGCTGACCCTCCACCTCATACGGCCATGAAAATTGGCTTGTGTGTCACTCTTGGCACCCATGCGGGGGGTTGCTGACCCCTGCTGTAGAATTAAATATCCGTGTTCAGCTTGTCTCAGTACTTTTATGTGAGAGGCATGCTATTATGTAATTGAGAAATATTTATATAATAACGCTGTAACTACCTTAAACTTAATAACATTTTTTAAAACTGCAAGTTTGAAGTGCATGTATGAATGTTCTTAGTACATTTGTCTGTGGTAGTCCAAGGACTATGCTGATTCCGCTCAGAGGTTTTCTTTTGGTTTTGATGTCTAAAAACATCCAGATACTTTCTGATGGAGAAATCAGAGCTGGAGCATTAGCAATTATTCTTCCTTTTTATGATGAAAATTCACAAACGGAAAAAAATTTGGATGTTGACACTGTCAGTTAATATCTCCTATTAAAATATTTGTATTCTTTAGGTACTTGCATTTCAATAGCATCTTAAATTAAAATAATCAAACTTTTCTAAGCATAGATACTAGGTTAGGTGATCATGCAAATTATTTTTTTTTAAATTAGCTCTATAGCAGCTGAAAATGGTGAATGGACAGATCTCAAAATTTGAGTTAGCACTCATACCAGGTACTGTGTGAAATGGAAAGTAACTGTCAGGTGTACCAGGTCCCCCCCAATCCAATATTAAATTTAATTGTTAATTTGTTTAATTTTACCTCTTTACTCTCAATCTTGCTATTTTGTACCAAGCTCACTTTTTCTCACTGTCTTTATTCTTGCAGTAGCCTCCATTAATTGTAGCTTAGGATAAAGTGCATACACCTGCATTACAAGAGGTGTACTGTGGCAGGAGAAGGGGAGGGATTGGTTGGGGAATCCTGTACTGTCCCATTTCTCAGTACGGGAAATAACTGACCTGTATGTCACTACAGGGCCACAAAGGTGAAGAAAGGTCTGATTTAAAAAAGGTAAGTGAGAAGGGAAGAATGGTGCTTGCATAGCCATGCATTTTGGGAGGTTAGAAGGGTGATGGTTGTTCTTCTGTACATTGAGTTAAAGTTCCATATTGAAGTTGCACTGTAGGGGGACTCCGGTTTGTGAAAAAGATAAATCATTTAATATCTGAGATTTTCCAAAGATCCTGTCATTCTTTGAATAATGAGTTTTTTTGACTTGAACAAAAGGAAGAAACAGAAGGTACTGATAGGTGTAGGCTTCCTTTGTTTTTTATTTTCCTTAAAAACTTCCTCAGCAGTCACTGTGCCATGTGCTTCCAGGTGAAGTGTCAAGAAGAAAGCGTTCCAAATCAGAGGATATGGATAATGTACATTCTAAACGTCGTCGGTACATGGGAGAAGAATATGAAGCAGAACTCCAAGTGAAAATTACAGCCAGGGAGGATATTAACCAGAAGCTGCAAAAGGTATACTAGATCTTTGTGCAGAATGGAGATGACAGAAATATTTTGGTTGAACTCACAGTTATTCTGTTGTCGATCTTTCTCTTTGAGTTATAGCCTTGCTCTCTTCTTCGGACATAATTTCAGTGTTAACCTACGAATCGCAAACATCAGTCGCTTGACTGTCTTTTTATTTTAAATTGCATAAACTTCTGCTTTTATGATTAAATGTTTTGTGGACATCCAAAATAATTAGATAAATGAGAAAAAAATAACTACGTGCAGATAAAATTCTTTATTATTTTAGTGTAATCGTAAATTGTCACATTTCTCTTATGGGAAGTCATGTCCTAAATTACAAGGAAGGATATACTATATTGGGAACCAGTGAGTCTAGTATTCATGGTTCTCTGCGTCTTACAGCTAGTTTTAATAATTCTGTGTGGTTCACAGTCATTATTGATCAGGACCTTCTAGGTTAGTTAAGCTGGAAATAGATCTCTGTAGATCCTAACATAACTTATGGCAAAGCTAAATTTCAGCCACTGTTGTACTATCTCTGAGTGTGCCAGATGTTTGTGCTTGCCTATGCATTCTGAAAAACGGGTGATTTTCTGTGTATATAAACCACTGTTACAATGTGTTCTGCTTCATCCTCTGTCGTGGCTGGGATAGTGGCTTCCTGCTACTATTAGCTCACGTTGGTTGGACTATTAGCTTAAGTGTTACAAGCCTGTGATAAAGGTTTAGAGTTTAAACCTTGCAACTGCTGCATAATGGAGGAGGGGGTCAGAGGTTGTATCAGATGTACATCATAGAATTTATTATAGGTGTTTTTGCTATCAGATATAGGTGGTGAAAACTGTAGAAAAACTCACACATTAATTAATTTCACATTCAGTGCAGTCTTAGGCAGGATGCAGCACGTGGAACGATAAGAAACACTGAATAGCTGCATCATTCCTTGAGCACTGTCCAACTTTTGCACTGAGTAGGGTATAAATTTTGGGGAAAAAAATATTGATCATGTAATTAGAAGGTATTACAGGGTGGGATGAATTAAGCTTTCTTGGACAGTCTTAAATTTAGCATTTCCCAACATTCAAATATTTTACTGTACAACCTAAATAACATTTTTGTTGTTTTCTGTATGTATGTAATAATTATATGAAATGCAAAATTGGGAGACTGTTTTCCAACAGATTTTAGTTATTCTCAACAAGGTCAAATACAGGGTTCCATGTAACTAAGCAATAACTTTTTAAATGGCATAATTGTTTGTGGTACTCACCTTTCTTGGTCTCAGATTATTCATGCTAATGTTGGTTTATAAGTATTATAAATAAAAGATGCTCATTCTTTACTTTAAAAAGTTTACTGATTCTGTTGATCCTGCTATGTAGTTGTAGTTGAAGTATGACTTGCAGGAGGATGTGAATATTAATGTACTGTTGTTCTTCTTTGAGTTATGTCTCCATGGGTGCCCCACTCTGGGTGCCAGCGCATCCTTGTGCTGGCAAGCAGAGTTTTTTGTTAGTAGTTCCTTGCCACGCCGCATATGTAGTCAGCACGTCATGGTATCGTTTGTGCCTGTTGACTGAATGCGCAGCATTGCTCCCTCAGTTCCTTCTCTGCTGTCCTTAGCAGCAGATGGAACTACAGGAGTCAGTCTTCTTCCTGTGAAAACAAATAAATATTTTAGTTATTTCAAGCCTTCGTTCCCTTTATGTAACCTTGCAAGAACGTCTTTGCCCATTTAAAACAAAGTTGTGCACCCCTTCCTGACCTGAGAGCCTAACCCTCCCTCCT
Source organism: Carettochelys insculpta (assembly GCF_033958435.1). Classification (NCBI taxonomy): domain Eukaryota; kingdom Metazoa; phylum Chordata; order Testudines; family Carettochelyidae; genus Carettochelys; species Carettochelys insculpta. The sequence goes on along the minus strand of NC_134137.1, from coordinate 285,638,044 downwards.
TCCCCTCTTCAAGTCCTCCCTCAACATGCTGGGTTCACCTGGTTTTAAGATATATGACACCTGCAAAGACGCTGTGCCCATCTCTGACGGGCGTTCTGCCTATGTCAGATGGCTAGGAGAGAGCCATATATCTCAGAAATGTTCTTATTGTAATAGCTCTCTGTCACATCTGGCTCTGGCCTTCTAGTTGTGCCTCAAGATGATTTTATTACAAAAGTCCCCATAACCATCAGAGGAGGACTCTTACAGCCACCACAAAAATGGGGCCAGAGAAAAAAATCAGAATTCGTGTTCTGTGAGGAAACAAGCCTCCTCTGCACCAGATCAGGACTCTCACAAAAGAGCCCCTCTAGTGAAATTGCTGCCTGCAGTGCCAAGTTCCAGAGTTAGCTCCAGTGACAAAACAAGCACCACCGGCACCACTAGAGCAAACAAACAGACACAGTTGGAGCTGAGGCATCGATACTCTGCTGTGGCACCGATGGCATAAGAACTTGCACCAAGACCAGCCCACACCAACATGTCATGTCCATCAGCAATGGCACCCACACAGGCCACAGCACTGACACAAAAGACCCAGTCAGTGCCTAACCAGAATGCACCAAAGACATCCTTGGCACCAACGCAATTCATACAACATAAAGATATTGAGGTACATTTGGTGCTGTAGTCCCCTGTTTTCAGTTCTGAGTACTCACTACCTGCCAGAAAAGATCAGCCAACCTTGTCTCCTACACTGTCGTTTGCTCACAGTAGTACAGATATGGGAGGACAAGACATCAGGTTCTTGTCCCAACATTCATCACGCACACAGCAGAATCCACTGTGGGATATGTTACAAGCTAAACCTCAGCATCATGCCCCCATGCAGCAGTGGAACCCACAATACAATTCATCATCATCATTGCCAGTCAAAGTGGTCATACCAGACACATGAATGCCTACTGATGACTTGAAACAATTCCAAGACCTCTTTAAGAGGGTTGCCATGGCCCAGGAGATTGATCTCCAAGAGGTACAGGAGATACAACATAAGCTCTTAAAAATACTACAACTGTCCATTGGAAGGAAAATAGCCCTTCCTGTGGATGAGACTATCTTGGAACTAGAGGAAACAATATGGCACACACCAGTGACAGCTCCCCCTTTGAGCAAATGGGCAGATAAGAAGTACTTCATTCTGGTGAAAGATATGGACTTCCTTTTCTCCCATCCAAAACCAAGCTCCCTTGTGGTTGACTCAGTCCATCTGCACCTGAAACTCCCACAGGCCAGGTCTACTTCTCAAGATAAGGATCACACACATCTGAACTTATTCAGGTGAAAAGTTTATACATCTACCACTTTAAAGTTAAGAGTAGCCAATTACTATGCTCTGCTGGCAAATTATGATTACACCATATATACTAAGCTCCAGGAGGAACATCGGTCAGAACAAAAGCAACCACATCTCCAGGCCATTTTCCAGGAGGTCAAGCAATATTGTGCACAGCCCTCCAGAGTGAAATGGATGTGGCAGACACATCAGCCAGCATTATGGCAGCGGCAGTAGTCATGAATATAGCTTTATAGATTCAAGCATCTGTGATGACCAGGGAGCTCCAAAAGAAAGTAGAGGACCTCCCCTTTGTCAAAGTGTCCCTCTTTGCCACCAAAACAGACAAGGTCCTACAAACAATGAAGGAATCCTGGGTCACCCTTGGAATAGGGGGGCGGTATACACCTCTCCCAACAAATACAAACAGTATATGCCATACCAGAAACCCAAGGAAACCTACAGTTGGCAACAGTACCACCCACTTGACCAAATGCCTGCAAACTGGCCTAGTAGATGCAGAAGCCAAAAGACTCAACGTTCAACTAACCAGTCCTCCAGATCTAAGCAGCGGCTTTGAAAATTTGATCAGGTGTCTGATGTCACCTCCTGTTGGCAGAAACAAGACCTTCTTCTTCAAGTGTCCCCGTAGGTGCTCCACAATAGGTGACGGGCTTGCCCGGCGCCGCAGATCGGATCTTCCAAGCAGTTTCTGCCGGACCGCGCATGCGCTGGCGCGCGCCGCTCCCTTACGCGCTCCTGGCCATGTGCGCGATCCGGTCCCTGCCAGTTCCTCTTAACCGCCGTCGGCTGCAGACGGAATCCGACTAGGCTAAGGCCAAATAGCGTATTCAGCGACTTTATCTGTTTTTCTTTCAAAGTTTTTCAGATACTTAGGCTACTACGAGTTAGCCGGTTGTTATTTTGCAAAAAAAAAAACAAACAAAAAAAACAAACAACAACAAACAAACTACGAGCGGGACAGCTTTAGCCAGTCCCAGTAACAAGCGCCGGAGGCCAGGAGCTACGGCCATCAGCCCTCCTGCTGAGGCAGGCCATCGGACGGGGAAAACAGCACAAAGAAGGTGCTAAGTACCCACTTAAAAAAACTCAAAGACTCACCAACAATGTCCTCTTCAGGCTTTAAAAAATGTGAGTCCTGCCGAGAGGCGATGCCAGTGTCCGATGGGCACAGTCTATGCATAAGGTGCCTGGGGGAGTCCCATGTGGCACAGAAATGCGCCTTCTGTGCTAAATTAACAACCAGAGCACGGAGAGACAGGGAGATGCGCATTAAAATGCTGCTTCTTGATAAGGCCCTCCAGCCAGACATGCCGGAGCGGCCGCAGCAGGAGGGACCCTCCGGGGCCCTTAAAAGGAAAGCTGCCTCCCTCACTCCATCAGCGCAGAAACGGAGGAAAGTCTCTCCAGCCCGATCCCTGCCGGCAGCAACAGTGAGCGGGACGGGAGGAGCACGCAGCCCCCAGCCGCAGCAACAGCTGATCGGCGGCGGCACGGAGAGCCACGTGCAAACGGCTCAGCCTCCGATGATCAGCCAGCCGCCCCGCACCGCAGGCAGGGCGGCGGCTAAACAAGCGCCGGTACCGGCGTCACCACAGGCAGCGGCACCGACCCCGACGGAACCGGTGGTGCAGAGCGCGCAGGCACGTAGCCTGCAGGCGCAGAAGGACACCGCACGTGCGGCACCGCCTTCGAGCGTGCCTAGCACGGTGCCGACGGGGCCGGGATCCCCCGCGCGTCAGGGGGCGGAGTCACCTTCTCCAGGGAGGGGGAAGGCTGCACACAAGAGGAGGCATTGCAGCCCCTCTCCGGACAGGGCTGTGGAGCTGCTTTCTCACAGCCCTCCGCTTACGTTGCAGACTCCAACCAGAAGGCAGGGGTCCCCCCTAGCCTACCCGGACCCCCTTCTCCATTTTTACAACCAGCCTCGCCATGGCTGGCACCACCTTCACCCTTCCTGGGGTTTGAACCACTGGACTATTATGCGAAGTCGCTCTCTCCAGTGTCTCGACGATCTCCCTCCCCCAGACGCAGAGGGTACGCACCAAGGGAGTGGTCTAGGTCACCCTCCCAAGAACAGTGCCTGTACTGCCATGGTTGCCCCTACCACGCGGGGCATACACACCATCGGCAATCTACTGGGGAAAGATCCCCACAACCTATCTCGTACCCCCGAGGGCAGTCGCGACCAGGGACAGAGACTCAAGCATCTCAAGGGGGACTGGTCATGGAACCCCGAGATTTTCCCTCGCAAACCTCTAGCGAGAGGGTGTACCATCACCAGCAGGAACCGGAAGGGTCCAGAGATATGTACCCCAGCGGTTCCTCACTCTCTTCCCCAGACGAGGCTGCGGCCCTGGGGGACGTCCATCCTACGGACGATCTCAAACAGTTTCAGGAGCTGTTTAAGAGGGTGGCCTTCACGCAAGGCATCCAGACAGCAGAGGTGCAAGAGAAACACCATAAGCTCCTCAAAAATTTGAGACCTCCGGCCTCTTCCAGAGTAGCAATACCGCTTGATGAAGCGATCTTAGAGTCCGCCACTACGATATGGCAGACCCCTGCAACTATTCCGCCTGTCCAAAAGAGAGCGGATAAGAAATACTTCGTGCCGGCGAAGGGCATGGAGTTCCTGTTTAGCCACCCACAGCCAAACTCCCTGGTGGTGGAGTCCTCGCAACAAAGATCAAAAACATCTCAATTTAAAACAGGGGGAATGGACAAAGATGCCAAGAAGCTAGAGCTGTTCGGCAGAAAGGTCTACTCCTCCTCCACTTTAACGTTGCGAATGGCAAATTATGCAGCGCACTTAGCGAACCATAATTTTGACAACTATTCCAGGTTAACTTCCCTCATGGACTCGCTTCCAGAGGACAAAAAGCCGGTCCTCAAGGCCATAGTGCAAGAAGGCTACGCGGCTGCGAGGATGGGAGTTCAGATTGCTTTGGACGTTGCGGACACGGCACCACGTTCCACAGCAACCGCAGTGGTGATGCGAAGGGAGTCCTGGCTCCAGACCTCGGGTATACCGAGGGATCTGCAGGCGAAGATAGTTGACCTTCCCTTCGACTCGCAGAAGCTGTTTGCTGAATCAACTGACTCGGTCCTTCATTCCAGGAAAGATTCAAGAGCCACACTCAGGACCCTGGGGATTTACACCCCTCCATACGCAAAGAAAAGGTACTACCCTCAGCAAAGGCGGTACCAGTACCAGCAACAGCGCCCCCAGTATCACAGGGGTTACGAGCAAGGGCGACATCAACAGCACCAGCAGTACAGAACTCCCAGGCGACGCTCACAACAGAGCCGTGCGTCCTCGGGGCGGGGCCAAAGGCCACAAGTTTGACATACAGATCCAGGGCTGCGCCATCACTACCATCGCACAAGGTCATCCGAAGCAGCTGTTTCACCATCGCCTCCGACCATTCTACGACCAGTGGCAAAGGATCACCACAGACAAATGAGTGCTGGAGATCATAGCCACGGGGTACGCCATCCCCTTCCAGTCGCTCCCACCGTCACGACCTCCACCCAAGCCCCACCTCCAGGAGGCCTCCCAGGTAGCGAGGCTCAGGCAGGAGGTGGACCATCTCATGCTTATAGGGGCGGTGGAAAGAGTGCCGGAGCGACTGCACAGGAAAGGGTTCTACTCCAGGTATTTCCTCACGGAGAAAAAGACAGGAGGCTGGAGGCCCATCTTAGACCTTCGCGGCCTCAAAAGGTACCTGCGCAAGCAACGTTTTCGGATGACCACAATCGCCTCCATCCTTACAGCTCTGGACGATGGAGACTGGTTCGCAGCCCTCGATTTACAAGACGCGTACTTCCACATAACCATCCATCCGGCTCACCGGCGATTCCTCCGGTTCATGGTAGGCAACGAACACTTCCAATACAAGGTCCTACCATTTGGCCTCTCCTCGGCCCCCAGAGTCTTCACCAAGACCTTGGCAGTGGTGTCAGCCTACCTGCACAGACAGGGGGTATTTATTTTCCCGTATCTGGACGACTGCCTGCTCAAAGGGGCCTCGAAAGGGGAGGTTCTGCGCATGATACGCGTCACAGCAAACACGTTCTCCTCACTTGGCCTGGTTATCAATCTGGCAAAATCACAAATAGACCCCACACAGGACATAGAGTTCATAGGGGCTTGCATAAACTCAGTTGCAGCGAGAGTATACCTACCAGAGGCTCGCTTTCGAGCCATCGGTTCCCTCGTGCAAGTCATCACCTTCAGCCCTACGGTGCCGGTCTTGACGTGCCTGCAGCTGCTGGGCCACATGGCAGTGGCAACGTTTGTAGTGCAGAACGCCAGGTTACACATGCGCAGCATGCAGCACTGGCTGGCGAGTGTATACACACCGGCAGTACACACCGTTCACAGGGTGGTGTCGCCCACAGCCGGGGTGCGCCAATCCCTGCAATGGTGGGTAAACCCCAGGAACTTGCTAACAGGGGTACCCTTCCACCAGCCGCAAATATCGGTTTTTCTCACTACAGATGCCTCCCTCATAGGGTGGGGAGCGCACATGGGCGAAGAGGTGACTCAAGGACTGTGGTCACCCACGGAACAGTCACTACACATCAACGTACTGGAGCTCAGAGCAGTGTTCAACGCCTGCAAACACTTTCGAGACCACATACAAGGCAAAGTCGTCGGGATCAGTACAGACAATACCTCCACCATGTTTTATATAAACAGGCAAGGAGGAGCTCGATCCCGTGCCTTATGCGCGGAAGCAATCCGCTTATGGAACTGGTGCATCGCCCACGATATAATCTTGAAAGCCTCATACTTGCCGGGTGCGCACAACGTGAAGGCAGACCAGCTGAGCAGGCATTTTGCGCTCACACACGAGTGGCAGATCCGTCCCGATCTGCTACGGTCGATTTTCCACGCATGGGGTTTTCCCCAAATAGATCTGTTTGCCACTCAACACAACAAGCAGTGCCCACGATTCTGCTCCAGGGCAGGACTGGGATGGGGGTCCCTGGGGGACGCGTTCGCGATCCCGTGGGGGGTCCCCCTGCTTTATGCGTTTCCTCCCACAGTGCTGATCCACAAAGTTTTGCAAAAAGCCAGGAGGGAAAGGGCCCGGATGATCCTGATAGTCCCAACGTGGGATCGCCAACAATGGTTCCCCCTACTCCTGCGCATGTCGGACCGTCCACCGATGCCTCTTCCGGCGGCGCCAGATCTGCTCACGCAAGCCCAGGGGTCCATAGTGCATCCGCACCCCCAAAGCCTGCGACTGCAAGCGTGGCTAATCCATGGCTCAGCTCCCTAGAGCGCACATGCACAGTGGAAGTACAGCAAGTCCTAGAAAGTAGCAGGAGGACTTCCACTAGGAAGACCTACAAACAAAAATGGACTTGCTTTACGGCCTGGTGTTCTACCAAACAACTGGCCCCCCCTTTCGGTGCCTATACCTACAATTCTACAGTATTTACTGGACCTCAAGAGAGGAGGACTCTCGCTATCTTCGTTAAAGGTCCACCTCGCCGCCATCTCGGCGTTCAGACATGAGGAGGAAGGGCACACGGTGTTCGCCCACCCTATGGTTACCAGGTTCCTCAAAGGGTTGGTAAACCTCTACCCCCCTCGGAAACCGATTCCACCTTCGTGGAACTTGGACCTGGTGCTTACCACACTCATGGGACCACCGTTCGAGCCCTTGGCCACGGTTCCCCTCCGCCTCCTTACAATAAAGACGACCTTTCTTCTTGCAATTACGTCAGCTCGTAGGGTGAGCGAGCTCGCGGCAGTCATGGCAACGCCACCCTGCACTGTTTTTTCCAAGGAGGCGGTAACCATACGGCTGCATCCAGCCTTTGTTCCCAAAGTTTCCTCCGAGTTTCACATCAACGAACCTAGTGTTCTACCCTCGTTTTATCCAAAGCCTCATAACTCCAACGAAGAGGCGCGCCTACACCTCCTGGATGTGAGGAGGGCGCTAGCCTTGTACGTAGACAGGACCAAGTCCTTCCGGAAAACGGATAGACTCCTAGTCTCCCTCGCTCCCAAATCGAAAGGAGAAGGTCTCTCATCGCAGAGAATCTCAAAGCACATTGTATCCTGCATAAAAATGTGCTACGAGCTCAAAAAGACTCCTTTATCGGCCACTCCCAGGGCTCAGTCCACCAGGGCGGTGGCAGCATCAACAGCCTTTTTCAAGGGCGTTGCGTTAAAAGACATTTGCAGAGCGGCGACCTGGTCATCCTACGACACCTTCGCCAAACATTACGCCCTTTACAGGGTATTCCAAGAGGATACCCGTCTCTCCGCAGCGGTCCTCTCGGGGACAAGCTGCACATAATCCGATTACCCACCTCCTATCTTGGGTTACTGCTGGGTAGTCACCTATTGTGGAGCACCCACGGGGACACTCGAAGAAGAAAGAGAAGTTACTCACAGTAGTAACGGTGGTTCTTCGAGATGTGTCCCCGTGGGTGCTCCACTTCCCGCCCATCCTCCCCGCTTCGGATCTCTGTTAGTGTTTTGCAGGGGCACCCGAGGCGGTTGGTTGAGGAACTGGCGGGGACCGGATCGCGCACATGGCCAGGAGCGCGCAAGGGAGCGGCGCGCACCGGCGCATGCGCGGTCTGGCAGAAACTGCTTGGAAGATCCGATCTGCGGCGCCGGGCAAGCCCGTCACCTATTGTGGAGCACCCACGGGGACACATCTCGAAGAACCACCGTTACTACGGTGAGTAACTTCTCTATCCTTTGGTCACGTCCTGCATCCTTTCTTCTAACAAGGGGCCAACATCACCTCTGATCAGTGGATACTGGAAGTCATCAATTTTGGATATTCCATCCCCTTTATATGCATTCTGCCCACCCATTTTCCCTCTCTGTCCCTCTTCAGGGACCCTATCTCATGAACATATTTTCCTTGCAGAGGTTCAACCTCTCATGCAAATAGGAATAGTGAAGCCAGTTACGCAGCTTTACCATGGGAAAGGCTTCTATTCCAACTACTTCCTTACCTAGAAGAAATCTGGAGAGTGATAAACCAATACTTGATCTCAAAGACTCAACAAGTTCATCCACAATCATAGATTCAAGATGGTCACTCTTGCCACCATAATTCCAACACTCAACAAGAGAGACTGGTTCTCAGCCCGTGACCTTCAAGATGCCTGCTTCCACTCACAGATGCTTTCCACACTTCACAGTGAGTCACAACCATTACGAATATCATGTGTTATGCTTTGGCCTATCCACCACTCCAGGAGTCTTTTCCAAGATGCTGGCAGTGATTACTGCACATCTCAAATCAGAGGGAGTAACATATGCTATCCATTGGAACATAGAACATCTGAACACTGTGGGCAACTGCAAGATTAGAGCTGCTTCAGAAGGAAATGGAGAGATATCGATGTGATATACTTGGACTGGCAGAGATGCGTTGGATGGGATCAGGAGAGATATGCGGTTGTGAAGTCATTTGGTCAGGAAACGAAACAAAGCATGAAGCAGGAGTTGGATTTCTTCTTAGCAAAACAGCTAGAAGAGCCTTATTAGGATACAAACCGTGCAAGAATGATGGTCATGTGATTCGAAGCAAAACCGTTCAACATCTCGGTCATTCAGCTGTATGCACCCACGTTGGACAGTATGGAGGAAGAGACTGAGCTATTTTATAAAGACTTGACAAAGACGGTGGAGGAGATACTGAAGAAAGATGTGTTGATCATGGGAGGAGATTGGAATGCGAAGGTTGGAACAGATAATGAAGGTTGGGAGAGAGTCATGGGAAGGTTTGGATATGGAGAAAGAAACGAACGAGGTGAGAAACTGTTAGAGTTTGCCACAGAGCATGAGAGGGTGATTTGCAACACCAGATTTCAACAAAAGGACTGTAGGAAGTGGACATGGTGATCGAATGACGGGAAGTCCAAGAACATGATAGAAATGATCTTGATAAGAAGAATATAGATATCAGTACAGCAGTGCCGAACTTTCCAAGGACTGGATATAGACTCAGACCACAGTCTAGTGATCGCAAACATTAAGATAAAACTCAAAAGAAAATGTAAGACACAGTTTAAGAAAAGAAGAGATGTGGTGAGGCTATGTGAGGAAGAAACAGGGAATACATACAGAACAGCGCTCGAAGAGAAGATTAAGAATATCACCACAGAGAAAGACCTAGATAAGAGTTGCAAGGGTAGCCATTGCTATAGAAGAGGCAATTGAACAGACTGTTGCAGAAGAAGAAAAAATCAATAAGAAGTGGATTACTCAGAAGACACTGAAGTTGGTTCAAGAGAAAAGAGCGTTGAAGATCAAAAGAGAGGTTTCTGAGATGGCAGAACAGCAATATAGGATGAAATGCAATGAGGTGAGGAAAACAGCCAGAAAGGACAAGGAGAAATGGTTAGAGGAGCAATGTGAAGATATTGAGAGGTATTAAGGCGAATGTAAGAGCGGGGAGGTGTATAAAACAATTAGGAATATTAATAGGAAATATCAACCGATGCAGATGGCGATCAAAGATGAGAATGAAGACGTGCTTATGAACAGGAAGAAGATTGTGCAGTGATGGATGAAATATTGCACTGATCTGTACAAAGCACAGTTGGACCCAAGTGTCTGAGAGAGTAATTGAAGAATTGAAAGACCTATCTCCCCCGAGCATCAAGAGCGAGACTGATATTTCAAAGGAGGAAGTAGAAAAAGCAGTGAAATGACTAAAGAACAACAAGAGCCCTGGAAATGATAAGATCACGGGAGAGATGATCAAATATGGCGGAGAAAGCATGATTCAGGAAATACACGGACTATGTAATATAGCATGGAAAGAAGGGAAGGCACCTAAGGAATGGACAAGATCTGTGCTAGTGACAATACCCAAGAAAGGAAGTACATTGGAGTGCTAGCCCTGCAGAACGATTGCCCGAATGAGTCATCTAGGTAAGGTGCTGATGATGATACTGACTCAGAGATTAAGATCGCAGATAGAAGAACATATAGCAGACGAGCAAGCAGGGTTCAGAAAAGATAGAAGTACCATACAGCAGATATTGGCACTAAGACTGATAGCAGAGAAAGCTCAACGAAAGAACAAAAATGTATACGCTTGCTTCATCGATTTTCAAAAGGCATTTGACAATATAGATCAGAAAGTGACTTGGGCGGTTTTGGAGTCAGACGGAGTGGATAGCAGACTAATACGGTTGTTGAAAGATATCAATGATAATGTGGAGGCAGCAGTGAGAACATGAGGGGTGTTGGGAAGTTGGTTTAAAACAAGTAGAGGTACGAGACAAGGAGATCCAATATCACCAAGTATCTTCATCACACATCTGGAGAGAGCGATGGACAAGATCAAGGAAGAGGTAGAAGGGATATCTGTGCACAGGAAAAGAATTAACAACTTGAGGTTTGCGGATGATATAGTTATCATTGAGGAAGATGAGGAGAAGCTAGCGAAAATGGTGCGGGTGTTAAATGAAGAAGGGAAGCGGTACGGGACTAATTAGGAACACTGATAAAACAAAAACAATGGTATTTGGAGATAAGGAAATAGGAAGGAAGATCAGTGTGGATGATATTGAACTAGAAAATGTAGAGAAGTTCGCATATCTGGGGAGCAGTGTAATGTATGAGCTAGACTGTAAGAAGGAAATAGTGACTAGAATAGTGAAAGCACGAGCGAGTTTGAAGGTGATGGATAAGATCTCGAAAAGCAAAGCAGTTAGTTTAAGAATGAAGCTGGGCATCTTGAAAACGTGTTCAGCAACATGTTGTACGGATGTGGGACATGGGTGATAACGAAAGATTCGAAAAGAAGAATATTGGCGTTCAAAAGGAGTTGTTATAGAAAGATTCAGAGAATAGGATGGATGCAGGTCACCAATGAGGAATTATATAGGAAGATACAGCCGAAAGAGAACCTGCTGCATACGATTATAAAACGTGAGCTACAACTATTTGGACATATAAAACGGAAGCTACAATTATTTGGACATAGTTGCAGAATGAACAATGAACGAAAAATCAAGACCCTAGTATTCGGCATAATGAATGGGTCAAATAGGAGAGGCAGACCCCACAGAGAATGGATAGATGATATAGTAGATTGGTGCAGAGCTAGTCTATGAAAACTAAGCCACTCTGCCCTGGATAGGGAAAGAGGGAAGGAAATATTGAGAGAGGCATCAGACGCCAACGGGCGCTGAGCCCATGGTTGATGATGATGATGATGATGATGAATATACCCTGCTTGGGACGATTACCTAATCAAGGGTTCCACCTGCAATGAGGCGCAAATAATAGTATAAAAAGTCATCGCCTTCTTGCCTGAGCTTACAAATGAACTTAAAAAACTGAAACCTTACCTACCCAACAATTTTAGCTCATAGGAGCACAGTTAGACTCTCGGTGGGCCAGAGCAATACTGCCCTAACACGTGTTCGAGACTCTCAATTCTCTCATTATCGTGGTTCAATTTAGCCCTTTTACTATCGTAAGGACATGCCTTGAAATTCTCAGCCACATTTCAGCCATGGCATAGGTAGTCAAGTTTAGCCAGGCTTCATAAGGGCTTCGTATACATCTGACTCACCATGATATGTACCCCATCTCAAGGCAATCTAAACAAGTCTTGTCACTTTTCCACCGTAAGTCCTGTCCTCCCTACAGTGGTGGACGCAACCTCAAAACATCATGCAAGTTGTTCCCTTTCAGCAGGAAACACCAAGGTGTACCATAATCACAGATGCTTCACTTGTGGGATGCGGATCGCGTCTCGGGAACCATACGATGTACGGCAAATGGTCATCACAGGAAGCTCATATGCACATTAGTAAGTTGGAACTGAGAGCAGTCAGCAATACTTGCCATCACATTTAATCAGTAATACAGAATACACATATCAGTAGACAACATGATGTGTATGTTCTACATAAACCGACAAGGTGAGGCGTGATTGTGTTCCCTCTGTACAGAAGCCATCAGATTTTGGATCTGATGCATCTACCACAATATCGTGCTGATGGTGGCTTATTTACTGGGATCCCTCAGCACGATGGTGAATGATTTCAGCTGTCATTTCTTCTAACAGCACAAGTGGACGATAAAGAAGGTGGTCATGCACAGGATATTCTGTAAATGGGAGCAACCCTAGGCTTATTGTTTCACTATATGATCAAATTGGAACTGCTATGAAGTTTGCTCCAAGGTTGGGCAAGACACCTCTCACATACACCTTCCTTGATACATCAAGTGCTCAGGAAGATATTGACAACTGGGCATGAGTAATTGTAATAGTGCCAACCTGGCAGAAACAAATTTGGTTCCCCTACCTTCATTTCCTGGCAATCTGCAGTCCCTCACTTCTTCCTGATTATCTGGATCTCCTCTCCCAACATCACCATCAAACAATACATGTGAATCTAATGCTATTTCACTTCAAGGCTTGGTTACTCCATGGATCCACCATAGTGAAGAAAGTTGCTCAGACAGAGTGAAACATGCTGGTGACCAGTCGCCGTGCCACTACCACAATAATTTGCCTGTAAAAATGGAAACTATTCTCAGCATTATGCCATCAGTGGCAACTGACAGTACCTACCACAGCACCTCTCCCTGTCATCCTGAATACCTACTGACTCTCAAAGACTCAGATGTGTCACTCAGCTTCCTCAGGGTGCACATAGCTGCTGTTCTGGCCTTTCATGATCCAATTGAACGTTCATCAATTTTTGCTCATCCGACTACGAAACAATACTTGACAGGAATGCAAAATACATTCCTTGACCTAAGGGATCACACACCACCTTGGGACATCAACTGTGTACTCAAGAGCCTCCTTTGAGTCTGTAGCTTCATGCTGTCTCCTCCATGTGTCTGTGAAGGTAGCATTTCTTGTTGCAATCACACCAGCCTGATGTGTGGGGAAAATAGCAGCCCTCATGGCAGACCCCCACTGCCATGGCTACCAACGACACAGTTACACTGAGACCAGACTACCAGTTGCTGCCCAAAGTGGTATCCCTTTTCCACATAAAAAGCTCATTCACTTACCAACATTTTTTCTACAAACCACAAGAGAATGCACTTCAGATAGCACTCCACATTCTCAGTTTCTGATGGGGCCTTGACCTTCAATCTAAAAAGGACAAAACCATGTTGTAAGTCCACTAGGCTTTTTCTCTCCATAGCTGAATGCTCCAAAGGTGAAGCAATCTTGGCCCAACATCTTTCCAAATGGATCTCAATGTATACATACCTGCTGCACACCAAGACACCACCGTAGATAACTGCATACTGCACAATAGCAATAGCCACATCAACCACATTCCTTAAAGATGTTCCCCTGCAAGACATGCAGGGCAGTGACGTGGTCTTCTGAGCCCACCTTTGCAAGCCATTATGAATGGGCCCATCTGCACGTCTTCAGTTGAACATGCGCATCCTCTCCTCAGTGTCTCAATCACAAGTTCAGAACCCACTGCTTTTTATCACCCACAGTGGAACACCCACAGGGGCATCACTCAGAGAAGACGAGGGCTTTATCTTTTGCAAGGGTTCTACGAGATGTGTGTCCCATGGGTGCTCCACCTCCCTTCCTCCTCCCCTCTGCTTTAGAGTTCTACTTATGGAATTGCGTGATAGAGAAGGAATGGAGAGATCTATGCCACACGTGCAGTCAGTGGGTGCCAGTGACAAAACAAGGTGCTAACTATGCATGCATGATGTGGCTTGACACTGCTAATGAAAAACCTCCAATTGCTGGTGCAAGGACACACCGACAGAGTGGACCACCCTTAGGGACACACATCTTGAAGAATCCTTGTTATTACACAAGGTGAGTAACTTCCTTTTTCTTCACAAAGTACAGAAAATATCAAAAGGATTCAGAAACAAAATGCAGGATATTTTTAACGATAAAAAACTCGGGAATATTTAGTGTACTCTGCTCCTTTTTGTTGGAGAATTGGAGAGAGGCATAGGAATAAGAGCCATCTCACTTGGAACTGCTTTTTGAAATTGTGTTCAAAAGCATACTGAACTGCTTCCAAATACTGTCTTGTCAATCAATGTGAATAGGTATCAAAACTAATTTCAGATAAGGATTTGCAAAGAATTGTTGGTGTCAAAGACTCTCTCAGCAGAGACTGACTCAGTAGGTATGGAAGGACAGGAGTCCTCCACCTGTTTCCTGGTTGAAGCATAGGCTAAGAGGGTTTTTTAGAAAACTTTCTGCAGACATCTTGAAAAATTGTCTCTGCTGGAAACCAAACTACCTTTGGAAGAAGTTCAGTAGTTCTTTAGGCCAGAGTCATGTGTAAAATACATTTTAATTTGACTTGGCCTACCAAGAACAGCTTCACTGCTGTTTAAATGGACTTCATTGTTTGTCTAAATGCCATTAAGACTGTCCTCTGCAAACAAGAATGTAGCCTGCATGATAATTTGAAAATCTTGCTGTAATCCTTGCCTTTATCAGATGATTTGTAGCCTAAGTGGGGATTTGTGAATCTTTTATTGTAGAAGAAAAGCTAAAGTGTATGCTCCAGGAAGAAATTACATTTGTAACAGCCTTATTCATACTGTAGACAGTAAAATTAAATAACAGTTTTTCTCCTTTTGCAGTTGTGTGATTGGAGAAGCAGCCTAGTGTTGGATAGAACTTCCGCACAAAATGTTCTCTTCCAGAATTTAGAATTTTATCGTCTTGGAATTATTTTGGACCCTATGTATATTCTACTGTGGGTATACATATGTTCTATGCTCCTGAAACTAGAAGATTTTTGCTAGTAGGTTGCCTGTATGGTCTTCTGCTTGTGCTTAGAACCAAGGACAGAGGGTATAGTGAAGACCAAACACCTCTGCAGTTTCTTTTTCCTGTGTTCTGAGCTGGAACCCTTCAAGATCTGTGGCATTTGCTACTTTCTTCAGTATTTTATCTGTACATAATTGTAAACCATATTTTGCATTACTTCTAGATAGTTCAGTAGTGACTAGCAAGCCAGGAAAATTTTAGGACTTGGAGAAGCTCATTTTCCCCTACTTCAGGTAACTAGTATGCTCAAGATCCCAAGAGGCAAGAACTGTTTCATGCTCCTGGCCTCCTTGTCCAGCAGTGTTCATCTAAAGCTTCTTTGCTCTTTTGGGCAATCTTATAGCTCCTTAAAATACAGCATATGCTGATCCTTCCCCTCTGATCTTGCCAAGCCTGTGAGACTATGCTTTAAAATTCTTTTATGAATTCTACAACATATCTTCAGCCTGACCCAGGCTGAACAGTCCCCAAACAGTGGTCAGAGATGCTAAGGACCATACCTCCAAGCATGATGGTCTCTAGTTCCAGGGCTATAGACTTCTGGAGATATTTTCATAACAGATGACAGATCACCTCTCCTGCCCCACCCCTGCCCTAGGTCTTCTTCCAAGAAGATGAGCTCTTCCCTGATATTGTCCAAGTCAAGTGAAGCTTCATATCCTGGTTCAGGAGGCTCAGGAGCATATAAGGGACAGAATCTTCCATCAACTAGAAATTACACCAGATAGCTCTAAGATCAGCATGTTTGTAGGAGCAGGACCATCTGTGGTACCAACAAAAGAGAGGGCCTCTTATCAGTGCTACCATTGCGCTCTGAAAACTAGTCAACTGCCACCAAAGTCTCTGAGCAGACAAACTCCACCTATACAGGACAGGAGTGCCTGGCACCTCTCCACATCTGGGGTAGAGATACTAACCCTGAGGATATCATCCTCCTCCTTGGAGTTGTCAGTACTCTCATGTCTGGTCTTGACAAGAGTGACCCTGACACCACCAGTCCAGACAAGGTATGAAAGAGGGGGAGTAGTTCTCCAGCACCTTCTACCAGTCATGGCATCGCAAGACAACCTACCCATTTCTTTTCCGGGCATGAGTGAGAGAGCACCATGACCCTCACCAAAGTGGAAGGTTAGCCCAGTTAGAGGATCCAGAGTCTCCAGGGTTCCACATTGTTAAAGAACAGTGGACCCACATTGTTACCAGTAGTTCCCTGTGCTTTTAGGCCTCAATCATCATTTGATCCTTTTTATTGAGATCATGAGACTCAAACACACGCTATCATGAGATGAGATGATTGTATGGGGAATCATGTATCCCTCTTCTTACAGAGAGGTATTAGAATCCCCTCAGGAACTAATGGAGGAAGTGGAAGACCCAGAACAGACTGTCACCTTGAACCCTGGATGGTTACATGCATTTCAAAGACCTGTTGAGTAGGGTCTCTGATACATTACAAATCCCTATGAAGGAAATGCAAGAACCCCCATACAAACTTAGCAGTCTACCAAGTGCAGGGCCTAACAGTGTGTTATTCCTGGAAATCACCAACATGGTTTGGCATGCTTTGTCTCCTCCAAAAAGGATAGAAGAGGTTTGACACATGCTCCCTCCACTCCAAAAAGGACAGAAAGAACTGGGTTTGGTTTGTTTTTGTTTGTTTGTTTGTATTTTTTTTAAATGCAAGCTGCCACGATCTACTTAATGGTCCAAATGGTCATTGAAAGAAGCAAGTAACATCAGCCAAAATCCACCACTTCCAATAAGGTGGATGAACATTTGGACCTACTTGGAAAGACAGCTCTTTTATTTTTTAACATTAGACAGCCTTCGGTTATCCACCTGTGATTGTGTCAGTTACTCCATGTTTGTAATGCAGTTGGTATTCATAAAGCATCATGGCGTCAGTCCCCTGGGTTTCCCAGGCAATTCCAATTTACAGTATAGGATTTTTCCAACAAGTAACAGCCTGTTTAGTGAGAAGACAGATGATTCATTGCACTCATTGAAGCGTTCCAGGGAAACTCTCCACTTACAGGGAATCTACATTCCAGTGCCAAGGAGGAAATTCCAAAGGCAGCAACTGTATAGGCTAGCTTTTTATAATCAGAGAGTCTATGGACCATCCAAAAAACTACAGAGGAAGAAGCTGAGCAAGCACAATATTCTTCTGTCTTCCAGTCCAAACCTCCCACTAAGACACATTTTTTATGATATTTTTGAAAGTGGCAAATTACATCAGATAGCGTGTCTGTCTGTCCAACGTGTTGGCTATCTAACTTGTTTTTCCCAGGTTTGGCAGATAATGATAGGCAAATGGGCTCTCAATATCATTCTTACCAGCTACATCAAAGAGTTTCTTTCCCTTCCATCACCAAAACTCCTTTAGGAACCATTCTTGCTCATGAGTGTTATTTCAAGAACTAAATTCCATCCTTTTGTTAAGGAGCCATAAAGCTGGTGTCCACTCAACACTATGGAAGAGATTTCTTCGAAATAGTTTTTCATCCACAAAAAAGAAGGGATGATGAAGACCCCATCTTAGATTTCAAACAGCTCGATGTCTTCATCTGGTGATTGAGGTTCCCTAGCTTTAATAATGAACACTTTCACTGAATAGACATGACTGGATTGCTACTCGTAATACAAAAAAAGCCTACATTTACCCCTCACACAGAAGGCTTCACAGTAGGTGTGAACCACTCTGCGTGTGGGGGTACCCCACTTCAGATCTGCAGTAGTGCTGCGATTATCCAAAAAGGTACAGTAACTCATGGCAGGTCACTTCTTATGCCAAGAATCATCAATTTTCCTCTAGCTCAATGATAAGAAATCTCATCAGGAGATACAGACCTCATCCCTGCTCAGTCATCTACATTCATTGGGAATTCACACAAGCACAGAAAAGTGCATTTTAATTTTCATGCAGGTGGTTGAGTTCACTGGGACAACACTGGTCTCAGTGCCAAAGCATACCTGTTGTGGAACAGATTCTGATCCATGAGGGAAGTTGTCACTCAGCTCTGGCTGAGTCCACAGACATCCCATCTGTTCATATCTCATCATACTAAGTTAACTGTATGATACCTTTTCTGAGACTTTGCCTTCATTACCTCCAGATTAGGGTTTAGACTGTTTATTTAGAACAAGCACGGTATGGACAAACTTGTCTGTCGGCCCTCCTCCTCCCTGCCCCGAGTTAAGCTTTTCTAGCCTAGTTGGAGAAAAGGGAGTAAGTGTGTGTGGAGCAGGGGCCTCTTCATTTCCTTCCCTCCCTCCCACCTTCCCAAAGACTTTAATCCTGGGTGTCACATTCTTAGGACTCCAACAGAGTTCAGAATGCATGAGCCTCCTAAACTCACATGCACTCTGTGAGACCTGCAAGTGATTCCTATGAACTCTGCATGTTGTAATGGTGTCAGACCACATGACCAGTGTTCTACATCAACAGTGTTCCTGTGTATAAAAACTGGCAATCTTTGGAACTTTTGTTTTCACCAGCAGGTCACTCTGCCACTAGTGCACTTCCTGTGGATACATATCTTCCTGACAGCCTCAGAAGACATATTTCCAAAGGACCACAAATGGCAGCTATGCATTTCTGTGGAACAGTGCATATTTTGTCAGTGTAAATCTCTGTCTTCAGCTCTCTGCATTTTGAGAGAACAGAAAACACACAATCAACACAGTGTCCAGAAGAGATGTGCTTTTAGTTCCTTGGTCAGAATAGCTGACCTACCACTTCCTGCCCATTCGCTTTTCTGAGGAAGACCAAGCAAGATGAATTGGTAAGTATCCTGATTGCTCCCCTGTAGCTTAGACAATTTGGGGGGTGCCCAGCATTCCTCAGATATCAGGATGTCTATGTAACAGTATCCAGTCTTCGCTGGACCTCTTGACTCTCTGAATAAGTTCAAGGTCAGGAATCCTAATCCATCTTCCTACCACCTGACAGCCTGATATCATCTATTTCAGTGGGTATTACTGAACCTGGAAGGAACATATTTGGGAGCGGTTCAGGCTACCCTCAGCAATAATAGAAGTAGTTCACAAAAAGTGCTACACAGCCAAATAAAAAAAGTTCTCAGTCTGGTCTCAGCATCACCAGATAACACGAAAGAACACTGATAAGCCTCACCATATTAAGTATCTTCTTTCCTTAGACACATCAGGTCTTTTTCTTAGTTCCCTGCGGCTATACTTAGCAGCTATTAACTCTTGTCATCCTCCAGCTGACAGCCGTTTGATTTTTACTCAGCTTGATACTATATGATTTCTGAAAGGTATGATTATTAGAACCTTTCTTCTGTGATAAAACCCACTCTGTCATGGCACCTCTGTTCTTCTCAGCGTTAACAAGATATCCCTTCGAACATCTGGCCTCATGCTCTTTATCCCACCTGTCTGATCTATGAAGGTTGCCATCACCTCAAAAGACTGGGTGAGCTGGGCACCTTGTGTCTGATCTTCTGTGTACAGTGTCCATAAGGACAAAGTGTTAACAGGAGTGTTGTGAGAAAGAAACAAGAAGTAATTCTTCCACTCTATCCTACACTGATTAGGCTTCAGTTGGAGTATCATGTCCAGTTCAGGGTACCACATCTGGAGAAATTGGAGAGGGTCCAGAGAAGAGCAACAAACATGATTAAAGGTCTAGTAAAAGTGACCTCTGAGGAAAGACTGAAAGAACTGGGATTGTTTACCCGGCAAAAGAGAAGACTGAGAGTGGACATGATAACATCTTTTTAAGTACCTAAGAAGGAGTTACAGTGAGGAGAGAGAGAAACTATTCTCTTTAAACTCTGATGATAGGACTAGAAGCAAGGCTTAAATTGCAGCAAGAAAAATTTAGGCTGGATATTAGAAAAACACTTCTTAGCTGTCAGTGTGGTTAAACACTGAAATAAGTTACCTAGGGAAGTTTTGGAGTCTCTATCATTGGAAATATTTAAGAGCAGGTTGGCTAGGCATCTTTTGGGGATGTTCTAGATGGCACTTGGTTCTGCCAAGTTAGATGACACGAGTTGATGACCTTTTGAGGTCCCTTCCAGTTCTGGTAGTCTATGATTTTATGGAAGTTTCTCTTAAGAGGTCACCATAAAAATACTCTCATGGTAATCTCAGACTTTCATCAGAATCAGAAAGTTTACATACCTGTCGTCTTCTCTAAAGCATGCATTTTATTGTCTGGTTATTTATAAAGCTTTGGCATGCTCCATGAAGAACAAAATCTTTTAAGAAATTGCCTAGATTCTTTATCTTTTTTGCTGAACAGATGGGAAGTGATCTCTTCTCAGAGAGTTAAAATGGATTTTGGTCTGCATCATGTCACAAATTGAGAAACACCTCTGTGAGTGGTGAAATTGCTTTTGACTAGGGCCAAGGCTACACTGATATTCTGACTTTGAGACCTTCCTCTCAGCAAAATCTCTGAAGCAGCAAGATGAAACTGAATCAATACCTTCATGAATCATTACACCCCAGTGTAAGTTTCCACACCTAATGCAAATTTCAACACAGTAGTCCTCCAGTTACCACCACCATGCATGTCCTTGCACCTTCCCATGTCATTGAATACTGCTTGTCAGTAACCCACTGCAGAATACACATAGGCTACATCTACATGGAACCGTGCTGACACTAGCGTGATGCAAAAGATGGGTCTCAAAAGTGCAAATAGCATATTCATGTGGCTAATTTGCATAGTTACATGAGATCGCCCTGCTGCCAGCAGAAAACAAGGCATGTAGACGTGGTTCTGCCAGCAAAACCCTCTTTGTCAGCAGCCCCTTATGCCTGTAAAATATGAGGGATAAGGGGCTGCCAACAAAGAAGGTTTTTGCTGGCAGAATCAGGTCTACAAGGCTTGTTTTCTGCCAGCAGTAGCTTCTGCTGGCATGGCAATCTTGCACAACTATGCAAATTACCAATATGAATGTGCAAAGGAGTGGACATTTGCATTTTCAAGATACCTCCCTTGCATCTTGCCACCAGCAGCAAAGCTCCATGTAGACGTAGCCATAGTGTATTCACTTGAAGAAGAATACTCTCCAAGAAGAAAGAGGAGTTACTTACCTGGTACAATAACTGATGTTCCTTGAGATGTTGTCCCTGTCTGTGTTCCACTCCTGCACCTCTGTTTCAGGTGTTTATATATAATTTATGATAGGGAAGGAATTTATGATTTATGTTTATATATAATTTATGATAGGGAACTCCTTGCCGGAGGAGGCTGTGAAGGCCAGCACTCTAACAGAGTTTAAAAAAGAGCTTGATAAATTTTTGGAGGTTAGGTCCATAAATGGCTATTAGCCAAGGGTATAGTATGGTGCCCCTAGCCTTTAGTCAAAGGCTGGAGACAGATGGCAGGAGACAAATGGCTTGATCATTGTCTTTGGTTCACCTCTTCTGGGGCACCTGGCACTGGCCACTGTCGGCAGACAGGATACTGGGCTGGATGGACCTTTGGTCTGACCCAGTATGGCCGTTCATTCTTATGTTGTTAATTGGAGATGTGGTTGGTCTACACCTTATGTCCTTAGTGTGGGGTATGTGCAAAGCTGTGGAGATGTGAACCAGTGGCCACCGCTTGCAAAAATATTCATGGTCTCACTTGCATGAGTCCATGTGTGCTCAAAGTGGAATAGAGAAATGGCTGCATATCTCAAAAAATTCTAGTTACTGTGCAACTTCTCTTTCTACAGATGGGAGCAGAAGGGCAGGTGTGTTGGAGAAAAATTGTATCCGGAAGAAAGGTGTTAAACATAGTCTTTCCGCATAATTTCTTAAATTGTAGTCTTTAAAATGTCTGGATCCATGGTGACAGAGATAAGCTCAGGGAAAAGTCCATTTACACACAATATTACCGTAGTGCTTTCCACACCATTGTTAAGGATCATAAAAAGACCTGTGTTGGTAGGATTATACATGTTTATCATACCATGAAGAGATGAATTTTATACAGTAACTGGCAGAGAATCCATTTATATCTATTAAAACTCAAGGTGAGGAATCATTTTTTCTAACTCCACATCTGCAAAAATACTTAAATGTTGTAGTACTGATGATGTGATGGTTATTTGATTGACAATGTCAGTCTTAGTGAGTGGCAAGATGTTGCATATGTGCTGTGTCAGCCTTCCAAATACCAGTAATGTATGTTTGCACATTTTTCTAGGTCATCCAGAAATTGTTAGAGGAGAAACTGAGTGCCCTGCAGTGTGCTGTGTTTGACAAGACTTTGGCAGATCTGAAAACACGAGTAGAGAAGATAGAATGTAGCAAGAGGCATAAAACTGTGCTTACTGAACTACAGGTACTTAAGTGTTTTACGTGACAGTATGAAAACAAGTTACTGGTAAGCTTGTAGCAGCAAGCAATTCGTTATGAAGAAAATAAATCCTTCATTTTGACAAGCTAATATTTCAGCCATTAGTGAATAACTTTGCTCTGCTACTGTCTCAGACATTCTTCAGATAAATGTCCTGCATGGAAATAGGTCTCATTTGTGATCACGTAGAGTAGCTATTAATCTGTTTAAAAATATGGGGGCACATATGCAAAAGAAAGCTGATGTTGGTAGAACTCTTAATTGAAGAAACAGCTCTAAATATACTGGTTCTTGTTCAGCTCCCAGGCAAATTGCAGAATTCTTGCGCAACAGAGAGAGATGTGCTTCCTGTGTTAAACAAAGGTGTGATGATGTTGTGTGTATATTTTGAGTAGTGCCAGCCTGTTCTCAGAAAGTAAAGAATTTTCCATACCTGAGCCTCCTGCATACATATTCATTAGAATTCTTGACTTGAGCCTTACACAGACTGTTCTCTCTATAGCACCTATGGCATTTTCAATATACCCATCTTCACGATAATGAAGCACCAACCTATGTAATACATCTCTGAAATTGAAAACGTATGTGACCAGTGAATATTCTGATGTTATCGTACTTCATTTTAAGTGTATCTCCTGGTGCGTTTGCGTAAAGCCTAGCACAATATGAAGCAAATCCACAATTGAGACTCTTCGGTGCAACTGCAACATACAGGCTGCAGTCTGAATGCCATATGTTAATTCTTCCTTGTTATCTTGTAAAAATATGGAAAAGGTGGGAGTGTTTGAGGGAGCAAGGCTTTTTACATCAGAATTTCCCAAATCATCATTTGTGGTGCTTGCTGTTGGACGGCTGGTCTTATGGGGATGGCTCCTTGCTTCATTTAGTTTTTTAACTTTTTTTATTGGAAAGATGAGCCTGGATGTCTATCAAAGAAGCTGGAAGTGAGGAGGAGGTGGCAGTGTAGCTGTCTGTGCAAAGGCCTGTTGCTTTTTAGGAGCAGAAGAGCATTACTGGTGCCACCAGAAGTAGCCAGCTGTGGAAGCAGCGATCTGGAAAGGATCAGGGTCTGCCAATGGATAAAGAAAAGCAGAGGGAATGGGCTCTAGGTGTATGTCCAGAGAAGGAGATAAATTTCTGCAAAGTATTTGAGAAGATAAAGGAACCTGGAATCTGGGCAACATATGCAGGGGAAAGAAGAAACTCAAATGGGGAATAAGTAAGAGAGGGCAGAATAAGTGGGACAGAGATGAAGCTGTGATGGAGTGGGGGGAGTGCATGTGTGAGTCAGGCTGGATGTCTGAGGCAAGCAGCAGCTCCCAGTGGCTAAGGATGACCCTGGGGCTACAACTGGCAGGTAACACCTCTGCCTGAACAAAGAGCAGGGAGGAGCTGAGCTGGGTTTTGAATCGGGGCCGGCAGTTAGAGGCTAGGAAAAGGGAGAGCTGGAAGGCAGCCAGCCTGAGGAGGCGGAAACCCACACCCCAGAGGGGCACCTCTCGCGGTCTTCCCCCCAGGACGGGTTGGAAGGACTGTCTCTGGCTGCTGTACTGTCGTTTCTGTGAGAAACTGGGCTTCTGTTGCCTAATAAACCTTCTGTTGTACCTGCTGAGTGAGAGTCTCTCCTGCCAGTGGACGGGATGCAGTGCAGGGGGACCCCTGAACTCCATCACACTGGTGTCAGCAGTGGGATGCACTGCACCCATGGATGAGCTCCCAGCAGTGGCTGACTGAGCACCAGAGAAGGAAGGAGTCTCACAAGAGCCAGAGGGGGAACAGAGCCATTCCTGCAGCTGCTGCTGGTGAGTGGATACCCTGGGAGATAGCGGGGAGATGGATTATACCCAACTCCTGAAGGCAGAGCTAGCGGGGCTGTGCAGAGAGAGGGGCCTGACCGTGGGGAAGGTGACCAAGGCTCAGCTGATTGCCCAGCTGGAAGAGAATGACTGATCTGGGGGGGCAGAGCCTGTCCCGGCAGAAAGTGGCTGGTCAGCCTCGGGAAGCGGTTCGGATTCTCCGACAGGAGCAGGGGCTCGACGCCGTCAGACAGACGCGGTGCCCGCCAGGTCGCGCTCAGCTAGCGGTGGTCCATCGCGGGCAGAGTCCCCCGCCGCAGAGCTGCGACGGCTGGAACTCGAGGTGAAATTAAAGGAACTGGAAGCCCAGGAACGGCAGAGGGAACATGAGCGCCAGGAACGGCAGAGGGAACACGAGCGCCAGGAACAGGAAAGAGAGCGTGAGCACGAGTGCCAGCTACAAGAGAGACAGCGGGAGGAGAGAGAGCGAGAGCGGGAGCATGAGCGAACCATGGCAGAGGCGAGACGCCAAGAGGCCCCAGCTGCGGTAAGCGGGGAGAGGGCCAGACGGATCGGGGTGGCCAGTCACTTGGAGACGCGTGTGCTGGCCCAGTGTCAGGACCCAGGGGACATGGACGAGTTCCTTACTGCCTTTGAGCGAGCCTGTGAGTTGCATGAGGTTCCCCCAGATGAGTGGCTCCGGCACCTCACCCCCTTGCTGGGCCAGAAGGCCGCAGCGATGCTCAGCCGGCTGGAGGGGCTGCAGCCTGGGGACTATGAACGGTTCAAACAGGCCCTGCTGCATAAGTTCGGGCTGACTCGGGAGATGTACAAAAAGAAGTTCCAGGAGGCACAGAAGAGGCCAGAGGAAACCCATGTAGATACAACCGCCCACCTGAAGCAATACTACCAGAAGTGGGCATTCGGAATGGGAGTCCAGTCCGTAGAGGACCTGATCGAGCTGGCGGTCGTGGAGCGATTCTACGAGATGTGCGCACCTGACCTGAGGGTGTGGCGTGTGGACCGGAAGCCAGGGGACTCTCACGATGCAGGGAAACTGGCAGATGATTTCACAAACAGCCGGGCCAGGTTTGAAAGTGAGCCCCACAAAGAGAGGGAGTCCCGGAGGGAGAGGGAGTACCGGAGAGACCGAGAATCTCGGAGAGACTGGTCCCTGACTGTACGACAGAGGGGACCACTTCTTGGGCAAGCCCAGGAAAGAGGGGCCAGCCACCCACCCCCCAGAGAGCCAAACAGAGCCCAGACAGAGCAGCCGGCCCGAGGGACACAACAAGACCCAGGCTGTTATCGCTGTGGGCGAAAGGGGCATAGAGCAGCCCAGTGCCCCAGGCTCCCAGACAGGTTGAGCAGGCCGGGGGGTCATGGAGTCAACTGGGTGGGGTCCCAGAAGCCAGAGGGGCTGGCGGCCAAGGCGGGTGGTGCTGACAATGGGCACTCGGATTGGGCCGAGTCCGCCCCACAGACCAGCTCCTCAGGGGGACCAAATGCTCAGAGGTCAGTTTACAGAGTAGGGGCGGCACTACCTCTGTGGAGCAAGTGCCTCAAACACCTCGAGGTAGACGGGAGAAAGGTCACGGGGTTCTGGGACACAGGCGCTGACGTGATGCTGGCCCGACCCGGGGTGGTGGCACCGGGCTGCATGATACCCGATTCCCACCTGACGATAACAGGAATTGATGGGACCCCTTTCAAGGTGCCCATGGTGAGGGTGCACCTGAAATGGGGGAAGAAGGAAGGCCCCAAGGAGGTGGGCGTGCACAGCCATTTGCCGGCGGATGTACTGATGGGGGCTGACCTGGAGAACTGGCAAGGTGAACGCCCTCGTGCCCTGGTCCTGACCCGTAGCCAAAGAAAACGAGGGGTGCGCTCCCCAGATTCAGGGGTACAGGCCCAGCCAAAGTCACAGGAGCCACAGGGGCCAACCCTGAGAGAAAGGGGGCCCCCAAAAACCAGATCTCTCAGGCCAGGGGTGCTGGAGCCAGGCAGGGATGGGGAAGTAGCATCCGCTCCTGCCCGAGCGGAAGAATTCCAGGCAGAGCAGCAGAGAGACCCCTCCTTGCAGAAGCTGAGGGAACTGGCCAGTCTCAGCCCAGCTCCACAGCTGGGGGAGGGCTGCAGGGAGAGATTCCTGTGGGAAAAGGGATTCCTGTACCGGGAATGGGCTCCCAGACGCAAAGCGGAGCCATGGAAGGTCCAGAGGCAACTGGTGGTTCCCCAAAAGTACCGGCGCAAGCTGCTGTACCTAGCCCATGATGTCCCGCTCGCAGGACACCAGGGGACCCACCGCACCAGGAGAAGGTTGTTACAGAACTTTTTCTGGCCAGGGATCTTTGCAGCTGTCCGTCTGCATTGCCTGTCCTGCGATCCCTGCCAGAGGGTGGTGAAGAGCCGGGACAAGGGGAAAGCTGCCCTGAGGCCACTGCCCATCATAGAGGAGCCTTTCCAGAAAGTGGCTATAGACATAGTGGGCCCCTTCAGCAAGGCAACGTGTTCGGGGAAGAAATATATTTTGGTAGTGGTAGATTTTGCCACGCGATACCCAGAAGCAGTGGCCTTGACCTCTATCGACGCTGACACCATGGCAGATGCACTGCTGTCCATTTTCAGCAGAGTGGGGTTCCCCAAGGAGGTCCTCACAGATCAGGGGTCCAACTTCATGTCGGCCATACTGCAAAGCTTGTGTGACAAGTGTGGGGTCCGGCACACCTGGGCCACAGCCGACCACCCGCAGACCAATGGGCTGGTGGAGAGGTTCAATGGGACTCTGAAGCAGGTGCTGAGAACCTTCATGAATCAATACCCCCATGACTGGGACAAGTACTTACCCCACCTGCTGTTTGCATACAGGGAGGTGCCCCAGGAATCCACGGGGTTCTCCCCGTTTGAGCTGCTGTACGGAAGGAGGGTACAGGGACCCTTGGACTTGCTCAGAGAAGAGTGGGAGGGGACAGCCTCTCCTGAAGGGGAGTCAGTGGTACAGTATGTACTGACCTTCCGGGAAAAACTCACCGAGCTCATGGGCCTGGCCAGGGAGAACCTCTCCATGGCCCAAAGGAAGCAAAAGGTCTGGTATGACCGTAACGCCAGGGCCCGAGCCTATGCCACCGGGGATCAAGTGATGGTCCTTGTACCTGTGCGGCGGAACAAGCTGCAAGCAGCCTGGGATGGGCCCTTCAGGGTTGTCAAACAGCTAAATGACGTGAATTATGTGGTGGAACTGTCGAACCGGGCCCACAGCCACCAGGTCTATCATGTGAACATGATGAAACCTTACTGGGACAGACAGAACTTGGTGCTGGCCGTGTGCAGACACTGGGAGGGGCAGGGGGATGATCCCTTGATGGATTTACTCACAAGGACTGGAGCCGGCTCCTTGCTGGAGTCTATTCCCCTCTCAGACCAGCTGACCCCTGCCCAGCAGACGGAGATCAAGGAGGTGCTGCATTCGCATCAACAGCTGTTCTCGGACAGACCCGGACGCACTGACCTGGCTGTCCACCGAATAGAGACAGGCACCCACGCCCCTATCAAGTGTGTGCCATTCAGAGCCACAGGGAGGACGGCTCAGGACATAGAGCAGGAGGTTGAAGACATGCTGGCTCTGGGGGTGATCCAACCCTCGTCCAGCCCCTGGGCCTCTCCCATGGTGTTAGTCCCTAAAAAAGATGGGTCTGTTTGGTTTTGTGTGGACTATCGCAAGCTTAACGCCATCACTGTATCGGACGCCTACCCCATGCCCAGGCCTGATGACCTTTTAGACAAGCTGGGGGGAGCCCGTTACCTCACCACCATAGACCTCACCAAGGGGTACTGGCAAGTGCCATTAGACCAAGATGCCCGGCTGAAGTCGGCTTTCATCACTCCTGTGGGTCTCTACGAGTTCCAGGTCCTGCCCTTTGGCCTCAAGGGGGCACCCGCTACCTTCCAGCGTCTGGTGGACCAGCTACTGAAAGGGATGGAGAGCTTTGCCCTGGTTTACATGGACGACATTTGCATCTTCAGCCAGACGTGGGAGGACCATGTGTCCCAACTCAAGCAGGTGCTGGACCAACTCCAGAAGGCCGGTCTGACTATCAAGGCAGGGAAGTGCAAGGTGGGAATGGCTGAGGTGACCTACCTGGGCCACAAGGTGGGCAGCGGCTGCTTAAAGCCAGAGCCAGCTAAAGTGGAGGCTGTCAGAGATTGGCCAACACCCCAGACTAAGAAACAGGTCCAGGCCTTCATTGGGATGGCGGGGTACTACTGGAGGTTTGTGCCCCACTTTAGCTCCATCGCAGCCCCCCTCACGGAGCTGTGTAAAAAGGGAAAGCCTGACAAGGTGATCTGGACAGAGCAGTGCCAAGAGGCCCTCTGCGCGCTGAAGGAGGCTCTGGTCAGGGCCCCAGTGCTGGCAAATCCAGACTTCAACAAGCCCTTCCTGGTGTTCACCGATGCCTCAGACGTGGGGCTGGGAGCGGTGCTAATGCAGGTGAATGACAAAGGGGAGAAACACCCCATCGTGTACCTGAGTAAGAAGCTGCTGCCCCGGGAGCAGAACTACGCAGCCATAGAGAAGGAATGTCTGGCCATGATGTGGGCGCTGGGGAAGCTGCAGCCATACCTGTTTGGACGGCGTTTCACCGTGTACACCGATCACTCACCCCTGACCTGGCTGCATCACATGAAAGGGGCCAACGCCAAGCTCCTGCGGTGGAGTCTGCTCCTGCAGGACCACGACATGGAGGTGGTCCACGTCAAGGGGAACAACAACACCATAGCTGATGCCCTGTCACGCAGGGAGGGCCCCAAACTTCCCCAGGTCACTGGCTAAGTGACCCCACTCAGTTCGGTCTGGAAGGGGGGAGAGATGTGATGGAGTGGGGGGAGTGCATGTGTGAGTCAGGCTGGATGTCTGAGGCAAGCAGCAGCTCCCAGTGGCTAAGGATGACCCTGGGGCTACAACTGGCAGGTAACACCTCTGCCTGAACAAAGAGCAGGGAGCAGCTGAGCTGGGTTTTGAATCGGGGGTGGCAGTTAGAGGCTAGGAAAAGGGAGAGCTGGAAGGCAGCCAGCCTGAGGAGGCGGAAACCCACACCCCAGAGGGGCACCCCTCGGGGTCTTCCCCCCAGGACGGGTTGGAAGGACTGTCTCTGGCTGCTGTACTGTCGCTTCTGTGAGAAACTGGGCTTCTGTTGCCTAATAAACCTGTTGTACCTGCTGAGTGAGAGTCTCTCCTGCCAGCGGACGGGGTGCAGTGCAGGGAGACCCCTGAACTCCATCACAGAAGCCAAGAGCAGAAAGGGAAAGTATGATTTTTTTCTAAATGATAATCTGTGAGACATTAAATATTTTCCCAGTATTGCTTCAGTTGCTGCAGGGTTATTGCCTCATTACTACTTGTAAGGGACAGTAGCATGTGTGATTTCTAGAGGGAAGATGGTTGCAACTAACTTTTTTCAAAATGTGATTTATCTTTTAAATAGTGTGACTTTCTCTCTTGCTCACGCACACTTCCTTTTCCTTTCTGGAGAGTACTAGTTGCAGGTTGTGCTATGGTTCATGGGAAAGATTGTTATAGGCTGGGGACTGACTGATTAAGCAGCAGTACAGCGGAAATGGACCTAGGTGTTGTGGTGGATGAAAGGCTGGATATGAGTAAACAGTGTGCCCTTGTAGCCAGGAAGGCTAGTGGCATACAAGGGTGCATAAGGAGGAGCATTTCGAGCAGATCTAGAGAAGTGGTTGTTCCCCTCTATTCAGCACTGGTGAGGCCACATCTGGAATACTGTATCCAGTTTTGGGGCCCCCAGTATAAAAAGGATGTGAATGTGCTGGAGCAGGTTCAGCGAAGGGTAACAAAAATGATTAAGGGTCTGGAGCACAAGACCTATGAAGATAGGCTTGAGGGATTTGGGCTTGTTTAGTTTACAGAAGAGAAGACTTAGGGGTGATTTAATAGCAGCCTTTAACTTCCTGAAGGCGAGCTCTAAAGAGGAGGTTGAGAAACAGTTCTCAGTGGTATCAGATGGCAGAACAAGGAGTAATGGTCTGAAGTTAAAGAAGAAGAGGTATAAGTTAGAT
The DNA here is from genome assembly GCF_033958435.1 of Carettochelys insculpta. NCBI lineage: Eukaryota > Metazoa > Chordata > Testudines > Carettochelyidae > Carettochelys > Carettochelys insculpta. Next base: position 285,607,708 of record NC_134137.1, on the reverse strand, counting down.
ATTAGGAAAAACTACTTCACTGGGGGATGGTGAAGTATTAGAATGCGTTGCCTAGATAGGTGGTGTATTCTCCATCCCTCGAGATTAACTCCCGGCTTGACAGGGTCCTGGCTGGGATGACTTAGTTGGGGTTGATCCTGCTGAGGTCCCTTCCAGCCCTATGATTCTGTGATTCTAAAACTGTATTTAAGTTATCTCAGTGTGTGTGTTTTAATTGGTCTATTTTTTCATCTTTTCTGTGGGTTCATTTCCTCTTCTCCCTGCTGTCACCAGGCTAAAATTGCTAGATTGACAAAACGTTGTGGAGCAGCCAAGGAGGACCTGAAGAAAAAACAAGAAGTAAGGATTGTAATTGTAGATTCTTTTGTGAATTTTTGCTCAAAGCTAGTCTGAGTAATAACCTATATTGAAATACACGTTTCTGTATGAAATGAACTGTATAGAAATATAGTTAAACTGTTTCCCCTGTTAATGGAGAAAAATTCTCCCCCCTGCTAATTTTAGAAAGTGCAGGAAGGTGTTACCATAGTTAGTTTAGTCTGGTGCTGGATATGAGATAAATAATTTCCAAAGTTTTGGTTATATGTGTTAATGTTAGAGACTACGATAAGTCTAGTAGTTCCATTTTTTTCATTAAAGTTTAGGGACCTGATTCCAATATCCATTGAGCTTACTTTATACTCTGGCTGCATAAAGGTACAATTAAGTGGATGTTAAGACAGGCTGTGGCATGTGCATTAGAAGGGTTTAAGTTCTAAGGAGTTTTTAATATTCATGAGGAAACTTTTAGTGTCCACCAGTAGGATATATGTAAGACAGAGCACAACATAGTGGTGTACTTGAAAATTCACATCCCTGTAGCATGCATTGCCACACTGCATAGATAAGTCTTAAGTGTAATTTAGAGCAATGTAAAGGGACCTTGCTGTAAATGAGAATACAGTCCCAAGCTTGTATGTAAAAATTAAGGAATGAGATGCAGGTTCCTCAGATTGTAGGACAGGCTTGGCTTGTGAGGCTCTGGATTCACTCTTCCTCTTCAACCTTGAAACAAAGTTTGAAGGACTCCAGAGGGAGCCATGTCCACCTTCCTGAGCAAGAAAGGTAAATGACTGTAATACAGGGCACTAATTGAGAAAGCTAATGAATAAATCCAATGAATATCTTTTTTGTCAGTTTTGGGAAAATTGTGAAGAAATTAGGAGTGAACAGGGCAGAACTATTTCCTTGAGTACAGAAAATATATTCGTAATAGTTTACCACGGAGAAAGATGCAAACTAGAACTCCAAATGAGTTCAAGAGATCTTCATTCCCACCCTGGTGAACAGTTTGAAGGTGCGATTAAAATATACCAAAGAGGAGGAGACAGCATGCTTCATTTGATTGAGCTCCTAAAGCTCCTTAAAATATGTCCGGTTCCTATATCCTGAGTCTATAGCTGTAAAAGCAAGTGCACGTTTGACAAAAATGAACAAATACAGTAATATAAAGCAGTAGATTTCAAGTTGGTTTATTTCTTTGTAGAATCCATCAAAGCCACCTCTGTCTCCCGGGAAAGCAGGGATTGATACAGGCAGCACCAACAACATCCCCTATCGGTGAGGACTGAAAACATAGCTATGTGTCGATTTCAGGTTTACTACAATAGGAATTTTTCATGTTAATACTGAGTTGTGCTTGCTGCATATAATTCAGTGGCTATTCTAATATTCTAATTCTGTTCTAATATTGTGCTAGTTTAATATTCTTGCATTTTACCTATTTATATTACCCGTTCACTTTATTCTTTGCTTTTCAGCTGTGAATCCATGTCAGTTCCTTTAATGCTATGTCACATATTTACTGCAGAAATGAGCACTTAAGGTAGCATGAAATATACAGTATTTAATAGTGGATTTTTAAAAATGAGTTAAAATTATCTTTACAGGGTGCAGGTTATTTTGTTAGGAAAGGTAGGTTGTGGACAAGTTCACTGCAAGTTGTAAATGAAGTTGGCAGTACTGCAGTAGAGATGACATCATGGATTACTTTACAGGAAAATATTTGGTAATTGGTAGATATTGAAAATTACACAAGTATAAATAGTTCAGAGATTTTTTTTTTTAATTACTGCTTTCTCTAGACCTCTCTCTGTTGGTACACCTGGGAAGCTTTCACTGAGAGATGCTAACCTGAACCTTTATTCCATAGAAGTGCAAGCACAGTGAGACAGATGCTGGAGTCCAAGAGAAATATAGGAGAGAGCTCATCAGCACCTTTTCAAACCCCCATGAATGCAGGTAAGATGCTTCACCTCTTCTTTGGAAACACCCTTTGCAATTTTGTTTATACAGATAAAAAAATATATGGAGAGATACATCTCATAGAGCTGGAAAGGACCTCAGGAAGTTATTAATCCCCTGCCCTCTTGGCAGGGCCAAAAGCCATCCCTAACAGTTTTTTTTTTTTTTGTTTCAGTCTGTTTGCCCCACATTCGTAAATGGCCCCCTCAAAGATTGAGCTCACAACCCTGAGTGTAGTAGGCCAATGCTTAAACCACTAAGCTGTGCCTCCTCCCCATACATACATATAGATAGATAGATAGATATAGAGAGAGAGGGATGACGAAGGGGAAAGGATTTTCATATTAGGGAATTCTATGAGGAAGATGGGACCGAAAGATACTACCAAGATACAATTGCACGTAGCATCATGTGACTGAATATAGTTGATTCTCAGCATTAACAAAACAAAGACTGCATTCTTGGTCCCACCTCCTGTGACCTCAGTGTAATTGTATGTAGATGCAGGAATCTGCCTATGTATCGCAAATTGTAGAATTGGGACTCTTGTTCTATTGTAATTGTGCCTTTGTAATTTTTCAGTAAAAGACAGTGGTATTGTTCCCATAAGCTGAGTTTTTTAAATACAATTCTTAATGCATTTTGAGTTGGCATTTAGCTGGTGGCTAACACTTGCCTACTAATACTTTCTCACCGATATGCATTCAAAATTATAACACTTATCTGCATCCATCATGTGTATGTGTAATTTTGATCCTAAGAAAATGCCTTCCATTTATTTCTTCAGGGTAAGGGTTATATCATCCTGTATATTTGTACAATGCCTGCCCCAGTGGGGATCACATACTGATTGGTGCTTTGGATTTTTTTAAAAAAAGTTACAAACTGGCTACCCTTGCACAATTCTGAGTCTGACGTATTTTTCCATTTTTGTTCTGAAATGAAATTGCTCACTTTGTATATAAACTTACATTTTTTTTCTATATTTTCTGTAGTTTCTGCTCCCAGTCTTGCTGCTCCTCAGACAGTGGTCAGTGGAAACCCCAAACCTCAGACTCCTGTGACCTCCAGCTCTTTGACACCATCAGTTCTCTCTACAGCCAACACAGCCACAGTAGTTGGCACCACACAGGTGCCCAGTAGCAACACTCAGCCCATGTCTGTCTCACTGCAGTCTTTGCCAGTAATTTTGCATGTTCCAGTTGCAGTATCCTCACAGCCTCAGCTCCTGCAAGGCCACACAGGGACTTTGGTCACAAACCAACAGTCAGGCAATGTTGAATTTATATCTGTACAAAGCCCTTCTACAGTTGGTAGCCTTACCAAAACTCCAGTGTCTCTGGCATCTACTAACCCAGCTAAACCAAATAACAGCCCGTCTGTGCCCAGCCCTTCTGCTATTCAAAGGAACTCTCCAGCCAGTGCTGGGTCTATAGGGACAACGCTGGCAGTACAGGCTGTTTCCACAGCACATCCTGTTGCACCTGCCACAAGGACTACTTTGCCCACAGTGGGTACTTCAGGACTGTATAATCCTACCAGCAATCGGGGTCCCATACAGATGAAGATCCCAATCTCTGCATTCAATAGTCCAGCTCCCACTGAACCAAACACTGTTACAACACCTCGAGTTGGTAAGTTATGCTTGAATGTTAACTTTGGGAGTGTAAGAGAAAAAAGTGTATGTGTAACAGGAACATGATTCTTTTAAACAGGCTAGAAATGGAATTTATTCCTGTAAGAATGTTGTTTGCTAAGAATGACTTACTGAGACAACTCCTCTAAACTAAGATCTGTCAAAACAGTTCAGACCAAAAAAGTCTGATATTTAGGTGTCTGTCTGAATATTTCTGAATTGCTTCTAACAATAAATGACACAAGCACTCTTGCCTGTTTAAAGTTTTCTTTGTTTAGAATTTGGTTTAAATAACTTGATGCCAGAAACTTCCAGTCAATCAATATTCCTTGTAAGCTGAGTGCTGCTGCCTCTGAGGAGAGATTCAGGTGCTGCCTACCTGATTAGTAGACCACCCACAGCTAGCAGCATGTGTTTCTGCAGGTGGTACACGTTCCCATATGCCTAGTGCACATAACAAGATATATCCTGTCTGTGGGTGGGAAAAAAATCAGAAGGAACCCTGCCATCAACTATTGTTTATTTATTTATTTTTAATGAAGCCTTCCAAAATGGCAGCATTAGTGAAGGGATTCATTCCTCCTCTTTTGAAAATATTTCAGGCTGTGATGATCCATTATCACCCAAAGCGATAGCATATTACAGCACATACTCATTGTATTGCCACTCTTCTGTGCTGTTGCTTGTGGCAGTGCAGCCTTTAGAGCTGATGGCTGGATAGCAGCAGCTGCTGTGTCTTTCACCCATGCTCTCCTTCCTAGTGATTATATTTTGTGATCTTGCAAACTCCCTACAATAGCCTTGCAATCCCTTTATGGGTTGGGATCCCCTATCTGAGAAATGCTGCTTTACAGAGTAAAGGCACATTACAGGCAATGTAAATATTAGTAGTGGTACAGCACTGTGATGGAATTTTCACAGTACAGTAGAATTAACATCAGAAACCGAATAAGCAAAGTGAATAAATGAGTGCTAAACTCATGGCAAAGCAAAGCGTATCAATTACGTTAAAGCAGACTTCAAGCACAATGAATTTTTAAAATTGGTACCACAGTCAGCAATTGAAGTGCTTTCCTACCCAGTCATTTAATAAAGCAGCAGCTGCTTCTTTGCACTTCTAAATTCAGTTGTTAAATGTCAGTTGGAGCAGTCTTGAGTACTTACGTGAAAAGAATTTCAGACTGAATGAATATCCCTGTGACAGAGAAGTAGTACTATATATTCATAGATTCTCGGTCCACAAAGGACTACTGTGATCATGTAGTATGAATCTTGCTGATAATACAGGTCGTGGAACTTCACGAACAATATCCACTGTTTGAACTAGAACATGTGATTTAGAAAAGCACCCAGTCTTGCTTTAGAAATTGCCAGTGATGGAGACCCTACCACAACCCTTGGTGATTTGTTCCAATGATTAATTACTTTCCCTGTTTAAAAAAAATTAAAAAAAATACGCCATATGTTTAGTTTGAAGTTGTATATCTTCAGTTTTGGCATTAGATCTTATTCTATCTGCTGGGCTGAAAAAAATCTACCCCTATAGATACTTAATGTAGCCATCTATTTAATAGCTAAACTCTTCTATAGAAAAACTGTATCATTTTGAGGTAAGATAAATATAAGCAGAGCTTGGCACCAGAAATTATCTTTATGTCACTATACTTTCTGCCATTACACATTCAAACTGCTTTTATCCATCAGTCCAGCACTTGTTTATGTCATAGCTTTTAGCTCAGAGTCCATAAATAACTGTTGTCTTGTTTTGTTCAGCACTTTGGAGTAGGAATTTTCCCTCTCTTACAACAAGAGCACTGGGAATTTACATTGTGTCAGGAATATATTCCCCCCAATCCTTTTAACATGTATAAAATGGAGCCCCTGGGCTCTCCCTAATCTCCCTAGTAAAAATGCAGTGTCTATTCAGAGAGCAGTCGTATCATACTACGTCAGGGGTGTGCAGCCTGCAGCTCCGGAGTCATATGCAGGTCTTTAAGGACGACTTTATGGTTCCCATCACTATAATTGCAAAGCTTTTTTTAAAAATAGTCCTGATTATTTTTTAATAAACAGCAAACATCTAAAAGCCCAAAAATGAATGACTTATATCTAAATAGCAAACAATATGTGATCCCAAAACATTGGATAACTCCCCTAGCGTCCTCCAGACAGAGAAGGTTTGGGAGTGAAAGTCAGGAAGACAGTGGTATAAACACACACACATAAAGTGTGTGGCAATAGAATATGTAAAAAGTTTTGTGAATGTCCTGCAGTAAATATGTATCACATTACAAATCCTTTTATGCGCTGTTCTTAAAGTAGGGGTTACAAAGAGTATGGGTTGATGTAATTTATTAAGGACTATCTCATAGTCATGTTGAATTATTGACTTTTTTTACCAAATTAAACAAAAAAAAAAGGCTTTTCTTGCTATTTTGATTGGTGATCCCTGAACTAGGTGTTTCTGTGAATAGTCATTGTTTCTGTGTTCAGAGTAAGTTTGTGTTAAAAAATGTGGATTCCTCTTTGTTTTTTGACTTTATTACCGCTTGATGTAAATATAGTAAACTTTCAATTTAATGGACTAATGCGGGGAAGGGGTGTCTGTTATTCCTGAAGGGCTATTACATGTGAGGGTTTACAGCCCCCACAAAACAAAAAAAACACTGGCAACTCCCAGAGCTCCTGCCGCTGGAGCTGGAACAGCCACCACTGGAGGAGCCATTGGAGCCTGCCTCATGGCTGGGACCCCACCACGCGGCCGGAGCTGCTATACACATGGCTGGAACCCTGCCACACGTGGCTGGAGCTGCTGGGCCCTTCCATGCTGCCTGGAGGAGCTGCCACCAGAGGCTCCACACACTCTTCCCACCAGGGTGGGCTGTGTACGTGAGTTCCATCTGCCCGTGTACATTCCAAACCCCTGGTAGGAGGACTATTTGGTGCCTCTGGCAGAGGATTTTATGGACCCCAGTGGACTTCAGGAACAAAGAAGGGGGCTGGTGGTCATCCGTTGTTCCCAAAGCCCTCTAAAATGGGGTCCATAAAATTGAGGGTTTAGTGGACAGAGTAAAGGATAATTTGAAGGATTTTTGTCGTGGAGATTGATAATGAGGTTTTCTGAAATATACTGAAAACACTAAGACTTCTGGTAAAGAAAATATGTAGAATTATTATTGGACTGAGAATTACCTTTGATTTTGTATCTGCTACCCCACCCCTGTTTTGTAAAGCTCTTTGAGATCTACAGCTTAAAAATGTTGTGTCAGTGTGGATTTATTGCTATGTTTTAGTTTGGGTCAGTAATTTAGCGTTGCTAGGTATGAAGCTTTTAGTTTTGAATAATTAATATATAAACCAAATATATTTTTATTGTCACATGTGGCACTGATCAGATATTGCAAATGAACAATTTCTTGACCCCTTAGAGAGCCAGACAAACAGACCTCCAACTGATGTGTCAGCAAATAAGAGACCAGCTGAGAGCACAGCACAGGTAGGTTGTTGTTTGTGGTTCTATGTAACATTCTAAAGTTATAATCCACAGGAGCATAGTGGTTCACCACCATGTTTCTCATTCTGCAACCAAACACCTTACATTCCTTGTTGCCTTCTTTTCTGGTTTTCCTTCCTAGCATTCAGTTCATGTTTGTATTTCTTCTTTTGCCCCACTGTGCTACTGGAAACGTGAGATCTTGGTAACCTTTGCAAAGATTCCCAGGATAGTTAGAACCAACAACTTTACGTACATAGATGAGTTCATTCCTTTCCTTCAAAGAATACTAAGACATGTCAGATGCAAGATATCACAGCCCAGGTTTGTCTACAGCTTCTGAACTTTATTTGAGAACTGCAAACCTGTGAAATTATTGCAGACTTTTCCTTGCTTCACTGTGCCAAAAGAAAGTCACATGGAATAACCAGTATTATCTAATATGTTAGTTCTGTGCCCCATACCTCAAAATTCCTCTAGTAGAAGAAATACCCACTTGATAGTGAAAAAGAATCTGAAGTTCTCCCAATTCCTCATGTCTTGGGCCCTCCTTTGAACTTGCCTTGAAGTGAAATGGGAAACTTAAAAACTTGTAGTCACTTTTCTGCATATTGTGTTACATAGTTATATCGCTACCCACTTATTTTGGTATTAATAAGAAGAAATTCCACTGAAGTAAGTGGAGTTTAACTAGTAAATAAACTGACAGGAAAGTTAAAAGCGTAACTTCCGTTGTGCAAAGTACCCCTGTGTAATGGTATTTCAAGATGATTAGTTGTGTTTTCCCCCAAGCATCACAGCATTAGTGATCTGGCATAGCTGACAAATATTTTAGAATGATCAGTCATTGTCAACTGTAAATGATGTACTAACTAACATTAGCTTCTAAAAATAGTAGCTTGGTACTTAATTTTTCATAGATACCTGTGGGTTATAACTACAAAAATGTGATTTAGACTTGATAGTTTTTATACATGATCTCTGAAACGCACAAAATGTTGACTGATTTAAGGATTCAAATCTCAGTTGTTAATGTCAGAGTAGGATAAGTATTTAACAATGTTTCATGTTTGGCAAAATTTGTAACCTGGCAAAAATAATCCCTGTTGGTGCTGATAGTGGTCTGTGTAAGAGGTGGACTGATACTATGAAAAGAAAAGGTGTTACACTTTCCAGTTTTCAGCCTTTTTTTTTACATTATAGGTTTCTGGGGCTTCTGTCAGTGAATTGAATTAAAGCATGTGAAATGCCACGATTAGCAATAATCTTAATGTTAAAAAAAATTGACAGATATGACATTGACATGCCATGTCACTTTTAAAAAAAATCCAGTTAATGCCACCTGCTTTTTGTTATGTAAAACCCAAAAATATTATGTGTTACTCTGCACTTCACAGCTCTCAGAACAAAAAGTAGTTAGCAGTGTGCCGTATACCTGTGGCATATTTGATGGTACAACTTTAATCAATTGTTTCGAAAACCAGTTGAAACAGGAAGAGACATCAACAGACAGTAAAGAACCACTAGAAGCAACACAGATGAATTTTAACTTCCCTGAGGATATCCTGTTTGGCTTGGAGGAGGAGGAAGAGGCTGTTAAGAGCATTAAAAACACCCACAAGCAGACCGGCTGGGCTGCTAACCTACTAAAGCAGTGGCTGGCTAAAAATGGCAAGGATCCTAGCTTTGAATTTGTGCCTGTAACTGAACTCAATGATATTTTAAGGAAGTTTTATTACACCATAAGGAATCATGATGGAAATACCTACAGTGTAGCAAGTTATAAGTCCATGCGTGCTGGCTTGAACCGGCATCTCAAAATGCCACCTTATAACCGTCAGATTTGCCTAATGAAGGACAAAGAGTTTGCCAGTGCTAACATGGTGTTTATGAGTGTGTTGAAGATGCTGCGTATGCAGGGGAAAGATGAAACTCACCACCATCCTGCCATAGCAGCAGAGGACTTGCATAAGATGAAGCTCTCTGGTGTGCTGGGGTTACATAGTGCTATTGCACTGGTCAACAAAGTGTGGTTTGATTTGCAATTGCATTTTGCCAAACGAGGGAGGGAAATCTTAAGAGACTTGGCTCCAGATGCTTTTGTTGTTGAGAAGGACAAAAATGGGTGACGATATGCTATATTTAGATATCCTAGCAAAGGGAGAAATGCAGAAGATCTCCATAAAATGGGTAAAATGTATGATATGCCAGGAGACCCAAATTGTCCTGTTTTTTCATTGGAGCTTTATTTATCTAAGTTGCCACCTGAGCCCCCTGCTTTTTACTTACACCCATTAAAACTAACAACAGAGCAGATGCGAGAGCAGCCTGTCTGGTATAAACGGGAACCTATGGGAGTGAACTACTTAGGTACAATGATGCCCAGGATAAGTGTGGCAGCCAGGCTGTCCCAGCGATATACAAATCATTCTCTCAGAACTACTACCATCCAGTTGCTATGTGAAGCAGGACTGGGGCCCAGAGAGATTATGGCAGTGACAAGTCATCGCTCTGAGTCTGCTGTTAGACATTACTGGGGAGCTTCAGAAATTCGCTACAGGGCCTGGTCAGATATAATGGAGACAAACACCCCCAATTATCTCTATAACAGTATTTCAAATAAAGTGGTAAAAGAGCCAGTATCTGGTGCCTCCACTTCTTTTGTAAAAGATGTCATTTTAGAACAAAACAAAATGCCTTTACTTCCTAAAAAATCTGTTGTACTTGCCAGCAACCATGTGACACTCAGCACTAATGGGACTTCAGTCACAAGGGAACGTACGGCTCTGAATTCTGAAAGTGACATGATATTGAAACTCTGCTCTTCCAAGGTTCTTCCCAAGGACATAACCAGTGCTCCTCAAGGATGTTGTAGTGAACCTTTGTTTATAAACCGTGTGATAAAACAAGGACCAATGATACGACACATCTGTAAAAGGAATCAGCTGAGATTCATGGTTAAGGTAGAAAAAGGGAAAAATCATGAGTTAATTGAGTTTTTTTGCACCTGAGGGATTAAGGAAATTTCTTACTGTTTAGCTCAGCAAGAAGTAGCCCTGAAGTAAACTCTGGAACAGAAATTTTGAAAGAGCAAGGGATAGCATCTGCCTGACCCTTTGCAGCAGCTGGGACAAGAGTGGGTTAGAGCCTTTAAATAATGCATGGGTGGAATTGAATTCCACTTACATGAAGAATTATGATCTCTTCAGTAAGGCCACAGCTGCACTACAGGATAAATTCAAATTTATTAAAAATCAGTTTTATAATGCTGTATTTTTTAAATTCAATTTTGAGTATCCTCACTTCCCACAGGCTCCCAACAATTCGACATATTGCTACCACACCGAAATCACCAGACATCCACTGTTGTGGCAGTGCATTGTGGAAACCTATCCCACAGTTCTCCCAGCCCCGCATTCTGAGCCGGGAGCCAGGTGCAGCAGCCCTGGTCAGTTTCCAGGCTTCCGCTAGTAAGGAGGAGCTGGGAGCCAGGTGCAGCAGCACTGTCAGTTTCCCAGGTCCCTGCAGCTTGTCGGGGGCTGGGAAACTGACAGTGCAGGAGCCCTGGTCAGTTTTCCGGCTCCCGGTAGTAGTGGAGAGCTGGGAGCCAGGTGCAGTGTGTAGCTTGTAGGGTATATATGGGACACTTGTTGAGGCTAATAAATCCAAACGAAAGACATGGTGTTCCCACACTACCCTTTATTTGACATGATAAACTCAAGAATGACGCTGTACCCATTTGTTAATGTAAAAAAATTTTTATCGATATTGGGGGAGACTAAATCGAGCTATTGATATATACAGTGGAGACAGTGACATTTTAATATCGAGCTAACTCCTTTAAATTCAATTTTATCCCGTAGTGTAGATGCAGCCTAAGTGTTGTTTTATATCTTACACTTGTGGAGAGTGTATATTTATTGTTATATCATCTTGTGCCTGCTGGCTATGACATAGCCCTTTACAAAGAGGAAAATACTGGCAATTAAGAGTAGTGGGCATAGATACATTACAGATATTTATACATACACATGCTACACCAGCAATTGTGTGAACACTTCCTCTCTTTCTGTCCAATTTGACTTAATCCTTACTGGGACAAGAACTCAGCTTGTGCTGGTTTTAGCATATTTCTAAATTCATTGTTATATGCTAGTGTTGATCTGAAGAGTTTTGAGTTGGTTTCTTATTTTGCACTTCTGCAGGTCTCCTCCTTCTGCTGTCATAGTTATAGATAAGGATAAAATCTTAATCATTCTGCTCCCCAGCGTCACTTCCATAATGAGTGATATCAAAATGCATTAACTGCTACTGGTACGTGGAGCGGGGAAAACAATATTCTCATAGCAACTTCAAAGGAAATAGAATGGCCCCATAAAAGGCAAATAGGTAGAGCTGACACTGCTATCTGTTAGTATTTTTATATACCTCCTGTACTAGATTTCCATCACATTTTACAGTGTCCTTGGCTTAGAGAGAGGGGGAGAGTTTCCTGCGCTTGGAAGGAGCTATGAACATTTGACTTTGTTTCTACCATTTCCAGAACCAAATGTACCCTTTGGTCACATACACAAATTATGATAAAATTATTTGTGTACATGAATTGGTACAACGTAATCTCCCATGAGATTTCTGCACCAAGAGGAAGAGTGTCAGGGAGTCTTGTTCTCCCAAACCTATCTTAGAAGTGACTTTTACAGTAGCACCTCCCCCTCAATAGACTTAGTATATTAGTCACTGCGTGATAGGAGCAAGTTGATCCTGTCAGTGCAGTTCACATAACCAAATCACATAACCCCCAAAAGGTTTCTTCTTCATCGAGTGTCCCCGTGGGTGCTCCACAATAGGTGTCGGGCTCGCCCAGCGCCGCAGATCGGAAATCTTCCAGCAGTTTCTCCTGGATCGCACATGTGCCAGCGCGCGCCGCTCCCTTGCGCATCCCTGGCCACATGCGTGATCCGGTCTCCGCCAGTTCCTTCTCAACCGCCATCGGCTGCAGACGGAATCCGCTCAGGCTACGGCCAGAGTCAGATTAGACAGTGTTTTTAGGTGTAGATTGTTGTTTCTTTTCCAAAAAAAAAAAAAAAAAAAAGAGAGAGAGAGGACAAAGAGAGTATTAAAAAAAAAAATAATAAAAGAGAGAGAGAGGAGCGGAGAAGAGGAGTGGACGTGAAGGCCAGTAGGCCACCCGCTGCCTGCAGGCGGGTGTCCGCGATTCGGGGAAACAGGCACGGACTAGGTGCTAAGTACCCTATTAACAGTACAGACTCACCGCAATGGCTTCTTCAGGCTTTAAAAAGTGTGAGTCCTGCCGCGAAGCTATGCCGGCCTCCGATGGGCATAGTGAATGCAACCGATGCCTGGGGGAATCACATGTTACCCAGAAGTGTTCCCACTGTGCTAAGCTCATGGCCAGGGCCAGGAAAGACAGAGAAATGCGTCTTAAAATGCTCTTGTTTGATAAGGCCCTCCAGCCAGACGTGCTGGAGAGGCAATCAGAAGGGCCCTCTGGGTTTCACAAGAGGAAGGCAGCTTCTCTCACCCCCTCGGTGCCAAAACGGAGGAAGCTCTCCCCAGCTCGATCCCTGCCAGCAGTTTCAGCGAGCGGCATGGGCGGAGTGCACAGCCCCCAACCGCATACTCAGGCAAGCGGCACCACGGCAGTGCACGTGGCAGAGGCTGAGCCTCCGATTATGAAACAGCCGGCACACGCGGCGCCTAGAGCGTCGGCAAGGCAAGCGCCGGAACCGGCGGCACTGCCACAGGCGGCACCGACCCCCGCGGTACTAGTGGTGCAGGACCAAGAGGCACGGAGCCTGCAGGCACCGGAGGACGTTATCCACGTGGCACCGCAGCTGAGCGGGCCGAGCGCGGCGCTGACAGCGGGGCCGAGATCCCCAGCGCAGGAGGGGGCGGTGCCAGCCCCGGAGGGGAGGGGAAAGGCGAAAGCAAAAGCCTGGCACCGCAGCCCTTCTCCAGACAGGGCTGCGCTGCTGCTAGCAACAAGCCCTCCCCCTGTGCTACACACGCCGCCCAGAAGGCCTGGGTCTCCTCCGGCCTATCCAGAACCTCCTTCTCCGTTCCTCCAACCAATGTCACCATGGCTTGGGCCACCTTCACCCTTTCTGGGCCTGGATCCACTGGAGTACTATCGCAAACCAGTGTCACCGCTATCTGTGTCATCGCGGAGGTCTCGCTTTCCCAGGCATCGGGGTACACACCCCGAGAGTGGTCCAGGTCTCCGTCCCCGGACCCGGGCCCGTGCTGCCATGGTCGTTCTTATCATGCTGGACACAGACACCCCAGGCCTATGCCCAGGGGCAAGTCCCCCCTGGCCGTCCAATACCCCCGTGGGCACTCCCGTTCGGGGATGGAAACTCAGTTATCTCAAGGGGAGTTAATTTTAGAACCCCAAGACTTTCCTTCGCAATCTTCCGGCGAGCAGGTGTACCATCGGCCACAGGAACCTGAGAGTTTGAGGGAAGTTTACCCTAGTGATTCCTCCTCGTCCTCTCCAGATGAGGCCATGGCCCCCGGGGATGTCACTCCCCCGGATGACCTTAAACAGTTTCAGGAGCTGTTTAAAAGGGTGGCTTTCACGCATGGCATTCAGACGGCAGAAGTGCAGGAGAAACATCACAAACTCCTGAAAAATTTGAGACCCCCGGCTTCATCCAAAATTGCTATCCCGCTGGACGAAGCCATTATGGAGTCAGCCACTACCATATGGCAGACTCCGGCCTCCGTTCCGCCTGTGAACAAGAGAGCGGATAAGAAGTACTTAGTCCCGGCAAAGGGCATGGAGTTCCTCTTCAGTCACCCACAACCGAACTCATTGGTGGTCGAATCGTCCCAACAGAGGTCAAAGACTTCTCAGTACAAATCGGGGGGATCGGACAAAGATGCCAAGAAGTTATAGCTGTTTGGCAGGAAGGTGTATTCCTCTTCTACCCTGCTATTGAGAGTGGCAAATTATGCAGCACAACTGGTGAACCATAACTTTGATAATTACTCCAGGCTTACTTCTCTCATGGATTCATTTCCGGAAGATAAGAAGCCGGTGTTGAAGGCAATTGTGCAAGAGGGCTATGCAGCTTCGAGGACGGGAGTCCAGATCGCCCTGGATGTGACAGATACGGCGGCATTCTCAACGGCTACAGCAGTGGTCATGCGTAGAGAATCCTGGCTCCAGACATTGGGCATCCCGAGGGATATACACGCGAAGATCGTGGATCTTCCCTTTGACACTTAAAAGTTGTTTGCAGACTCAACCGACTCGGTCCTCCACTCCAGTAAGGACTCGAGAGCTACACTTAGAACCCTGGGTATTTATACCCCTCCATATAGGAAGAAAAAATATTACCCTCAGCAAAGACGCTACCCATACCAACCACAGTGTGCGCAGTATCAACGGAGCTATGACCAAGGGCGACATCAACAGCAGCAACAGTACAGAACTCCCAGGCGACGTTCCCAACAAAGCCGTACACCCTCGGGACAGGCCCAAAGGCAGCAAGTTTGACGGGCATGTCGAGGGCTGCACTATCACTCCCATCGCGCAATGCCACTCTCATCTCATGTTCCATCATCGCCTCAGACCGTTTCAATCCCAATGGCAAAAGATCACCGCAGACAAATGGGTGCTGGAGATCACAGCCACGGGTTACGCGATCCCTTTCCAGTCGCTCCCACCAACGAAGCCTCCCTCCAGGCCCCACCTCCGGGACGCTACTCACAAGGCGGGGCTCAAACAGGAGGTGGACCACCTTATGTTCATGGGGGCGGTGGAAAGAGTGCCAGAACAATTCCGGGGGAAGGGATTTTATTCACGCTACTTCCTCACAGAGAAGAAAACAAGAGGCTGGAGGCCCATCTTAGATCTTCGGGGCCTCAACCGCTACTTGCGCAAGCAACGTTTTCGGATTATTACAGTCGCCTCCATACTCACGGCACTGGACGATGGAGATTGGTTTGCAGCCCTCGACTTACAAGATGCTTACTTTCATATAACGATCCACCTGGCACACAGGTGCTTCCTCCACTTCATGGTTGGCAAGGAACACTTCCAGTACAGGGTTCTTCCGTTCGGCCTCTCCTCGGCCCCCAGAGTCTTTACCAAAACCCTGGCAGTGGTGTCAGCCTACCTGCACAGACAGGGGGTATTCATATTTCCATACCTGGACGACTGCCTATTGAAAGGGGCTTCGAAGGCAGAGGTCCTACGCATGATACACATCACCGCGGACACGTTTTCTTCGCTGGGCCTAGTCATCAACCTCGCGAAGTCAAAGACCAACCCCACACAGGACATAGAGTTCATAGGGGCACGCATAAACTCTATCACAGCAAGGGTGTACCTACCCGACGCCCACTTTCGCGCCGTCAGTTCACTGGTGCAAGTCATTACATACAGCCCCATGGTGCCGGTCTTAACATGCTTACAGCTGCTGGGCCATATGGCGACAGCAACATTTGTGGTCCAGAATGTCAGATTGCACATGCGAAGCCTGCAGCATTGGCTGGCGAGTGTCTACAAACTGGCATCCCACACTGTTCACAGGATGGTGTCACCCGTGACAGAGGTGCGCAGATCCCTGGCATGGTGGGTAAACCCCAAGAACTTGCTAGCCGGGGTGCCCTTTCACCAACCACAAATTTCAGTTTTTCTTGCTACCGACACCTCCCACATAGGATGGGGAGCACACATCGGTGACAAGGTGATGCAAGGGCTGTGGTCCCCTGCGGAACAGTCGCTGCACATAAACATACTGGAGCTCAGAGCAGTGTTCAACGCCTGCAAGTGTTTCCGAGAACACATATATGGCAAAGTAGTCGGGATCAATACAGACAATACCTCCACTATGTTTTACATAAATCGACAGGGAGGAGCCAGATCCCGTGCCCTATGTGCGGAAGCAGTCCGACTGTGGAGCTGGTGCATCGCCAACAACATTACGTTGAAAGCCTTGTACTTGCCGGGCTCTCACAACGTGAAGGCAGATCAGCTGAGCAGGCTCTTTGCACTCACGCACGAATGGCAGATCCGCTCCGATCTGCTACGACCAATCTTTCATACATGGGGGTTTCCCCAGATCAATCTGTTTGCCACACAGCACAACAAGAAGTGTCCCCAGTACTGCTCCAGGGCAGGAGTGGGGTGGGGGTCCCTGGGGGACGCATTCATGATTCCATGGAAGGGCCCCCTACTTTACGCGTTTCCCCCCACAGCGCTTATCCATAAGGTCTTGCAGAAAGCCAGAAGGGAGAGAGCTCACATGATACTAGTAGTCCCAACGTGGGATCGGCAGCAATGGTTTCCCTTGCTTCTGCGTATGTCGGACCGCCCACCGCTCCCTCTACCGGTGGCGCCGGACCTGCTCACGCAGGCCCAGGGGTCCATAGTGCACCCGAACCCTCAGAGTCTGCGCCTACAAGCATGGCTGATCCATGGCTCAGCTCCTTAGAAAGTACATGCACGGAGGGAGTACAACAAGTCCTGGAAAGTAGCCAAAGAACCTCCACCAGGAAGACTTATAAGCAGAAATGGACTCGATTCACAGCCTGGTGTTCCGCAAAGCAATTAGCTCCCCTTGACGTTCCTATACCAATAATACTTGAATACTTATTGGACCTCAAGAGGGGCGGACTTTCCTTATCCTCGCTAAAAGTCCACCTTGCCGCTATATCAGCTTTTCGGCATACAGAGGAGGGGCCCACGGTATTTGCCCATCCTATCGTTACCAGGTTCTTGAAGGGGTTGGTAAACCCCCCTCGGAAACCGCTTCCACCATCATGGAACTTGGACTTGGTGCTCAGCATGCTCACGGGTCCACCTTTTGAACCATTAGCCACGGTTCCCCTACGTCTCCTTACGATAAAAACAACCTTCCTCCTTGCAATTACGTCAGCTCGCAGGGTGAGTGAGCTCGCAGCAGTTGTGGCAACGCCGCCCTGCACAGTGTTCTCAAAGGAGGTGGTAACCTTATGGCTGCACCCAGCCTTTGTTCCAAAAGTTTCTTCAGAGTTCCACCTTAACGAACCAATAGTTTTACCCTCGTTTTACCTGAAGCCTCACAGCTCCAGCAAGGAGGCATGCCTGCATCTCCTGGATGTGAGGAGGGCGTTGACCTTCTACATAGACAGAACTAAGACCTTCTGGAAAACGGACAGGCTTCTAGTCTCTCTCGCTCCCAGATCAAAAGGAGAAGGTCTCTCTTCACAGAGAATCTCAAAGCACATTGTGTCCTGTATAAAAATGTGCTACGAACTTCGAAAGACTCCTTTGCTGGCCCTGCCCAAGGCTCACTCCACCAGGGCAGTGGCAGCGTCAACAGCCTTCTTTAAGGGCATCGCGTTGAAGGACATCTGTAGAGCGGCGACCTGGTCATGCTATGACACCTTTGCCAAGCATTATGCCCTACATCGGGTATTCCAAGAGGATACCCACCTCTCGACAGCAGTCCTTTCGGGGGCAAGCTGTACATAAACCAATCACCCACCTCCTTTCTTGGGTTACTGCTGGGTAGTCACCTATTGTGGAGCACCCAGAGGGACACTCGATGAAGAAAGAGAAGTTACTCACCGTAGTAACGGTGGTTCTTCGAGATGTGTCCCCGTGGGTGCTCCACCACCCGCCCATCTTCCCCGCTTCGGATCTCTGTCTAGTGTCTTTCAGGAGCATCCAAGGCGGTTGGTCAAGGAACTGGCGGGGACCGGATCGCACACGTGGCCGGGGACGCGCAAGGGAGCGGCGCGCGCCAGCGCATGCGCGATCCAGGAGAAACTGCTGGAAGATTTCCAATCTGCGGCGCCAGGCGAGCCCAACACCTATTGTGGAGCACCCATGGGGACACATCTCGAAGAACCACCGTTACTACAGTGAGTAACTTCTCTTTACTAGCTACAAATTTAGCACCTGCCAGTGAATGTGTTAGAAGAAAGTTACAAACACATTTTCTGAAAGTAGGTATTGAAGGGGATAGAAGGAGTTAATTTTAAATCAGCCATCCTAGAGAATTTAGCCCAATAACTTCAGTACCTCTTGTCTTTTTCCATGTTTTTTCTTAGAAGGACATTGGCAAAGTAAATATCCTTTTTGAATTTTTTATTTATGTTTTCATGTAATACCTAAGATTATGATAAACGAAGGCTAAGAAAAATAGTTTTTAGTTTGTATATTTGCTAGGGTTTACTGTGTTTAGTCAATTGCACATGTTAGTGTCCAATAGGAGAAAGAAAGTAAGATATTTTAATGGGAAAATTTGATTTTAAAACCACAAAAAATAGCAGGGAGATGTAGGAAGTGGGGAAAACGTAGTATTTAAAACTGCCTTTTTTTATTTTTTTTCTTGGCTTTGTCTACACTAGCCCAAAACTTCAAAATGATCATGCAAATGGCCATTTCGAAGTTTACTAATGAAGCACTGAAATACATATTCAGCGCCTGATTAGAATGCCAGCAGCTGCGGCACTTTGAAATTGACACAGCTCACCACCGCGCAGCTCGTCCAGACGGGGCACCTTTTCGAAAGGACCCTGGCAACTTCAAAATCCCCTTATTCCTGTCTGCTAATAGGAATAAGGGGATTTTGAAGTTGGTGGTGTCCTTTCAAAAAGGAGCCCCGTCTGGATGAGCTGCACGGCAGCAAGCCGCGTCAATTTCAAAGTGCCGCAGCTGCCGGCATTCTAATCAGGCACTGAATATGTATTTTAGTGCTTCATTAGTAAACTTCGATATGGCCATTTCAAAGTTTTGGGCTAATGTAGACATAGCCCTTAAGTTAAAATTCTGATTTAATTTGTCCCTTGTGGGAGTGGGGTGTGTATGTGCACTTAGTATAATCCCCTAAGAACTTATTAACCTGATCTGATTTTCCAAGGAATTGCTTGCTGCATATAATGTAGGATACTATAAATAAACCCTTAGATAGTATCTTAACTATTCTGAACTCCTAATTCATAAAAAAAGCTTTACTTATGGAGAAATCTTTCAAGTATTTAGTGGGTTCTCTAGAGTCTTGAACAGATGACTTAAGTTCTAGAAAACTCAAATTCTTCAAGTGATTTCTCATGACCATTCAATTCAAGTGTCTGTGCTTGTCACATGTACTGGTGCTGGAAAATTTTCCCTTAGTAGTACCCATAGGAGAGCCACTCAGATGCACCCTGGAGTGGCCCTTTTTGTCGCGCTATATGGGGTGCCTTCGGCCCCTTCCACCCTCAGTCCCTTCTTCCCACGAGTGATGGTTCTTAGAACCTGCTTGGTTCAGCATTCATTGTTGGACATGTTCCAAGTTGGGCTGTTTACCCTGTAAATAGTTCTATTGTTAATCAGTTTATTGTTCTAAGTAGTTAGGTAGTGTGGGTCCCATTGGGACTTAGCCTCATGCCCCTTTCCACAGGCTTCAAGTTGTGTTGCAGCTGCCATTGGCCCATGCAAGTGAGCGACACCCACTGCAATTGTTTGCGGTGCTTAGGAGAGACACACACAAGTAATAAGTGCCACTGTTGCAAGTCTTTCAAGCCTCATATGAAAAAGGAGAGGGACGTTGTCTCAGGGTTCTCCTGGTGCAATCCACTTTAGCTCCATCGTGTGAACACTCGGACTTATCACTGAGCACCAGTGCATCAGTTCACAGTACCATGTCAGTGCTGTCAGTCTCTTGGCCCTGTTCTCTGGGTCCATGTAAGCCCACGCCAGGCAGGTGAAAATCTCTGGGGCCTAAGAAGGATAGGCCCAGAATGTTGATGCCAGTGAACTCTCCTGCTGGACTACAGCTGACATCTCAGATCATGGTTCCACACTCTCACTTCCTGGCTCCTTTTCAGACCAGCATCAAACTGTTCCAGATGCCATCAACTTCGGAAGTCTTTCAGGCAGCCCGGGACACACTATCAATGTCAGTGCTGCCCACCCTGGTAGTTGCAGGACCGTGCCATAAGGGAAGGCTGGCCATGGCATTCCCCTGTTCTCTGGAGAGGTGTCATTCCCTCTTGGTTGGAACATCTAAAGTCTCACCACTTGACATAGAGAGCCACAGATCCTGCAGCCTGACCCAGTCCCTGGCAGGGCTTAAGGCTGCAGAGGACATCAGGCGGGGTTCCCGAGCACTTTGGCGTAGATCTTCTGAGGCACGCATCTCCCAATATAGTTGGTACACTCAGGACCACTACTTTCTGCATTTCATCACGCTTGATACTGTTCCCTTGCCCATGACTCCCTGTAGCATGTCCATGAGGAGTGCAGTGGTTGGTAGTTCTGCTCTGGCAGAATAGCAGCACTGTGAAGCAGTCATCGCTGATCTCCCACTCTCAACCCCTCTACAAGCTAGTTGGCCATTGATGGCCACACTGCAGATCCCCGAGCGGCTGGCACTCTCCAGGGGACCAGTCTCAGCATTCCTCTGCTTCATGGGCGTGGCCAGTGTGCAGTACTGCACCAAGACCAGCTGTTGTTCTTGATTCCCCAGCACCACATGCTCTGTTGGCCTATCTGCAGACCAAGCCTCAATGCCTCTGGCTCAAGCACCTCATCCAATGCCTCTGTTACTGCAGATGGCTCCCGGACTGCTCATTGACCACAAGCTTGGCCATCTGAGTGGTAATTATGGAACATGTGGGGGTTTCCCAGGCCCTCGCAGGTACTGTGCTTGGTGGCTGAAATGTCCATGACACTGCACTGTCAGCCTTCCACCCTGTGCATCTGCTAAATGCCCTCCAGCACCTGAGAGTTTAAAAGCTCTTGCCTCAAAGTGACAAAGAAAGTAGAGGACCAGTCTTCTGTCTCCCTCATGCCAATGATGTCCCCCATTGTAGGCCTCTTCTTCCTCCTCCTCCTCTTCCACTATTTGTGAAACCATAGTGGGTCTCCCTCCAGTGGTACCCCTGGATGATGGTTGGGCCCACCAGGAATTCCTTAGATGGTGGCCACCAACCTAAACCTCCAGGTGGAGGAAGTCGAGGGCCATGAAGATAACATGTGGGATGCTAGAACAGGCAGCTCCAGCAAGCAAGGCATTATCCCTCCATGATGGGATGGCCAGTATTGCCACAAACCTGTGGCAAATGCCCTCTTCCATTTCCCCTCAGCTCTAAGTGGGTACAGCGCCAAATACTTTGTATCAGTAAAGGGTCACAATTACCTTTATTCCCACCCAGCCCCCAACTTCCAAGTGCTGGGGACATCAACAACCGGGAGAGAGAAGAACAGCCTTGGCAACCCTGGAAAATAAAGACTTAGAGACTTGATTTATTTGTCCTCCAGCTCAGGGTAAACGTGCTGTTCTCCAGCCATATGTGCCCTTTCCTCCCAGCCTGATCCTCTATAGTTACAGATGACTGGGCCCTCAACAGAGTGCAGCACAGCTATATATTATAGCTCTCCTTCTCTCTCCCTCCCCATCCCTCTTCACGAGACATTCCTTCTTCAAGAAGTCGAGAAGTTGCTCTGAATTGGGACAGTGGAGGAGATTCCTTATGTCTGCCAGAACAAAGGGCTTTATTGCTTCTACTTTTTGATCACCAAAGCCAGATATGGGCTGCAACCCATTCTGGACCAGCACAGCCTAAACTGCCACATGGTGAGGCTGAAGTTCTTTATGATTTCCTGGGCGTACATTATTTCCTCCCTGGATCCAGAAGATTGGTACACTGCCCTCAATCTCAAGGATGTGTTTTTCTATATTGCAATATTTGAAGATCGCAGATACTTCTTGCCGATTGTAGTGGGACCAAAACACTATCAGTTCACGGTTCTCCCATTCAGCCTAACTATGGCCCCTCAAGTATTTACCAAATGCATGCCAGTGGTGGCAGCTCACGTCAGATGATGAGGGTGTAGATCTATCCTTAACTGGATGATTAGCTCAGCAAAGGTGACTCCCTCTCCATGGTTCTCAGGGATGTGGACTTTTTGGTCTGTCAGTGTCATTGCCTCTGCGTGTTACTGAACACAGAAACATCTCAATGCTGCTCCAGTGCATAGAATTTATAGACACAGCGTTTGACTCTGGTGAGGGCCTTTCTCACTCCAGAAAGGTTCCATGCCCTTGCAGACATAGTAGTCCAGCTAAGTGATTTTCTGACTACTGCAGCCAGGATATGCATTCAGCTGCTTGTGCACATGGCCATGGCCATTTATCTGATCACTTATGGCAGGCTTCCAAGGCATCACCTGCAGCAGTGTCTGGTGTCAGTATACAACCCCTCCAAAGGGTGTATATTCCTCAATTCTGTCTCCTGGTGGACAAGCCCAGGAATGTTCTGGCAGAGGTGCTGCTCCAAGTTCCTCCCCACTCACTCAAAGTGATTTTGGGCACGTTGGATCTGGGCTGGCGTGCTCACGTTGGTGATCTCCTGCACAGACCAAGTATTTTGGGTCCAGAGGTGTGCCTCCACATAAATATCAAGGACTGACGGGCAATCAGCATGATGTACAAAGTTCCCCCCCACCCATCTGATGGGCACAGTGGTCTGGATCTTTACTGACAGTACATCCACAAAGTTCTGCGTGAACCCCCTGGAGGAGAGGGAGAGGGCTTTGATTAGGCATGCTCTGTCAGGAGGCCTTCTGCCTCTGGGACTTTTTTGCATCCAGTATGCATCACTTGCAGGCATGTCACCTCCGGGTGAGGGGAATCTCTTAGGTGACTAGCTGAACAGGCAGTTCTCCTCTTCCCATGTGTGGGCTCGCCATCTACAAGTTGCTGCCTTGTTCCTCAAGAAGTGGGGCACTCTCTAGGTTGACCTCTTCACCACAGTACAGAACGCAAAGTGCAGCAAGTTCTGCTCCAGACACCAAGTAGGCACAGGATCCCTTGTGGATGCCTTCCTCATCCCGTGGTTAGGCAGCCTGTTCTACACATTTCCTCCAAGTCCCCCAGAGTCAAACAGGACTGGGCCCAGGTCATTCTCATTGTGCTGGTGTGGCCCCATCAGCATTGATATGCTGCTCTGATGAGCCTCATGTTGTGTTCCCCCTGTGACTTCTGGAACTCTGCCCAGACCTGTTCTCTAAGGATCATGCCCACTTTTTTTCACCCAGATCTACTGTCATTCCACCTCATGGCATGGCTGCTCCATGGAACAGTGATGTTTGGATGCAGTTCAGCAGGTCCAATTGGGAAGCCATAAGCCATTGACCAGTCAGAATTCTGTGGCCAAATGGACCCGGGTTTTATTGTGGGCCAAGCAGCAAGGTCTCACTGCTCTATGGAGGTGCTTATCCAGACCATCCTCCTCAACTTGAAGGAGGAAGCCTTGGTGCTGGCATACTTTAGAGTACGCTTAGCAGCAATATCAATTTTTCATCCACTGATTCAAGGCCCATCTGTGTTTTCCCACAACGTGGCAGTCAAATTCCTGAGGGGTCTTGAGCATCTCTGTCTATATGTACGGCCACTAGTTCCTTAGTGGGACCTTAAACTGCCTCCTCTCAGACTGACAAGACTGCCCTTAGAACTATGGCCAGATGGTCCCTTCTTCACCTGTTCTGGTAGACAGCCTTCTTTGTGGTGGTTGTCAGCTAGGAGGCATGCCTTGATGACCCCTTACATGGTCTTTAAATACAAGATGCAGTTGTAACCATATCCTGCCTTCTTTTCTAAGGTGGTCTCAGCCTCTCACATGTCAGGATGTCTTCTCCCCAAAGCCTCATGTGACCAATGAGAATGCAAAGGATCTCTAAATGGAAATCTGTGTTTGGACCTAATGTCAACTGGTTGGTGCTCAGCTGTCCGCATTTGTCAGGGCTCGCTTGACCACAGCACAGACCTCCTTAGTGGCCTTCTTCACCAATGTTCCTATACTGGACATTTGTAAAGCAGCAGCATGGTCCTCGGTGCTCACCTTTGCTACACACGATGCCCTGAAACCACAGTCATGAGAGGATCCTGCCTTTGGAAGAACTGTGTTGGGGTCAGTATGTCAGTGAACTCCTTCTCCATCCAGACGTACTGCTCGCAGTCATGTATATTGAATGGATATTAGCAGTCTCTCTTGAAGAAGAAAAGAGTTACTTGTTTCCATAGCGAGTGTTGGAGATATATTGTTCATGTCCATTCAAGTTCCCTCTCTCTTTCTCCACTGTTAGTTTTCCATCAAGAAGGAATTGACAGTGGGGGTGGGGCCGAGGTGCCCTCTATATTATGTCATGTCCCTGCAACTCCAGGGATATCTGAACTGTCTCTCCTACAGGTATTGCCAAGAGAAAAATATTCCAGCACCACTGTATGTGGTGAACACACACACCTATGTTGAATGGACATGACGAAGTATACCACTTACAGAAACAGGAAACTGTCCTTTCTAATCCTGACTGTTAACAGTGACCCCCTCAGTGTTCTTGGGCAAGTTGCTTAAGCTCCCTTGTGTTTCCTAGCCTCTAAAATGAGGTTGTTTATCTCCATTTCCTCTTGAGCATCTTAAGGATTAATTTGTTTGAAAAGTGCCTTAAAGGTTAGAAGCAAAATTTTAAGTATTATATTTGCTTCATTTCCTTCTTTCATTATGGTCATGTCTCTCTTGCTGATTGTCAAAATATATTTGTTTTAAATGACTGCTATCCAACAGTCTGCCTTCCACATAGCACATTGTCAGATATGTGACTTTAGTGGAGTGGTTCTCAACTTATTTACCATTATGAGCTTCATAGGTAGCTCTGTGTATTACATGGACCACACTCACAGGCCGTGTCTACACTAGCACAAATCTTTGAAATTGCCACGCAAATGGCCATTTTGAAGATTACTAATGAGGCGCTGAAATGCATATTCAGCACCTCATTAGCATGCCGCAAGTTACAGCTCTTCGAAATTGCTGCTTTTCGCTGCCACGCAGCTAATCCAAACGGGTCCCTTTCGAAAGGACCCCGCCGACTTCAAAATCCCCTTATTCCTATCAGCAGATAGGAATAAGGGGATTTCGAAGTTCCCAGGGTCCTTTTGAAAAGGACCCCTATCTGGACGAGCCACACAGCAGTGAAAAGCGGGAATTTCGAAGAGCCACAGCGTCCTAATGAGGTGCTGAATATGCATTTCAGCACCTCATTAGTAATCTTCAAAATGGCCATTTGGAAGGTTTGTTTCAGTATAGATGTAGCCACACAGTATATGTATTACGTGTATGGCCCTGCAGATGTCACATGGGCCTCAGCTGTATGCTGATTGGGCCACACATTGGGAGCCACTAACTTGTCATAGACCCAGCACAGTAAACCCTCCAGTTACATGGGGGTTACTGCCCTGGTCAGTTTCCTGGCTCTGCAAGGGGAAGGGATCGCTCTGCCACTTGGAGGACCTGGGAAGCTGATCAGTTCATGCTTGGTCAGTTTCCCAGGTTCCCTAAGCAGTGGGGAGACAGGAACCAGGCTGCCCCCTGGTTCCCAGCTCCCCACCACTCTGGGAGCCAGGAAGCTGACCAGGGCAGCAGCCTTGGTCAGTTTCCAGGCTCCTTCTAGTAGGGGAGCTGGGAACTAGGGGCAGCCTGGCTCCCTCTCCACTCCACTCCTTGGAGCCAGGAAATTAACTAGGGCTGCTGCCTGGTCAGTTTCCCAGTTCTGCAAGCAGAGGGGAGCTGGGAGCGAGGCTGCTGCCTGGTTCCCAGCTCCCCACCACTCCATGGACTGGGAAACTGCTCCTGTCAGGGGTAGCAAGAGTGAGGCTGCTGCGCTTAACAGGAATGGTTTCCCTGCTCCCATCAGGGGTGGCAGTCACACACACCCGAGACACAACTTGGGTGCGCATATCTCGAGGGTTTACTTTATTATCATTTTGCTGTAGAAACAAACATTAAGCTGGTATGTGAAAGAGACTGTTCATTTCTAGTATCTGGATATAGGGAAAATTGAGGGGACAACCTAAGTTTTCATAATTTAAGGGAACCATGCAAAAGCCTACCCCATGGCAGGGGAATACTAAAGAATTTGAGTAAATATAAAGTCCTAAATTTAGGGATTCATAAAAAATCATGGTTCTGATGGACTAGCAAGCTTAATTACTTCCTCTTAGTAGCTCTTGTTCCAAGTTTACACAAGTATGAAGATACATGCATTAGGGATGCTAACATTTAATTGGTTAACTGGTAATCTTTATCCTAAATGGATAAGGCTTGGCAGTTATGGTTAATTGGTGGGGGCTGGACAGTCCCCCACCTGCCATGGGTAGGGGTTGCTCCACCCCTGTAGGGTTCACTGCAGGTGAGGGGGGAATACCCCAGGGTGATCAGAGCAGGCCCAATGCACAACTGGCCTAGCCCTGGTGCACCACAGGCCTTTCCCCCACCCCTCACCCCATTTAATCTGTTATCTGATTAAACCTAATGGTTTACTGGTTAAACCTAACAGTTTACCAATTAACTAATTAAATGGGTTTTTAAATCCCAAATATCCATAGTAGTTCCCATATGACCCTTTATACAGCAAAAGAAAAGGAATTTTCTAGGTAGGTCTGTGCTGTGAATTAACTATAGTTAAAGAAAACAACTATTTACTTTCCATCTGCACAGTATCCAATAGAAGCAGTGCTGTTGCCAGGAAAAAAAAATCTTCCTCTTTGTCCCTTAGCTGCTTATTGTGGACGTACACCTACCTGTCCTGTTCTGATCTTACTGCATATTGTGTGGCTTATTGTAAAGGCATACTGCAAGGCTAATAGTTTCGCTTTTGGGGGTAATCTTATTGTAACAACCCTGGACATCTCTTACTTCTTTGGAGAAGTTTTTTGAGTACCTTATAATTGTCCGAGTTCTGAAACTCAGTTATTGTAACCATTATTTATGTGTGCCATATTGCCAGCATTAATTTGACTCCTGTGAGTTTGAAACTGTTGATTGCAGTATGGCTAGATTTTTATTTTTTCCTGTGTGGGAAAATTTTTGCAAGTGGAAAAAGCTGCTCTTGGTTGGAACAGAAGTGTGTGTCTTGTTTGAAGTGGTGGTATTGCTAAGAAAGGTATAAATTTCAATCTGTTTCAAAGTTTTCTTAGCTGAAATGTCCATCTGCCCCATTAGAAATGAAATAGCTACCTTGTTTTCAGAAAGCTGAGGTGGGGAGCAGGATAATGGCTTATGATGTGTATTAGGATATATAATGCATTTTATTTCTGCTGAATGTTCAGGTTATGACTATGGTCAGAAGTAAGAAAAAAAGTTATTATATGGGAGCCAATTGCTTTCTGACCAACTTTTTGTAATGCATGTGTCCACATCACAGAAGATTTCAAAGTTTTTGTGCTAAATGACCTCCTTGCTGGTAGCATCAGCAGAGTGGCTAAGGGAATAGGACATGAAGACTTACTCTGCCTTTTTTCCCATATGTATATGGTTTCTTCTTTAGTCATGGACAAGGTATATTTGAGGACAGTGGTTAAGTGCAACTTGTATTTCCCCCAACTGTAATCTGCCTGTTCTAAAGACAGAATTTCAGTCCTTAGACCTGTCCATCTGGCACTCGTATCAGCATTTAAAATTGTCTAAATACGACAAGTGCCTTTTGAAAGAATTTGCTACTACTCCCCTAGTTTTTGTAATTGTACCTGCTCCCTAGCTGAAGAAGTGGTTCTGTCCCACCAAAGCTCATCAGCTAAAAAATTGTTTTGTTAGCCTTTAAAGTGCTGCATGACTGCTTTTTTGTTTTGCTCCCTATTGAGCTCCTGAAAAGCCTTATGTTGTTTGCAAAGACTGTAGACCTTACTAAACAGAGCTCAGTTTTTGGAAGGGTGTCACTTTTAGGAGCTAGCATCCATTTTTCAAAGCAGAATTGATTGTCAGTAGAAGCTCCAAAAGCTGAGTGAGAAGTGACTGTCTCCTCGTTCTGATACACACAGAAACATTAGTTTTAAATCCCCTTTTCATGCTAACACCTTGGTGCCAGGAGCCACGGAAGCTTTTGTCAGAAAGAACTCCCATGTTCTGACCTTTCTGCAGATAGTGTTGAGAAATATTTGCTTCCAGCCTGAAGACAGAGCCAAAAACTCAGGTTGCACTTATAAAGATAACCCAACTCCTCACAACATGCTGAGGTTTTTTTGTTTTTGTTTTTTTTGTATGCTTTTCACTGCTATGAAAGTAATTCTTTCCCATCTAATCTGCAGTATGTGAGATGTAGGCAATCAGTTTTGGTTGCTGCATGGACTTTCTCTCTTACATGCACTATCACCCCAGGAACCTTAATTGTCCAAAATGTCAAAGAGCCAGGGAAGTCTTCGTGTTATTTAATCTATCACGTGTGTTTTACCCTGAAGAGTTGCATGTTGTTAATTAGGTCAACAAAAACAAATTTACCATTAAGCAGCAATTGATCCAAGGATCTTCAGTTTTCAGCTAATCTGACTCTCCTTTTCTGTCCTCCCACCATCTCCCTTCCTCCCTAAAAGCAAGCGTACAGAGAGCAGACGAAAGCATATTGCACTTGTATTTTATAGTCTCTTTTTAAATTACCTTAAACTTTCTCTTGCTCTTACTGTCTAGTTACTGCTCATTTGATTTTGTTCCTCCCATGGCTTCAGGACCTAGAAGTATAATATTGAAAATATGGTATGCACTTAATACAAACCCTAATATATGAACGGTTCTATGGAGACAGATGATATTTCAATTATATTGCCTATGTTTATCATGTTTGAAGTATTTTTATTATTTATGCTAATGTAGATACCTCTTTTATACATAATATATAGTGTACAGTGTTCACTGTAGCTGAGTGCTTAGGTGGCCACCCACATGAGATTCAAATGCTGCCCAGCTGGCTAGCAGAGCACCTACCATGCCCATAGCGTGTGTTCCTATTGGTTGTGCACATCCACACATGCCTCAGTGTACATAACATGTATTCCACACATTCATGGAAAAGATAGGCAGGAACACTGGCGTGTATATGACATATAAACACAGGGCTATGAAACAAATGGTCATATACTGCTTTTTAGTATATTGATGAAAGATGGAAGTGTTGGATTATAAATGAACATTGTTGGGTGCATTAAAATGGTTGGGTTGAAATCTTTACCTAGTCACTTTGGGTAAAAATTATTGTTTAATCCTTATGTCAGTAAGAGCTCCTTCTCTTCCTTTCCCCTGATCTAGGGTGCACTTTATCCTTTCACAGATAAAATAAAATCCTTTTGAGTTCATGCATTATTTGTGCATTTTATCTTTGTAGCTAAGGTGATCTGTAGACCATTTACCATTGTTTCCAACACTCCCTTACTTGTTTGGTTATTTTATAGAGCTTCATTGAGGCCACTTTATTGGCACTTCTAAATTGACTTGGTAGGATGTTGATAATAGAACCTACTTACAACTTCCTTTTCGCCTCCCATGCAATATGTGACAAATCTAATGAATACAGAGTTTATTGGGACACAATAGCTGCGTCTACACGTGCACGCTACTTCGAAGTAGCGGCACCAACTTCGAAATAGCGCCTGTCGCGTCTACATGCGTCGGGCGCTATTTCGAAGTTAACTTCGACGTTAGGCGGCAAGACGTCGAAGTCGCTAACCTCATGAGGAGATAGGAATAGCGCCCTACTTCGACGTTCAACGTCGAAGTAGGGACCGTGTAGACGATCCGCGTCCCACAACGTCGAAATTGCTGGGTCCTCCATGGCGGCCATCAGCTGGGGGGTTGAGAGATGCTCTCTCTCCAGCCCCTGCGGGGCTCTATGGTCACCGTGGGCAGCAGCCCTTAGCCCAGGGCTTCTGGCTGCTTCTGCGGCAGCTGGGGATCTATGCTGCAGGCACAGGGTCTGCAACCAGTTGTCAGCTCTGTGTATCTTGTGTTGTTTAGTGCAGCTGTGTCTGGGAGGGGCCCTTTAAGGGAGCGGCTGGCTGTTGAGTCCGCCCTGTGACCCTGTCTGCAGCTGTGCCTGGCATCCCTATTTCGATGTGTGCTACTTTGACTTGTAGACGTTCCCTCGCTGCGCCTATTTCGATGTTGGGCTGAGCAACGTCGAAGTTGAACATCGACGTTGCCGGCCCTGGAGGACGTGTAGACATTATTCATCGAAATAGCCTATTTCGATGTTGGCTGTACGTGTAGACGTAGCCAATGTGACTAGAATGATCATCAGCTTTAAAGATGTATAAACAGCTATTAATATAAATTTTTGTATTGTTAAAACATGATTAAAGTGTTTCTCTGTGTTTCGTGGTTTTTTCACTGAAAAGCAACATCTATATATTATGTATGTAAAACAAAAAACTGTTTTTGTGTCACCAACATTGAGGGTATGTTTGTGCTGCCAAGGTTCAGTTGTTTCTAATCTGTAAAATGGAACCTTTACTTAAGACTAATTCTAAATCCAAGATTTAGTCTTTGTCTACACTCTCTCTTTTGTCAGTATTTTTTTTGGCAGTGAAGGATGTAGGAAGAATAAAAAGTGCTGGTATGGACAGCACTTTGTCATCAGGAGAGGCTTTCTTGCCAACAGAGCTAACACTGTTTGCTGGAGGTGGTTTAATTATGCCACCAGGAGAACGCTGCTGGCAAAGAGTGGCTACACAGGAGACCTATAGTGGCATAACTGTCATGGTACAGTTGTGCCTCGGAAGGGTCCATAATGTAGACACAGCTGAAGGTTTTAAGTCAGTTCAGAAATTGAATGGGCATGGATTGAGATCCCAATGCTTATTGAGAGTTGCCAGGTTCAACAGCATGCAATGCTTCTGGATGAAGCAAACCTCCTCCAGAACATCACAGCTTTTAAAATGATACACTTTCCCTGAGGACTCTGTTAGGAAGACTATTCTCAGTCACTGACAGCCATCTTCAGCCACAAGCAAAAGTTACTAGTGCTTATAAGCAGAATTGGGACTAGAAGATTCAGATTAGGGTTAAAATAACCATATCAGATGATGTATGTCATTATATTAGCACCAAAAAGTTTAATACAGCTCGTATGTAATTATTTGAACCTTGATTTTAAAAATACGTGTTTTCTGACCGATTGTAGTATTGGAATCCTCCCTAATTCATGCTAGCCAGTTTGTAATGCTTTCCTTTTTTGGGTGGGTAATGAGTTTTGAGGGAGTAAAGTAAAGCTTTCACCTTACAAAAGCAATGAACATTAAAGATGTTTGTGTATGCACACATTATTATATACCCTGTCAGTTAAATGACTTAAAAATGCAAAGCCACAGCAACAGAGTGAAAAATGCATGAAGTGCTATCTCAAGTGCTTATTCCTTAAGAGAGGGCTCAGCAATCCATGGTACTGGTGCCAAGAGTGGTGCGTGAGCTGATTTTCATCAGTATGTGGGGTGGAGGCTCAGCCCCACCTCTCCTCCCCCTTGTACCTGGGAGCTCGCTCAAGGCCATGTTGCCTGGGGATTAACAAGAGACCAGCTAATGCTACCAACCCCCACCAGAATGATAAAGCTCTGCATCGTAATTTATTTATTGATGAACCCATTGTAAGTAGGACTGTTAGTGACTTTAAAAAGTCACCAGCATTTGGACCATACATAGAGGCCAAAAGGTCAAATTTTGGCATTCCACGTTGGAAAGGTTGCTGACCCCAGCAAGAGATCTTGCTGTTAGAATTGGCCGTGCCAAGGAATCTATTTCAGCTGCCAGTAATGTTTATACTTATGGGAAAATGGAAGAAGCTTAATTAAAAAACTGTAACAAATTGGAGTCAATTTGCATTACTTGAGTAAAGAAAGGATATATGGAAAAATAGGGGTATATTAAAACTGGTTAGTCTGCTGGAGCAGTTCTGGAATGAGGAGAGCACTGTAGTCCCATCCCAGAGATACTACGGAAAATGTCTGCTGGCAATACTTGGTGTGAGCTTGGGCCCACACAATGTTAAAATGAATATTTCAGCCATGTGCAACTCCACTTGCCTGGAATAAGTAGCAAGTAACTTGAGCTTTTCATTATTGTCAGTTTTTCATCTTGGTAAGGAAGAGCAAATAAATTTGGTAAATTTTCCTGCCAGTTTCACCAGGCTGGAATATTTAATTCTCTTTGGGAACAGGAAAGAGCACAACTACTTGGACCTCATAACTGTTAAGTTGCCATATACATCTAATTCTGAAGTAATCTTTGTGGCTAAAATATGCTGAAAAATGCTGAACTTGTTTAATCAACCACTTCTTAATGTATGCATGCGTGTTGGCAAAATTCAAACACAAATGAAAAAAGAGACAGTGCCAGGCCCCAAACCACCCTAGATAAACAGAGTACTCCTAGTTCTTAACTCTCCTCTCAAAATTTTAAGTGTGATTTTGCTATTATATAACGCTTTGATGCATCTTGTAATGTTTGATTGTAATGTTGTGCTGATTAATAGAAATTTCTGTTTTAGAGCACTCTAAATTTTTTTTCAGTTTTGTTACTGGAAAAAACTGTTCTTTTGTTAATAAAAACTGGTCTGTATTTCTATGGACCTGCCACAGATAACCTTCACAATATGTATCTTTACTGGGCTAGAATGAATATTCAGTTTTGCTTTCTGAATTTTGCAAGCTTTTTTTTTTCTTTTATTGTTTCTTTACATAAAGCAGGTGGCATTACATAAACAAGCATGCATTTTTATTTATGTGATCAGCTGAATCATGGCGTTATATAATATCAAAACAGCTTTTACAATTATATATAGTGACATTTATAAATAAAATAAGGGAAAAAACACCTGTTAGCATTCTTCAATACTGGCAGCAGCCTGAGCTCTGGGCCCCTTTAACTACCATTCTGCACAGCTGGGTGGGGATGGCACCATAGTCCCAACAGCACTAAGGGCTGACTGATATAGGCCCACTCCTTCTGCCCTTGGCTCCAGCTCTTCTGGGGCACAGAGCCAGGCCAACCTCCCACCTTGCCCCAGGGTCCACATTGCTGTTGGCCCCACTGTCTGAGGCTACTTTTATTATGCTGTGGTACAACTGGTTGGACATAGTTACATGCTTTCAGAGAACTTTTATCCATCTTCTATCTTCTGGCAGAGATAAGTGCTTTTTCCCTACTTTGCTAAGCACCTTCCTCACACACACCTTGTAAGCCCTGTCTGACAGATCAGCTGACAACTTTTCAGATTATGGAGTGCCGCAGATCTTTCCTTATAGAAAAAGTTGCTGAAGTGTAACAGGATAACTGCTTCCCCCCCGGTTCTATCGGGAGGTATGTGAAATTTGGAATCTAGACACCTTGAGTTACTCCGTTAGTTGGCATGTGAAGTGAGGATTGATTCGTTACAAATACCTGTACAGAATCTCATGATAAAAGGAAAAACACATTTCCAGATAGTCACAAAGAGGTAGCTGTGTTAGTCTGTATCTTCACAGAACAAAAAAGCAGTCAGGTAGCACTTCAAAGACTAACAAAATAATTTACTAGGCGATGAGCTTTCTTGGGGCAGACCCTCTTATTCAGATCTGGAAATAGTGCTCAAAATGAAGAAGTGGGTCTGCCCCACAAGCGTTAATTAACTATTTTGTTAGTCTTTAAAGTGCTACATGTCTGCATTTCCAGGTGATTTTCATAAAGACTAAGTCTCTGTAAATGAGTTCCCAAGAACACCTGGTCTGTCAGATCATTTTCAACAGGATGGCTGCAACCAGTAGAAGACTCAAGAATGCCAACATAAACCCCCACATCCTTTTATAAATTCAAATACTTTTTATATGTGATTTTTATTATGTGGCCTTCTAAACACTGCAATAAATAATATATATTCAGACTATTTTTAAAATGATGATCTAAGTTAAATCCCACAAAAGTAGAATTGCCAAGTCTCAGTCACTGGTTTGAAGAACATTTATACTTTGTCACCAGCTTTGCTTCCTCTCCTCCAGACCTGCCCTTCTTTCCTTTTTAACATTCCTGAAGTTGCAGCTCTTTCACACTAACAGCAAATTCATTCTTCTCCTTCACTAACTTTGGTCTTTTTGCTACATGTGGCAAGAAAATTGAGCAGAATAATGTTCACGTTTTAGGTGTGCATACCATTTTACAGATATAAGAAGGCACTGGAAGGGAGTGTTTAGCTTCTCACTGCTTAAGAAGTCATTTTTTAGGAGAGACTTGTATCGCAGAGAGAGCAGTGCCTAATGGGCACTTAGTTCCTTCCCATTAGGCATGTTTTTGAGACATAATAAACAACACTAAATGAGACATTAGGCATCATTTTGGAGCATTTGATTTTAATTCCAAGATTGGCGAAGATGGGTGCACCTGCTTGTGGTTTGTGCACTGTGTCCTGTTCTTGGAGGCTAACGTTAACTTCTAGCAGCTGCTTTTGGCTTCTGTTGGAGCAGTCAGCCAGCCAACAAGCAAAAATCCTACATTGTGGCTGTGACACCCCAGGGATCACAATAAGCTGATTCTGCTGACACACTGCTTACAGGAGCTGTGGAAGACATGCCTCAGGCTTTTATAAAAAAATAGTCTTCAGTTGAAACTGGGGAGTCAGGGGTTTTCAAATGGTTGGGAAAAGGTAGTAAGAATTACTTCTCTGGGGAAACTCAAGAAATATTTTCCCTTCCCCAAGAATTTAGGTATTCTCTAGGACTTATTTCAGAGAAATTTTATAGCCTGTATTCTACAGAAGCACAGACTCGATGACTAGTATTGTGTTCCAGTCTTGGAATCTATGAATGTGTGTAACTTGACTGTGATAGGCAGAGGTTTGATGTAATTAGAATATTTATGGTCTCTAGCCCTTAGGCCTCTGACAAGCTCTGTCGTCTCAGGCCTCTGAAACTCGGAACAAGAGATTACCCTTTTCAGGAATTGGCGAGGCAGCTGCTCAGTCTGTGCAAAATATCCCCTGTTCCATTAGAGGTTAATATTTCCCCTTTGAACCCTGGATACAGAAAATTTCATCCACCTCAAGAAAACAGCATGAATTGATTCTTAAATTCTTAAATGCCTGACTCCCAGTGGTGCCTATATCTTTGTTCTCTTCTCTAGATTCAAAAGCCTGCAAGAAGATGGGAGCTCAATACCACATTTGCAGGAAGTTAAGCTACACCTCATTCTCTTCGCCAACTAATTTCTATAAGATACTTTAAAGACCCAGTTAAGGCCCTGGCAATGGCATGCAACATTGAATTCATCACTTGTTCTGATTTAAGGACAAGTACTCTTGCATCTACAGTCCACTGTATGGGTCTTTTCTTTTGGGAATATTACCTTTACAGGGCCTTGGAAGACATTGCTAATCCTAAAACATTGTTCCCTTCTAACAAACCAAAAAAGAAAAAAAAAAAAAAAGACTAATTCATTTAGGATTTCACTGTCCTTTCTTGAGTCCCCAGTTAGATTTGCTTACAGATTCTGACCTTCCAGATTTTCCACAGTCAGCTTCTAAGATAACGGAACATGTAGTCTGCCGCGAATTAGGCATGCGTCCAAGACCTCAGCTAGTTCCTCTTCTCCTCTGGAGGTTCCCCTGCAGAATCTGTATTTCCTTGTGTCAGAAGGAGTGGAAGGAGATCACTTCAGACTGAGTCTGAAAACTTAAAACAGATTTTTTTCCCTTCCTCCTACTCTTCACTCAGTCTCTTCTTTCTTCTGTCTCATTTTCAGAAAAGAAATGCTATAGAAATTATGTGTTGTCTTCTAGACACAGCTGTTTACCCATTTCTGCAGGATGAGAAAAGCAAATCTATCTACTTAATACTAACCGCACAGTCACTTGCCTCATCATTTCATACAGTAAATAAAATTAAAGATGGAAACATTTGTGCAGCATAGTTACTACAGAGTGGGAGATTTTCTTGTCAAATTTTTAAAAAAACTCATAGCAAATCTGTAATCCTATCAACCTAATCTCATTTTTCCCTCCAAACAGAGCCATTTTCAGTAAAACCTCCCTCAACTTTGGTCTTGCCTCATGCAGGATATTCATAAAGATCCTTGTACTGGCAGCAGCAGCCCTCAGGGACAGCAAAATCCAGTTGAGTTCCTGTTTGGATGACTTACTGAAGAGGTCATCAGAATCAGCCACTCTAGTTTCAAATATCCCTATATTTGGTGGCTCCCTCACTTAGAATTCATAATACACATGTAGAGAGCTTGGATACCATCCATTCCTCCATAGTATCTGTGCTGTCTGGGAGTTCTTGGGCCTTATCTCCATTATATGGTAGACTGACATACCAGTGATCAATCCACTGGCTGTCAATTTGTCATGTCTACTCTAGATGCGATAAAGGGATCTCCAGGCTTGCTCCCATTGGCTTTATAGCACACAAAACACCTATACTGTCTGTATAGCTGGAGCAGATTGATGGTGAAGGTAAGTGTAGACAAGCCCTTGAATACCAGGGAGAAATGATTTGCCTAACTGAGAATTCATTGAGAAAATTTCTGATGCAATGCCTGTTCAGATCTGAAACTAGCTGACAGCACTGCTCGTTTTTGATCATCTAGGACTAACATTAGTATTGGGATTAGATCCTGTTCTGTACCATTTCTTCACATTTATTCTTCCCTGGGATCAATTGTTACATTTACTCTAAGCCCATTTGTTTATCCAGGGAATTCACTGACTGACTGCAGAGTCACTAAGGTTGCTGAATCGATAGCCATTGGTGAACACTAGCAATACATCTGTTTACCACCCACACCAACAATGTAATTCCCACATTTTGCAGCAGGCTTAAGAAACCAGGAGTTGACGCCATAGATGCCTTCTCCAGAGAATGTGCGCAGAGAGGCTGAAATACACGTTCTTTCCTCCCTCCTCATCCTTTTCCTAACTTCCTAAGATGCTGTGTGGGTGGAGGGTAGAATGCCTAGCAAATCTGAACAGCTGAAAGAAGCACATGGATTCAGATGTTGTTGAATGCTTCTTTGCAGAAACCCAATTCACTGCCAAAGAAAATCTCTCTCTCTCTCTCTCTCTCTCGGGTGGTACTGGTTTAGGTTGTGCAACATTGGACTCTCATGAAGACTTAAAAGCAGCCTTTGTTCATCACCTTTAAAAGAGTGCTTCCAAATGGCTCTGTCTGTATGTTACTCCAACATAACCTATGCCTGTAATTACCTTAATGAAATCAGTTCACAAGGCTGGATGCAGGTTTTCATATGGCCGGTACATGTATCAATCTGAAAGTAATTTTTGCCTTTACTTTTTCAATATGAAGTCAGTTTCATAAGAGGCATGTATCCTAGAGATAGTTTGTTAGTTAATGCATTTCTCAGATGGTTAAAGCCACTTTGCTGCTGCTTTTGTTTTCTTGTAACATCAGTGGTGTTTCGTATAATGACAGAGGAAGGCACAGTCTGCTGTGTGTTTTGGCTTTTAAAACATTGAGATTCTTGAATGGAAGGTGGCTATATAATTTTTAAATAATAAGACTTTGTAATATTTCTTCTACATCTTACAAAATTATAAAATATCATTGTTTCATAACATTCATTCTGTTTTCAGCTCCTTCTCAAACACTGTGGATGTCATCTCAAATTTCTTCCTTCCCCGCACATCATCAGTCCCTCTCCAGTCACTGTGCTTTATCCCTAGGCCCCTTTTTACTCAATTTTCAATCAACACCTCTTTATGTCTTGTGTTCCATGGAGTTGCCTTTGCAAAATGTAGGAGTTTTGTCTTTCAGAGTGGAAAGGTCACGGGCAGTGACTCAGGAGGTGTCATTGATCTCACCCTTGATGATGAAGATGATGGCTCTTCCCAAGGTAAGTGAGAAGAGATCTATTTAGTGGTGAGGAAAACTGGGCTAGCATTAGTATTTCATCCTACCATTTTGAGAAGAATGATCCAAAGAAATCATTATTCTGGGGGGAAAATTTTCCTACTTGCCATGGTTAAATAAACAAAGTTCTGCAAATTAAAGGTTCCTGAGATAAATAGTATAATAATTATGCAGCAAAAGGAATCATTGTCTGTTGTTAACAGTATGGATATCACTACGTGACAGCCTAAACTCCAACTAGCTCAAAATAAGCTATGAAATTTGAATCAGAATAAAGTGCTATTTCGAGGCATCCTTTACTCCTCCTGCACTGACGTATACAGGGGTGTTGAAATAGTGTGCCTATTGTTTCAAAAAACATTTCAAAATGACAGGCGCGTTGCAGAGATGCCAGGCAGCTATTTCAGGATACTGTAGTATCCCAAAATAGGCTATGTCTACATGGAGGGAACTATGTCTTTTATATTTTCACTCAGCTATTCTGAGGGTTGTTGCTATTGAACTGCACTCTATTAAAATTCTTCTCACACTTGCAACATAAATTAAGGGTGTTTGACTTCTTACAGTATACTGATAGATACTTCAGTTTTCTGTTCCTTTATTCAGACTCTTGTCAATTTTTTTAGGATACAGTGAATATAAGGGCAGTGAACTGTAGCACAGTAGTAACATTATTAGCCCTTTGTTTTCTGCAAGTGCAGTACAATACAGCTGTTATGTCCATTGGTGGCATCAGAGATAGAGTTCTGTCTTCTAAGGGAAAATTCCCTTATTTTTTTGAGGGAGAGTATTTCTTAATCATCTGTAATTATGGAATTTTGTATTCCACCTCTAATTACATGGGAGTACAAATCCTACAGAAAGTGGAAACATGGATGGATAGCCATGAGTGATTACAAAAAGAACAGTACAAGTAGCCAGGATGAAAAATATTGGAAAAGTTAAGGCACAAAATGAGTTACATCTAGTAGGGGATATGAAAGCCAACAAGAAGGCATTCATTCTATCAGAAACCATTTAATTGAGCTGCAGGAGGAATTTCAGTGGTCCTCAGGAGGAAAATGTGGCATATCTTCTTCAAGTCCAGCTAATAACTGTCTTGTGGCTCATAAGTTACTTCTCTCTTCAAAAGTTTTAGTGTCTATTATAGCTGACTGGAGAATGTTATAGCTCCATCTTTAGTCCTTTAGGATCTGTCCACAGAATTATTATTAGATTATTTTATGTAGGTTCTTACTGTTTTCCGATAAAACTCCATCTACTAAAACAATTCATGAAAATTTCATGGGCTGCTTCTAGGATACTGCTAAGTAGATAAACTAAGTTCATCCAATAACCTATCTAGAAGACAAGTGACACTAAATATCAATATGAAGAAGATAGCACCAGTAAAAGATTCGGCATGCCAATCCCAAGCATCAGTGGTATCAAAGTTCGTCTCTAACAGAAATAACACTTAATATAGAGATTCCAGGCCTATTTCAGTGTCCTCCCAAAAAAGTGTCAATGTAAAAACCTCTGGAGATAAATCCACCAGGACTTGCACAGCTTTGAGGTCTGGGAGAAGGAGTAACCTGCAGTACGGAAGACCTTCGTGCTCCAGTGATAACACCTTTTAGCTTAGATGCATGCTCCAGAGGATGTACCCATAGGAGAACTTTCATATTTGTTACTTTGTCTTGCCATCAAATGCTCATTATTGAGTTTAGGGAGCACGTGTGAAATTGCTCAAGCTGTTTAATGTGATTTCTATAAAGAGACTGTATCTGAGATCCATACGTGAGAGCTGTTTAGGACAACTGCATGGTAGATCTTCATTTTGGTGGAGAGACAAATGTTGATTGGCCTAAGGACTGTTGTTTGGAGTTAGCCAAAGGCCTGGCTGACTTTACTTATTGTGGAGGTAATTTCCTTATCATGGGAACCATCACTTAAGATGGTGCTAATGAAACACTTATACTGATTCACATTTTTTCAGTTGTGTGCCATGCATGAAGATAGCTAGGGCTGAGGCATTTGGATTAAGTGCTCTTTGAAACAATACCTGTGTCGTCTTAAGGCTGTTGGTGAGGCCAAATAGCTGGGATATATCAGAAAACCTGTCAACGATGACTGCAAGGTTGTTTATGTCTGTGGACCACCAAGGCACAGTCATCTGCAAAAAGTGTCTCAATAAGAAACCTTTCCAGCATATTGGTTTTAGCATTGAATTTTCAAAGATCAAAGAGGGAGCCTTCATGTTTTGGTAGTGGATGTGTATCCCCTGATCCAAGTGCCTTGTGGCACGGCTCAGAACACTGGAAAAGAACCAGCTGAACAGCATTGAAGTGAAGCAAGGCTGCGTACTTGCTCCATTTGAGATTGCACATTAATCGCTCTCTCATTGTCTTGTGGTCATGGAACTGATGGATGACTTGTATGAATCTCCATGGGCATCCTGGTTTATATAAAATAGCCCGTAGACCTTCTCTGCTGACTGTATCAAAACCTTTGGTCAGGTCGAAGAAAACTGCGTGTAGGTCCATGTTCCTAGACCTGCCTTATTACAAAGACTATGTCTATTGTACTATGACCTGCTCTGAAACCACACTGAATTTCTGGCAGATTCTCTTTTGACGTGTTTGCAGTGAGTCTGTTCAGTTGAATGCCAACTAGTTATTTTTCCCTCTTGCATAGAGGAGAGAAAGGCCTTTGTAGTTTACATATTCAGCTTTGCTGCCTTTGTTTTTGAACAGTAATATGATAATAGCATCTTTGAAATATTGTGTCATTTTTTCTTCCTCCCAAATGCTATTCAAAATGTCACGAAGTACTTCCGTAGCATTGGACCTGCTTTGTTTTTTGGCATACAGTCTTTCCTGGATTCTTTGCCAGAGTTCAGCTGTTTGATAGCTTCCAGGAGTCCTTCAAGTGACGGAGGCAGGTTGAAATCTTCTTTGATGGGGTTCTCAGGTGATCAGTCAAGGACATACACATCAACTATCTATGGTCTATTGAGTAGACTATTAAGCCATATTTAGATCGTGCGAATGTGCACGTGTGTGTGTATTTCAAAATAATGTATGCAATGCAAATTGTGTAAATTATCTAGAAATACCTTATTTCGAACTTGGTACCCTCCAAATGGCATGGAAGTTCAAAATAAGTAGGGCAACCATATAAGAGATGGGTGGAGGGCCGGCTTCTCCAGCTTCCATCAAGACCCAGGGAGATGGGAAGGAGGCGGCAGCCGCTGGCCCTCACCTGGAACCTCAGGGAAGCAGCTGCTGCCAGCCCTGCCCCGGGGAAGCAGCAGCCACCAGCGCTCCCTGGTCTCCCTGGGAAAGCGGCAGTCCTCTGCCCTGCCCCATAGCCCCAGGGAGGTGGCAGGGATATGGGAATCGCCAACACTCCCCCGCTTCCCCGAGACTCAGGGAAGTGGCTTCTGCCAGCAGCTGCACCTGTGCAGCTGCTGGTGGAAAAGGTCGTGGGGGATGGTTTGACTACAAGACAATTTGTCCCTTTTTAAAAAAATGTCCAGAACCCTTTTTGGTGCCCCAAATGTGGGACCATCCCACCCAATATGGGGTGGATGGTCACCTAAAAATAGGGGACTATTCTGAAAGTTCTGTTACCCCTCTCATGACAAGGGTTAGCGGAACCAGAATACTGTGCTCAAAATAGCAGTGCTATTTCAAGCGCAGGGAAAACCACAGTGTTGCTATTTTGGGATACCTCTGTATTCCAAAATGGCACACACAGTCTAAACATAGCCTTAAAATGTAGCCCCTCTCTATATGATTCCCTTCTTCTCTTTGAGGGTTATACCTCTCTTCATCTTCAGGGGAGCTGTGCCAGATTTAGAGGGTCCCTAGATTGCTTTGAAACTCTAAGACCATCTTTGCTTTGATTGTATCTACTTAATGCTGAACTGCAGGTTTCTTCTCCCACCGCTCATCCTGCATTTTGCTCAGCTCAGTTAATTAAATCTGTCTTTTTCAGCAATGGAAATGTTCATCCAGTCATTCAACGAATGGTTTCTGCTTCTCACTTAGGAGTTTGGAAATGCCCCTTCTCATTCTCATCAAACCAGTCCTGGGGTACCTTTTTCTCTGGCCCCAGCATTTATAGTTGTGACAATATTTACATCCATTTTTCTCTTGGGTTGCCAGTGGTGGTTAGGCATGAACAAATCTTGTCATCAAGCAATTGCTGAAACTGCACATCATAGTCTGGGTACTTTTGGCTTTGTTATGTTAAAGGCTTTTGAGCTTGTGGCACTTGCACTGTGAGAAAACTATAGGGAGGTTGAGCACTGCTCTTACCAATCTGTGGTCTGTCCAGCATCCTTTATCCCACATAGCTCCGGTAGTTCTGATTGTTTGGCTGTCTCATTGGGTAAGCAATAACATAGTTGATCAGGTGCCATTATTTGGACCATGGGTACATCCATGTTTTTCTATAATTTTCACTAGCAGGGAGGTTTTG
The DNA here is from genome assembly GCF_033958435.1 of Carettochelys insculpta. NCBI lineage: Eukaryota > Metazoa > Chordata > Testudines > Carettochelyidae > Carettochelys > Carettochelys insculpta. The sequence continues at coordinate 285,565,176 of NC_134137.1, read as the reverse complement.
TGCTGTCTTCAAGCCTGAAATTAGAACAAATACTTCTTAGTGTCTTTTAATAGAATTAGTGAAGTCCACTGTGGTTTTCAAAAAATATATTCTGCTTTCATATCACCACTGCATACTGATACTTTAGCAAGAGCCTACTACTGATTTTTGTTTTCTGCTACTTAATGTCTACAAAACTTAGATGGATTATCTGTGTACTATAAAACTGTTTTAGTGGCTTCTTGGCCTTCCCCAGTGTGCTTGTTTGTGTGGGTTTTGTTTAATCTCTGCAGATTCTCTCTTTTGTTTTTGTTTTGTTTTGCTGGTATTTTTTTCTCCTTTACAGCACCTGAAGCATTAGGCAGAGATGTCTGCCACTTCCTTGTTAACATGCCTGTGGACAAAGGAGTGCAGTAGAGATGTGATTTATCTTTCTTTTAATAAACCACTTAAGAATATTTCTCTGCTTAACTTGAAAAATTATTTCAAATGATCACAAGCTGGCTGAAGAAATAAGCCATTGCTGAGGCAGGATACACAGATACCTGTCATTGCATTAGAGAAGAATAACAGCATCTCAGTTCAAGAATAAGCATTCTGATAAGCAAATTTGATTGAATTCAGAGGTGAGCAAGGGCAGTTAATTGTGGGTTGGAGGAGTTGACTTACAAATAGAAAACAAAACCAAGGCCTGGTCTAAACTTAAACATTAAATTGATCTACCTACATCACCCCAGACTGTGAAGAATGTTGGGTCCTGAGTACCTAATCTTTTATGTAGATGCATCTAGGCTGACAGAAGAAGTCTTCCATTAGCGTTGATACCCCTTTTGGAAAAGTGGATTAACTACTATATTGACAGAAAAGGGCGCTACAGCAACACAGGTTCAGTGCCAAAGCAGTGACACTGTAGTGTAGATATCCCTTAGGTGCTGCATAAGTTGGGGAGAGAACATATGTGTCTGTAAGTATTAGGAAGGTGCAAACATCAAAGTACAACAAGAATTACATGGGGAAGCGCACAACATTATACCTATGAATAACGAGATGAAATTAAGGAAAGCATTGCCTATGCTAAACGTGAAAAAAGAAAGGCAAGAATTATTGTTAGTCCATGGAATAGTCTTTAAAGGAAAAAATTTAAAGCCTATTGCTTGAGCTGTTTAAAACTGGCTGAGATATGGCAGCATTAGTACAGCGTTCCAAGGACTTTGGTCCCTGAATCACAGTGATCTGCAGAGTCTTGCCTCAGCATACCAGAATGAAACATTGTTTAAAAAAACAAAAACAAAAAAACAGAGATTCTGACAATGGAGAATGGGTTCTTTAAAGCATCTTTTGTATGTCAGTTTGTTGAATGCAAAGGTGGAAGAACGACCATACTACCAAGCATGATGTAGGACAACAATGGTTTGGGAATGACAGGGGAAGAGATTGGATGACCCAACAGGCCTTTTCAATCCCTATTTGCTATTTTATACAATTCCATTATATTTTTGAAGCAGAAGCCAAGAAGCAGAATCAGTCAGGTGTGTCTGGAATGGGCCTATCCTCCCAGCCTTTGTCTCGGCCACTGCAGCCTTTACAGGCTGCTCCTGTGCAGCAGACAGGTGTGCCAACAAGCGGACCTTCTCAGACCACCATACATGTACTACCTACAGGTAAATTAATTTTGTATAGTTCTGTGAATATGGTGAGTGGCTGCTGTAACGCAGTGATGTTACATTTGTGTTATCTTTTTGATATGGATATAGTGATATTGTTTTTCAGCATGTTTTTCATTTTATTTTATTTTATTTTTAAATTCCAGCCAAACCTTTGTGACCTCTTTGGGTTCTTCCAAATCTGTACAATTGAAATGTTTTAATCAGAGAAATTGGATGAATCACTCTAAAAGGGAGTAGCTGATGGATTCAGTTATTGTCCTAGGGATGCTGCATCCTTCTGGGAATCATGGGGTAGAGAAATCCTATTGGATGATGTAATCTGTTCCTCAGCCAGGACAAGATTGTTCTTTGCAATCCAATGAGGAAGTATGGTCCACTTCATAGGACACTTGTAGAAATTATTTGCAATATTGTTGGCTACCCAAGGAAAGCTGGAGGAACCACTGGGTTGCCAAATACCCAAGGATGTAGGTCATTGGTAATCTGCACAAATTATGATGATTGAATTTCTGAAGGGGTTGAAATAATACCACTCACTACTGGTTTTTGGTCATCACTGGTGAAAGTACCTCCAGCCCAGGGTGAACTGTTAGTAGCATGACTTCAAAGATTGAAAAGGTATAGAGAAATATGGGTGTTTCTTCCATCCTACCCTGATAGGTGATTGTTGAAGACCAGTTAGATCCACTGATGTCCAGTCTCTGAGAGCTGTTGCCCACTGTTTGCTAAAATGCTGAAGCACTCTTACCACTCAGGTTTTTCTATCTCATTTCTTAGAGATAGGATACTACAGGTTGATTTCTCTAATCTGGCACCCTTGGGATCTGATCAGTGCTGAAGGAGAGAATTTGCTGGACCACAGGAGGTCAATGTTGTCCAGCAGCATTACTAACCCTTCCACTGCTTACTGGGCTGTTAGGAGACATTCAGGGATAAATTACAGCAAAATAACATCACAGAACACTGAGAGCCAGGACTGCTGGCTGTAAACAAACTTTATGGAACCATGGAAACTTGGCCACACCCATGGTAAGCAGTTGTCCAGCAAGCTGAAATCATGTTGGATTATGGATGTTGCTGGAGGAGAAAGTGCTGGTCTCAAGATGTTCATCCTGTATTTAGGTTTTGTAGAGGAAATGTAGTAATAGTAAGATGTTCATGGCTTGGGGCATTTGAACCCTGTTAAGTGAGAAATTAACTATTTAACTGTGGACTGTCTCTCTTGGTTATCATATATTTGTCTTTTATTTATCTAAAATGTTCATATATAGTTTGGCATTTCTACATTATATGAAATTTAACACAAATACTACAGTTTTGCTTAGACCACGTTTATCAATAACTTCCTTAACTTCTGAAAAGTAGATGCGTTTCATTTAGCATTTCATAGAGATGGTTTTTATTTTTCAAAGCTCACATGCATCAGTTGTTGAAGATATCTGCATTCTGGAATGGGTATCTCAGTATTAATTGTTTTGACTCCAGTGTGTGATTTTTATTCTTCCAGCTCAGACAACAGTGAATGTAACACATCGTCCAGTGACTCAAGGTGCTGCTAGGCTCCCCATACCAAGAGCCCCTTCTAACCACCAAGTGGTCTATACTACCCTTCCCACGCCACCAGCTCAGAATCCTGTGAGAGGTGCTGTCATGCAGAGCCCTGGTCTAAGGCAAGTCAGCCCACAGAGTGGAGGTAAGAGATCCTTTTTCACCTATGTTCTAGTACTGTGGAGATAGGTATTATCATGATGCTCATGTAAGATCCAGCTGCCTCTGACAATACCATGCAGTGATGTGGAGATGAGTTCCCAGCTTAAAAGACGTGAGAAAAATCTCAAGTCAGTAATGCATTCCTTGTTCAGGAATCTGACTGAGGAGAGTCTGGTTTGGAATCTCCTCAGATAATGACACTAGCAGCCACGCACTTTTGGGTGATTTGTTCGAACTATGGATGATCTTGTAGGGTAACTAAATATCTGACATGCACCAGTCTTGTAAAAGTATTGCACCAATAAAGTGGGGAGAGGCTCTTTTATTCTTATTCAGTAAAATTCTGAACCCCATATACTAAGTCAGACATGGCTTTCCATCCAAATCTCAGTTTCAATGTAATTCTGTAAGAACCTGCAGTGTTTTTTGGCCCCTGTTCCAGTGTGATTTATTTTTGGCTTTATTTACCTCTGTATATCTTCAGAGAGCTGAGATTTCCCATTAGTTGCAGGAAGGGCTATGCTGCATGCTGGGTGTAGATGTCAGCAAGCTCAGCTTGGTCCTGAGAGAGCTTGATGCATATTTTCCTTAGCAGAAAATTATTTTCTTGTCAGCCATAAAACACTGGATCTCATGCAACAATCTGTGTTTCTCTATTCAGTACTGTATTTTTAATTGCTATTTATAGTGCCTCTTTTATCACATTCTCTCCTATGGATGGTTTCTACACTGACAGGCATAAATGACCACTTTCACTTACTGTCCTGAGAATGGCAATAGACTCATGCTTCTGCAAGGCTGCTGGTTCCATAGCTATGCAATATACTGTCTCAGAATGCTGTGTGATTGAATAGTATATGATGACTGTGCATACCATGCCTTTGCGCTCAGTTAATTGATCCACTGCCCAAGTTTTGAATTAGACTTTTTGGTATCTAGAATACCAGAAAAGGCTATTATTCTCGTAAAAAAGCCTGAACAATGTGTTTGTAATAAATGACTGGTGCCTATATTGTCTCAAGCTGTGAACTTATCAGATTGCACTAGCTAAGCAATCTTAGGTTTGCTCAGTGTTTGGAAGCTCTTCACAGAAAATCAGCATCTGCAGGAAATGCAGTAAATCCTCAGTGCGTGATTTCGAGTTGCACTTAACTCGCATTAATGTGAGTTAAGCTCAACTCAAAATCGCACTGCCCTGTCCCTGGCTTTAGCCCCAGGTCCTGCTCGGCCCCAGTTCAACCCCACTCCCAGCCTAGCTCACCACCCACACACGGCTCCAACTCACACCCCTATCCCCACACCCAGCTCTGGCTCACCAGCTCTCATGTGTGGCACTGGTTCAAACCTCCACCAGCCTGGTTCCAACCCCCTGCTGGCTCACCACCTGAGCACAGCTTCAGCTTCTTCTTCGAGTGTCCCTATGGGTGCTCCACATTAGGTGTCGGGCTCACCCCGGCGCCGCAGGTCAGATCTTCCAAGCAGTTTCTGCCGGACCGCGCATGCGCCGGTGCGCGCCGCTCCCTTGCGCACTCCTGGCCACGTGCGCGATCCGGTCCCCGCCTGTTCCTCTTTAACCGCCATCGGCTGCAGACGGAATCCACTCAGGCTACGGCCAGAGTTAGTGTATTTAACGTTTTTAATTGTTTTGAAGTTTCTTCAGTCTTAGATTAAGTTAGTCGGTTGTTGTTTTCAAAAAAAAAAACAAAGAAAGGAAAGGAATTCAAAGCTTCCAATCCTAGTAACAAGCGGAGCACCGGAGGCCAGGAGCCTAGGGCCATTAGCCCTCCTGCTGCGGCAGGCTTTATCCGAGAGGGGAACAAGCACAGAGAAGGTACTAAGTACCCTATTAACAACTCAAAGACTCACCACAATGTCCTCTTCAGGATTCAAGAAGTGTGAGTCGTGCTGCGAGGCGATGCCAGCGTCTGATGGGCACAGTCAGTGTATAAGGTGCTTGGGGGAATCCCACGTCACTCAGAAATGTTCCTTCTGCGCCAAGTTAACAGCCAGAGCGAGGAAGGACAGGGAAATGTGGCTGAAAATGCTGCTGTTCGACAAGGCCCTCCAGCCAGACGTGCCGGAGTGGCCGCAGCAGGAGGGACCCTCCGGGGCCCATAAAAGGAAAGCCGCGTCCCTAACCCCATCAGCGCAAAAACGGAGGAAAATCTCCCCAACCCGATCCCTGCCGGCAGCAACAGTGAGCGGGATGGGTGGAGCGCACCGCCCCCAGCCGCAGCTACAGCTGATCGGCGGCGGCGCGGAGACGCACGTGGCGGAGGTTCAGCCTCCGATGATCAAACAGCCGCCCCGCACCACGGGCAGGGCGGCGGCCAAGCAAGCGCCGGAACCGGCGGCACCGCAAACAGCGGCACCGACCCCCGGGGAACCGGCGGTGCAGAGCGCACAGGCACGCGGCCTGCAGGCACTGGGGGAGACCGCCCGTGCAGCATCGCTGAGGAGCGTGCCGAGCGCGGTGCAGACTATGGGGCCAAGATCCCCGACGCGTCAGGGGGTGGAGCCACCCCCACAGGGGAGGGGAAAGGCAGCACAGAAAACTGGCACCGCAGTCCCTCTCCATACAGGGCTGCAGAGCTGCTTTCTTTGAGCCCTCCGCTCGTGCTGCGGACTCCAACAAGAAGGCAGGGGTCACCCCTAGCCTATCCGGAGCCCCCATCTCCATTTCTACAGCCAGCCTCCCCATGGCTTGGACCACCTTCACCCTTCTTGGGCTTCGAGCCACTTGAGTACTATCACAAATCGGTCTCTCCAGCGTCCCATGTCTCCAGAAGATCTCGCTCCCCCAGACGTAGGGGCTATGCACCAAGGGAGTGGTCCAGGTCACCATCCCAGGAGCAGTGCCCGTGTTGCCATGGTCGCCCCTATCATGTGGGGCATAGACACCATAGGCATACTACCAGGGACAGATCCCCACAGACGGTTCCGTATCCCCGAGGGCAATCGTGAACAGGGACAGAGACTCAGATATCTCAGGGGGAGTTGGTTCTGGAACCCCGGGATTTTCCCTCGCAAGCTTCTAGCGAGTGGATGTACCACCGTCAACAAGACCCGGAGGGGTCCAGAGAGGCGTACCCTAGCGGTTCCTCGTTGTCCTCCCCGGCTGAGGCTATGGCCCCGGGGGACATCCATCCTCCGGATGATCTCAAACAGTTCCAAGAGCTGTTTAAAAGGGTGGCCTTCACGCAAGGCATCCAGACAGCAGAGGTGCAAGAGAAGCACCATAAGCTCCTTAAAAATGTGAGACCTCCGGCCTCCTCTAAAATAGCCATACCGCTTGACGAAGCAATCTTGGAGTCCGCCACCATGATATGGCAGACCTCTGCGACTATTCCGCCTGTCCACAAGAGAGCGGACAAGAAATACTTCGTGCCGGCGAAGGGCATGGAGTTCCTATTCAGCCACCTGCAACCAAATTCTCTGGTGGTAGAATCGTCTCAACAGAGATCAAAAACGTCTCAGTTCAAAACAGGGGGAACGAACAAAGATGCCAAGAAACTAGAGCTGTTTGGCAGAAAGGTCTACTCCTCTTCCACCCTACTGTTGAGAATGGCGAATTACACAGCGCATCTAGCGAACCACAATTTCGACAACTACTCTAGGTTAACCTCCCTCATGGACTCACTTCCAGAGGACAAGAAGCCGGTGCTCACGGCTATCGTGCAAGAAGGCTACGCGGCCTCGAGGACGGGAGTTCAGATAGCCCTGGATCTTGTGGACACAGCAGCACGCTCAACAGCTACGGCAGTGGTAATGCGAAGGGAGTCCTGGCTCCAAACCTCAGGTATACCGAGGGATCTGCAGGCGAAGATCGTCGATCTCCCCTTCGACATGCAGAAGCTGTTTGCTGAATCAACTGACTCGGTCCTTCATTCCAGTAAAGACTCAAGAGCCACTCTTAGGACCTTAGGGATCTACACCCCTCCGTACAGAAAGAAAAAGTACTACCCTCAGCAAAGACGGTACCAGTATCAGCCACAGCATCCCCGGTACCACAGGGGTTACGAGCAAGGGCGACATCAACAGCATCAACAATATAGAACTCACAGGCGACGTTCCCAACAGAGCCGTGCGTCCTCCGGGCAGGGCCAAAGGCCACAAGTTTGACACACAGATCCAGGGCTGCGCCATCACTACCATCGCACAATGTCATCCGAAGCTGTTATTCCACCATCGCCTCCAACCATTCTACGACCAGTGGCAAAGGATCACCACAGACAAATGGGTGCTGGAGATCATAGCCACGGGGTACGCGATCCCCTTCCAGTCACTCCCACCGCCACGACCTCCACCCAGGCCCCACCTGCAGGATGCCTCCCACGTAGCGAGACTCAACCAGGAGGTAGACCATCTTATGCTCATAGGGGCAGTGGAAAGAGTGCCGGAGCAACTGCAAGGGAAAGGGTTCTACTCCAGATACTTCCTCACGGAGAAAAAGACAGGAGGCTGGAGGCCCATCTTAGATCTTCGAGGCCTCAACCGGTACCTGCGCAAGCAACGCTTTCGGATGATCACAATCGCCTCCATCCTTACAGCACTGGACGATGGAGATTGGTTCGCAGCCCTCGACTTACAAGATGCGTATTTTCACATAACTATCCATCCAGCTCACCGACGATTCCTCCGGTTCATGGTAGGCAAACATTTTCAATACAAGGTCCTACCGTTCGGCCTCTCCTCGGCCCCCAGAGTCTTCACCAAGACCTTGGCAGTGGTGTCAGCCTACCTGCACAGACGGGGTATTTATATTCCCGTATCTGGACGACTGCCTACTCAAAGGGGCCTCAAAGGAGGAGGTACTACGCATGATACGCGTCACAGCAGGCACGTTCTCTTCACTCGGCCTGGTTATGAATCTGGCAAAATCAAAGATAGACCCCACACAGGACATAGAGTTCATAGGGGCACGCATAAATTCTATTACAGCGAGAGTGTATCTACCAGAGACACGCTTTCGGGCCATCGGCTCCCTCGTGCAAGTCATCACCTTCAGCCCTATGGTGCTGGTTCTGACGTGCTTACAGCTGCTGGGCCACATGGCAGCAGTGACGTTCGTAGTACAGAACGCCAGGTTACACATGCGCAGCATGCAGCACTGGCTGGTGAGCGTGTACAAACCGGCAGCACACACCGTTCACAAGGTGGTGTCGCCCACGACAGAGGTGCGCAAATCCCTGCAATGGTGGGTAAACCCCAAGAACATGCTAACAGGGGTACCCTTCCACCAACCACAAGTATCGGTTTTTCTTACTACAGATGCCTCCCACATAGGGTGGGGAGCACACATGGGTGAAGAGGTGACGCAAGGACTGTGGTCCTCCACGCAACAGTCACTGCACATAAATATACTGGAGCTCAGAGCAGTGTTCAACGCCTGCAGACACTTTCGAGACCATATACAAGGCAAAGTAGTCGGGATCAGTACAGACGATACCTCCACCATGTTTTATATAAATCGGCAAGGAGGAGCTTGGTCCCGTGCCTTATGTGCGGAAGCAGTCCGGTTGTGGAACTGGTGCATCGCTAACAATATAACCTTGAAAGCCTCGTACTTACCAGGCGCTCACAGTGTGAAGGCAGACCAGCTGAGCAGGCGTTTCGCACTCACGCATGAGTGGCAGATCCGTCCCGATCTGCTACGACCGATTTTTCACGCATGGGGCTTTCCCCAGATAGACCTGTTTGCCACCCAACACAACAAGAAGTGCCCACGATTCTGCTCCAGGGCAGGACTGGGACGGGGGTCCCTGGGGGACGCATTCGCTATCTCCTGGAGGGGCCCCCTGCTTTACGCTTTTCCTCCCACAGTGCTGATCCACAAAGTCTCGCAGAAAGCCAGGAGAGAAGGAGCCCGAATGATCCTGATAGTCCCAACGTGGGATCGACAGCAATGGTTCCCCCTACTCCTGCGCATGTCGGACCGTCCGCCGATGCCCCTCCCGGTGGCGCCAGATCTGCTCACGCAAGCCCAGGGGTCCATAGTGCATCCGCACCCCCAAGGCCTGCGACTACAAGCATGGTTAATCCATGGCTCAGCTCCCTAGAGAGCACATGTACGGAGGAAGTGCAACAAGTCCTAGAAAGTAGCAGGAGGACTTCCACCAGGAAGACCTACAAGCAGAAATGGACTAGCTTCACGGCATGGTGTTCTACCAAACAGTTAGCCCCCCTTGCTGTGCCTATACCTGTAATATTAGAGTATTTACTGGACCTCAAGAGAGGAAGACTCTCACTATCCTCATTAAAGGTCCACCTTGCCGCTATTTCGGCGTTCAGACACGAAGAGGAAGGGCACACGGTGTTCGCCCATCCCATGGTTACCAGGTTATTCAAAGGGTTGGTAAACCTATACCCCCCTCGGAAACCGCTTCCACCTTCGTGGAACTTGGACCTGGTGCTTAGTGCGCTAACGGGACCACCGTTCGAGCCTTTAGCCATGGTTTCCCTCCGCCTCCTTACGATAAAGATGACCTTCCTTCTCGCAATCATGTCAGCTCGCAGGGTGAGCGAGCTTGTTGCAGTTATGGCAACGCGACCCTGCACAGTATTTTCCAAGGAGGTAGTAACCATACGGCTGCATCCAGCCTTTGTTCCTAAAGTTTCTTCTGAGTTTCATATTAACTAACCTATTGTTTTACCCTTGTTTTATCCAAAGCCTCATAACTCTAACAAAGAGGCGCGCCTACACCTCCTGGACGTGAGGAGGGCGCTAGCCTTCTATATAGACAGGACCAAGTCCTTCCGGAAAACGGATAGACTCCTCGTCTCTCTCGCTCCCAAATCGAAAGGAGGTCTCTCTTCGCAGAGAATCTCGAAGCACATCGTATCTTGCATAAAAATGTGCTACGAACTCAAAAAGACTCCTTTACTGGCCACGCCCAGGGCTCACTCCACTAGGGCGGTGGCCGCATCAACAGCCTTTTTCAAGGGCGTTGCGCTAAAAGACATTTGCAGAGTGGCGACCTGGTCATCCTATGACACCTTCGCCAAGCACTACGCCCTTCACAGGGTATTCCAAGAGGATACCCAGCTTTCGACAGCGGTCCTCCTGGGGACAAGCTGCACATGATCCAATTACCCACCTCCTATTTTGGGTTACTGCTGGGTAGTCACCTAACGTGGCGCACCCACGGGGACACTCGAAGAAGAAAGAGAAGTTACTCACCGTAGTAACAGTGGTTCTTCGAGATGTGTCCCCGTGGGTGCTCCACCACCCGCCCATCCTCCCCGCTTCGGATCTCTGTTTAGTGTTTTGCAGGAGCATCCAAGGCGGTTGGTCAAGGAACTGGCGGGGACCGGATCGCGCACGTGGCCAGGAGCGCGCAAGGGAGCGGCGCGCACCGGCGCATGCGCGGTCCAGCAGAAACTGCTTGGAAGATCCGACCTGCGGTGCCGGGGTGAGCCCGACACCTCACGTGGAGCACCCACGGGGACACATCTCGAAGAACCACCGTTACTACGGTGAGTAACTTCTCTTTATCAGCCCTGCTCACAGTTGTGGCTTAATTCCCCTCTCTGTGCATGTGGCTCTGGCTCAGCCCCCTGGCTCTGGTTCAAATCCTTGTGGTCCAGCTCACCACCCATGCATGGCTCCCACTCACCAACCCCCCTGTGCGCAGCTCTGGCTCAACACCACCCCACCCCCAGCCCTAACCCACTCCAGGCTTAAACCCCCTCGTCCCCCTCCCATGGCCCCAACCCACCACCAGGCTTAACCCTCCCAAACTGCCCCCCCAACCCAGGACTTAGCTTGCAAAAGGATCTCCAGCTGCTCCTGCTGCTTCCCCGGCTGCGAACGTGCATTCCTCCAGGAGAGAAAGCCACCCCTCAGTTAACGCAAAATTCTAGTTATGCGAGGGTGCCTGGGAACAGAACCCTCATGTAAATCAAGGCACTACTGTAGTGTTCTTCAAATGTTTTCTCCATATACATATACTCCACAGTTGGTGTGCATGTAGTCGGTGCATTCAAATTTGGATTCTTCTGGCAGTCAGTGTCCATTGGGCTCCAGGCTTTGTACCCTGAGTATCTTCATGCTTCCAGCCAAAACAAGAAGATTCCAGGCACACTCAGTTCCTTCTCACAGCCCATGGCTACAAGTCAGAATTTGATACATCCAAGACTCTTTAGTTAGTGTGTAGTGTCCCAGTCTTTTGTAAATAGGTAGGCACTTATTAGTGTTATAATCTATAACATAAAGAAAAGCTATTTGTTTTTGCCTGGAGGTTTGTCTATGCAAATCTAGACAGCCACAGCTGGCCTGTGCCCACCTGCTTGGGCTGTGATGCCGTTTCATTGCTTTGTAGTTACTTGGGCTTGGGCTAGAGGCTGAGCTCTGGGTCTCTCCCACCTAAAGGTCCCCAGTTTCCATCCAGGAACTCTCTGGGTGGATTTCTGGTTATTGCTCTAAATCTGCCAATACACAAATGACCTTCTTCTTGTATGTTAGCTCATTCCATGAGATGTCTCCTTTACTGTGGCGTGACTGCAGAGCCACCCGATATCTCCAATTCAAACTCAGCTACCAGGTATACTGGATTGCCTTCAATCAGTCAAGAACACTAGTCTATCTGTTCGCTCCCTGCAAGTCTACCTGGCAGTCTTTTCAGAATTCTACCCTTCAGTTCAGCCATATTTCATTTTTTCACATCTACAGTATTGAGATCATTGAAAGGTCTTACAAAGCTGCCCTACAATGAGTCAAGAGTGTGGATACTGTTCCCAAACCAGACAGACAGGAGCCAGATCACAAACCCCAAATTGGCTGTGCACTATATACTTGGATTTCACTAACCAATTAAACTCTGGCACTATAGCAGCATAACTGAAGTTATACAGTCCTCTTGGGAATTCAAATCTACATTGTTGCCTACACAAGCCTACATTTTGTAATATGTGATCTCACACCACAAATCACAGGAATATTCAGGTTACTTGCAGACTCAAAGGACCAGTTGCACTCAGGTCAGTTTCACCTTAACTCTGACACTAAAGAAGCTTATAGTGAATCTATAATAAACAATATTTGGATTTATTATTAGGAAAAGAAAGTAAGAGTAATTTACAAGATTAAAGCAGGTAAATGTATGTACACAAATGAGTTACAGTTTTAAGTGTCATAAGATAATTGAAGCTCCTATAATAAGCAAGTCGTGTATGTTCTTTAGGGCTAAGCATTTGAGCCCCCTTGCTGTTGCCTAGAAAACTTGCCCCCAGGATCCAATCAGCAATGAGATCTGATTCCTCCTAGTTAGGGATTTTTATTCCCTTCCCACTTTCTGCTCTGAGCTGTAAACTCAGCAGATGTAAAAACTTTACTTTCAAGACCTATGTTCATAAGGTAGCATGAAAGTAAACAACAAAGCCTTTAATATTCCACTCTAATTCATCTGGTGTTAATGGACCTTACTTATTAGGCAGAACATCACTCCTGTTGGAAATGAGCATTTCACACAAGTTTGTCTCTCTCCTGCCTCATGATTTACACAGTTACAAAGGCCTACAATTCAGTTGCTTAAATATTACCATACAATATGGGATATAGAAATTACAAGTAAGATTTGTGCATGTATCAACTTACAAGCATTCAGTAGAGTTTAAACACTACACGCATTCTTAGAAATAATATAAGGGTGAGTCAGACTGATTCCAGCGATGTATTTGTCAGTATTCACTTGTAACATGGAGATCTTGGCATGAGTTGGCACCTCTTTTGCCAGCATCACGGGCATTGTGAAAGTATATCCCCAGACAGAGAATCTCCCCCTCCTTGTTATCTCAACTTTGTACTGATGGGTTTAGTGGATTCACATTTGAGCTACATGTTCCCTTTTCCATGTTCCCACTAAAACAGTCTTTTTAGTAGAAGAAACAGTTGACTGAAGCATAGGAGAAATGCAAGTTCTCACGGGAAGACCCACAACCAATCTGAAAGATGGATTAACCCTTGACACCACAGCAAAAGCTGTTGTTCAAGGAAGTCCCTTGATTTCCATCTCAGCCAAGTAATATGCCTGTTTTCTTTCTAAAGTCACATTTCAACAAAGGGAAACTAAACTTTATACCCCAGGGTGTCTTCTTTCTTTCTGAATAGAAGAAACCATACTCCCAATATTATTTGTAGTTGATGTGAATAAAGAAAGGTCAGGAAGTATCAACATATATTGTTTGTGTTATAAAATAGCTAACTTACTCTCACCGCTGAGAGTGACAAGCTGTCTGTGAGAGAAGTTCAAGTATAGTCAGTAGATTCTTTGAGCAATGTTCCAGTACCAGAGAGAGGGAGCAGTTGTTTGGAGTTGAGTGCATACATGTATCCAACTTTGGTCAATAGTAGATGTATTCAGATCTGATGCTCGTTTTTGGTAGGGCAGTTTTTTATAGTCCTTGTTCAAGTAGACACTTAGCACTCGCCTCCTATGATCTAAGTCACTGCTACTGAGACATCAACAGTGAACTACATGAAATTGTTACTGGCCTTACAATAACTCTGGTTCTTGAAGATGGGATATGCGCACGCGTGTGTTTGTGTACACATACAAATGTGGTATACCTGGATTCTGTGTTGTTGAGGAACTGAGGACGAAATAAGGACATACCTTTCATTGTGCCTTTGGCTGGAAACAAAAGGACTCTTAGGGTGCAGGTGATGTCCTGAACAGATACAGGCAGAACAGTCTGAACTTGAGTGCAAGGGCACAGGTGTGCATTGAGAGGAGCATGCTGTAATTGTGGAAGAATCACAAGTCCAGTAAGGCTGATAATGGTGCCTTGGTAATTACTCCTGAAAGTCCTAGATACTGCTTGTAAAGCCAGCTTGTCCATTTCTAGCAAGAGTTCTCTGTCGTGTCTAATTTAATGCCAGTTCATGTGTGTAAGTGTTCATACAAGCCATGCACAGCCTTCTGTGGATAAACACTTTTCAGATGGAATTAAACACTGTTCTCTTTGCCATCCACAGTGCAGCTTTTTGACCCTGGTATATTGGGTCAATGTTACTTTGCTGCAGTGAGTTTCCACTTTTTTCCCTCCTTCATCCCCAAATTAACTTTTTTCTCTAATGATTTTGGTGGCCTGGAATCTTTCACGTTGCTTCTTGTAGTGCTGCTAAGGATTCTTGGCTGCGGAGGTGGACAATCAAGCATTGCTTTTTTGCCCTGCCCAACATGTACACCTGCCTTACTCTCACTACCTAATTGATAGGTGAGAGAAGAGCTCCATTTGCATCTCTTTCCCATTTAGTGGCCCACCTTGTCTAGTCTTTTGTGGTTGTCTGACGAGCAGTTTCTTAACAAATACTAATGTAACTTTCATTATGGGTCAGCCTTCTTGCATTCAGATTGACCGGCCCAAAGTATTGACTACTCAGGATCCTGATAGTACCTTTTCTGTCTTCCGGTGTCTTTGCAGGTTTGACAGTGCGAATGCCTCAAACAGCTGCTTATGTTGTGAACAATGGACTAACCCTTGGATCTGGCGGCCCACAACTTACTGTGCATCACCGGCCACCACAGGTGCATGCTGTAAGTACAGTTATCCATTGCTTAAAATTGCCACATTTGTGCCACTATTCACAGGTTTGTCTCAATATAAAGGATTTTCTAAGTATCTCATAGTGCAGACTACATGTTAGTCGAGGCCTCATGGATTCCTCCCATCTCATTCACAAAGGTGCCACCTTGACAGTAATTACTTACCTGGAAAAGAAATCCTAGGACAGCATGTACTGTGATTTTAGCAGCATGAAACAAGTGGTTTTAGACCCACGTGAGCTGCTTGACTCACTGTTAGCAAGTGTTGCCACAAACCCCATTATGCCACGTAACAGTTTGAGAATTGCTGCTCATCACCTAATAAATTATTTTGTATGTCTTTAAAGTGCTACATGACTACTTGTTTGCTTTGATAGAATACAGTAGAGCTAGCCGTGTTAGTCTGTATTCTATCAAAGCAAACAAGCAGTCATGTAGTACTTTAAACACATACAAAATAATTTATTAGGTGATGAGCTATCGTGGGACAGACCCACTTCTTTAGATTATCCTTCAGGGGTTTGAGCTGGGGGCTACAAGTGGTGCTCTGTTATTGACCTTGGTGCCCTATCTTGAAGTAGCTGGTTTCAGGGTATTATCTGGCCCTGTCCATCTTTTTTTTTACTTCTCCCGGTGGGTAATTAAGTTTTATGACTGCTTGGTAGAGGTCTTGAAGTTTTCATCCTCTGTCAGTAGGGTCAGAGCAGATGTAATTGTATCTAAGGGCTTGACTATAAGTGATGGATCATGTGGTGTGAGCTGGATGGAAGCTGGAGGCATGTAGATAAGTGTAGCAGTCAGTGGGTTTCCAGTGGAGGGTGGTGGTGATGTGGTCATCAGTGATTTGTACTGTGGTGTCCAGGAGATGTATCTCTCGCATGGAATAGTCAAGGCAGAGATTGATGGTGGGGTGCAGGTTGTTAAAATCTCTGTGGAATTCTTCCAGAATCTCTTTACCGTGGGTCCAAATGATAAAGATGTCATTGATGTAGCATAATTAAAGGAGGGGTAATAGGAGACGGGAGCTGAGGAATCATTGTTCTAAGTTGGCCATTAAAAGATTAGCCTACTGTGTGGCCATGTGACTGCCCATAGCAGTGCGCAAATCTGAAGGTATAAATTGTCCCCAAATTGGAAATAATTGTGGGTGAGAACAAAGTTACATAGGTCAGCCACCGGATTTGCTGTGGTAACATCAGGGATGGTATTCCTGATCACTTGTAATCCGTCTTCGTGTGGAATATTGATGCAGAGCGCCTCTCTACATCCATGTTGGCAAGGATGGAATTGTCAGGAAGATTTCCAGTGTTTTGTGATTTCCTCAGGAAGTCAGTGGTATCTAGGAAATAGCTGGGAGTGTTGGTGGCATAGGGTTTGAGGAGGGAGTCTATGTAACTGGATAGTCCTGTGGTAAGGTGCCAATACCCGAAATGATAGGGCATCCGGGGTTTTCAGGTTTGTGGATTTTGTGAAGTAAATAGAATAATCCAGGTCGGGGCTCAGGTGGTGTGTCTGAGTGAATTTGGTCTCGAGTAGAGGCAGGTAGTTCCTTAAGTAGATGGTGTAGTTTCTTTTGGAATTCCAAAGTGGGATCAGAGGAAAGAGGTCTGTAAAATGTGGTGTTAAAGAGTTGTCTAGCTGCCTCCTCTTCAGAGTCTGACTTACTCATGAGGACAACAGCATCCCCTTTGTCAGCTGGCTTGATTACTGTTTTTGGTTCTCTGTGCCTTAAATATTGAGTCTGTTCTGGTCTGGCTATGGTCTGAAGAAGTGGGTCTGTCCCACGAAAGCTCATCTAATAAACTATTTTGCTAGTCTTTAAAGTGCTACTTGACTGCTTTTTGTTTTGATAGTGTATAGACTAGCACGGCTTCCTCTCTTTTACTAAGGCTTGATTATAGTGTCCGAGTTATTTTTCACACTCTGGACAGCCTAGAGTTCAGCATAGTTGAGACTGTGTTTCATTTAGTGTTGTTTGTGTATAATTTCAGTCTGTGCACAGTTGTGGATGCATTGTATATAGAAATCTAGA
Organism: Carettochelys insculpta; assembly: GCF_033958435.1. NCBI lineage: Eukaryota > Metazoa > Chordata > Testudines > Carettochelyidae > Carettochelys > Carettochelys insculpta. The sequence goes on along the minus strand of NC_134137.1, from coordinate 285,548,242 downwards.
CTGTCACTATGAACATCAGGGGGAATCCACACAGAATTATTCTTCTTTTGGTGTTGGTAGAGGGTATTGACCAAGTCAGACTGATATTCATTGGTGTGTTGGAAGTATTCCCTTAGATTGAGATGATGAAAGAAGGCCTCAAGGTTACCACAAAATTGTATTAGGTTTGTGGAGGAGGTGGGGCAAAAATCCCTAGGGTAAGAGAGACTCTTCACAGCTGGGTTGAGTTTGTAGCTTGAAAGGTTAACAGTATTATCCAGTGTGCTGTAGTTGTTGCAATGGTAGCATCCTGAGGTTTGAAGTAATTTATATAGTTTATTGTCCTTTCTGTTTTGGAGGGAGTGGAAGTATGTGTTGTAAATTTCTTGTCTAGTGTAGATTAAGTCTCACTCTGTGGGGTCTTGCATGGATGCTTGATTATTGATGAGTTTCAAGTTCAGAGAGGTCATTCTTGATCCTCTCCTGCTTGCTGTACAGGATACTGAATACAGACTTAACACGGCAGCCTCTCTGTTATTTTTCAGTTGAGCCGGAACCAAATACATCTTGTTTATTGTCTAGTTAGATGTCTACATTAACCTCTGTCTTTGGTTTTGTGGTGGGGTCTTACTAATGGCTGCTGTTCCCAGAATTCCAGTCTTACTGACGCCAGACACCATTCAATTTCAAATACTCCCTACTCAAAATTTATTAAAAGAAAACAAAATTGCACAGCAAATGGAAAGTGCAAAAAACCCTTAGCTGAGTGTGACAGGACTTTATAGCCCATTTCTGAACTCATGTTAATTAACTCCAGAATGTGGCTGTAAGTATGTATGCGCCACTGCACACGTGAGTGCTCGCGCGTGCGCACGCACCCACCAGGTCTGTAGTTTTGTTTGGGAACGTTCCCTGCTGTTGAGAACTTGAATTGCCTTGGGTGTGACCATAAAACTTACCAATTTGACACCAGGGAGAAAGGCCTGAGAGCACATAAAAAAATAAATCTCAAATATCTTTATTTGAACAGTCACTAGTTTGAATTTCAGATACAACTCCATTGCCAAGAGACAGCCTTGTGAACATGTCCTTCCAGGTCTTACCTGCCGTGAAACTTGGGACAATCATGTTCCTCTAGCTTGACCATTATTGGCTGAGCCAATGCCTGTTGACTACAGTTCTGTTGACTTCAGTTAGTGTGTTGGGTCAGGCCTTCAGAATGCACCTGTGTTGAAAGCAGTGATGTGTGTACCCTATGTTCCTGCCCTGATTAGACTGCGATTTTTTCTCTTATCCTGTAGGAGCCACCACGTCCTGTGCACCCAGCACCACTGCCAGAAGCCCCACAACCACCACGCCTGCCCCCTGAAGCTGCCAACACCTCCCTGCCTCAGAAGCCACAGCTGAAGCTAGCACGAGTGCAGAGCCAGAATGGTATTGTGCTGTCATGGAGTGTCATGGAAGTGGACCGGAGCTGTGCCAGTGTGGACAGTTACCATCTGTATGCTTACCATGAGGATCCGAGTGCCACCATGCCTTCCCAGTGGAAGAAGATTGGGGAGGTAAAGGCCCTCCCCCTGCCTATGGCATGCACTCTCACACAATTTGTATCTGGCAGCAAATACTACTTTGCAGTTCGGGCTAAGGATGTTTATGGACGCTTTGGACCATTCTGTGACCCCCAGTCCACAGATGTGATCTCTTCCCAGAGCAGTTAAACCAGAGACCTTTGGAGCCTTTAAACTGTCCCACTATCAAGAGTGACTCCAGTTTGGGATTTTAATCCCATGCACGAAATTTACTGTTTAATTCACTCTCCGTAGATTATTTTGGGCAGCCCTGTGTGATACACTACGTCTATTGAGAACCAAAAGCAAAATTAATTCTCAGCCTGCAGCAAGAGAACACAGCTCAAGCCTTGGGAATTTGAAATCTAAATATTCTTCTTCCCCCCATGGCTTTTCCTTTCAGAAATACCTGCCCTTTATCCAAGGAGATTCTGAGCATCTGGGATTATGCTTCAGATGGAACAGGAGCATACATTGCACAGCTTGCCTGAAGCAAACACAGCACATCTGTGATGTGCTGAACTGTTACAGTGGCGCTAACACGAGGACAGGAACAGACTCACTTGCTCCCCACAACTCAGTAAGAAGGTTGTTTGGACAAAAGAGTCTGGGTCCAACTTCTTTTGAACTGGAAGACTGAGTAGTTTGGTCTCATCTTAAAAACAAGCCCATTCTCCAGGGAGAGGGAAGCAGTGAGTGCAGTATGCAGGAGGAATGTGTGTGTAAATCCGGAGGTGGTGCAAGAAAATCTCCACTTCCCACTTAGAATTTGGGAGAATTATCAAATCAGGTCTGAAACTGGTTTGCAGAGACTTCAATCACATTTTCTTCTTTGTAGCTCAGATAATTCTCTGCCCCCTCCTCATAATTCCAGCCCTGTTTTTTAAATTTATTTTTGTGCCTTAAAGAGTAATTTCAGAAATAAATGTAGCCAGATCTCTTTCACATTGGTTAGGTGTGGTGTTTTTTTCTCCCCCACCCCCCACCAGCCCCCACCCCTTTAGCTTCCTGTTGCTTCTTTTCCTGGTGCCAATACAATGGCCACACTCCTATAGACCCCAGAAAATGTAGCACTGGCATTCAGTTGCAATTGTGAGATCATTCGACCCAACATTACCATTCTTGAGGGACTGGTTTTATCCTGAGAAGATGGTTAGTAGGTTACATAGACAGTATTCTGCATCAGCACCCTTCCCTCTTCTCCTGGAAGGCTGCATGCTAGATTGGCCAAAGGAAACCTGTATGGCACTGTGAAAGTCTTCCACGTCATCCCTCATGCTGTGGATGCTGCATTAATATAAAAAGGTATCAAGATAATGTTGGTTACCCATTCCCATCCCCTCTCCCGATCCATAGCCTGTCACCACAGGATAGACAACCAAAGCCAGAACACTGTTATTTCACCTGTTGGCCCAAAAGTGGTAGAGTAATTGCAAACTTCAGTAACAGACTTGCTTGATTATGAATTGAGCCAAAAGGAAAACTGCTTTTCAACCATGTATTTGTTAGGGCCTGAGTTGAATAGTAACAGATCTACACATGTGGCAGGTAAGATTCTGCCTTGCCATCTTTTGGAAGAATAGAGCCAGTTTTTTCCTGACGAGTCAAACCAACTTCTTGGGCAGAGGAAGGGCCCCCCCATCCTTTACCCATTTCATGGCCTTGCCCAGCCACAGAAATCTTTTTTGCTCTCTTGTCTCGTGAAACTACTGTATTTTAAACTATAAAATGAGGTTGGAAATGAAAAAGCCTGAATGCCAGAACATGTTCATAAAATGTGCTTTGGGAGGGTGGGGGGGGGTCATTATTTTGTTCCTATTAAAAAAAACTTGTCTATTTAAAAAAAAAACAACACTGTATTGTGAAGCCCCCTGTAAAGGGGAGGGTAGTCCTCTTGTATGTAACATGCCAGTCACTCCTTCCAGTTGCTGGGGTGTTGTTCCTTTCAAGTGAACAAGAACCCTTCTCTCCTGTGGACCCTCTGCTTTATCTTTTGTGTTGGTAGGTGTAGTTAGGAATATACACTGATCTTACTTTAATGCCTAAACATATATTCAATATCCCAAGAAAGTCATACCCGTTCATTTTTTTCCATGTGTAACCCTCCGTTGACTAATAGCTGTCCCTGTGTCCGTGGTGCCAATAATGCTTTGACATTTTCTGGATTTTAACCACTGTCCTGTCTGCCACCGTCAAGGATAAGACCTGCTTAATTGTATGTTTTGGGCTATTTATGTAAAGATGGATTTTAATACACCACACTGTCTCTGTACAATGACCATCTTCTGAGAGACATTTAGATATATTTAGTCCCCCTTACACTACTTTTAACAAGGTGTCTGGAACTGAACCATACCAAAGGAAGATGGAGGATGTTTCAGGGTAAAATGTGATTTTTGTAGTTTAAAGGTGGGGGTGCAGGGAAACCTTAGGCTAGATGGTGCTTGTTTAACATCCACTCCATTGTGAACTCAGTCCACCCTGTTTACATATGAGCATGTCTCTAATATTTGTCTTCCCCTCATTCAGTTCTTGACTGTTATTGGCCCTGTTTGGCTCAAGAGAATTCCCTTGGCTGGTTTTCCTTCCCTTTCCTCTGATGGAAATGGCAGTTGTGAGGAATATCCTAGCATCGTGTTTGTTTCAGATTTTGTGCAGTCTTTCTTTAGCTGGCCTGGATGTTTGAACAGAGGAAGAGGGAAATGTAGCCAAGGATAATTCTTGAAACCTCAAACTCATTCAGCGGTCCTGAAAGGAAATGTGGGAAGCAGCAAAACTGGGTGAATTGGCTTTACTTAAGATGTGGTTCTACTATAGAAAGGTACTGTAATAAGTGATGTGCTCAGTAGATCTGCTCTCAGTCTATGTAGCAATCATTGATGTGTTTCACTTGTATGGATGACTGAAAAGTTTCAGCTACCACTTATTCTGTGGAGTCAGCACAACTCTGGGAGGATGAGCAGGCTGCTTCTTCATCCAGAGACATAATAATAATAATAATAATAATAATAAAATAATAATAATAATAAATTCCAACTGCTGAATCTTTAGTTGGTGGTGGTATTGTGTAAACCAGAAGGAACAAAGTTTGACTTTCAGATACTTGTGTTCAGAGGCCTCTGAGTTAGCTGATCTGTAAATCAGAGACTGTAACTAGGAGACCTTATTATGCCATGTTACAGTGTCACCTGCAGAAAAGAATTGTTCTCTGCTGTGTTAGCCAGTAGGAACCATGCTGAGATCCTGAGCTGGAAGTCATATTGTGGCCCCTGTATTACCCTCCTGTGGCTATTTCTGTTTCTTTGATTTAGACTTGCTAGCCCATAGAAGCAATAAAATTGTTTTTAAAAACTTTAAACTTCTGCTAGTACGGACATTGTGGAGTAACTGGTTACACTGCAAAATATCTTCTTTCAGAGTATTACAAAAAATTGCTGGAATACATAGTATGGAACTCCTAAATGAAGTACATTTTTAGGCTGGAGCTTTCGGTCTTTAAATGTACTGAAATATCTCAGTGACATTAGGGGCAGAGCTGTTTATACTTTCTGTTTTGCACTTTGTCAGAGTATTTTTTCACCAGGTTGTCAGTACTACAGTACATGACTGCTCCTTGCTTGCAGTTTTTGCTCTTGCCACAGTGTATATACCAATACAAAGCTGGAGGTTGCTCTCCAGGTTTTAAGGAATACAGTACTGTATCTTTAACTCTGTTTATCCTGCCTTCATTTCTGACATGTTCGTTCGTTCGTTCGTTCGTTTGTTTTAATATAGTATTTGGCACCTGATTTCCAGGTTATGAGTAGGGAGAGAAGTGAGATTGGTTTCCTTTGTGTATACAAGGGGGGGCTGTTCACAAAGTGCTGGTAAATTTCCATTGAATTTCCCTAAGCTACTGCCCCACTGACCTCCCAGTTCCCCACTATGTTGAGAAAAAGAAAAATCTTTATCAAATTCAGGCAACTAAGCCTAAAAGATGTTTTGTAACCTGCAGGCACAATGTGTTTCTGTGCATCCTTGTACCTGCAAAAGCAGCTTGAAGAAATTACACTGTACAGTAGCTGGTTCTCTTCAAGCCTGTACTCAAGCATGTGTTAATTGTTTAAGTGCTCCTGACCAGGAACTGATTCTAAAAACCTGTTACACCAAACTACTTGTGCCACCATCCATGGCTAAGTGAGTTTTAGAGATTATCTAGTGCTAACTCTGAGACAGTTGCCCATCTTGACTTGAATTTTTAGTACAAGGATGGGAAGGTGGTTGTTACCTTACACACACAGGGCCTTTGAAAACAATAACAAAACCTTCATGAGGAGCAAGATTGTGCCCAACATGCCCAGAGTTGCTACCATCTGAACACAGTATTGTACTGTAATAAAGCTGGTCAGATCTCTTACGCTGTTTGCCTAAGTGTCTATTGAACCAGAAACCATATTACAAGAAAAGGTAGGCATAGACCTAGTTTTTGTTCTTGTTTCCCGAAGAGCAGTGTCCCAGTATTCAAGTACTGCAAACACTGTATAAAACCAAGCTGTGATTCTGCTTTCATATAAACTTCATAGTATTTTCATTTAGTCAACAGCAACAAAAAATGTATCCAGATTTTTAAAATAAAGGCTTGATATATTAAATATATATTTTTTTAATTTGGTTTTTCTCTTTGGGTAGGGGTGGGCACTAAATACAAAAGTACTGGGAGTTCAGAGGAATTCAAGCGAGGCTGCTAGTCTAAGCAGTCCTGCGACCAAGAGCCCCTTTAAGCGACTTCTGGTGGGGAGTATGAAACATATGACTAGATGGAAAATGCAAATGAATTTTTATCCCCTTTTTCATCTTTGGATTTAATCAATCTATTAATACTGATCTTTGTTTCTCATTTTATTGTGCAGCCTGAGCATTCTTTTTAAAAAAATATTTAAAGTGCTGTCTGGATTTATTGAGTTATATCTGTAAATAAGGTAACTAATTGTGTAGGCATCTGGGGGGTCTAGTTTGGCTTTAGTAATTTATCACCCAGTAAAATAAGCATACATAAAATATCCTTTATACAAAATTCACATGATTTCTTTTGCAGCTGAACATGTAAATAAAGATGATGTAGGACCTATCTAATGTCCAATTTAAGCTGGGCAATTGCAAGCTCTCCCAATTTTTGTATGTATTGTAGATTAGTGTGTGTATAAGTGTTAACTGTAATGGGATTTTGTCCAAAAAGCCTGAAATTTATACTTTGAAATAAACTACTGGGTTTTTAACACTGTGAGTCATCTGTGGTTGGTGCTGGTCTTCCCACGAGAGTCCTATCTATTCTCAAGTGGCAGTGTGCTTCCTCCCCCTCTGAAGATGCACCTGGTTTGGGGAATGAGGGGTGGGGGCCATTTCTAGGCCAGGCTCCAAGACCTGAAATATTTTAAACCCAATTACCCCTTCCTTAAATTTGTCCAGGAGCAGAAGTTGGCTCTTATAGGCTCCTGGAATCACTCACGGGGTTGTGTTTACTCTTCTCAAAAAGTTTGCTGTAGCCTCTGTTTGCTTTTGCACTTGCAGACTCCTATAGCATTTCACAAAAGCTGGGCAAATAGGAGCCAGGCTACTGACTGTCACTTCCCCAACACATACATGGATGCTTCATTTACTTCCTAAGAACAGCCATACTGGAAAGTCTATCTAGCATAGTATCCTGTCTTCCAGCCGAGGTCTAAGCCAGGTGCTTCAGAGGGAACGAACAAAACGTGATCCTTCGCCTGTTGCCCATTCCTGGCTTCTGGCAAACTTAACTTGAAAGAATAGTGCCTTGAACTTGTAAAGATTCACTGACCTGCTTAACTTTACACAGTACAAAGGAGTCATGCGCCAGTCAATTGGACTACTCACTGTGTGCAATATAAGTCCTTTCAGGAGCAGGATCTAAGGCAGCAGTCGTTCAAAATACAGGGGTGAGGAAAAGAGTTAAAACTCAGAGCCACCTAGATAAACCTAACACTGCATGTGAGTTAGACTTACAAGCTTATTATAAGTAGCTGTCAGTGGCCTAGCAGCATGGACAAGGAAATAAGCCTTCCCAGCTCAGCTACTGAATTGCTGTGGGACCTTGGGCAAGTCAATTATCCTTTCTTTCACTTCCCCTGCCCTTGAGGTTAAAATGGGAATTGTGGCCCTGGCTCCCATCTACAATGCAAGGATTAACATTGGCTAGGGTGCTTGGAAGAGGCACAATACTGCTTGAAAGGTAATACAGCAATACCTAAGTCAATCACAGTGAAAGCTGGCTCAAGGCACCAACCAAAGGACCACAGCAAATTAGTTAATGCCTGTCTATATTTAGCAACCAAAGGCTATGGTTTGAAATACAATTTTATTCAAAGAGCTTCTTTTAAAATGGTTAAAAATGTCAGCTTGTTCCAGGTCAGACAGAGCACAGGTTTCCCTGTATACAGAAGGGGCACATGTAGCAGGCTGGGGCACAGTGTTATATGCAGCGCCTCAGCTTCTCTGAGCATAAACATGAAGGCCATGTCTACATTATCCAAAAACTTCAAAATGGCCATGCAAATGCTGCGCAGCTCATCCAGACGGGGCTCCTTTTCGAAAGGACCCCACCTACTTCAAAGTCCCCTTATTCCCATCTGCTCATAGGAATAAGGGGACTTCGAAGTAGGCGGGGGTCCTTTCAAAAAGGAGCCCCATCTGGATAAGCCGTGCAGCGGCGAGCCACGTCAATTTCAAAGCCTCGTGGCCACCCACATGCTAATGAGGCGCCAAAGTCGGCAGGGTCCTTTCGAAAAGGAGCCCCGTCTGGTCGAGCTGCATCAATTTCGAAGCGTTGTGGCCGCCCACATGCTAATGAGGCGCTGAATATGTATTTCAGCGCTTTATTAGTAAACTTCAAAATGGCCATTTGCATGGCAAATTCGATGGTTTTTGGATACTGTAGACATAGCCGAAGGGATTAAGCAAACCCTTGATTCTATTTGTTTACGCTACTCATTTGAGGAAGTGGGTCTTGCCCTTGAAAGCTCATGGTCTCATATGACAAGGTGCTACATAACTGCTTGTTTGTGACGCTGCAGACTAAGCTGAGACTGTGAAGGGATCAGTTATTCTGTGAATCTAGCTGTAGCCACAGGGATGTGGATTTTTCACCTTTTGCTACATCAACCTACGTGTAAAATGGCAGCCCAGCTGTACTGTATACGTGATAAGGTACCACAAGTCCTACGCGAACCATAGTTCGAGAGAGGAGAATTGAGCCATGGCAAAGGAAATGAGTGTGGCCTAACTAACTTCACCTCTCCTACTGAGATTTTACTGGCCTGGCTGGAAAAGCCAATGCTTGAGGGTCTGACTGAGGCCTTAGTGCTCTAGGTAGAGTTCAGTGTCGTCTTGACCCAGCAGGCCTGTAAAGCTCCTTTCTCAAAGGACTTGAGTCTGAAAACATCCTCCCTTAATCACTCACCTTTCATTAAGTGACTCTGCCATTCTGAAATGCCTGGGAAATGACCACTTTACACAGGAAGGTTGCTGTGGGCTAGATTGTGCTAAGAGGTACTGCAGTATAAGTGGTGCAGGTAAATGAAGGGCACACAGATGCTGGCAACAGCAGGTGAGGCTCCCGCTACATAGGAGCCTGCTGACACTATAGGTAGCAGTGTTAAAGGGCTGTAGCCAAAAAGCCACACTAGCATAGAAGTGGTTCTTTGCGGTCTGCATTTGACAGCAGTGTAAAGCTGCGTCTACACGTGCACGCTACTTCGAAGTAGCGGCACCAACTTCGAAATAGCGCCCGTTGCGTCTACACGCGTCAGGCGCTATTTCGAAGTTAACTTCGACGTTAGGCGGCGAGACGTCGAAGTCGCTAACCTCATGAGGAGATAGGAATAGCGCCCTACTTCGACGTTCAACGTCGAAGTAGGGACCGTGTAGATGATCCGCGTCCCGCAACGTCGAAATTGCTGGGTCCTCCATGGCGGCCATCAGCTGGGGGGTTGAGAGATGCTCTCTCTCCAGCCCCTGCGGGGCTCTATGGTCACCGTGGGCAGCAGCCCTTAGCCCAGGGCTTCTGGCTGCTTCTGCAGCAGCTGGGGATCTATGCTGCAGGCACAGGGTCTGCAACCAGTTGTCAGCTCTGTGGATCTTGTGTTGTTTAGTGCAACTGTGTCTGGGAGGGGCCCTTTAAGGGAGCGGCTGGCTGTTGAGTCCGCCCTGTGACCCTGTCTGCAGCTGTGCCTGGCATCCCTATTTCGATGTGTGCTACTTTGACGTGTAGACGTTCCCTCGCTGCGCCTATTTCGATGTTGGTCTGAGCAATGTCGAAGTTGAACATCGACGTTGCCGGCCCTGGAGGATGTGTAGACGTTATTCATCGAAATAGACTATTTCGATGTCGCAACATCGAAATAAGCTATTTCGATGTTGTCTGCACGTGTAGACGTAGCCTAAATGTTTATGTACAGAAACGTTCTTAAAATAGGGAGCAGTTTCATACATTGCTGCTCCTTGTGACAGAGGCCATGAACTGAGTTTTCAGCACTACAGCCTAGACTTTAGGAAGAGTTAGGTCACATCAACCTCCCACCAAGATTGAGGCAGGGCAGGTAACCTCGTGACAGATAAGGAGGAGAAAAAGCTGAACTAGTGTTTTGTTTGGCTCTGTCTTCACAGAGGTCAGCTCCCAGACTGCTGCTTCAGGCAGCACAGTACACAGAGGAGGTGGGCAGCTCTCAAAGGGGAAGAACAGGCTAAGAACTATTTAGAAGAGCTGGACATACACAGATCCATGGGGATGGATCTAATGCCTTCGAGGGTGCTGAGGGAGTTGGCTGCTGTGCTTGCAGAGCCATGGGTCATTTGAAAAACTCCTGGCACTCAGGTGAAGGTCCAGGATGACTGGAAAAAGGCAAATGTAGTGCCCATGTTTAAAAAGGGAAGGAAACTCTGGGGAACTAGTGACCTGTCAGCCTCACCTCAGTCCCTGGAAAAATCATGGAAGGGATCTGCAAGGAATCCAGTCTGAAGCACTTGGAAGAGAGGAAAGTGCTCAGGAATAGGCACCATGGATTCACCAAGGGCAAATCATGCCTAGCCACCCTGATAGCCTTCTATGAGGAAGTAACTGGTTCTGTGGCTATGGGGAAGGTGGTGGCTGTAATATTACTGGACTTCAGCAAAGCTTTTGACTCAGCGTCTATCAGTATTCTTGCCAGCAAGTTAAAGACGTATGGATTGACTAAATGGGCTGTAGGGTAGAAAGAAAGCTGGTTAGATCATTAGGCTTAATGGGTTTTGAGCCACAGCTCAATGTCTGATTGGTGGTTGGTATCAAGTGGCCTCCCCCAAGTGTCGGTTCTGGGGCTGGTTTTGTTCAACATCTTATCGTGTTTAATGACCTGGACAAGAGAATGTATTTACTCCGCAGCAAGTTTATGGATGACACTAAGATAAGGGGTGAGATAAAAATGATGACAGGTAGGGATAAGGTCCAGGGTGACCTACATAAATTGGAAGATGGGGCCAAGAGAAATCTGATGAGGTTTAACAAGGACAAGTGCAGAGTCCTGCATTTAGAGCATAAAAATCCAAAACATGTTGGGGACCAATTGGCTAAGCTGCAGGTCTGCAGAAAAAGACTTGGAGTTTACAGTGGATGAACAGCTGAACATGAGTCAGCAATATGCCCTTGTAGTCAAGAAAGCTAACAGCATATACTGGACTGCATTAGTAGAGCATTGCCAGCAGAGCTAGGAAAGTGACCAGTCCCCTGTATGTGACACTGGTGAGCTCTCATCTGGAATGTAGCGTCCAATTCTGGCCCCTCCTCCACCCCCTATTACAAAAAGGCTATAGAGGTACTGGAGTGAGTCCCGCAGAGGGCAACAAAAATTATTTGTGGCCTGGAGCACACGACGTATGAGGCAGGGCTGAGGGCTTTAGGCTTATTTAGTCTACAGAAAGGACAAGTGATGTTGACGATAGCCTTCAACTACCTGACGGGGGATTACAAAGGGGATGGAGAGAGGTTGGTGACAGAACGAGGAGCAGGGGTCTCAAGTTGCAGTGGGAGATGTCTAGGTTAGATATTAGGAAAAGCTATTTCACTAGGAGGTGGTGAAGCACTGGAATAGGTTACCTGGAGAGGTGGTGGAATCTCCAGGCCCAGAGGTTTTTATGCCCTGGCTTGACAAAGCCCTGGCTGGGATGATTTAGGTGGGGCTGGTCCTTCTTTGCACTTGATGACCTCCTGAGGTCTTTTTCCAACCCTATAATTCTATGTGGACAGGCCCAGCTTTGTAGCAGGCTCCCTTGCATGTGCTGAATATCTCCATGTGATAAATTAAATAGGCTAGCACTGGGTGCAGAGACCTGAACTGCTCCAACTTCAGTTATAACTTATTAGACTTGGTCAACCTTTATGTAAGTTCTATACCTTTGATGATGCAAAGAATGTTCACATTAAATGGCCCTAGTTGGAAAGTATATACATCTATAAACCACCACGGGAAAGAATTTAATAGCAGTTGATTATTTAAAGCAGCTCTTTTCTCTGATGCTGAATTGTTGTAACATACAAAAACATATTTAAAAGAAGTTCATGTAAATATGTACATGCACTTTACTTTTTGCTACATAAAATCTGCTAAGGCTTCCCCTGCTCTATTGCTATTATCTTACATATGGCATTGACTTTTGTAGTGGGAATGCTATAAGGAAACTTGAACAGATACTGGCAATTGGTGTCAGGAGGTAGGAAGTCTGTCATGCTGAACTTTAGACATATATAAAAATAATCTGTAGTATATTGCAGGATTTTTAGCTCATCAACTCTTTGAGGCAAGAATTGAATCGTCGTCTTTGGAAAGTACCTTGACCATGATGTGCAAGCCAAAGAATGATACTGCAGTTTTCTTACCAGAATTTATGTCCTAAAACACTTGGGGGTTTTTTGCCATTATTTTAACTGTTCTAAGTAATGAAAGTAAAAATAATGTGAAATCAAATTATTTTACCTCCAAATGCACCAGCTGGAATCACACCTTAAAGGGCTTGTTGACACACCTGCAGTTCCAACCTTTGTAGGCTTTAAATCTCAGCAAAGGCTCAACTGATTCCCGCCAGTCAGATAAGGGCAAAATGCAGCATATGCTGTTCCAGTTTCCAGGTCCTTAGGGAGGTGGTTTGGTTCCCCTTACAATGCATCCATGTCTTGGCACGTCCAGTTCCTGAACCAGGGCAGTTCCTCTTACCAAGCCCCTGCTCCTCCTGCCTTTGAGATACTCAGCGGGTCCCCAGGGGAATGCTGAACGGTGCTCTATCCCTTCAGCCTGCAATTCTCTCTTGTTCAATGCTGTGCAGAAAACATTTAGTTCATTTATGCTGAAGTTACACAGTCTTATCAAAGAACCAAGTCCCACAGCACAGTCAGGCCTGGGAATAAAGCACAACACTGGAACCTTACACAATTATTGCCACTAAAGCAAAAAACACCTCTGCAACCTAGTGACAGTGGGCTGCACGGCAGAGCTGAGCTTCTGCAGGGCATACAGCTCACCAGAATGTAACCCGTTTATTAAGGAAATGCTGCTGGACCAAGGGTGATGGTCTGCTGTTAAAACTCCAGAAGAACATACTATTTAGCCCCCTGCTTCAGGGCTGTGAATGAGCAAAAACTCTTCTTACACTTCCTGGCTATTCCACAGATGCTGGTGCTCGTGTCACATGGTCCAGATAACCTCAGACCAGGATCCTGAAAGTCACCAAAGGGGTGGCTGGGAAATACCATTTGGCGGCAATTGCTCTTCCCTCATAAGGGAGGATTCTGGTAGCTCCTATGCTCAGCCCCCCACCCTTGGGACCTGCACCATTGCAGGTTGTCAGACCTCCCCAGGGCCAACAGCCCTGAGACACCAAGCTAACTTGCAGCAATTTGACATGGTTGGTGAACATGACAGTTTCAGCCCCCATCCACCGCCCTATGGATGGGCCATATTCTGTTCCCCTAGACATGCACACACACACAGGACGGAGAATAGCAGCTACTCACAAAACACCCTCCCTCCTGAGATGGCAGTGGCTGTCTCTTACCTGCTCCCTGCCCCACACTCCCAGGTGACTGGCAAGAGAGACAGATGAGACCTGAACATTACCTTTTCTCCAGGACAGCAGTGTCCCTTGGAGCTGCCTCTCACACGTGCAGCCCGGATGTTTGGCCACAGCCATGAAACTACTTGACTAGGTGACAATGTCTCAATGCCAATAAAGGCAGCTTCAAAATCCTGCCACACTCCTGAGCAGCCTGATAAGACACGTCACTCTCAGACATTGAACTACAGTGAAGTTCTGTCTTTCCAGATGAGGTCAGATATCCCTATAAAATCTTGGGTCACTCATGGCACCCTCACTTTACGTGGTGTGTGCGCTGGCTGGAGCAGTTAGAATTACTCAGTGTACCGATTGCTCTTTTGATGCTCAAATGCTTCCACAAACATGCACTAGAGTCTCCTTGCACACTCAGGCGTTAGCCAGGTGCAGTTCACTTTCCCAAGGCCACACAGACTGAGCCACAGACAGACATCAGTCTGGGGGGCGGGGGAATCCCAGCCCCATTTTTAAGCCTTTAAATCTCCCAGAAACTGATAGGCCATTGGGGACTTGCGGGTTTCTTATTCAACAGCCTGGGCTCCATATCCCTACATTTATGGCTATGCTGTCTGCAACTGTACAGTAGACTCCTGACTTACGGGCGGGGGGGGGGGGGGTTGCATTCTCACAACCCCCTGCGAAAGTCAAATTTCAGACAACTCACTGGAGCCAGAAGAGTGACCAGGGCTGGTGCCCTGGTCAGTCTCCCCACTCCTGTCAGTGGCAGCAGCTGAGAGCCTGACTCGCAGCTGCCACCACTGACAGAAGCAGCCGCTGCCCCTCTCCTGCTAGGGCAGGGAGAGTCAGGCCGCCACCCCTGAAAAGAGTGGTTTCTTCGCTCCTTTCAGAAGCCGGGAACATCTTGGCTGCCACCCTGATAAGAGCTGGGAAAATCAGAGGGCAGCAGTCAGTTTCCCCGCTCCTCTGCGTGGCGCAAAGCCCCGCCACTCAGAGGAGCGTTAACCCAAGATATGTGCAATTCAAGTGTATGTATCTTGGGAGTCTACTATATATATTAAACACAAAGACTGCAGGAGGCACAGTCATGCAGCCTGAAGGGCCAGCGCTGCTGCCACACGCCTCAGTGAGACTGTGCTGCCACCTGCCAGCGCAGGGTGGGAAGCATTAGTCAAGGACAGAGATAAGGGAAGGAAAACTCATTCCAGCCCTCTTCCCCCGACACATGTACTACTAAATCCCAAGTGGAACGATTCATTTTGATTCTGGTGCCCATGTTAAAGGACATTTTTATTAATAGGGAAATTAAAAAAGGAATAAAGGCAAGTGGAGTGTTTGACACTGTACAGATTAAGTATAACTGTCCTCTATTCAAGCACACAGCACAAGCGACAAGTGTAACAAATGTACCCACGCGTTGTTTCTATGGAATTTAAGCAGTACCGGCCAAATGTCAAAGCCATTACTTCCATCAAGGGCAAAGGAGCAATTACTTTATTCAAAACCCCATGCAGTGAAATCAGAGAGCGGCCAGTGCCTCAGTCCAGCTGCGTGCCTCAGGCGGCCCAATAATTGCAAGTGAAAATCCAATTCTAGTGCCTTCGCCATCTGAGGTGGTGGTCAGGATGCGAGCCAAAGTCCTCACTTGGATGGTTGCAGTAGAAATGGCTAATTGATATTCCTACCTTTTTGCTACCTTCAAATTTATTTCAAGAATTAAATTGTTCTTCAACTGCAGCCCTGCCCCCACATTTCCCTTGCTCTAAGCTACCCTCCCCCTCACCTCCCACCTACATTTGCAACTATTTGTTGTACATGCCCCTGCCCCCCCAGAGAAAGAAACCCTATTTACAATTATTTATTCCCAGACAGCAGTTTGTCTTACCTGCTTTTAAAAATCTCCAGGGATGCTGCTGAATCCTCCTGGTTGGCTTAAAACAGAAGATAACCGTTACACTGTATAGCATTAGCTGGATATGTCAGGCGTTTGTAAGTGGGAGGTATCTACTGCAGATCCATTTGACTTCAGGAAATTGATATTCATCCTGGCCTTGTGAGGTGTACACTTAGGCGATTATATGTTACCAGCTGTGGTGGCTCACCAGCTTGTGAGGTATGTGTCAGGTGTAGGAGGAAAGAAAAGGACGCCCAAACACGCTTGGTCTCAGCTCATCTGTTAGGCAAGGAAAACTCTGATGTTGGTGGGAATTCACACGGTCCCTAAGAGTAGACAGGGTAAATCCTGGCAAACAGCATGATGCAAGTACAAGAGACATCTGGCCTAGTTTGGAAAGACAGAACTTGACTATAGTTCAATGTCTGTGAGTGACTTGTTTTATCAGGCTGCTCATGGCCTAGAATCTATCCACACGGTGCTTTGCCTATGCTGAGGTTGAGTGGAGTGTTGCTCCCATAAAAGTCTATTATTTGTGTGAGCGTCAGGGTAGACTTCCCCACATTTGCACACATTACCCTGGATGTCAGGAGGCAAAGTGAAAATTAGATTGTCACTCTCAACTTGCTGGCTACAGCTGCCTATTAGGAACCAGTTGTCCCAGTACAGGAAAATGGTGTTGCTATTTTGTCACATCTGTGCTAACACCAAGAAGACCTTTCTGAAGGCCCTGAGTGCTGTTGCCAGACCAAACAGGAGGGCTTAGAGTGAGGCATGTCCCTATGCTACCAGTAACCTGTGGAACCTTCTGTAGGAAAGGGAAATATTCATGTGAAAACAAATCCCTTTCATGCTGAAACTTTTTCCAGGGAGGGAATTACTGATGCCAGTGTAGCCACTGGGACTTTTAAATTTGTGCATAAAAGTACTCAGCTGGCGCAACTCAAAAACAGGCAGCTATCCTTCCTTTTTCTTGGGGACTGATCATTATCTTGATGCTGCAGTGGCACTTGCTCTGTTTGGAGAGAGAGAGAACACCTCTTACCAGAGGATCTCCTTGTGGGAGTAGTTGCTGAAGAGAAGCTGTGGGGAGGTGAAGAAGAAATTTGATGGAATAGCCAACATGGAGGATACCTGGTGACTATTTGTCCATTGTTGTAGCCGTGTAGTTATGCACAAAATATGTTAGAGAGTCATCACAGGTGTATGAAAGAGGTGGGGGATGGCATCGGTGATGATTTGCAACCCTCCAATGTCCTTTCACAACTAAGCTTTAGCTGGTGGATGAGGTTGAGTGACTCACTTCAAGATGGATGGGGCTGCACACCTCAGCCTTTGTGACTTAAAGTGCTTGAGAGGTTGTTCGTATGGTCATTGGCATTAAAAAAGCTGTGGAAGAGGCCTGGGTTTATTTAGCTGTTTATGGTGTTTCTTCTCTAGGACTGGGGTACAAATGCCCAAAACATTCATCTGTTCTTTTATCTAACTGATTAGTTTCATTGAAAGACAAACCTGCAATGGTTGTGAGAAACTCTCAAGAGTGAAGCCACAATCCAATGCTACATTGCAGTTGCTATGGCTCTAGACACAGGATCAGCCATGTCAATGGAGGCTTGATGTGAGCTTATACCCGGAATCTACCCTGTCTTCCTAAGTATGTTTGTCTATATAGTCTAACAGCTTGGAATAATTCATAAAATCTTACCCCACTAACAGGGCCTGGTAGTTAAAAGTTCTAAACTGGAATCTGTTGGGTGCAAATACCTTCCTCCCCAGAAGACCAAAACATTTAGCACAACTGTCAGCAGGGGTAGTCGTGGGGTGCCATGCCTGGATCCTGCATCAACTACGGCTCTAGTCCAGGGCTGCTCGTACTAGAGTCGGAGGGATGAAGAAAAATTATCACCCTTTCACAGGGACAAGGTATCATGACTCAGCTCTTTTGGAGGTAGGAAAGCAAGAGGCTGGTGTGTGGTGTATGGCCCTGCTTGGTTACAGCTTCGCTTCTTTTACTGGAAGATCTATTCCATCAGGTCCGATGGGCTCTAGGATGAACAAGAGCTTATACTGTGGGTCATGAACTTACTCAAGTGCGATCTGAAGCTCAGCTGCCAACCTCTGGGTGGTGTCTGTGGCTATTGGACAGGGAGAGTGAATATCGGGCAATTGCTTCATCAGGTGAGCAGTAGGATTTGCTTATCCAAGTCAACATCTTTCTCCTCTGTTTAGCTCACTAGAGTCAACTGCTATTTGCCTGAGTGAAGAGGACTGGTGAGACTCACAAAAGGAGGATAAATGCCTAGGCCCCATATTATAAGAGTCTGTGACTCATATGAGGCCAATTCAGTGGACAAGCTAGTAACAAATTCTGTGTCTCTGGCTTCCCAGTCACATACCTATAGGCAGACAGGAAAATACACCACATTCCACTGAACTATTCTTCACAGCTACTGACTGGCCCAAACCCAGGCAGAAAACAGTTGATTTCAGTCCAAAAGTTTCCTCCACATGTCACAGGTTCCATGGTTTGATTTTTAAAAATATTTAGCCGTCTGGTGGGAAAAGCACATCATGTGCCTTTCTGCATCTTTAGGCATCAAAATAGCTTTACCAATCTAGCCTTCGGTCTCTCCTGCCACAGGGAGAATAAAAGCTTTAGCGCAACGACTGAAAAGAATACACCACAAACAGGAAGATCTCCACTCAAACCCACTAAGCAAACTACCAGAGCCTGATTGTGAAGAGGCTGTGTTTTGCCTCTACTTTGTAATAAGAATATTTAAACTCTCACATCCATGGCTCTCAGATGTATCTTAAAAAGGGAAGGCGAACATCGTCCCCGTTTTACCAATGGAAAAGCTCAGACGCAGAGAAGTGAAGTGATTTGCCAAAGAAGCTCCTTCGTCACTGCTGATTTGTGTTATTATTCTCATTCTTTGATTGCGGTTTGTGAATAACCCAGGGGAGTTACTATGTTTTTATAGGACTGTTTAGATGGTGCCTCTTCCTCGCTTTCCCCCCACACCCACTGTCTCACAGAACAGAGCTCTGGAAGCTACGAAAGCAGAGGACACAAGCATAGGGACTCAAAGGGTGATTTATTTTGTGGGGAAATGAACATTTTCTGATTTTTTTCCCCTTTTTCTGAAACACTGACACCAGTTTCACAGGATTGGCTTCACAGTGATGAAGTCAAAGTTGTAGAATTCTGGCAAACCCTGATGCTTGGTTCCATTGAATTGTTTCCAGCTGAACACCGGAAGCCCATCCTCTACAGACGGGCCATTAACAGCACAGGCTGCAAACACTGAAGCCATATGGAAATCTGACACCTGTGAAGGACAGAGCAGGATTTTTTAGCTAAAGGTTACAACACTCTATCACAGTTGAAATGGTTAAATACCATGGAGAGGGATGCATTGCGCAGGTTGGTCCAAATGGCTATACACAGGAGTACAGGGAAGAAACTGAGCAGAGGAAATCAGGTGTGTGTACCCATGCACATGGTAGCTGGACAATTTTTCCTACAGCAGCATTTGTCAGGTCAGCCTGGGCACACCCATAGTCACGCCTCAATGACATTCTATATAGAGCCCTGCCACACCCTCCATCCATTCTTGCTGACTATTCCATCAGAGGGGTAGTAGGGTGGGTATTGGAATGGACACAAGCAACACATCTTAAAAAGATGACTGCGATGAGACAGGGCGTAACCATTTTTTTATTTCTTTGAGTTTTTGTTCATGTCAATTCCAATCAGGTGACTCCTATGCCTAAGTTCAGGAGGTGGAGTCAGAGTTGTTCACTGGCAATAATTTTCTGAAGGCTACATAATGCCTGGCCTGCAGGGTGCATTCATAGTGTGTGGGGAGTATGTATGAAGGAGCATGTCACTGCTCTGCAGATTACCTGGGTGAGAACTTGTGCCAAGAACATTACTGTGCTGGAGAAAAATGGTTATTGCTATCTTGGTTAAGGGCCGCCATCTTGGATGAGAGAAAGAACTTGGTTTCTATTTTGGTGCCCCTTCTCCCCCAGGCTTTTGAAGCCAAAACAGGGACAGGGCAGACACATGGAATGCCATGTGATGGCAAATCTGCCTAACAACCAGAGCAGATATAGGTGAGTGCTAGAGGTGAGTGTCACTCAGTCAGGGCTCTGTGTCGCTGGATGCTGCTCTGGCAGGTCATTCCAGAGAGACACAAAGACCCTCCCACAGAGTGACAGCCTGCTGACTTATCTGCCTCTCATCCACATGCAGATAGGTAGGGTCCGCTCACTACACACAGGACAATGGGTCAAGAGCAGAAGGTAGAAGACTGAAGAGATCCCATGTCCTCTCCATCAACCAGGATATGGTATAATTTTTCTTCTTCTACTCTTGGTCCTAGTGTAAGGGTCAGGGCTAAGCTAACAAGCGAGTCATTACTCTTGTATTACAGGGAGCCCTAGTTTTGTTTGTGATATTAATTCCATTTTTGTTTGTGTTATTAAACAAAAAAAAACAGTTATTTTAACCCAATTTGCATGTGTTGTAACAACATCAAACTGATGACAGATGCAGAGGGGGTAGAATTCTTCAGGCAGTCCATCTTCTGTCTGGCAAAACTACAATTTAAACTGTCTCAGGCTAACAAATGAAGCAATCTGAGCCCTGATGGATGTGCTGTGATTAGAGAAGTAAGCATCCCTGCCAGGTTGTAGCACTCACCAATGCATGAAGTGACCCATGATGCAGTCTACTGGGAAGAGACAAGGAAGACCTTTCAATTTATCTGCCATGAATAACTGGACAGACTTTTGGAACAGCTGCATTCTTTGCGTGTAGAGGGTTAGTGCTCTGCGGACATTCAATGAGTGAAGCCTTTGCTCCCTGGGGCTCAAGTGCAGCTGACGCTACAACACCAGGAGGAAGATATCCTGGGTGATGTGAAAAGGGGAGTCAGCCTTCAGGAGAAAAATTGGGTGAGGCCTGAGCTGAACCTTGTCCTCACAGAACACAGTGTACGGGGGTTCTGATGTCAAGGCCCTGCACTCAGGTACATTGCTGGCTAAGGTAATCACCACCAGAAATGCCACCCTATACAAGAAAGAGAGCAGGGAGAATGTTGCCAAAGCTCAAATGGCAGCCCCATGAGCTGGACAGGACCAAATTGAAGTCCCAAAGCTGGGACAAGCTGTCCGACTGTATGTATGGCCTGTTGAGACCTTTACGGAAAAGGCTGACCAACAGATTAGCAAAGATGGCCAACTGCACCCAGGTCAAAGGCAGAGATGGCGACCAGCTGAATCCTTACTGACACGGACAGCTTCTGCTGCTTGAGGTGGAGAAGATAGTCTAGTAGCAGTACAGAAGTGAGCACTGGGGAGGAATGGTGCTGCACCAGCCAATTAAAAATCTTTCCTGCTTGGCAAGGTAAGTAGCGCAGGTGGAAGGTTTCCTGCTGCCAACGAGGACTTGTTTCACTTGGTCAAGCAAGAAAACTTCATTGGGTTCAGCCATGGAGCTTCCATGCTGTGAGATGTAGCAGCACAGCATCTGGATGTTGGAGACAGCTGTGATCCTGTTTTACTAAGTCTGGGAAGAGCCTGCCTGCACCTCATCCAGAGACAATGAGGAGGTTGTTCTCTCTAACAGGTGGCTGTTCCCTGCCATCAATGCCTAATGGCTCTTGGGAATCCCAGGGAAGTGTCAACTCAGATGGTGCCACACTCCTCAGCACCAGGGATGCCGGCTCCACACTTGGTGTCAATATGGGTAACGGAGCCTGGAATGGAGGGGTGCCTCTATCGATGCCATTTTAATGGGGCCAATGCTGCTAATGCCACCATGGTTGGTGCCGAAACCCCTGCTGGCAACAGTGCAATACCTGAAGGTGTTGGTATAGGTGATGGTCGAGTGGCTGGTTGTTTGGCCAAAGGTGGAATAAAGGTGACCAATGCTACCAAAGCTGCTGCCAAGAGAGAGGGAGAGGGAGATCCCTGACTCTTTCCCTAACTCTGGTGGAAGGCCCAGAGAACCTAAAATGGCCTCTGTGCTGGATTTGGCCACTACAGCAGACCCAGTGCTGGGTACATTCATTTCTCTTGCCACAACCTGAACCTCCTATTCCTACAGGAGCAGAGGGACTCAGACCCCGACTTCAAGGTCTCCAAAAAGAAAGACCATGGAGGAGCCAGACTACGTGGCAGCCGGCAGCAGGAACTCAGGAACCAAGGGGGCTCTTTCTCCGGAGGTGCTGCTGCCAGAGGATGACGTGGAGAAGTAAAACATCAGGGACACCATCTCTAGCTTCCCTCTTGATTGCACCTGAGGGCAGAGGAGTGCCAACAGTGCAGGAGTCTCCTCCGTCTTAAAGGGTAAGTAGGGCTTGAGTCACCTCAAAAGCCTCCAGCCTCGAGGAGCGTGGCAGTTACCAAGCCCTAACTTCCAGCAAGCATGACAGGCCAAGACATACCTGCCTCACCGGAGCAGGAGTCGCTGTGGCCCATACAGGGTCTGACAGCCAGGGGAGAGCACTCTCTCTTCAGCTTCTTTTTCTTTTGAGGCACCAGTGCCTGTGACCGGTGCCTGCCTGCTGATTGGCATGAGGAGCTGTGCCAGTGCAAAGCATTTTGGGAAGTCGCTTCTTGGCACCAGTTCCTGTGATGATGGTGCCAGGACACTCACTCTGCGCCGATGAAGATGTAGCTGGGAAGGGGGTCCCTTACCCTCAAGTCTGAGTTGGGATGGAGAACTGCCTCCATAAGGAGAACTGCAAGCCACTGTTCCCTTTCTTTAAGGGTTCTAGAACAGAGCTCGCAGCAGATTTTAGAACAGTCCTTTTAATGATCTTCCCATACATATCTTAAACAAGAGGAGTGAGGGTTACTCTTTCGCATACACTTAGCACAGACATCACATTTTTTAAATGTCATGGTCTTGGCATACCATGGCTGTGGGGAGTTGAAAAGGGGTGAAACCCCCAGGATCTCCACCTACGCACTACCCCTATATAATAACTCACTAAGGACTATACAGTAAACCCTCGCTTTACACATCTTCAGGATGCGCAAAACTCACTTTAATGCAAGTTTCATACAACTTGAAGACATGTGGCTGTCAGCCTGCCTAGCTTCCAGCTAGCTTCCAGCTAGGCAGGCTAAGAGCCCTTTCTCCCTGCCTTCTCAGAGCAGCACTGGGCACCGCTCTGGGAAGGTAGGGTGAAAATTTGTCGCTCACCTAGCTGCCTGCCGCTGTGGGCAGCCAGTCGGGCTAAAACCCCCATCCCAGAGCAGTGCTGCTGTCAAGCTGACAGCGGCCCCACTCTACGAAGGTAGGGAGAATGGTTTTATCCCCCTTAGCTGGCTGCTGCTGTAGGCAGCTAGCGGGGCTAAAACCCCCTCGCTTCCCCACCCTGGATCAGCCCATCTACCCCAGCCCCAGCTTGGTTCCAACCCGCACATGAGGCTCCCAGCCCCTGGCACACTACAGCCCTGCACGGGGCTTGGGCTCCAGCCCCCTGCCCACCAGACCTTCAGACCCTGCTCCAAACTCCACAGACCTGGCTCCAACCCCAGCACACCCCAGCTCAACTCCACCCTCCCGCAGCCCTAACCCGCCCCAGACTTAACCCCTCGGCCCCAGCCCACCCTCCCGACTTACCCAAAATTCAGGATACATGAGGGTTGTGTGGAACTATGGCATATCCTGAGGAACTACTGTATACAAAAATGAAAACAGCGCTTGCTGAAGCAAAGGCTATGGGAGGTTCCAGCTGACCATCACTGGAGGTCAGATGGAACTGAGTGGGTGGTAGTTTGGCAGGGCTCTATATCAAGCACCATAGAGGTGCGACTCCAGAGGGTGCCCAGGCTGAGCCAATGGACAAGGCTGTAGGGCAAGTCTTCTGGCTACTGAGCATGAACACACACCTGATTGGAACTGACATGAACAAACACTCGAATAAGAACTTATGCTAGTTCAAGCAACCTATCCTCAAACAGAAAAGTTTATTAAACCAAGGGCATCCCACACCTTAAGACACCAATGACCCATGGTGACCTAGGGCCCCAGTGATATAAATCCAAAAGATTAGCTCCACGGAAAATACTACCAGCATAAGGGTCTCCCCAGCTGGTGGGTAGGGGACATGGCTAAAATAGTGCTGTGCTCCAGCAGTTCTCAGCTATAGCAATAGTCCCTTGGGGGACTTGATGAGAAAATAGGAGGTGCATGTTGTACAAAGTCACTTAGTCATTGTCTCATACACCTTCCTGCGTCACGTGTGACTGCCAGAATGGAGGCTCCTGGAGTCCCTGCTCATCCTTATTGTATGACACAAGTCAGGCATGCTGGGAAGACTGGGTAAAACACCTTAGACCTTGCTAGTCTTTTAAGGATTACTATTAACAAAACTAGCATTTGTACTAAGAACAAAGCTGCCATAAATCTCGCTTGTAAAATAATTCTCTTTCATTGAATCATGGGTTAAAACCAAATGTTTTCTGACCTTACCCAACTACGTGCTAAGAATAATTCTGCAGATGGTTAAAGTCTAAAGCAAAATGATCCACTGAAGAGTAAGGCTTTAGCAAACACAGGGGTCAGTGGAGGTCAGGAATTAAAAAACATTCCTGCACAGTTCCTGGGAGGTGGCCACATGGTTCAGTTAGTGAGAACAAACAGCTGCTTGGCAAAATTCCTGTTCCCTTTGTGCCACCCCGAACATAAAGTAACTGAAGGACCCTCTGAGCCACTAGTATACTCCTGAATGCTACCTACTATCAGGCTTTAATACAATGTGGGTATTAACCCTTGGTGCCTTAAGGCTGAATATTCTCACCACAGCATCCTACTGCTGGATACACAGGATAACTATGCACCCTTGTACCTCAAGGTGCTGCATACTCCCACCTACAAAATGTATGGTGAACAATCTTCTGCCCTCTGGTTCCATCCCCCTTTCCCTGTGATTAAGAGATACTGACCTTACCCTAGCTAGCATCAACTACGGCTCTGCCCATGTGCTGTGCCACCTTGCAGAGAAGGACCAGAATGCAGCTACAGGGAGGCAAAGCAGATGAGGTCAACCAAGACTCACAGCAGGCATGAGCCTTATCCTGAATGTGCCAGGTGCTCCCCCTCTTCCCCTCCAACCCACAGTGCTACCTGGTGAACTTAGGAAACCCTGACAATCAAGCTAGGCCGCAAATGATCACCCTTTGGATAGCAGACAGTTCCCAGGTGGTGCAGAAAACCAGAAAGGCTAGATACCACCCAGTGCTGTAGAGAGTAATCAGGCTGCAAGGGCCCTAGCTAAGTAGGCAAACACAGCAGTCACTCTTCCCTAATTCTGCCCTGCAGATGCTATTCTTTAACGACTAATAAGAAGCATTGACCAGGATGGTGTTTTATTCTGGTTTCTCCCACCCTGTTGCAATTTGAGAGACAGAAGAGGCGGACAGGGAACCTTCTTCCACAAAGTACAAAGGTTTGGTTGACAGGTCCAGAGCAGGTGCCCTGCTTTCACTCAGGCAATATGTATGGCAGGGAGTGGGATCTCTACCTTTGAGTCATAGCAGCCTGATGGCATCGGAAGAGAAGGGTTCAAGTCTCCGCGGCAGCAGATTGTGTTGCACGGATTATGCCTGGCATAGGGCTCCTTCATGTAGTCTGGGAAATGAGTGGGGAAGAGAAAAGAAATGAAATCAGGGTCCAGTCACACAGCCATCTCCAGCAGGAAATAAGGGCTCCTCCCACTGAGTCGAGAAAGGCATACTCTGACACCTGATGCCACAAACACTACCTGGGAATTTTTAATGAAAGAAAACCAACTGGAAGAAGAGAATGTGAGAAGAGAGAAGCTCTGGTCTTAATGTTTTAGAACAGGAGAAAAAAAGAGATTATACAACAAGACACACTAAAAATGAAGATGGCAAGGAGCAAGGTCCATCAATGACCCCTGCAAATGCAGGAAATTGCAAGGTAGAGGTAAACTGTGGCCAGCTGATTGAAATAGTGTACTGTCACTTAGTCAATCAAAGAAAGCTGGTCCCCTTACCCTTTCCTTCAGATTACTGCAAGTTCACCCTGGGGAAAAGTCCTCTCAAACATCACAGGAGGCAATCAACGTTACATGCAAAAAAGAATCGAACTAAAGCTGCTGTTGTCACCAGTACCTAGAGTTGGTGTTCATTCAGACCATTTTTTCCTATTTCCAAGTTAAAGCCCGACAGAATCAAGACAGAGCATTTGTACACTGAAGGACATTCCTTCTGAGGCTGTCTACACTAGACATAGAAGTCAACTGCAGATATGCAGTTTTAGCTACACCAATTGCTTAACTAAAATCGACTTATCTGCGGTCAACTTTCGTGTCTGTCTATATGGGAGAAGGTAAACAGGACCATTTTGTCCTTCGATCTTTATTCCTCACCTCTTGTGAGGAACACAGGGGTCAACTTTGACCCCTGAGAACTTCATTCCTGCGTGCATGAAATCAAACCCCAGAAGATCGACCCTGAATGGGTTGATCTTCTGCCGTAGTGTAGATTAAGGGGAGGGGACTGTTAAAGCAGTCTTTTTGAAAGATTTAATGCTAAATCCTGCATGTTATTATTACAAACACATTGCCTTGTGACTAAGACTTTTTAAAGACCCTTTCCTTACTCCAGCTGTGTCCAGAAAGGGAGCCCAAGCATGCGTCTGAGTTCTGTTGGTGTTTCAGATGTTCTCTGGAAAGTTAGCTAGAATTGACCTCCATGGCACGTGCACTCAGAGGTTAAAACTCTCCCTGTTCCCCTCTGGAGCTTCTAAAAACCGGAAATGGTTTTCAAGTCCTCTCTCATAGGGGAAGTGTCTCAGAGCAGGGACTGTCTCTCTGCTGTGTTTGTAAAGCACTGAGCACAGAATGGCCCCAAGCCATGACTGGGGCTGTTAGCCAACACCATAATACAACCAATAAAAATCAGGTCAATGAAAAACAAATGGGTTTCTTACTGTTATATCTCATTATATACTTCATGGTCTCCAAGTCAGTCACTTTCCCCTGATCCCGTCGGAAGATTTTTGCTCTGGGAGTCAGTTCGTAAGAAAAGTCCAAGCCATATTTCTCAACATACTCTGTATATCCACTGAGGTTGTAGATGTTTTCATGGAAAGGGATGTTGTAAGAAGGCCAGTATCCTGCAAGGGAGACAACTCATTTTGTTGTTAATTATTTAAACGAACTGTGAACTCATTTTAAAACGATGAGTAACTGCTGTGTTGCCTGACCTGTGCTGGCCAGGGACATGAGCTAGGCCCAGTCTGACAGCAGCACAACACGTCAGCTACTTTTGGAAGCAGGTGACTTAGCTCATATGTAATTCCAGGAAAGAGAGTGGCACCAACAGAGTCCCAGGCCTCAGGGTTCCACTTTGAATGCTTATTTCACAAAGCAAAGTTTAAGCCAGTTGCAGGCTAGACTTACAGGAGTATCTTGTGCATCAAGGCAAGGTCTGAGCAGTTCTAGACAACACCCACGAGCTGACTACATGTGCACCTCATGATCTGGGGGGATTCTTGTGTTTGTCACCACCATCAGTGGTTCTGAGCGCCCCAAACCAGAAGAGTTAGAGCTAGGAGAGTGCTGTACTATCTCACAAAAGGCAAAGATCAAGACGATGCTGTCATGAAAGCGCCTTTAAAAGAACAGTGTACTCAGCTGAAATTATATGGAGATTATTAGGTAGGCCCAATACATTTACCTTTAGTGTGGTTAAGTCAGGATGCCCCCCAGTTTGGAAAAAATAAAGTGTCATGGGATCATTCAGGACCTCAAATAGACTGGAACTGGCTCTGAAGTGCAAGCCCAGGAAATTAAAATGAGGTCCTTTACTGTACATTTTCAACGGGCAGAAATGTACATTTTTTTTTCCCCACAGAGGGAGGAGGAGGTAATGTGATGGCACATGCTGACACATGGCACCGAGAGCTGCACAGACACTTTCATCACCAACCTGGGGCACTGGTTCGCCCCTGGTAAAGGGAGATTGACAGCTCAATCGGTGGCAACACCAGTAGTTTGCTCCAAAATCTCTCAACTAAAAATTGATTAATGACAGCCCTTGTTCTGAGGAGGTAGGATGGGAGAAGCTGATTGGCTGATATTCAAACAGTAAACTGGGGCTCACCAAGCAACTGTTACAAAAAAAAAAAACAACAACAAATCAAGCTGTTAGATATGTAATGTCTCGAACTAGCAGCCTATGTACCAGAGCTATGCTTTTCTCTGAGTAGGCGGCTTGCGCTCTCAATACACTCACAGTACAAAAGTGGCTATCCCATACAACTACATGGCCCTCATTGGCTTACATGACACACAATCTAGCTGAAGGGAACACGCAGTGCCACGTTTCTCTGAGCTGTCTCTCCATAGATTAATGCACTTGGCCATCCTCCACAGAAGTAGTTGGCAAGATACGGGCAAGCCAGCTTCCAGGAATACTGTTTCCAAACAAAAGGGGTTTAATTATTATTTAGTAGTGCACTTACAGTTTTACCAACCAAAAAGAAAGCAAAGAAGACAGAGGCCTGTCCACGTCCATCTGGAAATTACTATTTTGGGTTTTAACATACTATTGAGTTTTCCCATTAGTCATTCAAGATCACTGCCGCAGCAGACACTAACATGCAAAAATGCTCTTTTAGGTCTTTTACTGATAATAATGAGGTCACTCTGATTTTTAGTTTGGCCATCTTCTGAATTGCACATAAAAGACAGTTACCTGTTCCGTAACTGGTGTTCTTGGAGATGTGATGCTCACGTCCATTCCAATTTGGGTGTGCACCGAGTGCATGCCCAGTTGCTGGAAGCTTTTTGCCCTAGCCGGTAGCCTTAGGGTCGGTGGGGCGCCCCCTGGAGTGGAGCCCATATGGCCACCCATATATGCACTGCCCGACCCGCTCCCGCTCCATTCCTCCTTGCCGGCTACTCCGACAGTGGGGAAGGTGGGAGGGTTTTGGAATGGACATAAGCAACACATCTCGAAGAACACCAGTTGCAGAACAGGTAACTGTCTTTTCTTCTTCAAGTGATCGCTCATGTGCATTCCAATGTGGGTGAGTGCAAGCCAGTGCCTAGGAGGCCGGGTCGGAGCCCCGAAAGGAGTGCAGGACAGCCCTGCCCACTGCAGCGTCTTCCCTAGCGTGCTGCATAACTGCGTAATGCACTGTGAACGTGTGACTGGAGGACCAAGTGTCCGCGCTGCAGATGTCCTGGAGAACGCCAGGCCAAGAACGCCACAGAGGATTCCTGTGCCCTAGTGGAGTGAGCCCTGATTGGGGGAGGGGGAACCCCTGCCAGTTTGTAACACTCACGGATACAGGTCGTTATCCAGGAGGAGATCCGCTGAGAGGAGCCTGGGTGCCCCTTCATCCTGTCTGCCACTGCAACGAACAGCTGCTGCGACTTCCGGAAGGGTTTGATCCTGTCCATATAGAAGGCCAGTGCCCTCTGGACATCCAAGGTGTGTAGACTCTGCTCCCTAGGGGAGGCCTGGGGCTTTGGATAGAACACCGGTAAGGTGATGTCTTGGTTAATATGGAAAGGGGAGACCACCTTAGGCAGAAACGCCAGGTGGGGTCTTAGTCTAACCTTGTCTTTGTGGAACATGGTATAAATTGGGTCCACCATCAGGGCCCTTAGCTCTGACACCCTTCTGGCTGAGGTAATGGCCACCAGGAATGCCACCTTGTAGGTAAGGAACAACATAGAACAAGAGGCAAGAGGTTCAAAAGGGGGAGCCATCAGCTTGGACAAAACCAAATTAAGGTCCCATGTTGGCAGAGGGCCCAAACCTGTGGTTTGACTCTTTCCTTTCCCTTCATGAACCTTTTTACCACCAGGTCTGAGAAGACCAAGAACCTCCTGTCCCCTGAGTGAAATGCCAAAATATCTTCCAGGTGCACCCTTAGGAAGGATACTGACAACCCCATCTGGCTTAGAGCCAGCAAGTAGTCTAGGACACATGGTATTAGGCCTCTCCGGGGACATCCCCTTTTGGGTGGCCCAAATGGTAAATCTTTTCCATTTGGCTACATACGCTACCCTTGTGGAGGGTTTCCTGCTGTTCAGCAATACTTCCCTGACAGGTTGGGAGCAGGCCAGCTCAACCGGTCTCAGCCATGGAGCCTCCATGCTGTGAGAGGCAGCGCTTGGAGATTGGGGTGCCGCAGTCTCCCCTCCTTCTGTGTCAGCAGGTCCGGGCGCAGCGGGAGCGTCTCCAGGGCGTGAGTGGACATCTCCAAGAGGGTCGAGTACCAGTGTTGTAGAGCCCAGGCTGGGGCCACCAGGATAACTGATGCTCAGTCCAACTGAATTTTCAACAGCGTTGGGTGGGCGAGCGGTATCCGTGGGAAGGCGTACAGCAACGGGCCAAACCAACAAATGCTGAAGGCGTCTGCCCAAGAGCCTGGACTTCGGTTCTGGTAAGAGCAGAATGTCCTGCACTTCGCATTGAGATGCGTGGTGAAGAGGTCTACCTGGGGATGTCCCCACCTCTGGAAAACTGAATTCAGTACTTCTGTGTGTAATGACCATTCGAGGTCCATGAAGGACCTGCTGAGGAGGTCCGCCAGAGAGTTGTGAGTCCCACGCAGGTAGAATGCCCTCAGGAGAATCTGGTGCTGGATGCAGAAATCCCAAAGCGTGAGGGCCTCTAGACACAGGGGCGACGAGAATGCACCCCCTTGTTTGTTCATCTAGTACATTGCTGAAGAGTTGTCTGTGCTGACTGCCACACAGTGCCCCTTCAGCTCGTTCTGAAACACTTCACACACCAGTCAAACTGTTCTGAGCTCTCGCACGTTTATGTGGAGATGAGAGTTGGTCTTGCCCTGCAGGGCCTGCATCTGGCGGTCCCCCAAGTGTGCTCCCGAGCCAAGGTCTGAGGCATCTGTGACTAGAGAGAGGGAGGGTTGTGGGGGATCAAAGGGCACTCCCATGCAGACTGACCTGGCTTCTAGCCACCAATGCAGTGTTGTCAACAATTTTGAGGGGACTGTGACTAACTTGTGTAGGGAATGTGGCAGAAGGAATGCAGTGCTGCTGAAGGCTGGGAGGAATGTGTCTCCCAGAGGTCATCTGCATGAGAATGCAAAGGGCGGCAGGTGTGATACTGAGGCTGGGAGGGTGTGTCTCCCAGTGATCATTTGCATGAGAATGCAAAGGTGTGCATGTGTGATACCTTTTCGGGCAAAGCCTAATGGGTAGCAAGTAAGCCATGAGATTTGGTCTATTGTAAACATGTAGTTGTAAAATCACAATTTAAGCTGACACAATGCGGGAGTTGTGAGATCTCACCAATGCTCTGGGTTGTTGTGGGGGACAGGGCAGTCGCCTTAGCTGTGTAAGACATTGATTACCCAGGGCTCCCTGGTTTAAAGCATTATGAGAAAGAAAAGGAGGGGCACTGGTTGAGCCAGCTTGCTGAGTGCCATGGCCCTGCCTATGCCTTGGCCATATAGCTATAAGCCTGGCTTGACTAACCCTCCCCACCTGTTGAAAGATAGAGCTGGATACTAGGGTGTTTGTGAAACCCCATATGAGAGATACCAGGAGCTGAAATCACAGAGTGGCAGCTGAGGCCACGCAGAGCTGAAATCACTGGGTTCTGCCTTAGGGTGATCGCAAGCAGTGGGGTTGGGAGTGATGACAGTGGGTGGCTGGTAGGAGCAGTGGCAGGCGACTGGTGGCTGGGTGGTAGGAGCGGCGGTGGATGACAGTGACCGGCGGGCGGCCAGTAGGAGTGGCGGCAGATGATGGCGACTGGCGGGTGGCTGGTGGCAGCAAGGGGAGGCTGCAGACAAGTGGACAGCTAGTACTGCCCTGGTGATGTATCTGCAGCCTTTGGGTTTGGGACTGCACTGCAGAAGGTACATCCTGTAACTGTGTGTGGGGTAAAGGGCCAAGAGCCCCCAGCAAGAGACTGGGTTCTACTGCATATGGGGATGGTATCTGGGTGAAGGGGGTTTGTCTCTTCTTTGCTTAGATAAACTGCATCTGTCACTGTAACCGTGGGGTAGGTTATGGTCATGAAACAAGCCATCTCTATCTCAGACTCTGTGCTTGCGAGGGGCGGGGGAGAACCACCTTACAGGCACCCAGCACGGGGGTGAAATTGTCCCAGGCCACTGGGTGGGGGCTCGAGCCGGTTGGTTGTATTCTTGACAGGAAAACCCCACAAGAGTTGAACCCGGCCCTTCTGGCAGGCATCTGGCATTAACAGAAGCGTTACATAAGTGGGGGCTCGTCCAGGATCTCTTTTGCTGGGTAGTACCCCTCACAAGCACACATAAGCCGTGTCTACACGTGCACGCTACTTTGAAGTAGCGGCACTAACTTCGAAATAGCGCCCGTCACGGCTACACGCGCCGGGCGCTATTTCGAAGTTAACTTTGACGTTAGGCAGCGAGACGTCGAAGTCGCTAACCCCATGAGGGTATAGGAATAGCGCCCTACTTCGACGTTCAACGTCGAAGTAGGGACTGTGTAGTCGTTGCGCGTCCCGCAACTTCGAAATAGTGGGGTCCGCCATGGCGGCCATCAGCTGAGGGGTTGAGAGATGCTCTCTCTCCAGCCCCTGCGGGGCTCTATGGTCACCGTGGGCAGCAGCCCTTAGCCCAGGGCTTCTGGCTGCTGCTGCGGCAGCTGGGGATCCACGCTGCAGGCACAGGGTCTGCAACCAGTTGTCAGCTCTGTGTATCTTGTGTTGTTTAGTGCAACTGTGTCTGGGAGGGGCCCTTTAAGGGAGCGGCTTGCTGTTGAGTCCGCCCTGTGACCCTGTCTGCAGCTGTGCCTGGCACCCTTATTTCGATGTGTGCTACTTTGGCGTGTAGACGTTCCCTCGCAGCGCCTATTTCGATGTGGTGCCGCGCAACGTCGAAGTTGAACATCGACGTTGCCAGCCCTGGAGGACGTGTAGACGTTACTCATCGAAATAGCATATTTCGATGTTGCTACATCGAAATAAGCTATTTCGATGTTGGCTTCACGTGTAGACATAGCCATATATATATAACATTGTAAGAAGCAGTTCTGTTGTTGCAGGATAAGTTAGAGTTTATACCATGGCTGGCCGTATGCTAGAAGACTGGTGTGAGGAGTTGAGTATCGATCCTAGAAATTGTCTATTAGTTTTAGGGATACCTGATGGTATGGAAGATGGCCCAATTGAGGCCCTGCTAACAAAAGCCATTGATTCTCTAACGAGGTGTCGCATATGGGGGCCGTAGACCTCAAGTAGACGACAAAGCATTTGTGGTGCTATGTGAATTGCCAGTAGCTGTGGACTCTTTGCAGATCCCAAGTGAGATAAAGATTCCCACTGGCACCTTGAAAGTTGTGATCGCCAAGGCCTTTGCAGCAGTATTTGAGGAGAAGATGACAGCCTTCTTGGCACAGGAAGGAAAGACTATGGCAGACGTGTCGAGTCTACTGAGTGCTGAACCAGCGCCCCCTGGCCCTTCTATGGATGTATGGGCCAAAGCTTTGGGACAAGCATTGGAGAAGGTCCTGCGACCTCATCATGAGTCTAGTTCATACCGTAAGTTACGCTTATTTTCTGGTGGTGTGGTCCCAATACCAGGGGAAGAAGCGTTTGAACCCTTGTTAGAACATACCACTGAAATGCTCCGAGAGTGGGCAGTACCTGAAGCCGAGAAGAGAAGGCGACTGATAGAGAGTCTCCGGGGTCCCGCGCTGGATGTCATTCGCATGGTGAAGCTGGGTAATCCAGAGGCTAGTGCAAATGACTGCTTAGAAGCTCTCAATCATGCTTTTGGGAGGACTGAAGATTCGGAGGAAGTTTATTGCAAGTTCCTGAGTACCAGACAACAGAGGGGTGAAAAGTTGTCAACCTATGTTCAGAGGTTGGAGAAACTACTGCAGAGAGTTGTTTTGCATGGAGCCATCACAGCGGAACAAATGGATCGAACTCGAGTGTCCCAAATTGTGAGGGGAACGCAATACCAGCACCCAATCCTATTCTACCTTCGGTTAAGAGAACGACTGGTGGCCCCACCCAGCTATTCGCGATTGATTAGAGAGATCCGAGAAGAGGAAGAAAGGCAGGCCACTAGTGAGAGTTGGGGCACTCAACCGTCCAAACATGGTGGTACAGCCCTCTTGCAACCCCCCACAACATTGATGGTGAACAGTGGAGAGGAGCTCGCCCAGAAGGTGCAAGACCTGATGGTGCAGGTGGACGAACTGAGGGGCGCTGTAGGTCCAGCCCGGTCACCAGAGAGTGGTGAACAGCTAGCAGCAGTGGTCCATAAGACTGGGCTCAGGACCACTACTTCTACAGGTCGGCCAAGTATAGGATCATTCTTCTGCTACAGATGTGGTCAGGAAGGACACACTGCAGCAAGATGTCGAAATAGAGAAAATCCAACACTGGTGTACCAAAAGCTGAGGGTCACCTGGGAAAAGTCAGGAAATGGCCACAGGGTTTGGGGAAAGGAGCTGCACACACCCTCTGGAATTGAAGGCTCCCTTAGAAGAGACAGACCCCCGGCCTTCCCACAAGGACTAATAGGGCCTAGAGCAGAAGTCAATGTGAAGATAGAAGGGGTGGAATGTAGAGCCGTACTTGATACAGGATCTCAAGTGACTATCATATTCCAGTCATTCTATCAACAAAGGCTTGGGCACCTACCTATCCAGCCACTGATGGGTCTCGGCCTGTGTGGACTCAGCATGAATGAATACTCCTATGCGGGATATATCATAGTGCACCTAGAGTTCCTGGAAGAAGTGGCGGGGGTGAGAGAAGAGGTAGACACAGTTGCCTTAATATGCCCCGACCCCAAGGGGATCTCTGATGTGTCGGTGCTAATAGGGACCAACTCCAGTCTCTTTAAAGTACTGGCAGAATACTGCAGACGACGGGGGCCAGGGACCAATACCTGAGCACCCTGATTCATGCACTTTGTGCTGAAGCCTACAAGAAAATTGAGGATTCTAAACAGGAGTTGCCTGAACTACCAATGGGTACCCTGAGGTATGCGGGCACAACTCCCATAGTAGTGCCTGCAAGGACAGAGCAAGAGGTGCTCACTAGGAGTACCTGGCTAAAGAGCAGCGGAGGGACTCTAGCTATGGTAGAGCAACCAGCTGACGGAGGCCTTCCTGAAGGAGTGTTGGTTCCCAGTGGAGTTATAGCCTTACCTGCTGAAGCACAGGAAGAGGTGACTATACTAATCGTTAATGAGACAAGTCATGATATTGTTGTAAAGCGAGGGCAAAAGATAGCAGACCTTTTTGAGCCTGATGCAGCGGTAAAGCCCCAGTGTGGTACTCCGGCCCCAATGATAGATCCAGAAAAATTTGACTTTGGAGATTCACCACTGTCTGAGGAATGGAAGACGCGGTTAAGGGAAAAGCTTTGCAAGAGAACAAAGGTATTCTCACTGCATGAGTGGGATGTGCAAAAGGGGTTGAACATAACATCAGGCTGCATGATTCTCGACCCTTCCAGGAGAGATCTAGGAAGATCGCCCTTTCTGAGATGGAAGATGTGCGACAGCATCTTCAAGAGCTGGCAGAGAATGGCATCATTACAGAGTCCCGCAGCCCATATGCTTCACCCATTGTTGTGGTCCATAAAAAGAATGGAAAAATCCAGATGTGTATTGATTACCGCACCCTAAACAGCTGTACAGTGACTGACCAGTACACTATGCCTCAGATCCAAGATGCCTTAGACTGCCTGCTAGGAAGCCAGTGGTTCTCAGTTTTAGACCTTCGAAGTGGATACTATCAGATTCCTCTGGGGGCAGAAGATAAAGAGAAGACAGCCTTCATCTGCCCATTAGGGTTCTACCAGTTCGAACGCATGCTGCAAGGGATTTCCGGGGCACCAGCCACATTCCAGCATCTTATGGAGAAAGTGGTGGGAGACATGAACCTACTGCAAGTCTTGGTTTACTTGGATGACCTGATCGTATTCAGAAGAACATTGGAGGAACATGAAGAAAGACTTCTTCAGGTCCTTGACCGGTTGGAGGACTATGGGTTGAAACTTTCTATTGACAAATGCCAGTTTTGTAGAACATCGGTGAAGTATGTGGGTCACATTGTGTCCCAGGAAGGTGTGAGTACTGATCCAGACAAAATAGAGGCACTTGTCACATGGCCAAGTCCCAACAATTACCGAGAGCTTAAAACCTTTCTTGGATTTAGTGGATGTTACCGTAGATTTGTGGAACATTATGCGTCCATTATCAAGCCTTTGAATGATCTCACTCGTGGATACCCGCTCAACAAGAGCAAGGCTAAGACCAAGGGTAAGGGGGGGCCCTCAAGACTTCCAGGGCAGAAGTGCCGTGGTCCTCTAGAGCCTTTTGGATCACAATGGGATGAGAGGTGTGAGAAAGCTTTCCGAGAGATCATTAACTGCCTAACTCATGCTCCAGTCCTAGTGTTTGCTGACCCAAACAAACCCTTTATCTTGCATACGGATGCCAGTTTGGAAGGGTTAGGGGCGGTGTTATACCAAGATGTGGACAGCAAACTTAGGCCTGTGACCTTTGCTAGCTGAGGATTGTCTGACAGTGAGAACCGTTACCCCATCGACAAGCTAGAGTTCTTGGCCTTGAAGTGGGCCATCACTGAGAAGTTTCATGACTACCTATATGGTGCTAAGTTCCAAGTATGGACAGACAACAATCCATTGACATATGTATTGACAAGTGCTAAGCTGGACGCTACTGGGCAGAGATGGGTGGCTGCCTTGGCCAGCTACGAGTTCAGCCTACAGTACCGATCGGGGAGAAGCAACATTGACACCGATGCATTGTCACGACGCCCACAGCCACCGGAGATTGCTGAGATTCCTGTAAATGGAGTAAGAGCCATTTGCAACTGAAGTTATCACAAGTCCCAGGCCCCTGAGAGTTGCATTGCTGAAACTCTGGGTTTACCACCTGAGAGTGTGCCGTCGGCCTCTGTGAACTATATTGCATTGGATCAATCGCTATTGCCTAGGCTCAATGCAGCGGACTGGCAAAAAGCCCAGTTGCAAGATGCTGACATCCGTGACACCCTACTCACAAAAAGAGAGGGGCAAGACCCTCGGACCATTGTTCCCTCCACTCCAGGAAGTAAAATACTACTAAGGGAGTGGGACAAACTGAGACTGATACAAGGCGTGCTGCACCGGGTCACCGTAGATCCATTGCAAAATCGACGAACACAACTGGTACTACCAACCGAGTACAGGGTTCTGGCCATGAGGGCTCTGCATGATGATTTCGGACATTTGGGTATGGAAAGAACACTTGAGCTGCTCTGTAATAGGTTCTATTGGCCCCAGATGGCCGAGGATGTACGCCGGAAATGTGAGACGTGTGCTCGATGTGTTCAACACAAAACTCTGCCCACTAGAGCAGCCTATCTGCAGAGCATCACGACCAGCAAACCCTTGCAACTGGTATGCATTGACTTCTTGTCTCTGGAACTGGATAGGAAGAATATTGGAAACATCTTAGTGGTAACCGATCACTTTACCCGATACGCTCAGGCCTACCCCGCATGGGACCAGAGAGCCACTACTGTGGCATGGGTATTGTGGGAAAAGTACTTCTCAGTGTTTGGACTCCCAACTCGGATACACTCTGACCAAGGGCGAGACTTTGAAAGTCAACTCTTAAAGGAGGTGCTAAGAGTGGCAGGAATCAAGAAGTCCAGGACAACCCCTTACCACCCACAAGGGGACCCTCAGCCAGAACGGTTTAACCGAACCTTATTGGATATGCTGGGGACATTGCGCCCGGAGCAGAAAGCGGCCTGGAGTCAACATGTTGCCTTTTTGGTGCATGCCTACAATGCCACAAAGAATGACGCTACGGGAGCCACCCCGTACTTGCTAATGTTTGGACGGGAGCCCAGACTACCAATAGACTTATGTTTTGGGGTGTCAGCGGATGGGGAAGGCTATGAGACACATCTGCAGTATGTTTCCCGACTAAAGGAAAAGCTGCGGGATGCCTACCGTTTGGCTACGGCAGCTGCCCGCAGGAACACAGATGGTAACAAACACCGGTATGATGCAAGAGTGCGCCCTCAGGAGCTCCAACCTGGGGACCGAGTTCTCCTGCGGAATCTAGGGGTTGCTGGTAAACACGAGATTGCCGATAGATGGAAGGCAACACCCTACCTGGTGGTGGAAAGACTTAAGGACCTACCTGTTTACAAGATTAAACCTGAGAGCGGATCAGGGCCAATGAAGACCGTACATAGGAATCTCCTACTGCCCGTGGGAGAGTTGGTTGGTGCATCTGCAGAGATGGACTATGACATACGACCGGGTTGCAAAGAAAGTGCAAGGTCGCATCCATTACCCAACACAGGCAGTGGGTGCAGTGGAGATGATCTACCCTTATCCAGCACCTTTGAGAGTGATTCTGAAGAGGATGAGATTCCCATGGAACACCCTAGAGTGGGAACCAGGTCCCAGAGTCTATTGCAGGAACCTGGGGAAAGGGCAACACCTTTGGCACTGAATCCCAGAGTGGAAGTGTTTAGGCCCCAGCCTGGAGACCCTCCTTCCACAACAAGACTAGTCTGGGATGATGAACCTGCCCCAACTGCGGACAGTTTGGAGGAGAACCAGGCATGTGCGGCTACACCCCGATTAGCTGACGGAGAAGTTTTTGTCCAGGATATCCCAGTCTGTGAGCAAGAGACACAAGGACCAATGTGGGTCGAGGGGGAGTCCCCGGGTGGATGCCCCTTGCCCCTGCTGTCAGAGGAGGACCCTGCAACCCCTGTTATCCCCATCCTCAATAGGTGAGATAGAGCCATAAAGCCCATAAACAGACTAACTTATGAGGCACTTGGAGTAGTTGGGGAGGATGTAATACATCTGGCACACAGACTTGTAGAAGCCATAGTGAGCTTTCTCAGGCCATTAGAGGGGAATTCATGTGGATGTTATAATCGAAACAGTGTTTTGCTGGGACGTCAAATTCTCAGCTGGGGGGAGGAAGTAGGGAATGTGGCAGAAGGAACGCAATGTGCTGAAGGCTGGGAGGAATGTGTCTCCCAGAGGTCATCTGCATGAGAATGCAAAGGGCGGCAGGTGTGATACTGAGGCTGGGAGGAGTGTGTCTCCCAGTGATCATTTGCATGAGAATGCAAAGGTGTGCATGTGTGATACCTTTTCGGGCAAAGCCTAATGGGTAGCAAGTAAGCCATGAGATTTGGTCTATTGTAAACATGTAGTTGTAAAATCACAATTTAAGCTGACACAATGCGGGAGTTGTGAGATCTCACCAATGCTCTGGGTTGTTGTGGGGGACAGGGCAGTCGCCTTAGCTGTGTAAGACATTGATTACACAGGGCCCCCTGGTTTAAAGCATTGTGAGAAAGAAGGGGAGGGGCACTGGCTGAGCCAGCTTGCTGAGTGCTATGGCCCTGCCTATGCCTTGGCCATATAGCTATAAGCCTGGCTTGACTAACCCTCCCCACCTGTTGAAAGATAGAGCTGGATACTAGGGTGTTTGTGAAACCCCACATGAGAGATACCAGGAGCTGAAATCACAGAGTGGCAGCTGAGGCCACACAGAGCTGAAATCACAGGGTTCTGCCTCAGGGCGATCCCAAGCAGTGGGGTTGGGAGTGACAATGGTGGGCGGCCGGTAGGAGTGACAGCGACTGGCAGGTGCTAGGAGCGGCAGCGGGCGGCCAGTAGGAGCGGCGGCGGATGACAGCGACTGGCGGGCTACGGCCAGGCGGCTGGTGGCAGCAAGGGGAGGCTGCAGACAAGTGGACAGCTAGTACTGCCCTGGTGATGTATCTGCAGCCTTTGGGTTTGGGACTGCACCGCAGAAGGTACATCCTGTAACTGTGTGTGGGGTAAAGGGCCAAGAGCCCCCAGCAAGAGACTGGGTTCTACTGCATATGGGGATGGTATCTGGGTGAAGGGGGTTTGTCTCTTCTTTGCTTAGATATACTGCATCTGTCACCATAACCTTGGGCTAGGTTATGGTCATTAAACAAGCCATCTCTATCTCAGACTCTGTGCTTGCAAGGCTGTGGGGGGAGAACCGCCTTACAGGCACCCAGCACGGGGGTGAAATTGTCCCAGGCCACTGGGTGGGGGCTCGAGCCGGTTGGTTGTATCCTTGACAGGAAAACCCCACAAGAGTTGAACCCGGCCCTTCTGGCAGGCATCTGGCATTAACAGAAGGGTTACACTTGTCTATGTTGTCCCTGATAGATCTGTATACTGAGGCGAGCCACATCTGAAAGGGGTGCATTCGTAACCTAGCATGCTGGACTACGAACGTGCATGCTGCCATGTGCCCCAACAATCTGAAGCATCCCCTGGCCGTTGTGGCTGGGAACCTTATTAGGACTTGGATGCAAGACGCCATCGCTTGGACCCTGCTGTGTGGCAGAAACGCTCTGGCTTGCTCTGCATCTAGACATGCACCCACGAACTCCATGACTTGAGTCGGGGCTAGCACAGACTTCGCCTCATTTACTAGGAGGCTTAACATGTCGAACGTTGCTCTTATTAGCTGTACATGTTTCGACACCTGTCCTTGTGACCAACCCCTGATCAGCCAGTCATCTGGGTAAACGAACAGATGCACTCCCCACCTGCATAGGAAGGCTGCCGCTACTGACATACACTTGGTAAAGACTCTTGGGGCTGAGGAGAGTCTGAACGGAAGGACTGTGAATCGATAATGGTCCTTCCCTAGCACAAATATGAGGAACCTCCTGTGAGGTGGATAAATTGCTATATGGAAATATGTGTCCTGTAAGTCAAAAGCAGCAAACCAGTCCCCTTGTTCCAGCATTGGGATGATTATGCCCAGGGATCTCATACAAAACTTTACCTTTTTTACAAATTTGTTCAGGTTTCATCGGTCCAAGATGGGCCTCAGCCACCCTTTCACTTTCAGAATTAGGAAACAGCAGGAGTAGAATCCCTGTCCCCAGAATTCCTGGAGAGCTTCCTCTATAGCCCCCTTTTGTAGGAGGGTTCCTACCTCCTGTCTGAGAACCATCTCATGAGAGGAGTCCCTGAAGAGGGACAGGGAAGGGGGTTGTGAAGGGAGGTAAGAAGAAAATTGGATGGCATATCCCTTTTCTACCATGTGGAAGACCCACTGGCCCGAAGTTATGCTGCACCATGCATGGTAGAATGGGGCTAGGCAGAGTGAAAATAAACACTGGGCTGGAACTATGAGAGTGATCTGTGAATCACTCCCGACGGCCCTGTCAAAATTGGTGTCTGGGCCCAGAAGGGGTTTTAGGGTGGCCCTGGTCCTGTGTCTGGCAACCCTGACGCCTCCTATTATGATGGCCCCTTCTCCTGTTCCCATCCCGTTGTTGTTGTTGGGGGAACTGTCTGAACTGGGGCCCCAGGTTAAAATGCCTTCTCTGGGTCACCAGTGTGTACAGGCCCAGCGAGCATGGTCCAAGAGTCCTTCATACTATGAAGTCTCTTATCAGTTTTCTCCAAGAATAAAGAGAGACCCTCAAAGGGGAGGTCCTGAATGGACTGCTGCACCTCCTGTGAGAGTCCTGAGACCTGAAGCCATGCTCCCCTTCTCATGGCTATACCCGAGGCCATGACCCTAGTGGCCGCATCGGCTGCATTTAGGGTGGCCTGCAGTGCTGCTCCGGATATGAGTCTCTGCTCTGCTACCAGGGCCGTGAATTCTGGCTTGGAGTCCAGTGGGAGCAGTTCAGCAAAACGGTCCATGAAGCTGGCCATACTGCATGTGTACCTGCTAACCATGGCCTGCTGGTTAGCAATTCTCAACTGTAGGCCACCCGTAGAGTAAACTTTTCTACCATACAGGTCTAGTCTTTTGTCGTCTTTGTTTTTGGGGGAGGGCCCTTGAACCCCCTGTTGTTCACAGCATCCACGACAAGGGAGTCAGAGGGAGGATGAGCAAACAGATGTTCACTTCCCTGTGCTGGGACAAAATACCGGCGTTCATTTTTCCTAGCCGTGGGCAAGGCTGAGGCTGGGGTTTGCCATACTGTCTTGGCTGTGCTGGCAACTGTCTTTATAATGGGCAGTGCTACCCTAGACGGTCCAGACATTGAGAGGATGCTTGTAACAGGGTCTGTTTCATCCCTGACCTCTTCCTCCTGTACCCCCAGACTCTGGGCGACCCTCCTCAATAGCTGCTGGGATGTTCCTCCATCCTCCAGTACTGGGGATGCAGAGGATCCAGCTAACGTCTCATCTGGAGAGGACGAAGAAGAGTCAATATGCCCTGCAAGCCCGCCAGTGCAGAGGGTTCTGGCACTTCTACTTCAGTCCCCAGCACCACAGTCTGTGGTGCCGTGCTCCCTAGCGGTCTCTGGTATGGCGCCGTAGAGACAGGGCCACTCTGCACCTGGGACAGCACCGGTTCCATCAGTGCCGGTGCCCACTGCACCACAGTTCCCAGTGCCTGTAGGGGTGGTGCCCAGGCCTGGGTCGCCTCTAACTGTCCCAGTGCCGATGTCAGTGCCAGTGCTGCCATTGGTGCCGGTGCTGACAACTCCACCTGCTCCTCCAGCAGGGCTCCCAGAGAAGCTGTTGGCACCGATCTCGGCACCTGAGGGGTGCCAGGCACCCTGAACGGGAGTCCTGCATCCCGCCCTTGCACCTCGTGAATCGCCCACAGGGTCCAGAACGGCCATTGTGGTGCCCCCTGATGGGGCCTTTGCCACTCTCCTTCTAGGGAGCACTGGGAGTGGTGCCGGTGCCTGCTGCGTTGGGATGACCTTGTACTCCCGCTCCGCACCAAGCTGGAGTAAAGGGAGTCTGATTCCAACATGGACCCTGACACCAAAGACTATGGTGGTACCGAGAGTCCCATACGTCTCATTGGGTCTTCTGGGCTCTGTACTGTTTGTACGGCACCGACCGTTTGTTGGGTCCCACCAGCGTCTGGAACCATGCCAGGGTCCCTGGAGCCTGACCAGGCGCCTGGAGCAGGGGTGATGAAGGCTCCCGGTGCGGCGTTTGTAGCGGCACCATAATTTGCAGGGGGCCTTGTGCAGCACTTAAGGCCTCTGGCGTCAAGGGCAGTCTGGGAGAGCACGGGCTCCTGCCTTGCGCTGGAGTCGATGCCCGCACTTCGTGACCTTGGTCATGGTGCGATCTGGCAGACTCCACCGATGCCTGTCTTCGCCCTCTTCTTTCTTGGGATCAACCCCGGTCCTGTCTCTTCTTCTTACGAGGCATTGGGGACTGGCTCTTATGGCGCCAGGAGGTGCTCGATGCCGAGTCCTGCTCTTGGCGCCGAGAGCCCTCTGACTGCACCAACGGTGCCAGAGTGCTCTGCACCAAAGATGCGACGCTCTGTTTCCTGCCGAGGAATCGTCTGGGCACAAGGCTGACTCTATCAGAAAAACTTTCAGCCTTTGAGCTCTATCTTTTAAAGTCCTGGGTCTGAAGGCCTTACAGATAGAGCAGCGCTCTCAGAGATGAGTCTCACTGAGGCAGCCCAGACAAGCTTTATGCGGGTCACTTTTGGGCGTATGTTTGCCACATCTCGAACAGTTTTTAAACCCCAGGGAGCCAGGCACCCCCAGCGCTGAGATACTGAGGGGGTTAAAGACCCACCTTGGCTTACTAGGTGCTATACAGGCACAATTTACCTACAAAGATAACTATCTAAACTATTTACAACTAATTAAAACAATAAAGGCTACTTGTGAACTCTCAACAAGAGTTAAGCTCCAGCAACCGACAGCATGTCGAGAAGGAACTGAGCAGAGGGGCAGGTTGGGCGGTGCATATATGTGTGGCCATACAGCTGCCACTCCAGGGGGCGCCACACCAACCCTAAGGCTACCGGCTAGGGCAAAAAGCTTCCGGCAACTGGGCATGCGCTCGGCACACACCCAAACTGGAATGGACATGAGCAATCACTCGAAGAATTTTGTGCATATCTGTGTGAATAACAGATTGTGCACTTCACAGGAAATTTGTTGGCCATCCTGATACCATGTTATCCCAATTTTATTCCTTTGCTTACTGAGTCCACTACCAACCTTCATGTTCGTATTTCTCATTAGAAAACTCATATCATGATCAGGAATCTCATCTATAATGCTATCCATCTATTGTTACAATCCATTCTTTTCTTGTGCTCCTGTTGGTGCATGACAACAGATCACAGTTGTGCATAGTTTACTGTAGGCAGTTGTGAAGGGGTTCAGGGGTCCCAAAGCACTGTACCCTGTCCACAGGCAGGAGTGATTCTCGCTCAGCAGGTAGAACAGGAAGTTTATTAGGCAACAGAGGCACAGCTTCTCACAGAAGAGTCAGTGCAGCAATCAGAGACAGTCATTCGAACCCATCCTGGGGAGAGGAGCCCGAGGGGTGCCCCTCTGGGGTGTAGTTTCCCCCCTTGCCAGGCTGGCTGCCTTCCAGCTCCCCTTCATGAATCCATGCTGACTATTCCTGATCACTCTCCCCTCCTCCAAGTGCCTCAAAATGACTTCCTTGAGGAGCACCTCCATGATTTTTCCAAGGACTGATGTAACACTGACCAACCTATAGTTCCCTGGATCATCCTTCTTCCCTTTTTTAAAGATGGGCACTACATTTGCCTTTTTCCAATCATCCAGAATCTATCCCGATCTCTATGACTTTTCAAAGATAATGGCCAAGGGCTCGTCAACAACGTACGCCAACTCCCTCAGAACCCTAGGATAAATTAGGTCCAGGCCCATCGATTTATGTACATTTAGATTTTTTAGATAGCTCCTAACCTGTTCTTTCCCCACCAAAGGCTGTCCACCTTCATCCCACAATGCATCACTTATCGCATTAGTCCGAAAGCTGTCTTTGTCCGTGAAGACAGAGGCAAAGAAAGCATTAAGTACTTCAGCTTTCCCTACATCATCTGTCACTGGGTTACCTCCCTCTTCCAGTAGGGGCCCCACGCCCTCTCTGATCACCTTCTTCTTGGTAACATTCCTGTAGAAACTTTTCTTGTTATCCTTCACATTCCTCATGAGTCGCAATTCCAGTTGCCCTTTCGCCTTCCTGATAACTGCCCTACATTCTCGAGCTATACGTTTATAACCCTCCCTAGACATTCACTTTTTGTAAGCTCCCTTTTTGTGCCTTTTCATCAACTTCACATAGAAATTTAATTTGGTTAGGAAGGAAACATTATGGAAAGCAGTAAAATCATATGCAGTTCCGGATAGGATAACGGCAATTACAAAAGTTATGTACAAAGATTCCTAAAGTGACATAAGAACTATTGGAAGATTAAGCATTGGTTCAAATCAAAGTTGGAT
The DNA here is from genome assembly GCF_033958435.1 of Carettochelys insculpta. Taxonomy (NCBI): domain Eukaryota; kingdom Metazoa; phylum Chordata; order Testudines; family Carettochelyidae; genus Carettochelys; species Carettochelys insculpta. Next base: position 285,503,408 of record NC_134137.1, on the reverse strand, counting down.
GGAAGACAAAGGGTAACAGAATTACCATCCCTTTTCTTTATATTCTTAAACTGGATGTTAAAAATTGTAGATAGATTGGAGGGAATGATGCTTAGTGATCTCAAGTTAAACATTTTAGCTCATGCAGATGACACTGTACAACAAGCAGACCTTTTTGAATTGATGAGGACTCTCTTCACTATCTTGGAAAATTGGTGTAGCCAGCTTGGACATACAATATGGCTATCTCTACACTAACCCCCTCCTTTTGAAAGGGGGATGCTAATGAGATACTTTGGGATATGCTAATGAGGTGCTGAAATGACTATGCAGTGCCTCATTAGCATAATGGTGACCATGGCATTTCGAAAGTGCTGCTTTTGATTGCACGCTGCTCGTCTACCCGGGGACTTTTTCAATAGGACCCTTCACACTTCGAAATCCCCTTATTCCTATAACCAAATAGGAATAAGGGGACTTTTAAGTGTGCTGGGTCCTTCTGAAAAGGACCCCATGTAGACTAACTGTGCATCATCGAAAGTGGCACTTTCGAAGTGCCATGGCCGCCATTATGCCAATGAGGTGCTGCATAGTCATTGCAGCACCTCATTAGCATATCCCAAAGTGTCTCATGAGCATCCCCCTTTCGAAAAGTGGGGACAAGTGTAGACACAGCTTTAATGTCAAGAAGAAGTGGTTGATCTTGAAAAAGGGACAATATACTAAGTACTGAAATGCAGTAGCGGTGATGTAAAAAAACAAGTAAATCCTTACACATACTTAGCAAGATTGATCAGTGCCAACAGTTCCATCAAGAATGTGGTTAAAAGGAAACATGATTAGCAACAACAGCTACACAGAAGTTGAAGAAATTATGGACTGATAAAACCACTGTTCAGCTTCAAAGTGAAAATGAATAAAACCAAAGGACTAGCAGTATTACTCTGTAGCTTGGAAGCAGATGCATTAAATGGAACAGACATCAGAAGGTGGAGGAAACAGAAATCAAGATGACAGATCTAGTGGGAATGATATTACAACAACTGAAGAATGAGAAGGAGTGTGATATGAAGTGACAGTACAGCTTTGGCTGAAGTCAAAAAGATTAGTGATTACAACATCACAGAAGACAAACAGATGACAGGGTGTTGTGGAAATAGTGCAATACTGCACACAACTATGGTGAGTCAGTCCTGAAGGCCGGCCACTGATTAAATGATGGGAAATCATATGCAGCAGCATGACCAGGCTGGGCTTAATGAAGCAACAAGCCACAGAAAGGAATGAATAGCCATGTTGTACCACTTCCCATGTCTGGACAAATTCTTTGGGATCAGAAGAAGTGTGTGTATTTCAAATTTTGGGAACATGGTTGATTTGTACCATGCTTGATCCAATAAATGCAAAACGTGTCCACATACTTGGAAAATGCACACGTTGTCAAAGCACAGTGATAAAGTCAGGCCAAAGGACTGAAGAGGGTAGTGTAAGAAAGTTATGTTAGCCCTAGAATGTTGAAGGCTCTTTTTCTGACAAAACTGAGACGGGCTTACCTCAGGTTAATTAGACGCACCTGAGTCCAATTAAGAGCTACCTGAGACCTTTCAAAACCTCTCCCCAGTGAGAGAAAGACCAGCTGCTACCAGGCTAGTAGCAGCAGGGAAGTAGCTTCCCCAGGAAGAAAATAAGGAAACAAACAAGGCCGAGTGCTGACTAGCAGAAGGACTGACACCCTGAGACAAACAGGATGACACCTTTCACTGTCTCCTCGCTGGGACAGGGTATTATTACCTTTTGTTTGGGTCTATGGGATTATTTCCCTTCTTGAGCGGAGAAAGAACACTCCTTAGGCTTACCTTTAGGCCTATCCTGAAGACACAACAAGGGAGCACAGAAGGGGGAAAGCAAACCATTACCTTACTCCAGGCCCATCATCATCATCAGAGGGAGAGGAGAGGAGGGAAATGCTAAGGCTGGTGAAAGAAAAGACGTGGTTTGCTACAGCACGTAGTGTAAAATGTTGTTTATTCCAATATTTAACACACCAAGATTTTCTCAAAGCAGTAAGTTGTTTAAGCTTCACAATTCATTTCATTTTCCGCTCCTTCATATTCTGTCCCCTAAGGCTTCCAATCCTTTTAACTGTATCCTTAAACAATGACTACTTTTTAAATACACACTTTCTGTTTTCCCAAGTGCTTCTGAAATGCACCATGAAAACATCTTTTGGCTTTTCCTCTGCCGTTTCCCAAAACCTCCTACACATGCCACAGAAAATATTCAAATGCAAAGTTGTTCTGTTCATTGCAAAATTTTCAGATTGTGGTTTGATTGTTTTTGAATGGACAAGCTGTGACTTGTTGCTCGTCCCAGTCTGATATCCTTTAACTCTTTAGTCATTACTGCTTATTTTCTATCTTCCCCTCTCACACCTGCCTCTCATGCACAAACAGCTTGGATAGCATCTGGCCTTCCCCAATGTCTTCTGATTCTACCCATCCTTTTTCAGGCCCTTGATTGACCAGAGCAATTGTGAGCCCTGAGACCTGAAGGAAATAGTTACTTGGCAGCACTAGGTGTGGGCAGGAAGACAGCCACTGACATCAGCTGCCTGAAGCTATTAAAGAAAGGAGCACTCTTCTGCTCCCCTGGATACAAGGGACAAGTTATGATTCTATTTGCTTGGCTCTCAACAGTCAAATTAACAGGCCAGACCTTAAAAAGGGCCCATCAGTGTCAAGGTTAGGGCAGAACATTATGTACAAACCATTGGAAAAATGACTGCAGGTGCTGAAATGAGGGGTAGATCAGGTCCAAATACAGCCTGACTATTCATAGTCTCTGAGAAACAGCTGTATGTGGGGGAACACAGCTTTGACTGTAGCGTTACCAAACTGGAACTTTCAAAATAGAGGACACCCCCAACAGAGAGTCTGTGTCAGTATCTACCAACTCACCTTGTATTAATTTGTTTAATGTGTTATAGTGTACTCAGTACATATGCCCACAATGACCAACATCAGAGTCACTAATTGGCAAACTTCGCTAAGGGTATACCTACTCTTATCAAGAGAGCGACCCATTCAGGGTTGATCTTCCTGAGTTTGATTTCTCATGTCTGGTAAAGACATGTGAAGTTGATCTCTCTGGGGTCCAAAACGGCAAGGAGTAAGGGAGGCTGACAGGAGAAATGCTCCTCTTGACCACCCTCAGTGATGACAGACCTTACAGGCGACTGCAGATATGTTGATTTTAGCTAAGCAATTGCAATAGCTAGAATTGCGTATTTGCAGTCAACTGTAAGGTCAAGTGTAGAGCAAGCCCAAGTAAAAGGGATTCCTTCAGTCAGAGAGGACTAATGGAGGTTGCAATTTGTTAGTCTGTCGCCAATTAAGTCATATTCACAACAGGGAGAAACAAGGATTAAAAACAGTTATGTGTGCCCCTTCAGTGGGTTAGAAGCACACAAAATGTAAGGTGGGTGAAGACAGGCAATTTATGATAAGCATTACGTCAAAAAGTGTTATTTGTATTGTGGAAGCAACAAAAGTCTTCCAGCCATTTCCTCTGAATTAAAGGAGATAGCAGAAATCCGAAATGAAACAAAAACACCCTAGTTATGATTGACACATCTTCAGGAATGTTGGTGTATGTGGGTCAATTCTCCAACTCATCACATCTTCAGCTGTGCAAGTGCACCTGGGAAACAAAACAGTGAAGTCTATGGATAGAGCTCAGACTTCTGGCTGAAGATGCAAGTTCCTGGAAAATGCAAGTGAATGGGCTCTGATACCAGGATTCCAGCATGATCTCTCAGTATGGCTTTGGGTTATATTTTCAGTCAGTCAATCTGTCACTCTAGCTTTACTGCAGGCTTAAGGCATCTTCTGGAGACCAAGTATTTGCTAGATGGCACAGCCCCAGGAAAGCTCAGCTCAGAGTCCATCAAAGTTTTTTTTTTTTTTTTATGTCTTTTAAACCCATTTCCCTCTCCAGGGACTATCACAAAAAGGTTCAACTGACTCTCAGTGTCACAACACTAATTAAGAATGTTTCCTCCCGCCTCTGAGTTAAAAATCAAGGCACTCCAATACAGAGGGAAACCATACAGAAGAAAACCAAATCAGGGAAAAGAACAAGTCACCAATTCTTACCTTCAGCACAACCTAAAAAAATGCTCCCGATAGCAATTTGCATTCAGAGGCAGTAGAGGGGAGCCAGTTTCATCTGGAACAGCAAGATACTCACAACAAATTACTGTTCTTGGGATCTAGGAGACATTTACACAACAAGCTTCCCAACTTGGAGTCTCAGTGCAGTTGTCCAACATACACCCTTCTCATATGTAAAATAACACTCCCATCACCTTGCACAAATGGTTGCATTTGCCTGACCCTAAAGCTAGCAAGGCCACAATTACCTTTACGGAGAACACTTGTCTGATCAGAATACTCCACGAGTGTTGGAATCTGTTCAATTATATAGAGTGCTCCGTCATCCAGGCTACTTTGCAGCTGAACTTTCTTCATATCCAAGACCATGTACTGATTGTTATAGGTTCCTAGGGGACAATTAGGAGAAGGTGAAATCTTTCACTCCTGTCTGGGAAAGCTGGGTGGGAAACAAAGAATAAGGGACTGCTTTCCCTATTCAGGGGTCATAGAAACATGCTCACCAGAATTGCACCGTAAGAAGGTTTGTGCCCAAGTTTTACCATTGTCTGCCATCATGTTGGCAATACGGACTCTCTGCCAAGTAAATAGAGATTCGGGCACCACATACTGAAGCAGAGTGTCATTATACACGTTGTTTGTGGTTTGCAACATTACCAACCCACTGCCAAGTAAGTAAAAGTCATCCAGAGACACCAACAAACCTTAAACAAAAACAGAAAAATTCCTGTTAACTTTGTGGGCTCTTAACAAGTTTTGTAGGATAAACAGCTGTCAAGAAACAGAAGAGACTTTAGGATAAACAATCTTATTGCTGCATTAGTGATTATATAACTACTCACAAAGTATACATTTAAACTAACATGGATCCTTTTTAAAAAAGGGATCGTATCAACCTGTTCAAGCTTCAGATCTCTCAATTTTGGGGCAAGAGTATTTCTTAAAATTAGTCCCTAGGAGGTTGACTAAATAATTATGGCAGGAAATCCTCTTTCCAACTCCATCTTTTAAAGTTTAGTTCTACTCTGAAAAATGACTTAACAAATCATCCACCTCTTGCATCATATTTGTGCTCCCTGTGTTGACAGTCCTCCCTACTAGTCACTATTGATAAATAGTCACTATCCTACTTTTTTTCACTTCAGCCTTTCAAAGACAATACAGCCATGGAACACAGAGCAGGATTCCCTTCTGCTGGTGTGAAATCCAGAAATCTTAGACTCCACAGCACAAGATTCCCCACCACAAGACATACAGAGGTGTAAAGATCCCCCATAATAACCGAGATGGCTCAGGACTACTGCTAACTATCTACAAAGCAGAAATAGCTTAACTTTCAGTCGTAGGTGTGGCAATTATGAAAGCAGGAGGAGGTGAATTTGTCAACTGAGCTATTCTGATAAAAGTAATCATAACAAATCTAGACCCGCAAAATATAATTTATAATGGCATAACTTTTCAAAGTGAATACAACTCCTTAAATATTCATTTCTAAATAGCTGGGCAGCATCCTTTTAAGTACAATGATTCATAGAGACTGCAATTAAGTTTATGTATGCCATTTTCATTCTTACTGCTACTGCATCTTCCCATGAAGATGGGTGACCATGCCCCCTGCATATGGGACACCAAAAAGGCATCCTGATTTTTTTTTTTAAAGGGACTGACTCATTGTCCCATATTTGCCACCGAACTCCCTGCACAGCCTTGGAGCTCCCAGGGAGCACCGGGCGGCATCCTTGGGGCTCCTGGGGAGCCCCAGCAGCTGTCACCTCCTTCCTGGCTCCCCAGAGGTTGGAGGAGCCGCCCCGCCCCTCCCCCACATATCTCCCTGTCCAGTATGTGGGACAAGGGGATATGGTCGCCCTAACTGAAGATAACATGTGATAACATCTTCCACTATTGGTAACAGGTATTAACACTCATCAGACCAGGAAGTTAAGTACTATTACTCCCATATTTCAGCTGAGCAAATTGAGCACAGACAAAACACCTTGCTCAGGGTCACATAAGAGCTGGGTCTACACATGCCCCCTCCTTTCAGTGGGGGCATGTTAATGAGGCACTTCGGAAGAGGTTAATGAGGCGCTGACATGAATATGCAGCACCTCATTAGCATAATGACAGCTGCATACAATTCGAAAGTGCTGTTTTCAGAAACGCACACCGCCCAGGTAGATGGGGGCCTTTTGAAAGGACCCCCCCGGACTTCAAAAGCCTCTTGTTCTTCCTGTTTGGTTTTAGGAAGAAGGAGCTTCCAAAGTCGGGGGGGCCCTTTCAAAAGGCCCCCCCATCTACCTGGGTGGTGTGCATTTCTGAAAGCAGCACTTTTGAACTGCGCATTACTGCCATTTTGCTAATGAGGTGCTGAATATTCATGTCAGAGCCTCATTAGCAATCTGCATTAACATGCCCCTTCTGAAAGGAGGGGGCATGGGTAGACCCAGCTAAGGAGTCAGCAGGAAAGCCAGGAATAGACCCCAATTCTGCCTCCCAGTCCTATTGTTTAACCAAAAGATGGTCTTTTCTCAAACAAAATAGGACATGAAATTCAGTCACCCATATGTGCTCCAGTAGAGCAAGAGTAATTTTGAAGGTTCAAGCCGTTATCCTCACTTGTAAATCAGGATTCCGAGGCTTTTCTCGGATTAGGGCACACCTAGATGAGAATCACTCTACAAGTAATTGTTGTCTGAATGTACAGCTGCACAAGGTTTCTGCAAGCACAAAACAGGCAGGAAACCTTCATGACTTGAAGTTCTGAGTAGTGAGTTCCAAAAAACAAATCCAGCTACAAATAAAATCTATCCCAAGCACAGCTTTCTGTCATCAGATATGGGAGAAGAGCTAGAGACACCAAGAAGGTTAGAAGAGACTACTGGTAATATCCCACACAGAGGACACTTGCATACTACAGTGATGAGCGGAAGGACAAAATGTTCAGGACTTCTCTACATGGAATTTGCAACATAAACAACTAAACTAGTCATACTTAACACCTTGACTTATATGGGAGCAAGCCTGTGCATGCACACTTATTATGAACAGAAGTAGCTTTTATCCATTTAAGTTATACTTGAATGGGACACACTTATTCTGAAATAAGTGCCCCCACACAGGCCTGTACCAAAATAACTCAAGCAGTTAATTACAGCCAGCTTAGTTACATTGGTTTTAAATTTCCATGTAGACATTTCCTTGAGACCTATACAGAGGTCCTCTAATAGAATAGTAGCCCTAACATGTGACTGCAAAGGCCAGTTCTTGTTTCTCCATAAAGGCATAGTGGTCTGATGGTCCTAACTCAAACAAGCCTTCTTTTAGTACACCACATCTTTCAAAGATCTTAGCGTAGACATTTCCAGGAGACTCTGTTTGGTTATCTGTAGAGTATGATCTACCTGGCTTGGTCCCCCAACCTAGGCAGTCCACATCTTTTGTTTGTGATTTTATTCTTAAATTATACAATGATTGTAATTAAAAATTCCACTTTTAAATAACAAAACTGTCAAAATCCAAGTAAAACAGGAAAGATTATTTCTTCCTGAGTTTTCTTTTTCCACTAATTTTTATCAACCAGTTCTTTCTCAATAAAACATCTGTCATCCTTTCCCAGTCTAATTAAACAGGTGCACATATGACAGTGTGGCCTGGAACACATCTGTGCTGTGAGAAAGGAAAACATGAAATGCATGCTACAAGTTCAACCGGGGGAAAATCCTGCAGAAATTAGCACAAGTGAAAATTTAAAAAAAAAGCAAAAGCCAACTGGAGTTCCATTCATTCATCCTTGTGTTTTGCTCCACGTTTAAGGATGCATGAGAGGCTCAATGTAGCTGAAATTGCCTTTCTCTGATCAGTTGTTGCCTGTCTGTTCAATTCATCTCTAAGCCCTTCTCCTATCGTTATCAGCACCTATCAAATAGGCTTCTCAAAGGAACCCAGGCACTCCTATATCAAAGCCAACACAAGCAGTTCTGATTACATCTTCTGGATCAAAGCCATTTAGTTTATTTCCAAACAACATAAGAAACTGAGTTTTCCAGGACCTGACGCCTCATTCATCATAGCACTATTAACTAGTAAGCGAAGTGAGGCCTTACACATAACTTGATGGCATTTCTTGGTTTGTCCGCATGTAATGCAATAACTTTTGATCACTATGTCCCATAAATTCTAAAATTACGGGAAATGCTTTGAATACAAAAGTGAGGCAGAGACCTCAAAAAGGCCTGCAGCAGTGGAGCAGAGTCCCCAACAAACACCCACACCAAATCAATAAGGAGACTGAGAAATCAATTTGAGGACTGGTAACCAACTAAATAAATCCACACAATCTCAAATGGTTCGCATTTGGTACTGCCTAGTAATCCCATTAGTGTCAGTCACACTACTAAAGTGAAGCATTCAAAACTGTATTATCACCAGAGACACACTAGCACTGTAATTCTAATCTTAGGCCTGGTGGGAGAAATATCAGTCATGCTGATGAGTATGTCCCAAACAAGTAGAATTTAAGTTCTTTTCTCTGTTGGCTTCTAACAATATTCAGACAGGTCAGCCTCAGTGTCAGTAGTAACAATGCCCTGTCTACAGGACTTTTATAGAAGAATCCACAAGAGGCAGCGAGATGCATAGAAGGCAAGTATGAACAAGTATACGGGGTTTCCTATTCTCGCCCCAGTTACCTGGGTAACTGCTGAATGACATCCGACCAGTAACCGTCTTTGGATCATTAATATTGAAGTCCCAATGTTTATATATTCTTAATGTAGCTGCATATGTGAACCAGCTGGAATGAGCAAAATAGATGTTCTCATACCCAGGGAGAACCTAGAAAACAGAAGCAGAACAGCAAGTAATCCTGATCCTTGTAACACTCTACTCTATACCAGTAGACCTGCAAGAATAGTTTGTTACAAATAATCCGTTGAATGGATTTTGCCTTTGTTCAAGAATTATCAGACTTTCAAGTTTGAATCTGTTGTTTTAATGGGAAATACTGGGCTATTAAAGTCAGAGAGGGGGTATCTAAGAGACCATGAATTCTGGAGCACATAAAGCCAAAGAAATGACAGAAGCAGGTACTGGGAAAGTAGCACTTAGTGCTTGGGAAACCGCAAGTTACAGTTTCTTGAAGGGCCTGGAACCAGGACTGTTGCAGTGTAGGGTGAGACAAGGTTCCTCTTTCTGTCAGTCATCCAGAATAACTTCTGGGAAAAAACATGCCACACAACCTGACTCTTCCCTCTCTCTGAGACACATGAGTAGGAGACAAGTATCAGAGAGGCAGCTGTGTTAGTCTGTATCTTCAGAAACAGCAAGAAGTCCTGTGGCACCTTATAGACTAAGATATTTTGGAGCATAAGCTTTCCTGGGCAAAGATCCACTTTGTCAAATGCTTGACGAAGCAGGCCCTTGACCAAGGAAGCTTATGCTCCCAAATATCTGTTAGTCGATTAGGTACCACAGGACTTCTTGTTGTTTATGAGCAGGAGAAGCACTGCTCATATGTTGGTCTTTCCCAGCTCACAGGAGAAAAGTCTGAGCTGTTTTGACTTAGCCTCCAAGTTAGGGAGAAAGTATGGAGCCCTCAGCACAGACAAAGCAGTTGTGAGGAAAGAATTTTTGTTAACGTTTTGTTTTGCGATCTGTTTGCCTTTAAAAAAAAAAAGAATTTATTGACATCCTGGGTGGATCCAGCTAAGGACAGTGGTCAGCAGGGAAAAAAAATGATCGACAGCAGCTAACTACAGCTGTTAAAAATTAGTCACTGACATTTATGGGAATAATCTTTGGTCAGTTGACTGTTTAAAAGCAATTACAGGCTGAACCTCTCTAATTTGGAACTCTTATCTGGCAATATCTGTAATCCAGCATGATTTTAATTAGCCAGACAACCACTTACGTATGTGGCCAATTTCCTGGGGTCCCATAAAATTTGTAGGCTCTTAGTGTTCTTTGCTGTTATTTAGCTGTAATTTACCCTTCCATGTCTTCTAAGAGCCCAGGAAGCAGTGGAAATGTTGGTAACGCTGCTAGACAATATTGACCTCCCATGGTTTGGCAAATTCTCTCCAAGGGTGCCAGGTGAGAGAGGTTCAACCTGTAGTAGTAATTACTTGAAATGAGTTTAGTTTAGGTTTTATTGGATACATGTAGTATGAAACATTGCAACTCCCTGACTGAATCTCCTCATTTTGCCACCTTCATCTTTGAAGCACCATTCCTTCCACAGCCCAACAACACAACCTCTCTTTTAAAAATAATAACTATACGAAAATCAAACGAAGACTGCCTGTTAAGGTAGCACTCCCTCCCCTTCCCAGATCACGGAGCACATCCATGCACTGCCCCAACCCTCTCCCAGCACACGGAAGAAGTCTACCACTAGGAATAAAAAACTAATTTCTAACCATTTTTATACTGCACCTATTGCCATAATATTGTAGTACTTCCCCCGAAGGATAGTGCAAATCACCCATCACACAACCTGCCACAGCGTCTTTAATGCCCCAACTTTACAAAAAAGAGGCTACCTCTAAATCAGATACAGGCATCTTTCCTCTCCTCAAAAAGCTAAAAGTGCTGCCTCAGCCATTTTCCTGATTACTACCAGACGGTACAAGAAACTGCCACTGGAAAATCAAATCTGCCCTTTCCAAAGGTAGCATACTGCCGAATCACAGAACCCACCGTACGGAGATATTCTGCACACTTTTAAAAAAAGACATGGGAACTTATCTGTCTCTTCAGATATTAACCAACTTCAGTTTAGAGACAACAAAAGACAAAACACAGGAGTAGCAAGATACAAAAGCAAGAACTAGAGTGATATTCTAGAAAATTTATCTATAAACAGTATCAGTCAAAACAAAGGGGGATCAAAATTGATCTGTCTGTAGCACCCAGTGTGATGGGGTCCCAACTCCTGACTGAGGCTCCTAAATGCTTCTGAAATATAAACAGTGAGGGTTACCCCAATGTGATCATGCTATGAGTCTACTCAGGAGCTAGAAGTTATGAGAAATGTTGTTCCACTCACCTTGATAAGAGCAGAGCAGTGATCCATATTCCACTGATCTCTCCCAGAGCATCCTGGGTCACCCTTACGCCAACCCACTGATGAGTAGGTGCATAATGCAGGAATAAGGTCCAACAGGTCTCCAACTGCATTCAGGAAGTGGACTTCAAAGACATTCAAGGGCTTAGACCCAAAGAGAACAAAAATTTATTTTCAGGCAGAGAAGTGACTGAGTGAGCAACTTTAGCTGTTAATACCATGGTTTCTCTTTCACCCTTAAAAGGAATTAATTAAGTTATTCCCTTCACATAAAATATTTGATCACATGATGCCTTTGCAAAGAACCTTACTGACACTGAAATGCCACTAGAGAGAATATGACTAAGAAAAAAAAAGGAGAGATTAACAAGAATTATTAAAACCTGTTGTGCCCCTACAGAAAGCCCAGAATCAGCAGCTATTATACCCTTAAATTTGAAAACTTATAGTCAGTGGTTTATTTATCTAAACATCTTTATTAATGACCCAGATGAGCACCCATGTCTCACAAAGACTTTAGGCTTGTCTACATAAGAAATAAAAGCCCGCAGTACCTAATGTACTCTAGTTTTCCAGGTGATTACAAACTCTTTGATTAGAAATGTCCTGAGGATAGAGCTAAGTGATGCATGGGGAGTTGGGTTAATTTTAGTGATACTAGCCAAACATGAAAGTACTTTCTCAGACTGATGAACAGAGAAAGCCAGACACCAAGAACTGTACTTTCAAAACTTCCTCCTGGCCTTAGGACACTGGAGTGATCTAATTCACAACTCATTTGTAACGTATCATTTGATACAGTCTCTGCCATGATCTCTTCCAGATAAACATTTAAACAGAAGTCTAATCTTAAAAATTCTTGAAGCCAGGCTAATTTTTAGAAAATTCCCTAGGGCTATTAATGTAGACAAAGCTCAGTAGGGTGACAGACTGCTTGTGGCTGACAGAATAAGACTGGTAGATTTCCAATGGGAAGCAACCAAGTAGGAAAGAAGTAAAGTGCTTGCTTCTATGTGAACCACACTGGACAATCTTCAGCACTTAGCCCATCAGGATTATCTGCTGGCGGACCACGAGGCATTTTGTTTACGTTGACTGTCCACAGTTACAGCCACCCAATAGCTCCCAGGGGATGAAAACAGTGAACCACAGCCAATGGAAGCTGCAAGGGACTGGGGAGGGGAGAGCTTGTAGGGGGTCATGCCTGCAGACTGTCAAAATAAACAAAATGTCTTGCAGTCTGCCAGCAGATCACCCTGAATGGCTGGATGCCAAAGGTCACTGACCCTTGTTACGAGAGGCTACCGTGGAGTGGTGAGAGAGAAAAGAGAATAGAGTTGCTCAAATGCTACCTATTTTCACGTGTGGTAAACCCGGTGGTAGACCCTTACCTGGAAGCTTCCGGAGCCTTCTAGAAGGACAGTATACTGGGTCTATTTGGAGACCAGGGAGTGGGCGGGCACAGCCCGCCCACGACTAAAAGGCCCCTCTTAATAGAAGAGGGATCCCATTAAAAAAAAACATGGCCCCAACAGAGTGCGAGGGACAACTGAAGAAAAAGCAGGGACAGGAGTGGAGGTCAAAGGTTTAAAACGAGGGAACCATAAGGGGACACCAAGCAGAGAACCCCGGACAGCGCCCACTACCCCTCAAAGGTGTCGAGAGAGCCAGTGGACGCCGCCCAAAGGAACTCCGCCCGGATTCGTGAGCGGAGAGCGGAGCGGAAATAGGCCCCACAGTCGCAGGCTTTCCCCCCGCCAGCCTCCTTTCCCAAGTGTTATAAATGGCTACCTTGGCCATAGCCAGGAGGAGGCTGACGAGGAGGTCCCGCGACTTAGTGGGGCCATGGATGGGGTGTGCTAGAATGAGGAGGTGAGGGGAGAAGTGCAGCCAGAACCTCAGCAGGAGATTCTGGAGGAGCCAGAAGAGGGGCTGCAACCTGACACACTCCATGTAAATGTGCGCCAGGGTCTCCCTCGTGCCACAAAAGAAACAGGTATCCGGGAGTGGGGTGAACCACGCCAGGTACACGCCCGTGCTCACCACCCCATGCAGGATTCTCCAGCTGATGTCCCCAGCAGGCTGCGGGACCAGGGACGAACAAAGGCTGGCCCACCGGGGCTCCCCACCCTCCGAAGATGGTAGAAGGTCCCACCACTTGTGGTCTGGGTGGGATAGTGGAGCGTGTGAAGCATGAGCGTGTACAGATGATGTCTGGGCGCGGTTCGAAAGGGGACCGGCTGCAAGGCGTGCAGCCAGCTGGGATGATGCAGGGGAGGGGGGTGGGAAGGCTCACGGAGCCGGGGGCCCATGGAGGGAGCCGGAGGGCCAGGAGTGAGAGGGGGGCGGGGTGCACCCTCTTGCAAGACCCGGTGCAGGTAGACGTGAGCGGTGGATGGCAAGGCAGCCTTCACCTCCTTGGGTTCGTGCCGGGGAGAATGTAGGGTGGAGAGCCCCATGGGCCGGGCGAGCGCCGGGGCCTCCATCCAGTCTCCCCGGCCGTAGTCCAGGAGGTCTCTGACCCTGGTGATTCCACTGAGGACCAGCCTCCGGCACACCGCGGGGGACTCCGCCACCTGCACACAGAGGTGCGGGCTGTGTAGCAGGGGCTCCGTGAGGAGGTCTTCCCCCGTGGCGGCCCCTAAAGACCTGGAGACTGAGAGCAGCCGCCAGGTGTGGAGGAGGTCCTGGTGGAAGGCTAGCAGCTCTGAGAGGTCTCGCGGATGGCCTCTCAAAGGCAAATAAAGGAGCTACCGGTCGTATCGGAGCCCTCGGAAGCGACGGAGGAAAGTGTGTGCCAGCGTGCTCCACGCTGGACTATCTGCACTATTGCTGTTGAGGAGTCCCTGCAGGGCCTGGAGGCGGAAGACATGGACCTGAGTGCGTAGGTAGGTCAGGCCCTGCCCTCCTTCCTCCGGGGGCAGATGGAGAATCCCTGCAGGGACCCAGTGCAGTCCTGGCCAAAAGAACTCCAGAACTACCTTCTGGAGGGCAGCCAGGAAACCCAGGGGTGGGACAAGGGTGTTGAGACGGTGCCAGAGGATGGACAGGACTAGTTGGTTAAGCACCAGTGCCCTCCCCCATAGGGAGAGGCACTGGAGCAGCCCCGCCCACCTCCTCAACCACTCAGACACCCTGCCCTCTAAACCCTGCCAGTTTTCTGGCGGACAGGGATGCGTGGCAGATAGAAAGACGCCTAGATGGGATAGTGGACCCGCGCTCCACTGAATGGCCTGAAGCGCGGGTGGGAGGTGGCCCGCCTGCCACCCAGCCCCAACCACCAGGCCAGAGCTCTTGACCCAGGTGACCTGGGCAGAGGAGGCTGCCAAGTAAACGGCTTGGCAGGCCTCCAACCACACCAGGTCTCGGACCACGAGGAGTACATCGTCGGTGTACGCTGACAGAACCAGCCGCAGCTCTGGCTCATGGAGCACCAACCCCGTCAACCTTCGTTGAAGGAGACAGAGGAAGGGCTCGATGGCCAGAGCGTAGAGCTGGCCTGACAGCAGGCAGCCTTGACGCATCCCTTGCCCGAAGCTGACCGGAGAGGTCAGGATCCAGTTGAGCTTAACCAAACACTCTGAGGCGGTGTACAGCACCCCGAGAAACCCGATGAAACAGGGTCCGAAGCCGAAGGCCTGCAGAATGCTCAGGAGATACCCGTGGTCCACCCTGTCGAACGCCTTCTCCTGGTCCAAGGACAGGAGGGCGAACGACAGACCATCCCTACACCCGAGCTCCAAGAGATCCCGGACCAGATAGAGGTTGTCAAAGATGGTGCGGCCCAGGACGGTGTAGGTCTGGTCGGGGTGGCGACGGGACATGGCTTTAGCGATAATCTTGTAGTCCATGCTGAGGAGCGAGATGGGACGCCAGTTCCGAAGGTTGTGGGGGTCCCCCTTTTTGGGCAGCAGGGTGAGAACGGCCCGCCTGCACAACAGGGAGAGGACCCCGCTTTGCAAGGACTCGGCCCAGACGCTGAGCAGGTCTGGACCGAGGACGTCCCAAAACACGCGGTAGAACTCCATGGTCAGCCCGTCCATGCTTGGGGATTTGTTGGTGGGCATGAGACGGAGGGCTTCCGAGAGCTCAGCCAGAGTGAGAGGAAGCTCTAGCAGGTTCCGGTCACCCGTGCTGACCGAAGGGAGTTGGTCCCAAAGCACTCTGCAGGCGTCGGCGTCAGTTGGATCCAGGGAGAAAAGGGTGGCGTAGAAGGTGCGAGCCCTCTCGCGCATCTCTGCTGGATCCATAAGAGGGTGCCATCCTCCGCGAGGAGACAGAGGATATGTTTCTTGGCACCCCTCTTTTTCTCCAGGTGCTCTTTTTCTCCAGGGCATAGAAGAAGCGGGAGCCATGGTCCATCTCCCGAAGGAGCTGGATCCACAACCTCACAAAGGCCCCCTGTGCCCAAAGGGCGTTGAGGGCCCTGAGCTCGTCCTGCTTCTCCCGGTACATGCTGCACAGGGATGGATCTCCAGGGCTGGCGGCCAGGCACCTCTCCAGCTCAAGAACCTCCCGCTCCCGCTGCCCTATCAACGCATCCCGCCGCCGGCTGGCCCCCCGGGTATAGTCACGGCAGAAGAACCGCGCGTGCACCTTACCCAGATCCCACCACCACCACACCGAGGGGGAGCTTTTCCAGGCAGCAAGAGGGGAGGGGGGGATAAGGGCGAGGTGCCATTGCGTCTAACAGCAGGCACCAGTGAGGTGGAGGGGTCGGCGCTGGGGTTTTTGATACCCGGGGGTGCAGGGTACGAGGGGAACACAAATCCCTCTGGGATATCCGGGGGCAGGACAGCTACAGCCGGGAGGGGATCCTCAGCTGCGGGGGAGGTCGCACCCTGTGACGTCCCAGAACAAGGGAGGATAATGGTTGGGGGATCGCTGGCAGCTGGGGAGAGAGAAGGTGAGGGGGGCAGCTGGGTGTGGGGGGGCTGGCCCACAGGCCTCTAGCAGCAGACCCTCTATGCCCAGAGCAGCCGGCGTAAGGCCTAGGGCCTCGACGTCCTGCAAGAGGAGGGCGAGGCAGAGGCCCATCTCCTCCGGGCACCCCACGACCATGGTCTGGGCAGCAGCTGGATGGGTGTCGGAGGAGGGCACAGGCTCAGCACAAGCCCCCTCTGCCCCTTTGGGCTCGGGCTCGGGCTCCGGGACAGGAGGGGCGATATTCTCCATTGCCGCTGCGGCGGCCTCAGTCACTCCTGGCAGATGGTCAGTAGCCAAGTGTTCAGCAGATGGATCAGGGCTGGCGGCGCTCTTTAATACCTTGCGTGGCACATCCACCCCGTCCTCTGACAGGGTGGAGTGCCAGGCGCATGTGCTTCTTTTCTTGCACTTCCCCCTTACCAATACCCAGTCCTCCAGAGAGGTGGGCTCCGTGATAGAGGAGGAAGGACCAGGGGACGGAGGCAATGAGGAGGGAGGGAAGGAGGAGGAGGACGGGACAGCGAGGGAGAGGGACCGCCTGCCCTGGGGTGGACCCTGTCCAGGTCCTGCCGCCGGCCCTGCCTCTCTCTCCTCCACAGACCTGGCTTGAATGCCCACTCGGGCGCCGGCGCCTGCTTCCTCTTGCCCTTCACCATGTGCCTGGGCATCCTCCGACACCCAAGCAGTGATGGTTCCGTCCGGGGCAGGAAGAGGAGGGGCGGTCCCAGAGCCTGTCGTGGTCAGGGTGTTGCCAGTCGTGTGGCTGGCACCCCCTGGGTCAGAGGAGGGCCCAGGCTCTTCTCTTTTGTGCCAGGCCAGGGGCCAATCCCTCCTGACATGCCCCGCCACCCGACACACGAAGCACCAGGCCTCCCCCAAGATGTAAAAGACCCGGTACTGGGCCCCTTGATGAGGCACCAGTATAGTCCCCTCCTGGGCCACCCCGCCCTGTGCTGCTGCTGGCAGCAGTTGGATTTGTGCCTGCCAGCGGAAGGAGAACACGTGCCGTAGGGCGAGGTCTTTGCAGCCAAGAGGAAGGGGATTCAGGATCGACAAGGGTCGGTCCAGGGAGGTGAGGAAAGGCAGAAGGGCGGAATTAGGAAGGAAGGGAGGGAAAGAGGAGAAAACCACCTGCACGCCCAGGTCCTCAAGTGGCTCCAGGGGCACATAGACGCCCCCGACCGCCAAGCCCCTTTCCACCGCCTCCTGCGTGGCGGCCTCCGACACCAGGAAGAAGATGATCTTCCCGAACATTCGAGAGGCCGCCACCATGGCCGCGGGCCCCACCACCCCCACCAACGCCTGCACGTAGGTCTCCACGTGGGGCGAGGCCGACACCATGAGGCAGAGGACTCCGTGCCACCTGATGAGGGCAGGGAAGGGGCCGCGACCGTCAGGGATGGTATTCTGAGTGAAGGCGGAAGGAGCAGGGTGCAAGGCAGCCGCCGCCACCTGGGCGTACAACCTGGGGGCCAGGGGATCCGAGCCCTCAGGATCAGTGGTGGGAGCAGGGGGGAGGGAAAGAGGGGCTGCTACAGGTGTATCAGCAGCTGGGGTGGAGGGCCCAGCTACAGGAGGTTTGGCCTTCCGGGCAGGGCTCTTGCACTTTTTGGTCCCCTGGCCCTTCCTGCCCTTTTGGAGGGGGGTGGATTGGGGTGGGGTCACTGGAGGAGGATGCCGCGGTGGGGGCAGCAGGAGCCCTGGAGCCCATGCCCGCGCCCTCAACCATCACAGAGTTCCTGGCAGCCCTGCTGCAGAGGTGGCCACAGAGTCGGCCACTGCTGCAGAGGTGGAAGGAGTGACAGTGGAGGGGGGAGAGGGGGCATCTAAGGACAACCCCCCAGTGGGTGGGGAGGCCATTTTATAAGGTATAAGGATTTGTGAAAAAATGGGAGTGGGTCCTTTAACTAGTGGGGGAGGGGTGAGGGGAAAAAAGAAAGAGAAAATGAAAAAGAAAATGGCTGCCCCTCCCCTACCAGCCAGGCTGAGGACCTGGACAGGCAGGGGTGGGGCAGGAGGGTAAAAAAAAACAAAGGAAAGGGAACACAAAAAGGCCACAACTCCCAACACAAGATGATAAGATGGCTCCTGTTTCTGCACTGGGATGTGGGGGGAATTCAAGATGTGTGTGTGGGGTGGCGAGTGCAAGGAAGGGGAAGGGGCTCAGGCACCTAACAAAAGAAGGGGGGGTTCACAGGCACAAAGGGGAGGGAGAAGGGGGGGAAGAAAGGAGGTGGCAGAGCCAACCAGAAAGGGGGAGGCAGGGGGTATAAAGGGAGGGATGTGCTCACAGGTGCCTGAGGGGTGGGCCCACAGCAGCTGCTGCAGAGCCTCACAGAAACAGAGGAAGGGGCAGATACTTAGGGTGGGGTCCAGATGGAGAGGGCCCCAGCGGCAGCTGGGTGTGGGGGGGGCAGCAAAGGAGGCAGTGGCTGCAGGGGTGGGGCAGGGACCACACCCTAACACCCCACCCCCAACTATGCAGCCACCCCTGTGGAGCCCTGGTGGAGAGGGACCCCACCTAAACTCACCCCTGCCAGCCACTCCACGACAAGCTGTGGAGGGGAAGCCCGGCCACCGCCCAAGAAAGCCCCTTACCTTCTCCGAAGCAGCGAGGATGCAACAGCCAGTAGATGGAAAGAGTGGGCCCAAATGGAGGGCCAGAAAATTCCCCCCTAGAAGATGGAAAAAAAAGCAGGGGAAGGGAACCCCCTTCCTTGCTAAGAGGCAGGGCAGCAAGAGTCTCCCCACACACCACACACCCAGCAGCTCCAGAGAGAAACTAGCCAGGAAGGGTGGAGTGGGGGGAGGAAAGAAGCAGCCTGCCCAAGGCAGGGAAAGGAAAGCTGGCCTGAGAAAGGGGCCAAAAGACAGTCCCAGAGGGGGTTGAAGCAGCCAAAGGCTGCCTGTCCCCCAGTACTTACCTCCCAACTGCGGGGCTCCCCAGGTGGGATCCCCGCAGCCTGGAAGACAGAGCATTTCTCTTCCCTGTCCAGGCCCAGACCTTCATTGGTCAGATAGGCCCTGTGCTCCCTATAAAAGGCTCCCCATCTGGTAGCAAGGGGGAAGGTTTTAGGAGGAGCAGGAGCAGGAGCAGGAGCAGAGCGAAAAGGCACCACAGGGAAGTGGTGGGCAAAGTGGCCCAGGGTCAGGCTACTACTTTGAGGGAAGGTGTAAAGGTTCTGCCGGTTGCCTCTTGTTCTCATAGGGACCCTGGGCCGGAGTCCAGGGTAGAGGGTGGGTCTGGACTCCCCCCACCCTTCCCCCGAGGGATCACTTTATTGGAGCAGGCGCGGGCCTGCAAGGGGACTGGTATTATTCTCCCTGTACTGGTCCTGCCTGTGATGAGTATGGCTCGCTAAGCGGAGACCCCTGCCTTTGGAAGGGCCTGGGCAAAAGGGGGACCTCTGTGTGTCTCTGAGGCAGCACAGATCTGCCAGGAAGTGCAGGGACCCACAGAGGCTGACAAGGGACTTTGTCACACATGGTAGTCAAATGGGGAACTGTATTGCCTCTGAAGTATCAGACAATCCTGCTGTTGCAGTGGAAGTAATCAGCAGAGAACGTAATACAATGTTTTGTGCACAAATGGGAAGGGAAAAACCCTCCAAAAGAAAAACCTTTGCCAGAAGTTCCAACAGTAAGCAAGCAAGGACAGTGCTTATGGAAGAGGAGGGGCAGGCAACGTGCCTCAGGTCTACAGGCAATGGAATGACGCAAGTGTTGGATTTTTCTTAACTACTCAACAGTGTGACCTACCCAGAAGACGATTCTGGAAGTCTATCTATATACAACTTTAGTTTCTAAATTAAATTACACATTAGAAATAGCTTTCAAAAATAATCAGGAGTTGGACTTAGAGGCTGCAGAGGAGAAGCCGTGAAAGGCTGAGTAGGAAGACGGTGTCAGGAAGAAATGACAGAGCACTCTTTGGCTGAAGGTTACAGGTTCCTTCGGCTGGGAAGTGGTACAGTGCATGGGCCTGGACTTCCTGGCCAGACAACGGGAAAGGACCACAGGAGCCAGCACTGGAAACAGATGTCTGATAAAAGGACTGGACTTTTGTTTTGCTGGATTGTCTGTCACCTTGGAATGGGTGCATATGACCCATGGCGTGGCCATACAATCATCACAGGAAGAGGCAGACCTCCAGAAGACCAGAGCATCTGTTGGCAGTGGATGCTAATCAGGGACAGAGCTGCCATGCCTGTCCACCAGGAACCACTCCAACGGTGAGTTGGCTCCTCCACAGCGATCTACTTAAAAAGGTCATGTTTTTTGGTACTGTGTACAAGGTAAGTGATTCTGAGAATGCATGAGATTTTCAAAAGCGCTCAGTGCTGGGCTAACTTTTTCCCACACTGAAATGAATGGTAAAATTCCAAATGACTAAAATGGGAGCAGAACTAGGCCAATGGAGAGTGCTTGTGAAAATTCCCCCCTCTTTAAATCATGGTGACAGAGTACATGGAACAATCTTTCCCATAAGAGAAGTGGGGGAAGGGGGGGGGATGGAGAAAAGGGGACATCACAATCATACTTTTACATGTCTAAAGCCTTCTGTTGAATCCATTTGCTCAGAAATTACCATGTGGTCTTCAGGAGTCTGAGACAGCCTCAAGACACTGATCTGATTCCTGTAGCAAATCCTTTGAAATCCAAAGGATACTGGGATTGCAAGTAGCTAAGTGCCAAGGTTATAGTATGAAAGTTTGTGCAGTCTTGTCTGAGTCAACTCTTCTTAAAATAATCTCAATAATTCTGGCCTACAAGGAAGTCCTTCTCTACATTATTCTGAATGGACATGGTTCCTGTTCTCTTCCACTGCTGCGGCTTCCTGAAATAAAGACCCAAAACAAATTCCACACACACAAAAGAGTTTTACTAATTTAAATGTTACTGCTTTTAGCTCACCACCCCCAACCTCCCCACTTCCTTGATAGAAAGGTCAGTTGCATTTACTCAAATCTTTGTTTTCATTGTGTGAAATGCATTAAATATTTTGGGTCAGATCCTCAGCCATTGTAAATTATTGTAGCTCTACTGAATTTCTTGGAGCTACACTGATTCAAACTAGTTGATAATCTGGACTGTAGCAATGATACTTTCAGTACAAATTATTATGTGAATCATAAAAAACCTTAACGGTAATATTGTCACATATATTCTAAAATGGAAGACTAATTTAAAAATCTTTCCAGGGCTTCAAAAGACTTTTTATTTTAAAGTAAACTTTGAAAATAAAGGTGAAAACTTTTGGTGACATTCAAGCTTTTTATTCACAATACTTCTGCTACTTTGAACATCCAAGAATTATTTGTCCATAAACCAATAAAGAATGTGAACTTCCAGTCTGAGGATGTGTTCAAAAATGAAATCACAACCCAACCAGCATTCAAGAGGCCAAGCTGCAAATTAGTTTTAGGAACACTCCTGTGATCTGCACTGAAGTTTTATTATAGCATCCATACCAAACATCCAATAATGTTAACAGAAGCTTTCTATGCTCAGCAAGAAAGCAGGGACCCTCATTTTTATATTTTTTGTCTAACTCTGAACTACCCTATCTTTCTCTCCTCCTCTTAAAATGACTGAGGAGCTTTATCACTCTTACTGTTTGCTTCTGGCGCTTAGCCCATTCTAAGGCTCCCATATGCAGTCCATCCAGCTGTGCAATAACATAGCCAGCATGCCTCCAGAAGGGGTCGTCCTTATTATCTTTTATTTGTTGTCTGGTCCATCGATTCTGTTTCCTACACAGGAAGAAATCTGGTTTTAGAGAGCACAGTTCATATTCTGTGTATCCTATAAAGAACAATACTTTATATCATAATTAAATAATAGAGAGAATTAACTATGGGCAAATGTAGACATCAGAATGATGCTCAGCAATAGTTGTCTGCCTCCTAAAGAGGAAGTTTAGATGAAAAGAGACACGTTAGACAAAACTGGCTCGACAACATTCTGGCCCCTCCCTAGTGAATCTACACTAGGGAATAAAATTGAATTTATGAAAGTTAACTTTTTACTACTAGATTTTAAAAAGTCAAATTTGAGTGTCCTAAACTGTTCACAAAATCGATTGTGTCCCCATAAGGCTGTCTAATTTCCACTGTGTAAGCAGCGCATCATGGGCACCTATCCCACAGTTCCTGAAGACCCGTTGCATTTTGGGATGTTGTGCTAGTGTCTTGTTGGGAAAAAAAGTTGCTGCAAGTAGTTCTGTGTTTCTGATGTCATCGTCCCAGAATGCATTTCCCACTCCCCACTGAAAACAAACAGAATTTTCATGCTACTTTTATACTGACTGCCATCCACCATTCGACACACTAACATGGATCCCGAGACGCTTGAAAGTTGGGTGCAGTGTTTTGTGATCACTTACCAAACTGCAATGCAATATATTCTGAACAAAATGCCTATGCAATACCAGCTCATTGGTGCCATGGGCATTGATGTATTGTAAAGATCTAGAGAATAGCATAGCAGAGTCGATGGCAGCACTGGAGTCACTGCACAGCATGGAACACAGGCTCTGAAGCCGCAAAACCAGCTCAGACTGGTGGGATTGCACTGTTTTGCAGTCATAGGACAATCAGCAGTGGCTGTGAAACTTCCACATGCATAAGACCACTTTCAAGGAACTTTGTGAACTGCTATTTCCCACCCTGAAGCACAGCAATAACAGAGTGAGACCTGCTCTGATAGTTGAGAAAAGAGTTGCAATTACTCAGTGGGAGTTCGCAACACCAAGCAGCTACTGGTCAGTGGGAAATAAATTTGGAGTGGACAAATCTATAGTGGGTGGTGCTGTTATCCACATAGCCAAGGCAATCAACAAGCTTCTCCTGCGAAAGACAGTGACTCTTGGCAATGTGCACGAGATAGTGGACTGATTTGCTGCCATGGTGTTCCCTTACTGGAGTGGGGCCTTAGATGGAATGCACATCCCCATCCTGATACCAGACCACTTGGCTGCTGTAGGGTGCGAGAAGAGTTTGTAACGGTCTTATGAGAGCAGTCCGACCCCTCTGTGAACCCTTAGAGGAATCCTATACAGAAGCGTGGCTACACGCTGCAAAACAACTCATCCTGCCCCACAACACCTGCGAAACAAGGCTTGCTTGCCAAGACTTCAAGGCTATGCTGGCGGTAGGCCACAAGAGGTAGTGATAAGGAATGCATAGGCAATCTTATGTTAATGAGCTAGCCTTATCAGCTAGTGTTAGGCGGCCTGTTACAGAGCCTCTCCCCAAGCAAAGCTCTGGCGCGTCGGGTCGCCCCCCACTGGTGACTGCGGCATCTCCGGGCTCCCGTCGCAGGTGTCACGCACTTTCAATAAACCAAATATAGCACTCGCCTTCTGGGTGCAGCCTTGTTTCTGGGGAACCCAAGCCTGGTTGGCTACAATTGGTGCAGCAAGCAGGGTTCTCCAGGTACGATGCCTTTTTGGTCGAAAGCAGGGGAGGCAGGGAAGCCAGTGCTGTCCCTGCAGCGCATACCACAATGGCCCTCAACAGAGCGATGGGGGCCAGTAGCGCAGATGGTGGCCTGTTGGGCCGCCCCGGCAGACTGGCCGGAGTTGCAGGAGGCGGCAGGCGTGACACCGGTACAGGTAGAAGGGGCGTTGCGTCGGCTGCAGCTGAGCCGCCAGCCAGGGATGGAAAAAAGGGCAGTGGGAGAGGTAGCATGGCTTTTCCTAACTGTTCTCTGGGCCCTGGATGATGAGCTTCTCCGCCTGCAGAAGGCGCTGGCGGGGAAGGAGCAGGAATGTCGTGATTTGGCAGATGCGTGGGTAATAGCGCAAGGGATGGTTACCTCGCAGTCCGAAAGGATGCAAGGGTTAACCCATCGTTGTGAGGTGTTGGCAGCGAGAGTTGCGAATCGGCGGCACGTGAAATTAGGGAAAGCACCGGTGTCGATGGCCCAAGTGCGTGCGGTCCCTGCGCTAGCCACTTGAGACCCTGTGACTTGGGATGGTAACATTTGGAGCTCTTCCTCGTCTGAGGAGGAGGTGAACGGGGAGGCTGTGCAAACCGTCCTGAGACAGGCGCGCCCCGTTCGGGAGCTGAGGTCGGAAGTGGGGCAATCGAGGTCTGGCGAATGTTTAAGACAAGTGAGTTCCAGGAGCTGGTAAAGAGTTTTAAGCAGGAGCCAGGGGAAGGGCTGTTGGCCTGGCTAGTGCATGTATGGGACAACGCGGACAACACTGTGTTGCTGCTGCTTGCGGAACTCCACCAGATGGGCGTGTTGTCCCAGGATTCACAGGTCAGACAGGCACTGCAGACTATGCAAGGTCTGAATGATGCACAGGGACACGCCGTGGAAGCGCCGTCCCTGTACCGCTGGTTGACTGCAGTGGTGGACCAGGTCTACCCCTCCCCAGGGGAACTGGAAGCCTTACTGAGGCCCTGGCGTACAATCCCAGAAGGGGTGAGTGCACTGCGGCAGCTGGGCATGGCATGGGCTGTGGCTTTCATCAACATGGGACTGGACAATATAGCGGTCCAGAAATCCATCAAGGCCACTCTGTTATGCCTTGCCCCTCTTGAGCTGAAGGCCTCCCTTATGGCCGTGGTCATGGCAGCGGGCAGGAATGTAGGTGAGTTGGTTGGAACGTTGATGCGGTTAGAGGCCGTCATAGGCGCGAAAGCGGTCCGTGCCACAAAAGGAAAAGGTGGTCGGGCGGGAGCCCCTAAACAGGAAAAAGGGCATGCTGGGGGTGACCCGGAGAACCATGTGAACGAACTTGCTGAAGGCAGGAGTGCCCCGTGAGGAGATCAATGGTTTGCCAACACCAGACTTGTACAAGCGTTGGTTACAACTGCAGCCCACCCAGCAGAATGAGGATGTGGGTGCCTCCAAGAGGGCTGGCGAGACTCAGGCACCACAGAAAGGTACAGGAGCTGGGGGGAGGACCAAGCCCAGAGCCCCGGTCGACTGGACCCTTCCCCCTAGGAAGTGACGGGGAGGTGGGCCCCCTGTGGTATGGGCTGTAGTGGTGCAACAGGTAGCAGGGGACCGGCGCCCATTCGTCCCGTTAACCATCAAGTGGCCCCAGGGAGGGTAGCAGCATGTGCTAGCTCTGTTAGACACTGGAGCTGAAGTGACCATTCTACATTCTACCCAGACTGCGGGTCACGCGGTGGTCGTGCAGGGCCTCGGAGGAGTGGAGACCACCGCTTATTCGGTGGAGGTCACCCTCATGCTGGGAAAAGCCCGTCCCTTTTGGGCGACTGTGCTGGCTGCACCTTTAGGTGAATACATCATTGGAATGGACGTCTTGCGTGGCCGGCGTGTGGATACGCAGTATGGGCTGTTTGCCTTTGGGCACCCCTGATACATTCAGGCAATCAGAACAGTGGAGCCCCTACTGCAGGGACATCCCAAATGGGACCCAGTGCACCTGCCAGTTCCCCAGATCCCGGTGTCAGTCAAACAGTACCGCATTCCTGGTGAAGAGCATGAGATCAGTAACACTATTGCTGCATTGCTCCAGGCGGAGATTATTCGCCCCATGCTGAGCACCTTCAACAGCCCCATCTGGCCAGTGAAGAAGCCGGATGGATCGTGGTGCATAACAGTGAACTATCGAGAACTCAATAAGGTAACCCCGAAGCTAACGGCCATAGTTCCGGACATGGTTACCATCCTGGAGCGCATCACCGTGACGGCCTTGCCATGGCATGCCGTCATAAACTTGGCCCGTGCGTTTTTCTCTATTGACATTCATCCTGAGAGTCAGGAGCAGTTTGCCTTCACGTGGCTAACAAAGCAGTACACATTTACCGTGTTACCACAGGGCTTTAAGCACTCCCCAACGATCTGCCATCAGCTAGTGCAGGCCGATCTGGAGCGTGTGAACCTCCCTGACCAGACGGCCTACTACCACTACATCAATAACGTTATGATCTCGGGACCAGATGAACCAACTGTTCAAGCTGCCCTAGACACTGTTGTAACAGGTTTACAAAAACAGGGGTGGGCTATTAACCCCAAGAAAGTGCAGGGGCCAGCCACCAGTGTGGTCTATTTGGGTGTACTGTGGATGGGTACAGACAAATGCATTCCACCAAAAGTGCGGCATACCACCCAGGCGTTCCCCACACGCTCGTCTAAACAGCAGTTACAAACCTTTCTGGGAGCTTCTTGGTTTCTGGCATGCTTTTATTCCGCACCTTGCTTTTCTTATGTGTCCTTTACAGGAGCTTGTGCACAAAGCCACCCAGTGGAACTGGACAGACAAGCACCAACGAGCCTTTGATCTCTGCAAAGAGGCGGTGGTGGCACACGCCTGCCTCACTGCACCGCTGCAGGGCCAACCGTTTGAACTGGAGGTAACAACCATCGGCAACATGGCACGCTGGGGTCTGTGGCAGCAGGTAGGAACCCAGCAAAAAGAACCTATCGGCTTCTGGTCACGAACCCTCCGCGGAGCCGAAGGTGGGTACACGCCCCTGAAAAAGCAGATCCTAGCCATGGTGTGGGCTTTGCAGAACACTGAGTGGGTCATGGGTGTTGCCCCTGTTACTGTACGGACCCCGATCTCCTTGATGGGGTGGGTCACGGATACCTCTGAGCATGCACCTACAGGCGTGGCCCAAGCAGCCACCCACTTCAAGTGGAAACACTACTTACAGCAGCGCATGCGCTTGGGAGCCCCCACACTTACTGTTCCACACGCCCTTCTCCTGGGAACCATTACTTTTCAGCATGATCCCCAGCTAGTGGATAAGCTACCTGCCCTCGGCCCACCAGTAGCCCCCTCGCCGGTGGCGGAGGCACCTCCGTTGGATACCGTGCCTGAGGAGAGGAGAGAAAGCATCTGGGTAACCGATAGGTCTGCTACGTACACCGCAATGGAACAGAAACAGTGGCAAGCAGTCGCATACGCCCCCTACAGGGATAAAATCGCCTTTGCCTGGGGAACAGGTAACTCGAGCCAATGGGCGGAGTTCTGGGCAGCAACGCTGGTGGTGGAAGCTAGGCAAGCAGAGACCTTTATCTATACTGACGGATGGGTAGTCTACAAGGGTCTGCACACCTGGGTAACAACGTGGGAAGCCAAGGAATGGAAGATAGCGGATCACCCCCTCTGGGACGCCGACTTATGGCAACAACTCTTAGCTTTTGCTCAGCAGCAGCCCCTGGCGGTGCGGCATGTTGACGCCCATACCAAACAAACGACTTGGGAGGCGCAACTCAACGCAGCTGTAGATCAGATGGCAGAACACACGATCACAGAACACGCCATGGCCCTACATGTGGAGTCAGGCCACCGAGGCGCTCAGGCAGCCCGCCAATACGGCTTAACCAAGGGTGAGAACCTCCCCCTGGTAGCGTATCGGGCGGCCCAACTGAAATACACCATCTGCACCAAGCTAACCCCAGTAGCGCTAGCGCTAGCCACAGGAAATGTCTGCCGTGGGCACCTGCCCTGTAGTTAGTGGCAAATCTATTACATCGAACCGCTACCTCCATCACGCTCATGGCTCTATGCGCTGACCACCGTGGACACCTATACTGGCCTGCTGTTTGTACATCCCTGCAAGCATGTGGACACTGCTGCTACAATCACAGCACTCACTTGGCTCAGTGAACAGTATGGTGTCCCACTAGCAATTCAGTGATCAGGGCACACACTTCACCGCCCAATGCGTCCGTGACTGAGTGGCAGACCAACGGGTAACCTCAACATTCCACATGCCCTATACCCCCACCACGAGTGGGCTAACTGAGCGGATGAACGGACTCCTGAAGGAGCAAATCTGCAAACTAACACCCACAAACACCCTAAAAGGGTGGGGGGAGGTGGTGCACCGTGCTGTTTTCCTTCTTAACAACCAGGCAGTTGAACCCACTACGCCCTATGAGCGCCTGCACCTTGCCCCTGAGCAAGGAGTTGTAGTCTGTCTCAGGCAGGCTTCACTCCCGGGCCAGGTGCAAGTGAAAGGACACCGGGTGGTGCTCCTTGCTGGAACTCCAGAAACAGTAGCACCCCTGACCACTGACGAACCCTGGGCGGGAGCAGATGTACTTAAGTGTACCCTGAGATCCTCTTTGCTGTTAGTACCCGAATACCTGGGTTGAATTGGATCCCAACTTGCTGGTCAGTTCCTGGCCCACCACTAGCTAAACTACGGTGTTACAACCACACCAACTAGCCAGTTGTCTGGGAAGTGGGGCAACCCCTAGTCGAGCTGGTTCCTGTGACGCCCACAACGGCACACAGAGTGTGCCCCCGCACCAGCAACCAGTGCACCTTTAATTAGTGCCTGGCGCCGTGGTGCACCCTCGGGGGCTATACAAGAAGTTACAATCTTAGCAGAAGGCTCAAGCATGGCCGTGGTCCTCCCTAAAGGTGAGGGCTATCCTCAATCTGTTTCTTCCCGCAGACTGACGCTACGGACCCTGTAACCATGGCCTGGCTGCAGCGCTGGTACCTCTGGACTGCTGTAGCAATGGCCTCAAAGTGGGGCCCACGTATCAGTGACCACTCCAACGTACGGGTAACATTGGCACAGACTGCCATCAATGCATCTGCCTTTTGTCTGCCCCACAGTGTGGCCATGGGGCAGCTCATGGACACCCGTTTCATAGGTGTCAGTGCTACTCCTGCTCTCTTGCAAAACCATACCCTTCTAAGTAACTTTGCTTTTACTGCTACCTTTGCCAATCTGTATAATATGGGAACTGTGTTGGCAGCCCCAAACAGCCGCACGTATGCGTTTCGCATAGCCAACGTAACGTGAGCTACACATTGCATGTTGTTTATTAATGCACCCGCACCCCGAGTAAACCTTAATTAACACCAACTTAGTGTGCTCAAACCCAACTTGTCTCGTACGCCCGTAACCCCTTTTTGCTGCCAACAGGGTGGTTCCTGTTGTGTGGCTGTGTAGCCCGCACATATGTACACGCAAATAGCTCGGGCGGCCCTTGTACCATTGGCAGTATTGTACCCCTTATCAGCCCTTATCCATCGCGACGCAAGGTCCAACGCCGTTCGGCGCGTGACCTACCAACCCTGCCTCTGCCACCCACTTGCGATCCGAGGGTGACTTTGGCCGCCAAAAGAGATGAAGCAGCCCTGATATTTGCTTTTGGAGGTCTTTCCGGTCTCTTGTGCCATAACTATTATGCTATTACTCACCTTGCGTGTGCCCTTGCTAAAACTATCAATCTCACCTCCATTCTGATTGCGGCCCTCAATCAGAAACTCAGGGAGGTGCGCAAAGGAGTGATACAGAACCGCATGGCTATAAATTATCTCCTTTTGCGACATGAACACACATGTGCTGAGTTTGAAGGTATGTGTTGTTTCAACATCACCGATGTCTTTAACACGGTGAAAACCAACCTAAATAGTTTGGAGGCCCTGGCTCAGGGCATCCAACAAAGCAAGGGCAGTAGCTGGCTTTGGTCCTGGGTGGGCTCACTGAGGGGCTGGGCCGCCCACTTTGTGCAAATCCTATTCCTTGGGCTCTTATGCCTCTGCGCCGGGTACCTCGGTCTCATGTGCTGTTGTCAAGTCTGTTCTACAGGTGCACACTGTGTGGCCAAACATCTTGCCCAGAGGGGCCTCAACCGCCTCACTTGATTCCTACTAGTCTCGGCGTTCACAAAGGGGTTGCAGAGAGGAGTGTAGGGTGCGAAAAGAGTTTGTAACGGTCTCATGAGAGCAGTCCGACCCCTCTGTGAACCCTTAGAGGAATCCTATACAGAAGCATGCTGCCAATACTTCAAGGCTACACGTCGCAAAACAACTCATCCTGCCCCACAACACCTGCGAAACAAGGCTTGCTTGCCAAGACTTCAAGACTATGCTGGCAGTAGGCCACAAGAGGTAGTGATAAGGAATGCATAGGCAATTTTAGGCAATCTTATGTTAATGAGCTCAGCCTTATCAGCTAGTGTTAGGAGGCCTGTTAGCGAAACTCTGGCGTGTCGGGTTGCTCCTCAGTGGTGACTGTGGCGTCTCTGGGGCTCCCGTAGTGGGTGTCACGCGCTTTCAATAAACCAAATATAGCACTCGCCTTCTGGGTGCAGACTCATTTCTGGGGAACCTGAGCCTGCTTGGTTACAGCTTCAGAGTATATTAACCGCAAGGAGTACTTCTCTATGGTGTTGCAGGCATTGGTGGATCACAAAAGTTGTTTCACCAACATTAACATGGGGTGGTCGGCAAGGGTGCATGAGGCACAAATCTTTAGGAATTCTGGTCTGTTTACAAGGCTCCAAAATGGAACTTTCTTCCCAGATCAGAAAATTAACATAGAGAGCGTGGAAAGGCGCAAAGTTATTCTTGGTGACCCTGTTTACCCCTTGTTCCCTTGGCTCACGAAGCCATACACAGGCACCTTGGACTCCACTAAGGACCTCTTCAGCTACAAGCTGAGCAGGTGCAGACTGGTGATAGAATGTGCCTCTGGCCATTTAAAAGCCAGGTTCTGGTGCCTTCTGATCCACTTAGACCTCAGTGAGTAAACACTACCGTTGTTATTGAGGCCTGCTATATTCTTCATAACATATGCGAGGCAAATGGGGAGAATTTCATGCCTGCATGGGGGGCAGAGGCATAGAACCTGGCCAGAAATTATAAGCAACCGACCCCAAAGGAAAACAGGAAAGCACAGAAAGAGACAGTGAAAATCAAGGATGCACTGAAAACCAAGTTTGTGAATGAGCACGAAGGGTTTTAACTAGCATCCCCCCCCTCACATCCATGCTGTTTCCTTGTCTTTTATGAAACCCCTTCCAACCGTGTGACAACCATCACCACCCTGCCCTCACAACCCCAAATCATATTAACTAATAAATGAAACTGTTTTTCCAAACTACAATGTTTTTATTTAGGGGCCCTAACTGCAGAGTGGTGGGTATAGGGAAAACATAACAATAAGTTCTTGATTCATCATATGTTAGCCTTCTACTCATGGGTGATTTCCTGGGGGCAGAGTGCAGAACTCTTTGTAACCTTCCCCCACCCTTGTTCTGGGTGCCCAGAGAGAAGAGGAAGAGAAATGTGAGGAGGGAAGAGGCATGGAAGCAGGGGGTGAATAGATTGGACAGGGGATGCACAGTCCGGAGCAGGGAAGGGGACTGACCGAGTTGAGGGAAGTCTGAAATACTGGTGTCTGGAGCGGCTGAGGGATACAGGGCACTGTCCAGGGAGAAAAATGAATGCAGTAAGGGTGGCATGGAATGGTGGTGCCTAGAGTGGTCAGGGGATACAGGACCCCAACAAGGGGAGAGTAATGTCTATGGATAGGATGGCATGTGATGGGGCATATGTTGTATAGAGGGTGCAGAGTACACTGAATAGGATTTCTTAAGCACTGCTTCAATTCACTCAGTCTGCCTGTTCCTTATGGACAGGACTGAAGCATTCATTTCTGCTTAACTGTCCATCATGTTTTTCCTCCAGTCCCTCAGTTCAACTTTTTTCCTTTGTTACCACATCAAAAAAACTCTCTAACTTTTCATGCTGTGACTTCTTCCTCCTCCACATTTGGGGCAACCACAGTACTGGCACCTCTGCTACATCTTGCAATGTTGCTTCCTGAAAAAATAAATGTGGAAACATAACAGTATTGTCTATAGCAACATTTTTATCTTTACTCAGAACAATGAGCATACTGACAGAATGAATGGCTGTCTCCATGGAAGAAGATACTGCAACTGCAAGGTCACCCTGGGGACTCTTAAGGCTGAAGACTGCATGATTCCAAGCAGAACGATTCAGGCTCTTCTGCAACTGAGATTTAGCTTTAACACCATGGTAAGCTATCTTTGGTTCAGGGGAAAAAAATTTTGCCGCAGGTCCGATCACCCACAGGCGCAGGGCAAGTGGGGTTGCCATGTGTCTGAGCGGATGCCAACCAGGGGGAAATGGGTGGCAGCAGCACAGCCTTCTTAAAGCAGCACTTTGTTTAAAAGTGGGCTGCTCTAGAGTTAAAAACCATTAAAAGTCACTGCAGGCACGTACATGAACCAGGGAGGGTCCAATTACCTGCAGACTGTGGGGGGTGCGCTGCATGTCCAAATGGACACTGGCCCGGGGGGAAAATGGGCAGCTGCAGCACCTGGATTTCACTGCCACAGCATGATTTAAAAGCCAATAAGGCTGCATGAGTTCTCCTCTGTGCTGGATGAGTTAGGCAAAATATTCGTTAGTGATTCACCAAACTTCCCATGCATAGTAGGTTGCAAAATGAGACATCAGCCTCATCGGAATAAGAAAAACAGATAAGGAAAGATTGCTCATTCTGTCCAGGTACAATGTTGGAAAATTTGCAAGAATGCTCTGTGAATCGATGCTTCCAGATTATTTCGTGGTGGCTTGGCATGGTAAATTGTTTTACTGTGGAAGCAGGAACAAGTCAAATATCCCCAAAAATCTCAAAAGGAGAAACCAAAAGTGCCTGTTTACAGCCTTCAACTTTTTGTCCAAACAGCATCAGCATTCCATCACCAGAAATATTAACAGGCTGTTTGTAAGGGAAACAGGCCTAGATCCTCCCCCTGTGATTGCAACATACTATCATCAGTAGAAAAAAAAAAGCACACTCACCAGAAGTGCCCTCTCCAGCATCCTGGTTTGCCTCCAAAGCCACTTCCTGAGATAACGGGACAGACGCCAAGTCAAGAAACAGCTCCTGGTATGCAAAATCTGCTTCTACACTCGACTGGACCCCGCTGTCATCCACCTCAGACTGCGCTTCATCATCCTGCCAAAGAACACTCTTTAATGAGGAGTCAAGGTGTCTTCTGGGAGAAGAGTTTTCATCTGTGCCCAGAACACCACGATGTTCATCATAATATCAGCATTTCTAGGGAGAGGCCCAGACCAACCATTAGCTTGTTTGAACTTCTTGTAGCTTTGGCTCAGCTCCTTGATTTTTATGTGGCACTGGTAAGCATCTCTGGCATTGCCTTTCAGAATCATGCCTTGCAACATTTTCACATAAATATTTTCATTTCTTCTGCTGGCTTTGAGTTGAAGGAAGATAGCTTCTTTCCCCCACGCTGCAATGAGGTCCAAGATCTCCTGATGACTCCATGCTAGATGTGCTGCAGAGATGTGACCCACACTTCTCACCACACCAGCCAGAGAAGAAAGGAAATCAAGTCAAAATTTCCAGGCTGATGATGACTGCTTCCTGTCACCTACTTCCTGCTCACCTGGGCTACGTCTACACATGCAGCCAACATCGAAATAGCTTATTTCGATGTTGCAACATCGAAATAGTCTATTTCGATGAATAACGTCTACACGTCCTCCAGGGCCAGCAACGTCGATGTTCAACTTCGACGTTGCTCAGCCCAACATCAAAATAGGCGCAGCGAGGGAACGTCTACACGTCAAAGTAGCACACATCGAAATAGGGATGCCAGGCACAGCTGCAGACAGGGTCACAGGGCGGACTCAACAGCAAGCCGCTCCCTTAAAGGGCCCCTCCCAGACACAGTTGCACTAAACAACACAAGATACACAGAGCTGACAACTGGTTGCAGACCCTGTGCCTGCAGCATAGATCCCCAGCTGCCGCAGAAGCAGCCAGAAGCCCTGGGCTAAGGGCTGCTGCCCACGGTGACCATAGAGCCCCGCAGGGGCTGGAGAGAGAGCATCTCTCAACCCCCCAGCTGATGGCCGCCATGGAGGACCCGGCAATTTCGACGTTGCGGGACGCGGATCGTCTACACGGTCCCTACTTCGACGTTGAACGTCGAAGTAGGGCGCTATTCCTATCTCCTCATGAGGTTAGCGACTTCGACGTCTCGCCGCCTAACGTCGAAGTTAACTTCGAAATAGCGCCCGACGCGTGTAGACGCGACGGGCGCTATTTTGAAGTTGGTGCCGCTACTTCGAAGTAGTGTGCACGTGTAGACGCAGCTCTGGAGAGCAGCAGAGGTGAAGTGGACTGGACAGAGGTGAAGAGATGACCAGTCGACACTGTAAAATCAACTTTTAGGAGTTACTCCCAGGAGAATTTGGCATTACAAAAGTCAACCATAGAGTCCCTTAAAATCAATCTGCTGAGCGCTGTGGTGTAGACTAATGGTTTACAAAAATCAACTTTGGCCCCTAGTGTAGACCAGGCCTGCGCCTGGCAAGCATACAGAAGCATATAATGACTGCAACTGTAACACCTGAAGCAGAGCTCACATAAATGGTTCTATGATTCTCTCATTCCCTCCTCCACAGGCTGAGGAATAGCATGCAAACTGGGAACATCTGGGGGCACAGTCACACCTCTCAGGGCTACAGATTTTCTGTACAGGATAGCAGTACATAAGGCAGCCCAGCAAAGGTTTCTGTAAAGGAGATCAATCCCCACAGCAATCCGTAACTTGGGCAATGAAAGGTTGGTATAAGGTATTTTCAGCACTATCCACCTCTTTGGGCTGCACCTGTTGTGCTGAGGATCTTTGGAGATGTAGCATAGGACTTTACCTGGAATATTTGCCAAGGCCTGGTGATTGCCAGCTATCCTTTTCAGGGAGGACAGATGGGCTGGAGGCTAAAGGGATAATAAGGAAGTGTGGGGATCCTTAACTTCTGCTTGAATGGACAGAAAAAAATCATCTTTAATTGAATACTCTATGAGAGGCATCACTACTTATATGTGCAGCAACAACAGCATGAGCCACAAGTCCTAATATAAAATCCACTACTAGTGAAAACATGCCAACTGCGGAGCCATCAATGCCTGGCAAAAAGGGGGGCAAAAGGTAAAGCTTGCAGAAATGCCTGGGATTTTGAAGAAGTATTTGTAGTCAAAGAAAGAAAGTGGAAAGTACGTCAATGCATAAACCAAAGGAAATAAACAACAGGCCAAATGCTGAGCCTCCCAATCTATGGCTCGGTTCTCTTTCCATTTTCACCACTTTTATGGAAGTGTAACTCCACTGACTTGAACAAAGTCACTTCTGATTCTCACACTTGTCAGTGAGAGATTCTCACTTAATAACTAACATAAAATGGTTACTTTACCTTATAGACTATACAATATACAAAGGTCTACAGTAGGAAACATACAGGGAAAAATTACAGTTGCCAAGAGATAGTCCAATGCAGCATTCAGAACATGAGCTTGTCCATACAGTTACTGAACACATTAAGCTTCAGAGTTAGTTGTCATTACTTAAACCTGTCTGCAGTGCTAATTCAAATGCCTCTGAAGGAACAGAACGGGGAACTGGGTATATTCCCTTTCTTAATGCCTGTTTGCACTTCTTAGGCTACATCTATACTACGAGAAAAATTAAAATTTACAGCAGTTAGCTCGATATTACAACATCACTGTCTTCATTGTAAATACCATCAGCTCAATTTAGGGAGCACTAATATCGATATCATCACCAAAATGGCTGGGTGTAGCGTCAAATTTGAATTTTAAAAGTCCAAATGAAGCTCTGTGTGGAAGCACCACGTCTTAAATTCTAACTCATTAACTTCCAGAGGTGTTCTGTATGTATTCCACAATGCCCCATAGTGCTCAACTCTGTCCACTTCCATCTCTGCTGCTCTCCAGATGCACAGAAATTAGGTAACAGGAAGCCTGCAAATTTAAATTTGGCACCAGGAAGCCTATGGCTGTGGGGTCATGCTTGTATGAGAGCCTGAGAAACTTCTTCCTTTGCTATCAGCACTGTGAGCGTATCTACCCATTCAAAATAGCCCCAACACAGAGTTCATAGTTCTGTCTCTATCTCTGCAAGCTGAGCACTTGGATTTTTTTTTTCCAGCGCTGGTGCCAGCTCCCGCCCTGCCGCACCATGTGGCAGCTAGGCTGTTGGGGGGTGGATCATGCACAAAAGAGGCCAAGAAACTTCTTTTCTGTGGTTTACATTTGCACAGACCCCTTCCTCCCTCCCCCATAAGCACCATGCAGTCAGGGTCCTTCCCGCTCCTATCACATCACATGGTTAGCCCCCGACGCAATAAAAGGATTTGCCTGATGTTCAGGGTGAACCATGCTGCCAGGCAGCACCATGTCCTGCCTTGCGCACAGTGAGGGTTCCCAGGGCAGGAAAGATTTTCGGGGGCTTGCTGCCGCCCACGGAAGTCTCCCCAGCAGCTAAGATTTTCGGGGGCTTCCTGCCACCAGGAGCACTGCTGAATCTGGTCCACCACCTCCACAAAAAATATTTTCAGGGGCTTGCTGCCACTGGGAGGGCTACTTCAACTGGCCCCCTCACACCACTGAAAAATATTTTTGGGAGCTTGCAGCCACCATGGGGACTATTGCAACTGGCTCTGCAGCCATGGTCCCCACATCCCCTGCACAAAAAGATTTTCAGGGACCGTGTCAACTGGCTCATCATCCTCCTATCCACCCAACCCCTCCCTCCACAGGATGAGGGGGTCTGGCACCCTGACAGTCAGTCCATGCTGGCCCCCCAACCTGAGCACCACTGCTTGTTGAAATTTGGTGAGTCCCATCCCCCCGTGCTGAACAACTCGGTGTAGTGTAGTGGGAAGCCCAAAATCTTTTGCCTAACCTTTTCTATATTTTTTCTTCAAGTTTTGTCCCCTTAACACAGGGAAGAGTGGGTGGAGGGCCAGCTGACAAGACACAAACACCTTGCTGTACTGTAAGCCCATTGCAGACACCTGCTGCTTTTTGTAAAATCTTTGATATTTCAGTTATGAACTATAGAGATTTCAGACCCATCCTGTTTTAGAAGCCCAAAATCTTCTTCCTAACCCCTTAACACAGGGGAGAGTGGATGGAGGGCCAGTTGAGAAGACACAGACTACTAGGTGATCCCATGGCACAGAAGCTGTGTAATGGACTGGGAAGCCAAAAGCCATGCCTCACAAAATTTCTTTTTTTCAAAACCTTTACCATCCTACTCTTTCTTCAAGCCTTGCATTGTTCCTGTATTATTTTCAGGGATCGCATATAATCAAGGGAGGGGGGACTGTGGCTGGGGGTGCCAGTTGAGAAGACTCAGATACCTGCTGCTTTTTGTAAAATCTTTGATAATTAATTTATAGCTACAGTTATAAAAAGCAATTTAGTTATAGAAGCAAGAGATTTCAGTGAATGTGGCGATCTTTGTTTTCCTACTCTTCCTTCCTTCCTCCTGGAAAAATTGCATTTCCTTTCCACAGGAGGGGAATGAGATAATTCAATGTGGGGAGATGACATCACATACCCACAACCACTTGTGGGGCATTTTTTCCCCATGCTGCACCAGCAAAAATACCTAGAACCTTACAGGGAAGAGGGAACTGTGGGATAGGTTCCCACAATGCACTGTCACAGCAGTCGATGTTTGGCAATTGAGTGTGGCAGCAATAAGTCAACTTTTTGGGGAGCCTTTGGAGAAGCAAGGATACTCCAATTCGAATTTATAAAACACAGCATTACAAAGTTGATTTTAATAAATTTGAATTTATCTTGTAGTGAAGACGCAGCCTTAATATGACACATAACAGAGGAAGACCATACATCCTCTTTAGTATACACTCACAAGATCAATTAACTCTGCTGAAAGTCCTGAAGATTCCATCCTTTCTTGATTTCTAAGCATGAATGCAAGAATCAAACTTCTAGTAACTTCGTACATACCTCATAAACATCTGAACTTTCCTCAGAATGGTGAGATCCTTAATTAGTTGTGGATACAGGTTTGAAACATGGTCATACATACGACTGAAAGAATAAGCGTCAAAAGTTACTTTCCTATGAATTATTATTTCATGCATAGTAAGTAACAGATAAGCAACACAGTTTGCAAGTCAGCTGCTTCTTTATCACAGTATTAGCTTTGTTGTTTTGTTAATAGACAAACCATAATGACTTTAATCAATGTGCCCT
Source organism: Carettochelys insculpta (assembly GCF_033958435.1). Lineage (NCBI taxonomy): Eukaryota > Metazoa > Chordata > Testudines > Carettochelyidae > Carettochelys > Carettochelys insculpta. The sequence goes on along the minus strand of NC_134137.1, from coordinate 285,465,435 downwards.
CGAATTTTTTCCATCCCTGGGCAGAATAAGTTTTCTTATGTGCACCAAGGCACGAGCAAATATACACCACTAATAGAAACATATGCTGCCATCAGTGGATGCCCTGTCAATTGGTCGGGTGGCACCTAAATCTTTCCTGGACAGCCGCCCAAACTATCAACTTACAGGGAACACCGAAAAGTCTGTCCTTATTTCAGTTAGAGTACAACTGGCATTGCTCAACAGTCAAACACTATACAGTGGTTAAAGACAGGCACGTGAGATTAAAATATCCCTATAATGAAACTTGTGTTTTCAAGCTTGCTTTAGGATAGTAGCACGTTGGATGTCCTACCACAATAACTGAAAATATGATACCTATTGTTTACTGGAGGGTGATTCCATTTGGGATCAAGAAAACTATTCAGTTGGATGCTGCTTTCATAGCTCCTGAAAAGCTCAACTGACATCCAAACAGTGTTTTACTTACCAATTAATCAAATGTTTCTCATTCAATGGATTAGCAAAATATGTATGCAAAAGTTATATTTAGAAAAAGAAGAATGGGTCCTACACCCTTCCAGAGCACCAAAGTCTCTCTCGGGCCTTAATGGTTTAAAGACAAGGAACGGACGGAAATTGCTGGGAGCTTTGCTAGGATCCAGAAGTGAGCACAGCGAAGTCACTCAAGTGTAGAGGGCTCCCTTCTAGCACTGAGAACAATGCATTACAGCCAAGTAGCAAACCTTTTTGTTAAAGTCTGTGACACTTATGTCATGGCACCATGAGGGTTACCCTCACTGGGAGAAATGGGCTTGAAAGAGCTGCAGACTTCATTCCTAGTTATTCTCGGTGAAATGTATTCCTGTGCAGAAGGCCTGTGCATCACTTATGTCCCAGGTAAGCAAAAGTCCCATCTCTGTTTTGCTCCAATTATACCAGTCAGAACACACAAAGTAAGCAGAGACTCACCAGGGCTCTACTTCTGGGGATTCCCCCAGGCAGATACAGACCCACCGGAGTGGGCCCCCGCACAGTCCTCCCCCTTACACCCTGCAGAGAGGACATTTGGGGACAAGGAAGCAGAGTCACCGGAAAGCAATACACTCAAATGATTTCCAGCAGATGATGGTCCCTTGGGGACGGAGCCAGCTAATACAAGTTAGAGCAGCTCCCAGGTTGCTTCATGTAAGTGCTTGGACCACGGCAGGTAATTGAGGAGTTGTAATCAGCCCAAGAGATCACTCTGCCACACCTACTGAATACCTTATATTTGTGACACCTCTAGACTGCTCTCACTGATACCTGGACCAAGCCAGTCCAGAATCAGGGACTAGTAGTTCCTTGGGAGGTGCTGCTATCTTGAATACATCAGACACAAGAAAGTAAGGAGTTCAGGGACTCCAATGATTTTTTTAATTGCTTTTTGGTATTAAATGAAATGTTTAAGTCCTTCATGCTATCTAATGGTGTCATACCTAAGCAGTAATCAGGTCATTAGATTAAGGTATTTTATTTCTACCGAGGGCAAAATATAAGGGAATCATGAAACTGGACTGAGAATCTCAAGGTGTGCTCCAAAGCAGTTTCAGTTTACATTTCTAGAATCAAAAGGAGCTTCACTGACTGGATGCAGGCTAGATGAGATCATACCAGTCTGGTGTCTGACCACTGAAATGTCAAATTTAAAGTCTGCTTTCTGGGACCTAATATGATCCTTTGAAATCAGTGAGAAATGTAGGTGCTCAGTGTGATGGGTCTGGAGCTGCTCTGCAACTGGCTGAGCAAACTGAGTCCCAATGCTCATTTTAATTTTATTTATTTTTGTTTGTCTGTCACTGGAAGACAGCATGACAGGAGCCAAACCCAGTCAGGTCTGCAGAGCTAAGTGAAGCCAATCCACAGTTAAAGTGAGCATTGCAGAACGCCTCCCAGAAGAAGTGAGGACATGAGGGCTATTACCTGCTGACATGCACAAAGAGACCAGAGAGGGGATCTGAGATGCATCCTGCCCTGTCACATGCTACTCAGTGCTTCTGAAAGTCAGGAAGTTTATTCAAGCTAACATCAGATCCCTGCTCTGAAAAATCTGAGCCAGCAAATCTTCCTCCTCTTCCTTTGCTCCTATCTGTCCTTCCTAAATAGTTTATACCCTTCCGTGACCGTGCTTCAGGTTCTCTGATAAATTAAATAGGTTTAGACCTTTCATGATTTTGTGTGTTTATGCGTTCATTTATAAAACAAGGATTTTTGAAGGAACTCAGAGCCATTTCTAAGTTTCTGAACTCAACTAATTAGTATTTGCATTAAAGAATTTAACAGGTGATATCCACCAAATTTGAACTGTGAATTTTGAAAATCTAAAAGCAATAATAAAATAAACTACTTTCTCTTTCCTTCTCTCCTTCCCCATACATTTCACCAGATAATATATAATTTTGGAGCAAAATGCCAGAAGAACCATCCACTCCTTTAATTGTGTGTCCAGTGTAATAACATGGACACAGAACACCCAATTTGCTTTTTTTAAAGCCAGGATGAAGGAGAGGTGGTGATTCTCCTTGATTTGCAAGAACAACAAATTAAAGAAGTTAAGAAAAAGCAGAACAGGGATATGGGGTAAAATTATAAGATATATATCCTATAGAAACTATTCTAGTAGAAGAACCTCTGAGTTTATTTCATTATAATAAATGTTCATTTTTCTGAAGCTGGGGGGAGGGTCTGGATGCTCCTTAATGAAACAGAGCATACCAGTTTATTTAGACGCCTGACAGCTGAGTAGTTGATGTAAGCAAAGCCTTCAGCATCTTGGGACAGACTATTACACTCTCCACTTACTGCTAACAGGAGAGGGGAGTCCTAAAAATAGTTGTTAGGCAGCATGCAACAAACATCATCACAGCTATCTGCAAAAGGAGACAACAAGAACATAGACTTCTTTCTTGTGGGAGAGAATTCAGGAAATGCTGGCTCTTGGAGAACAGACCTTCCAATTATACAGTGGTGAACATGGCAGGCAGTTAGATGTCCCTGTTTGTTTTCAAATTTCAGTATGCAAAATTTATGCACCTGTCCCAAGGGAGCATAACTGCTTTATGATAACTGGGTTTTTTTCCAGCATTTGAGAAGGGAAAGAAACAGAAGATGCATGTATCCTTCCATTAGAGCTGTTTTCCAAGAGTGACTAACTCATCCATTTGTGATCTAGCTGGGAGAAATGTGAGACAAGATTCCTGGATTTGTATTTCAATTGCTAGATTTAAGTCAAGTTTCTTAATCTTTATGGTTCAATTCTTCAGCAGTAAAATAGGATTAATACTTCTCTTTCTCTCTCCCTCTCCCTCCAGCCTGATGTGAGATGCTTTGTAAAAAAAAAGTGTGAAACTATTTAGACAAAAGTTGATGAATAAGTATTGTAACAAATATTTGAACTGCCACACTAAAATAAATAAATTTATTAGTCTCTAGGATACCGCAGGAGTGCTTGATCCCACACATAGTGCTAACTTATTAGTTGAGCTTTCGTGGGACAGACCCACTTCTTCAGACCATAGCCAGACATGGTCTGAAGAAGAGTGGGTCTGTCCCACGAAAGCTCACCTAATAAACTATTTTGCTAGTCTTTAAAGTGCTACTTGACTGCTTTTTGTTTTGATAATGTATAGACTAGCAATGGCTTCCTCTCTGTTACTATTCATAGTGCTAACTTATACATGTCAAAATAGTAACAGAGAGGTAGCCATGTTAGTCTGTATCTTAACAAAACAAAAAAGCAGTCATGTAGCACTTTAAAGACTAAGAATTTATTAGGTGATGAGCTTTCATGGGGCAGATCCACTTCTTCAGATCTGGAGATAGTGCTATACTGGAAATACAGAAAAAAAGAGACCTGAATAAACAGCTGGTAGGATCATGCAGTGAAATGAGTTTACAGAGGTACTTACGGAGCTGTGAGATAGCCCTCCAAAAAGCCAGCTGCATACATGAGGCGTTCATTGCTTATTGACTGACTCCCATAGCCTGCTCTGATCTCCAGAATTCCCCACCCCGTTGTTTGTACAGTGTCATTGTAAAACCCATAGGCATCTCCATTCCTGTCTAATGTATCTTTGACCTGGAATGTTTCCTCGGTTTTCATCCAATATACAGTTGCATGGCAGATTTCTGCAAACAAAAACCAAGAATGAGAAAGTTAGAATGTGCTACTACAGTAAACTCTTTGATAAATGGCACCCACAGGACTGAGAGGTTGCCAGACAATCAAATATTCTGGATAATAGAGAGGAATACCTACCAATGCATAACACTAAAGAAAAACAAGTTTAGATATTAGTAGTAGGCATCCTTCAGTCCACGTAGACTATGGATCGCGCCCTTCGTAGTTCCATTTGGGATCACCATTTGCAGCATTGACTGTGAAGGCCCACACAAGAGTGACAGTCCTTGCTGCATCTGTTGCATGTGTAGTGGGTGTCTGGCAGGTCCTTACTGTGCTTTCTGTGGGCTCGCTTCTCCTCTGCTAGATGTCTGATCCTCATCTCACCCTTCTGAAGGCCCTTGTGTAGTTCCTGCCTCCATCTGCCGCAATCGTCTGCCAGCTCCTCCCAGCTGTCCAGCTCGATGTCTACCTCCCTGAGGTCCCTCTTGCAAACACCTTTGTAGTGCAATTGGGGGCGTCCAAGAGGTCTTTTGCCAGAGGCTAGCTCACCATACAGGATGTCTGTTGGGATCCTTCCATCGTTCATCCTGTGGACGTGGCCAAGCCAGCGGAGCCGACACTGCCTGAAGAGGGTGTGCATGGTTGGGATTCCAGCTTGCTCGAGGACGGCGGTGTTGGTCACTCTGTCTTTCCATGATATTCCAAGGATATGCCTGAGGCAGCACAAGTGGAAGACGTTCAGCCTCTTTTCCTGGCGGGCGTACAGGGTCCAAGTCTCGCTGCCATAAAGGAGGGTGCTGAGGATGCAGGCTCTGTAGACTTGCATTTTGGTGTGAGTGTACAACCTGATGTTATTCCGCACTCCCTTGCTGAGTCTGGACAGAATTGTGGCTGCTTTTCCGATCCTCCTATTTAGCTCAGTGTCCAACGACAGGGTGTCAGTGATGGTGGACCCGAGGTAAACGAACTCGTGGACGACCTCTAACGTATAGTTGTCAATGCTGACTGATGGAGGTTCAGCAATGTCCTGACCAAGTATGTTTGTCTTCTTTAGGCTGATGGAAAGCCCGAAGTCCTTGCATGCTTTGGAGAACTGATCCAGCAGTTTCTGAAGCTGGTCTTGTGTGTGTGACACCACAGCAGTGTCATCTGCGAACAGCATATCTCTGATGAGGACTTCCCGCACCTTAGACTTAGCTTTCAGCCTTGCAAGATTAAACAGTTTCCCATCAGATCTTGTGTGCAAAAAGATGCCCTCTGCTGAAGATCCAAAGGCGTGCTTCAGGAGGAGTGTGAAGAAGATCCCGAACAATGTCAGAGCAAGCACACATCCTTGTTTGACACCACTCCTGATGCTGAAAATATCCGATAATGTGCCATCATATTGGATGGTTCCTCTCATGTCTTCGTGGAAAGACTGGATCATCTTGAGTAACCGTGGAGGACAGCCTATCTTGTGGAGCAGTTTGAACAGTCCATCCCTGCTGACCAAGTCAAAGGCCTTGGTCAGGTCAATGAAGGCAATATAGAGTGGCTGCCTCTGCTCCCTGCATTTCTCCTGCAGCTGCCTCAGAGAGAAGACCATGTCAACGGTAGATCTCTCTGCGCGGAATCCGCACTGTGATTCGGGGTACACCCTCTCAGCAATCTTCTGGAGTCTGCTGAGGATGACGTGAGTGAACAGCTTACCGCTGATGCTTAGGAGGGAGATTCCATGGTAACTGTTGCAGTCGCCTCCATTTCCTTTGTTCTTATACAAGGTTACAATGTTAGCGTCACGCATATCCTGTGGAACCTCTCCCGCTCTCCAGCACAGGCACAGTAGCTCATGTAGGGGTTCCAGGAGGGTGTCCGTGGCACACTTGATTACCTCTGGTGGTATACCATCCTGGCCCAGGGCCTTTCCTACTGCAATGGTGTCAATGGCTTTCTTCAGTTCGTCCACAGTTGGTTTCTGATCCAGTTCATCCATTACTGGTAGGAGCTCGACGGCATTGAGGGCTGTATCAACCACAATGTTCTTGCGTGAGTACAGCTCAGAGTAGTGCTCGACCCAGCGCTCCATCTGTTTGGCTTTGTCAGTAATGACTTCACCAGATTTGGATTTTAGAGGTGCCATCTTGTTCTGGGTGGGTCCTAATGCCTTCTTGATGCCTTCGTACAATCCCCTGAGATTACCAGAGTCAGCACTAGTCTGGATGCTGCTGCATAACTCGAGCCAGTAGTTGTTGGCACAGCACCTGGCCGTCTGCTGTACTGTTTTTCTGGCTGCTCTGAGTGCTTGCAGGGTACTCTGGTTCGGTGAGCATTTGTGCTCCAGGAGTGCAGCACACTTCTTTTCGATGGCTGGAATCATCTAATCAGAGTTAGCTTCGAACCAGTCACTTGTGTTTCTAGCTCTTCTTCCAAACACCAACAAGGACGTGTTGTAAATTGTATCCCTCAGATGCTGCCATCTGGATGTCACATCGGCACCCCCAGGGCTCCTGCGCAGATTCTCCTCAAGGCTCTCTCTGAACTTTTCGACTCTCCCTGAGGTTGCCGTCTTTCTGGCATCAATGCGGGGCCTTTCAGTTGGTTTAGAGTGGTACAGCTTGTTGGGTCTCACCTTGAGTTTGGAGCAAACTAGGGAGTGAGCTGTATCGCAGTTGGCACTACGATAGCTGCGTGTGAGAAGGACATTTTTGAGGTTATTGCATCTAGGGATGACCACGTCTAGTTGATGCCAGTTTTTTGAGCATGGGTGTCTCCATGACACTCTGTGCTGTGGCTTGGTTTGGAAAAATGTGTTTGTGATGCACAGATTGTGGCACGGGCAAAGTTTGAGAAGACGCTGTCCGTTTTCATTCATTTTTCTCACACCGAAGTGGCCTAAGCAGGAAGGCCATGAGTCACGATCGGCTCCAACTCTCGCACTGAAGTCACCCAAAATGTACAGTTGTTCGCAAGCAGGTATTTGCGCTATGGCAGCACTAAGCACGTCATAGAACTTGTCTTTTACTTCTGGTGCGGCGTACAGGGTTGGAGCGTAAGCGCTGATCAGGCGGACAGGACTGGTGCAAGTATGACCTGAAGGAGTCTTTCTGATCCGCCCATGACTAATTCCACCATTTGTAGAAGGGTGTTTCTGATGGCAAAGCCAACACCATGCTCCCTGGGTTCTTCTTGGGCTTCACCCTGCCAGAAAAAGGTGTTGTCCTTTTCCTTTAGAGATCCCAAATCTGCGAGTTGCATCTCTTGCAGAGCAGCAATGCCAACCTGGAGCCTCTTCAGTTCTTCATTGATGACAGCGGTCTTTCAGGTGTCGCTGATGTCCTGAAGATCTTCAGTCAAACTGGTCAGCATGGTCTGCACATTCCAGCAAGCAAGCTTAAAACTTTGATGGTTTCCTTTTCTTCTTGATTTTCTTATTGGTTTGCGTGGTGCTCAAATTTCAGTCACTTGTCAGGTTTGGGAACCTTAAGCCTTACGCACCCAGTGAGGAAGGTGAACTGTGGCAGGACAGTACCCTACTGGTTGGGGGCTGCCCAGCTTGAGGTGGTCGGTGACTGTCCAGTGAGATGCGATGATCTCTCCCACCGTCGAAGACAACCCCTGGCGCTCGTTCTCTACGCCAATTGAGCAAGAGCTTATAACCGGTATCTGTTACATCCCGTGTTGGTTCAATGCTGTTAAGTGATGCTGGAGTACCTCTCCAGGCGCGAGCCTGGGCAAATTATTTTTGGGATCCCGGGCTGCCCAGACGCCAGTGTCCCCCTCTCGGCTTTACTGATATAGTCCAAAGGAGAGGATAACCTCTACGTCTGGTACCAGCTCAGCTGCAGGAGTTGCCGGGTCAATGTCAGAAGTTGGCACAGAACCACCTTAGGACTCCCCTCTGGATTTTCTGTCAGGGTTAACTCCCTTAGCCTTGCTCCTTCCCAGGATAACCCACAAGGCAGTGAAATTAAGACATTAATGTCAGTCATTAAAAGCGACTGCCTGATGGCTACTTGGCAGATCCTCTATCTAGATCATAAATTGTCTCTTAATGGGCAGTCTCCTTAGAACCTTAGCTCTGCGTCCCTCCGTGCTGCATCCGAGTGCAGCCTGCAGGCTCCTCTGCTCTCTCCTTTCTCCTGCCAGGTGTCCATTGACCAGAGTCGCTCAGCCGTAAGTTATGCTGATAATTCAAGTGTGCCAGCTGATCAAATAGCAGTTAAACAAGAGTTTATCGCACATCTCTCCAGAGATTTTGGAAGGGACTCAGATTCCTAAACACTGGGTCGAATGCTGGGCTATCTTTAGAAGTCTCCCATTGTACTGTCTCTGCATTTTGTCAAATCTGCAGTGAAAGTGATCTTAAAATGAACTATATGTTCTGGGTAATCATCCAAGATGGCTATAACAACATGAAATGCATGGCAGAATGCAGGAGACATACAATTCTCCCTCAAGGAGCTGAGACACAAATGTGGTTATGTTTTTTTGGTTTTTTCCCCAAAGGAGTGTCGTCAAAGTTGAAGTATGTCCTCTGAAATGGTGGCCAAAGCATGAAGGGGTATACAAATGTTCAGCATACCTAGTATGCATACATCAACAATACACATGCATGGCAAACACCTGTTCTAACTTCCAGGTCACATTGTAAATATGAAATGGGCAGTTATTTTTTAACATATATGTAAACAAACTTGTTTCCCTAAGCAACTGGCTGAACATGAAATAGAACTAAGTAGACTTGGAGGCTCTAAAGTACTGCACTCAAAACCAAAACAGTATTAAAAAAAAATCTATATTTGTAAGTTGCACTTTAATGATAGAGCGTACTATAATACTTGCATAAAATGAGTTGAAAAAGACTATCGTTTGTTTATCATTTTACAGTTCAGCTATTTGCAATAAAAATAACATAACATGAATATTCTACACCTTGTGTTGTGATACAACTGAAATAAATATATTTGAAATAATAAAATTTAAATTACAATTAATATTCTATTTTAACAATGTGATTAAAATTTTGCATTAACTGTGACTGACAGCCCTGCAAGTGAAGTCCCAGTCACCACAACAACAATTCACTCCCCACTCCAAAGCAGATTATTTTGTAACAAACACCCCAATCTTCACAGTTATCCCAGGTCTACATCAACTATGCACACAGAGCCACACAGCAAGTCTACACACCTCTTTGCCTCACAACCCTATATGCGTCTCCTGTTCCCAGCATACCTCTGCTCCCCCTACGGAGGTTCTTTATCTTCATCCAGACATAGCGGAAAGAAAAGCAAGAGAGAGAAAGAGGCATGCACGCACACTTGGAAGGAGGGGAAGCTCCAGTGAATCTTCACACATACCCCTCTTGCCAGTCTTAGGAGAGGGCAGCTCCAAGTGGGTCACCTTCTTCTCCACCTCTGGCGTAGTATGGCAGTGTTATAGAAAAGGAATGGGGAGGATTGAGGAGCAGAGAGAAGACTGTCCCATTTTTCACAGAAAGGAACTGAAAAGGATGGAGGAAGGTCAACATGACTTGAAGTGTAATTTTTGTTTTCCCTGTCCCCTTCTTCTTTTGAGGAAACAATATCAACAGCTCTCTTTCCCTCCTTCAAAAACTTTGCAGCTCCTGAGGAGAACATAAGAACACCCACACTGGGGCAGACCAAATATCCATCTAGTCCACTATCCTGTCTTTTGACAGTGGCCAATGCCTGATGCCCCAGATGGAGAGAACAGAACAGATAGTCATTGAGTGAAGCCTCTCCTGACATCCTTTTCCAGCCTCTGATAAACAGATTTTCTAAGGGTTGCTAGCTGGACAGCTCCAAGCCGCATGTGGCTATTTAAGGAGCCATTTGCAGCTCCCACCGCTGCCACCGCCCACTCCTCCAGCTCCCAGGCCCTGCCCTGCCATGTTGAAATGGAACTCAAATTAATTGTTTTAACAGCTGGCAGGAAGGATCTGGCATTAAACCAATTAAACTGAATCCCATTTCAGTGCAGGAGGGCAGGGAACTGCCTGTGCTGCAGGTGGGCGAAGGGAGCAGGAGGACTGGGTGGGGAGTCATGTGCAGAAGGTGGCAGCATCCTGGCAAAGGAGCAGTAAGGGGCAGCACACGGGTGAGGTAGGTGTGGGGTGGAGTTTGGGGCTGTGAGGGGCATAAGCCTAGGGATGGGAGGGGCATTTTGGGGCTGTGAGTAGGTTAAGCCTGGAGGGGCGGTTTGGGGCTCTGAGGGGTTTAAGCCTGGGGGTGGTTTGGGGCTGTGAAGGGGCTAAGCCTTGGGGTGAGGGGCAGGGCAAATCAAGATTTATTAAAAAAAAAATTCCCCAGGGGAACACCTCTCCCCCAGCCCCAGGTTTTGAACTGCTTTGGGTCACAAAGCCTTACTGAGTTGTCAAAATGGGTTGCCGTCTTGAAAAGGTTGTGTAGCCAGACAGCCAGCCCCCTCTCAGACCAGCATTGCTGGGAACACAAGGGAGCCAAAACAACAGGGCACTTAACATAAATTCCAGCACAGCCTTTGAAGCTGTGAGAAGCACAGGTGTGCTGCTGCAATGTGCCTCTGGGAACATATACAACGATTAGGCTCACAGCAGACAGAGAAGCTGTGACAGACATGGCTCTTAGCCCCTACTAAATAACGTGATGCACACACACCCACATCCTAGGTGGGAAAATATTTGCCCTAATAAAAGAATGTCCAGTAGTCGAAACGTATTGTTTCTCTCCCTTGCAAGTGTAAACTACTCTTGCGAGAGCTGGCGTCGCCCAGACAGACCAGCCCCAATTTGGCATAAGAAAGGAGAAAGAGAATAAAGGAGTACAGAGGTATAAGTATGGGACCTACAGCACCATGATTTTTGAGTGCTTTTCACTATCTATCTGCTGGTCAGATAAGTGACAGCCTCCCAAGGCTTCTGCAGCTAAGAGGGTCCCTGAGCCTTGTCCCTTATTCGTCTTTCCGCGGAATTGAGTGACCGATCCTGGCTTGACACCGCTGGAATCGAGAGATGCAAGGAGGGTAAGAAGCACCCACACCTGATCTCCTATCTTTAGTGTACACATATTTTGAAATAGAGCTCTATACTTTGTTGTCTTTCTTTGGGATTGTGGCTTCAGCTTTGTAACTTGTTTGTGTGTGTAACATCTATACATTTAAATAAGTAGGCACTAGCAATTTTGTAACCACATGATTAGAATCTAGTTTAATAAATTTTGGTAACCATTTGTGCATAAGCCTGACTTGTTTCTCTGGTTTACTGTAAAGCAGCCAACACAATTAAAGAACCTCAGCCGTTTTGGCTATAAAGCCTGGCCATTAGGTGAGAGTACTAAGAGCCTAGCGTTGAGTTGTGCCGCCTCCACGGGGCAAACTCTTGGGGCGCCTGTCAGTCAATCCTGACTGCCCACTGCGAAGGAGCTCTGAGCTCTAGCAGTTAAAGTCACGGGTGTGGAAAGGCTCTTAGTGCTGCCATTGGGGCACCTGTCAGTCAGTGTTGACTGCCCACTGCGAAGGAGCTCTGAGCTCTAGCAGTTAAAGTCACGGGTGGTTAGGACCTTGGGGCATCCGTCAGCCTAGCCCGGGCTGCCCGCCGCGAAGGGACAGTGCGTCCTAGCGGTTAAAGTCACGGATGGTATAAAACGGGCATAGCTGGCACCTCACCAAACATCCTTGGCCATCGGCTAACAGGTTGGGAACTGCTGATCCACGGACACCATTCATACCCATTCTGGCTAACAGACATTGATGGACTTAACCTCTATGAATTTACCTAGTTAATTTTTGAACTCTGTTAAAGTCCTGGAGAAAAAAAAAGTGTCCTTCAAGTCTCCTACCACAACTGTGACTGATGGTATGCCTTCACTTGCTAGCAGATTGGGCTAGCAATCAGTACCGTGCAGTACAGCTGCAATCAGTACCGTGAGTGTCTTTTAATGAGTCTAGTGAAGATCTGTTAGCTTGATGGGAGAGCACTCACCCATCAATTTGTGTACTCCACCTCCCCTAAAAGTGTAAGGGAAGTCGATGGTAGACCCTCTTCTGTTGACACAGCACGGTATAGATCCCACAGTAAGTGGCTCTGACAGTGTGAACTTCAGTTACGTAAATAATGTAACTGAAATTGTGTAAATTAAATTGAATTACCACAGTAGTGTGGACCAGCCCTGAATGAGTAGGAACAAATTCATCAGGAGTTGAGGACATGAGGGGAAAGCAGTCTATTTGTGGGGATTTCTCCAGATAGCTTGAAAAACAAAATCACTTGAACAATAGATGGTTTTACTTTGTGGGTAAGACTAGCAAAGGGCAAAATTGTGTAACTCTTGGTAAATATGTGAAATTGAACAACACTTCCAGCATTCTTAAAGACAATACAGCTAATGGTGTCAAGGACAAAATCTGCAAGAGCTAGGGACAAGACATTTGTGGTCAAAGGCTAGGGACTACAGAACCTAATTCTAGAAGAGATAAGAATAAGCTCTATGGCTTTTGAGAACAAAATACATGACTCATCATTGTACAAACAGTTTCCGACAAAAACTGAAAACAAGGGAAAAAAGATGAGAGAAAATAAAAGAAATATGCTAAGGAAAGCTGCCAAACAGAGCTGAATACAGCCTGGAGAACCCAGACTCTAACCATATTTAAATCATTTATATTATGACAACTAGCACCATAAAAATAACTAAGATATGAGTACCAGAGCAATATGTAATGATTTTTAAGGACAGTAGAGAATGGCATTCATGGTTAAATGCATAGCTTGATTTAATATAAAATGTACTCATTTTGCTCAGTAATCTCTCAATTTACATGGATGTTGTGTCCTGGGCAATCTCCCTGTAAATCAAATTTTGTGTAAATTGGAGGGAGAGGAGGTTGGCTGGGGGGGGGACCAGGCAGCTGGGGTAGTGGGGAGGGCAATCACATGGCCCCTGGCTTCTCCCAGCTGGGGGGACACACACCTGGGGACACAGGGGCTGGAGCGGGGAGGCATTTTCGATTTGCACTTAACACACATTAATGCGAATTAAGCGCAAATGGAAATCATACTTCTTGAGAGTTTACTGTACCCTAAAATAGCCTGTTAAGAATTGATTTTTTTCATCTTAAAAGATAATAGTTTTTCAATTAAAAGCTATTTTCTGAGTTGCTAAGTTCTTGCTCAAGCACTTCTGACACTGAAGTAACAGTTGCTTTAAGCCACTTTTCATTCAGTTTACTTCAGCATTTATTACTTTAAAAACTTTATAGACACAAACACTTCAGTGGCTAGTCGAGAATTCAGTAAGGTAGAGCAGTAATGGTTTCTCATCACATCAGAATTTATAATGCTCAGCTATGTAAGAGATACAGCTCTCTTGAATCACAATTTAAAGTCCAGCTCTGGCTATTATTTACCAGAGTATTAAACTCCTCCTTTTGGCCGCATCTACACGTGCACGCTACTTCAAAATAATGGCGCCAACTTCGAAATAGCGCCCGTCACGGCTACGCGTGTTGGGCGCTACTTCGAAGTTGAAATCGACGTTAGGCAGCAAGACGTTGAAGTCGCTAACCCCATGAGGGGATGGGAATAGTGCCCTACTTCGAAGTTGAACGTCGAAGTAGGGCACGTGTAGACGATCCACGTCCCGCAACATTGAAATAGCGGGGTCCGCCATGGCAGCCATCAGCTGAGAGGTTGAGAGACGCTCTCTCTCCAGCCCCTGCGGGGCTCTATGGTCACCATGTGCAGCAGCCCTTAGCCCAGGGCTTCTGGCTGCTGCTGCTGCAGCTGGGGATCCATGCTGCATGCACAGGGTCTGCAACCAGTTGTCGGCTCTGTGGATCTTGTGTTGTTTAGTGCAACTGTGTCTGGGAGGGGCCCTTTAAGGGAGCGGCTTGCTGTTGAGTCCGCCCTGTGACCCTGTCTGCAGCTGTTCCTGGCACCCTTATTTCGATGTGTGCTACTTTGGCGTATAGACGTTCCCTCACAGCGCCTATTTCGATGTGGTGCTGCCCAACGTCGAATTTGAACATCGACGTTGCCAGCCCTGGAGGACGTGTAGACGTTATTCATCGAAATAGACTATTTCAATGTCCCTACATCAAAATAAGTTATTTCGATGTAGCATGCACGTGTAGACGTAGCCTTTGAGGCTCAATTTTCCAGGAGTTCTGGGGATATCAGATACTTTGTAACACACAAAAAAATGCAAACATGCGTATTTTGGAAGGGAACCACTCTAGTCCTCCCTCTCAAATGGCATTTGGGCAAATATTTTAAAAGGTGTTGCTTGTCTAGTTTGGATGGAGTTTAATTAGAGGGTGCATTGAGACATGAAAGACTTGGACACTTCTTCAAATACATAGAGCAGAAAAGAGAAGTTAACCTCCTTAGTCACCATTTAGTAATGCATAATAAATCCGTTCCTAGGTTTAGGAGACACTGAAATCACATTGTCAAGTAAGACTCACTCTGGCAGAGTGACCATGAAAACAAGAGCAGGTTTCATCTGGCTACTAAGCAGATAGGGCATTATCTGTCACTCTTTTCAGCCCTATCAGCTGATAAGAATAAGGGAATTTCTATGTTAGAAGGGTCCTTTTGAAAAGGACCTCCATGTAGATGAGCTGTGGGTGAGTGAACCACAGCACTTCAAAATGGCAGCATGCTAATGAGGCACTGAATATTCATTTCAGTGCCTCATTAGTATTCTTCCACATGGCCTTTAGCATGACCATTTTGAAGTTTTTAGTAAGTGTAGACACCGCCTTACCGTTTTGCTTGTTTTGTTTTGTTTTTTTTAAATGTTAAAATAAAACCTGGCCCTGACTTCCAGTCAGAGAGACTGAGGTAGAGAAACAGTCTGTGCAGAGGTGCTTCAAAATGGCAAAATGCACTACAGTAGGGTCTCAACATTCGCAAACTTAATGTTCACAAATTCAATTATTGGTGAGAGGCCGCTTCCCCTGAGGCCCTGGGCAGGAGCACCAGCAACCAGGCTCCAGGAGGGAGCCATATTAAAAAATTCAACATTCGCAAGGGTTCTCAACACAGAACCCTTGCAAACATTGAGACCCTACTGTATTTTGCTTTATGTTGTCCCATCCAGTCTTGTAATCCACAGCTCCATTCTGGGTTATATGAGCACAGAGCTGTCTTTATAAGTCAGTCATAGGAGGTTTTCGATTTATTTTTAAGTGTTTAGTTGCTCTTGACACTATGGATTCCTGAGCCTAAATTAGGGGATGCATGCTGAGGGCAGGATATCAGAGAAAACAAGAAAGGATAGGATTTGTGGCAGGCAGAAGCCACAAAGAGCAGTGCTCGCCAGTCTCAAAATAGGGGCAAGACGCAATAAAGGAAGTAATGGGTTGTGTGAAGAACTGCTTTGAAGTATGGATGAAAAGATCTAATTAATGGTTCAATCTTAAGAGAAGGTATCATGTATGTGCAGGCATGTATGTAGAAGCTGGGAGGACAAAATAGGGGCATAAAAGTAGGCATGGAATGGTGAAAGCTCGATGTTCTTTATCCATGTTTAAAAATGAGACATTTTCTAAACATAAAAATCTTTAAGTACATAAAGTTTTTAGAGTGAATAGAAGCATCCCCCCTCCATCATCTACTACTTTCATATCCCAAGTCAACAGAAATCTCTTTCCACACCCCCAACCCAACTCCCGTCTTACTACAATGTGCATAACAAGAGACAAGCTTTGAAGTGCTCACAAGAACATCCAGAAAAGTGCTTCTCTCTCACAATCCCAACTGTATTTAAAATTTTGCTGTTTTCTTTAAAATTAAGAAAATCCCCAACAAAAATCTTCATTCAAAACAGTTAAGTCCGATTCAGCAGAGGCCTGCTACCTTTCAAAAACAATATTATATTTCTTTAAAAAAACCAAACACTGCTACTGGAGTCTGGGAATATACATTTAAGGGATCCATCCAGCCCTTCTTAGCTTACTCCACCTGACTTACATTCAATCCTTTCAAACCATAACTAGCAAGGTCTGATTGTGCTTACATAAACTTATAACACGTTATTTTCAACAAACCATTCCAATTCTTCTACACTATTAGCATTTCACTCTGTAAGAAAACACGGCATTGACATGTGGCAGTAGACTTTGAGATTATAGTTCTCCTGAAACCTCTGTTACATTAATCATCCTTCTATAAAATCAACAGCACAAGGCTTCGGAAAACTTGCCAGGGAGACCTGGAATCTTTCCTAAGTGAATAATACCAACTTCTACAGAGTCTAATATATCTTAAAAATTAATACATAATTACAACATCTACCCCTAGTATTTACAAACCTTTTCAACAGGGATAAAGAATAAGTAATGCAAACACTTTCAGTGCCACAGCTCCTCACAGATTGGCGAGACTGCAGCAAAGTGAAAGCTGGGTCACTGTCTAGTCAACGTCCACTGCAGTCCGCAGGAGTCTCTATAACAGCAGTGACACTGAGGCTGTCTCTACACTACAAAAATAACTTGAAGCTGCTTACTTCAAAGTACAATTTTGAAGTAAGCAACTTTGAAGTTGAGTGTCCATACACACCCTACTTCGAAGTTAAACTGCAAAGTAGGGCACTACTCCGTTTTCAGGAATGGAGTAAGTACTTTGAAGCTGGGTTAACTTTGAAGTAAGAGAAGAAAAATGTGTGTAGACTCTCTGCTGGCTACTTCGGTGTAGTGCATAACTTTGAAGTTAGTTCCTAGTGCAGATGCACCGTACTAATTGGCTCAGTTTCTGTTCTGTTGATGCTTAGGAAGGTCCAAGTAGCAACCAGATGCGCACCCTGGAGCAATTCACTGAAGCTGAGTGGGGAAAAAAAAAAGCCCATGGAACATGAGATGGAGATACGCTCCAGTAGCCAAGAACCTATAATGGTGGGAAAGCAAATTATACAAGAATATGCTTCCTCCCTTCCAGTAGCCATTGAGCGTTAGGAGGGGGACTTCAAATTTAGCAGATAGATACTGGCTGGAGAATGATATGAAAGATTGATATCTCCCAAAGAAAAAGATTCAGAGACAGGACATTAGCAGTAACCCTAACACCTCCCTCTTCCCTAATAGTTAAGGGGTATTTGCCTTTCAATAGGCATTATACCCTAGAGAGACAGTGAAAACCACTATCCATATTTGTATTGATCTACTTCTTGTAGATGGTCATCCTCTCTTATTAGGTGTTGGTATAATTTCCAAGCCCTGTGCCCCCATGTATGCCTGGGTACTGGAGTCAGAATGAATGAGATGGAAAATTAATGGAATATGCTAAAAATGACACTCTTATTTGGTAGTATAAAAAAAGAAGAGATATACAATGCAGGGTAAACAGTAGACCACATAATGAAAAGGACTAAGGAGAGAACAGTTTGAGAGAGAATGAAGGAGAAAAGGGGACAAACCTTTGATGATGACAGCCAGAGAAAAATCATAATCTACCATAAGAAATCAGAGTAAGCAGAGAGAAAAGCCAAGAAAGCTAGAGATGTAATAAGTATATCAAGTTGAAGAGCAGTCAATAAGTGTTATCTGATTACTATTAATGACATTTTTCAAATAAGTTAAGATGTTCTGCCCCATCGTCAGCCTTCAACCAGCTCCATACTCAATAACCATTTGGTACAACTCAAAGACCAGAAAAATTCTTCAAGTGTTACTATTTTTTTCTTGACACACAGTCAATTGTGTTACACTTACATCTTTTAAAAAGATTAAATATTGCCCCTTAGCTTAATATTACACATAAAAAAACAACCAGCTTATTCTTTAAAACTGAAGAAATTGTAAATGTTAGGGATTAATAGTACATTATGCCCAAGATAGCAGGCTTAGTCCTTAGGATAGTAGGTGAGTGTTGGGTGTATTTTTCAAGTGTTTGAATATACTAAAGAGCATATTTTAATTACAAAAAAATATGCACACTTAAGTTGACTGAGCAGCATAAATTGCACAACACCAGACCTGCCATTTCCATGCGAATTATTTCAGCAATACTTGACACCCACAAATGCAGAACTTGCACAAGTTTGTACCTCTTTCATTTTCAGCCAAACACATTGCTCAATAGTTAGATGTCAAGATTAATATTTCAGTACAACCACAGGAGGAACTTATGGTGTTTTTCCAGTTTTTTATTGAATTTTGATACTGCTTGTACTATCTGCCCGATAAAATTTCAGAATCTCACCCATCCTCAAAAAACAGGAAGTTTACACTCCTTTTAAAGTACATTTAAGATTGAAAATGTATCAAATATTAAATCTCTAGCTTTTTGAATCGATGTCCTAATACTGCACATATTCTAGAGAAGACATCTACCGGACATATATTAGAGAAGAAACGTAATCCTTTCCAATATAAGAAACAAGTCTAAGGATAACACTTTCTATTTTATTTGGCTATACACCACATGGCTTTCAAAACAAAAACTACATGGCTTGTCATTCTTCCAGAAGGGAGACTTAACTATTGGTCCAAACTCATGTTTATTCCTCCCCCCAAAAAATTATCAGGTCAAAGCAAATTATTTCATCTCAACAAACTTGACATTATCTCAATCTAGTTACTTAATATGTGCAAATGGTGGGAAAGGGTGAGAAGGAAGCATTCAACATGACGTGAATTATGTATTGCATTTTGAATCTACCCTACATGATTTTCACAAACACACAAGCACAGGCTGCAGACCCAGGAACACCCATGCCACAACTTGATCAATTTTTTCGCTAGGACAAACCTAAGTGGTACTATGACCCCCATGCACCAGTTCTCAAAGCCACTCACTCAAATTTGGAAAGGGTTCATGGACTAGGGGAATGCCTAAGAAGCCCACACACTCTTTAAATGGCTCTCTGCACCACATGTATACCAACTAAGTTTGTTTGTACAAAAGTTTGTTAGAAATGCTTATGTCACCCAAAAAAGGGAACAGAAGTGATTTAAATGACATAGCTAATCAAAGATCTTAAATTACTCTGTGTTTTGAAATTAGCAATCAAGTGAATAGTATAACATTTTCTATATAGTCTATTTTGCCGACCTTCTTTCTCTGCATCCCTTCACTGCCCTGACCTTCCTCACACTGCCTTCTATGCTATTTGCCATCACTCTCACTCTTTTCTCTTACTGTCTTTCCCTCTAGTTTCTTTTCTCCTTCCTTCCAATTGCTGAACAATTCCTGCTGTTCTCATCACTAAGGACTTATTTACACTGCTAAGTTACTATGCTGTAACCTTCTTGCTCAGGGGTGTGAAAACACACACACACAAGCACAGTAAGTTGTTATGCCGTGAAGTGCTAGTGCTGTAATGCTGTCCACACTGGAAGCTGTGTTCCCAGCAGTGTTAGCTACTCACCTCATGGAGGTGGTTTAGGTGATCACAGAGAGAGCTCTCTCCCATGTTCTTACTGTGACCACACTCCCACGTTAAAACACATCCGCAGTAATGCTGTAAAACAGAACATGTTGACCTAGGGCTTTGTCTACACTTACTGGGAGATCAACAGTGTGGAGATTGATATCCTAGGGGACCATTCAGTGGGTCTAGTGAAGACCCGTTAAATCGATCACTGACTGTGCTTCCATCAACTTTGATACTCCACTGGAGTGAGAAGAGTAAGCAGAGTTTCTCTCGTTGATTCACCACAGTGGAGATGCTGCGTCAACTTGTTCTAAGATACGCTGACTCCAGCTGTACTACTCACGCTGCTGGAGTTGTGCACCGTAGGTCAACACTGCCCTCTAGTGTAGACCAGGCCCAAGCCTCAGTGTTGTATTTCCACTGAGATTAATGGGTTTGTTCACACTGCACAGAACTGCCTTCTTTCTAGCCATATACAATTAGACCCACAACATTCATGCATATGTGCAAGGTTTCTCAAATAAAATGGGTGGGAAAAGATTTTTTAAAAGTAAGCTCCAATTGCTCAGAAAATTGTGGACTGCCAAATGCAAACATATCAGTTACATCCAACCCTAGCTTTTAAGTCACCGAGTGTGGGACAGCAGACAGAATAAACAGGAGACAGAAAAATCAAAGCAATCCAGGAAGAAATCTGAAAGTGCTACAGAAGTTTTAGTTATTAAATTAACATAATTTTAACCTTACAACTCTTACCTTACGTAAATACAAAACGAAAACAGTTCCACGCAGTCTCTTCTCTTCTTAATGCAGACAAGATTATTTTTAAAACAATACATTTTCCCCTTCATCACAGTAAAGGCAACAGAGAGGAGGTAATAAATATATACAGCCACAAAACACCACAACACCTCACTGCAGGGCATGACCAGGTCCCACAGTACTCATCATCATCGCCCTCAACAACCATGGGCTCAGCACCCATTGATGTCTGATGCCTCTCTCACTATTTCCTTCCATCTTCCCCTGTCCATTGTGGAGTAGCTTTAGTTTCTGTAGCGCTGCATCTATTCCTGTCTACCAATTGGCTATAACTAGGCCTTACCACAGCTGACGGGCTTAACCAAGAAGTTTGTTTTTT
This sequence comes from Carettochelys insculpta, assembly GCF_033958435.1. Lineage (NCBI taxonomy): Eukaryota > Metazoa > Chordata > Testudines > Carettochelyidae > Carettochelys > Carettochelys insculpta. Next base: position 285,444,800 of record NC_134137.1, on the reverse strand, counting down.
TTTTAAATCCCTCTGTGTACGCTGCCTGTCCTCAAACACCCCTAGGGTGGCCAGAGCCTGGACTCCACACCAGCTCAGATACGCTTATCCTTCTGGGCAGCAAAGGTCAGTCACAGTTATCTACTTAACAAGGGAAGGGACCTGTCTGGGCACAACACAATCGCTGGCTTTGCACCTGCTTCCACTATAGAGGGTATATTCTTAATTACTACGATTACGAAGAGTAAGTGGAAGACAAGTAACTCCACAGGCGGCAGGAAGGGGTTGTAGCTACGCCCCTTCTGCCACAACACGACTGGCCGAGGAGACCCGGAGGGCCGAGCTCCGCCAGGCAGTGAGTGCCTAGGGGCCGCTCTGCCCTTTGCCCGGCGCGGCCGCGCTGCGCTCTGGGGCACAGGGGGGAGCTCTGCGGGGCTCCGTCAGTCCCGGCGTGGGAAGCCCCCCCTTGCTGGCTGGCACACCGCCGTCGCCAGGGGCTCCCCGCCCGCCAGGCTGCGGGGGCTGCAGCGTGCCCGGCCCCCAGACAGCCCCAGTCTGCCCAGCCCCCGGGGGAAGGGTGCTCTGAGCCCCTCCCGCAAGGGTCAGGCTGTCCGTCCCCCGGGCAGTGGCGGCGTCTGTCAGCCCGTCTGCCCCTCTCACCTGCTCGGGCCGCCCCCGCCGCCCACAGGAGGACGAGCCCCCAGCAGCAGCCCGCGCCGCGGAGCCGGGCCATGCTGCTCCCCGCGTCTGCCGGCCGGGCGGCTGCGACACCTGGGGAAGTTTGGGACGGCTCAGGGCAGGCCCCGCCTCTTCCCGGGTTCGGCTCACGCCCTCTCCTCGGAGCCCTGCGCTGGGGGAGCGGCCGCGGCTACAGACTGCCCCGGGCCCCCTGTGACGCCCTCCCGCGCCACTCCCTGACTGACACAGAGGCCTGGGGACACGGCGCCGCCGTAGGGAGGGGCGGCAGCCGCACCTGGGGCGGCTTGGGCAGCGCTTCCCGCCGAACACTGGGGCTGGCTCCACGCAAAACCCACCCGTGAACGCTCAGCCGCGGCCACCCTCCCACCTCCCCGTTCATCAGCCCGAGGCTCAGTGGCGGGGCCCAGTCACGGCAGTAACCTCGGACCTGGGAAATGAACCGAGGCCTCCAAAGACTTGAGGTCCCCTCCCACCCCATAGAGCTTCTGAGCCAGGGCTTCCAAGCCCCAATAAACCAGAGAGCAAGAAGGGTCAGGGATTTTGGGGGGATGGACCGAGAGCAAAAAGCCAAAGCTGGAACCCTGCCACCAGGGCTGAAGCCACATTCTGAGGACTAAAGCTTCCAGGGGCCAGCCTGGGGTGTAGTTACCCTGCTTTCCCCTAAAGCTGACCCTGGGATTTAAACTACTGGATAGGCTGAAAAATAGTTGTGCCACGGGCAGGCCAAGGAACATCATGCCCTTGTAACCCCTTTTCTGTCCTCCCTGGGTTACTCAGGAGCAGGTGGTACTTGCTTGCGTGCCTGTGCACCTGCTGGGTTTAATGTTAAAGGAGCCCAAGTATCCCAGTGGTGTTGTTGGGTAGTTGGGCATTCCTTTTCCACCCCTGATTTCTAGAGGTCTGTAAAATGGCAGTGCCTCCACCTGGCTGGCTCCTGCACACACTTACTGGTGTGCCTTGGAGGCCTCCAGAAAACTTATTCCAGTTATAATCTGAGTTTAGCGCCTAACCAGCAATTGTAAATAGTATATAGCTAATAAACCACATTAGACTTAACGCACGCCTTTACTGAACAACCTGTGGGGAGCAATAGTTCAGTGGTTTGGGCATTAAGCTGTTAAACCCAGTGTGGGAAGATCAATCCTTGAGAAGGCCATGTAAGGCTCTAGGAGGGCAAATAGATTTAAAAACAAGTAAATCAATTGGATTGCAATAGGTGCTGCTATGAGTGCAGGGGACTGGACTCAATGATCTCTGAAGGTCTGTTCTAGCTCTGTGATATAAGTACATCTTAACAAAATGGGAGTACAGACTGAACAGTCCCATGTATCTGAGAGATCAGTTTTTATTTCATTTTCTTTTAATCTCAGTGTTATAAAACCATCAGTGCTGTACTGGAAATGGCATATCTCCAGATCTGAAGAAGTGGGTCTGCTCCATAAAAGCTCATCACCTAATAAATTATTTCATTAGTCTTTAAGGTGCTACACAACTGCTTTTTTGTTTTGTTAGACTGCAGACTAACATGGTGTAGGGTGCGAGAAGACTTTGTAATGGTGAAGAGTGCAGTCCGACCCCTCTGTGAATCCTCAGGAGAATTCCAAACAGGCCAGTCTGTGCAAGGTGAAAAGCTGCAAAACAAATAACCCTTCCAAGGCAACAACTGCAACACAAAGTACACTTGCCAAAACTTCAAGGCTACGCTGGCAATAGGCCACCAGAGATAGTGAGAGTAATGCATAGGCAATTTTAAGCAATCTTATGTAAATGAGTTTAAGCTTTATTAGTTAGTGTTAGGAGGCCTGTTCCAGAGCCTCTCCCCGAGCAAAGCTCCGATGCATTGGGTTTTCCCCCACTGGTGACTGCAGCATTTCCGGGGCTCCCGTCGCGGGTGTCACGCTTTCAATAAACCAAATATAGCACTCACCTTCTGGGTGCAGCCTCGTTTCTGGGGAACCTGAGCCTGGTTGGTTACACATGGCCACCTCTCTCTTAGAGTAAAAAATGAAACATATAACTGGCATGTACACTGCCATCAGTTCTCTCACCGCAGAGTGCACACTCTTCAGTTTTTAAAGTTCCAGTTACTTGTTTGCATTGGCGCCCGGATGTTGTTCTCCAGCTTGCAGACAGCTTGGTGAGAGTTCTGTATGTCACTCCATGCAAGGCAACAAGCTGACTAGACCCTCTGACCTGGCACTGGCCTCTGCAGCACTTTAACAGACAGAGATAAAGTTCCTTCCTGGCAGGGTCTCACATCAGCAGGCTGCAGCTCCCCAAAGCACTTCCTGGCTGGGAAAAAACTTCACACCTGACCTGAAGTGGTTTATTCAATCAGCCTTAACTTACCAACAGCACTTCTTTCTCCAGCCCAGCCCAAAAGCCCCCTTTCCTTCCCAAATCTTCATGAGAGTTGTCATCTCTAGATAAAGATTGCTGCACACAGGATCTTCCAAGTAAGAGTCAGAGGTTCATTTATACAGAGCAGCCTAAACCCTGTTGCCTCAGGAAGTAAAAGGCCAAGAACCACTGCTCATCTAGATTATCCTCCCATTCCTGGGAGCATGGCTGGTCTCTCTTCAGCTTCCCCTGTGGAAAGAGCTGTCCCTTCCATAGGATTAGGTGGGGTGGTGGCCCCAAGCTCCACACTTTTGGGGACCTGTGGTGGCCACCTTTGCCATCCTATGGATGGGAGGAGGGACAGTTACCTCGGGCAGGATGGCTGCAGTAGGGGCAGGCAGCAGTAGCAGAGGGTCACCTCCTCTTTCCCTGTTCCCCACCCCATTCACAATACAGCACAAGTGGCAGCCTGCTGCAATCCAGCCTTCCAGCCCTCTAAGCCCCACTCCTCCAAAGCAGCGGGAAGCAGCCTCTGTTCCCAGCCACCTTCAGAGAAGCAGGGCTCAGCGTGCTGGGATGGCATGGCAGAGATGGCTCTGTGTGGTGAGTGCGGGGAAGGCCAAGAGGAGGCAACCCCTGCTCCTCCTGCTGTCTCCAACTGTGCCCTGCCCTAGGCAATCCATGATCAGGTGGTTGGGAACAGAGGCAGGGTGGGGGTGGAGTGGGGGCTGTGGCATGGTGGTTGCTGCCTGGGGCATTGAGAAGGGTTGCCCACCTCCCTTGGGATGGCCCTGTCTATGGATGCTTGTCTTCCACTCATGTATCCTTGCTCTTTCTGCCAGAGGATAGTTCATTGCAGCAGCAATCTCCTATATGTTGCATGGGTCATGCTGTTATGCCTCTGACTTGCTGCTACACCCAATAGCCTGTGGCAACTTGTTCCAGTAGGTGCCATTTTAACTCCTGGGTTTCAGGTATGTTCAAAAATCATAAAGTGGCTATTTGTCAGAAAAACATACAACAAAACTTATTTATGTATTACAAAAATAAAACCATGCCCTTTGAAACTACACATATGGCATCTCAGGAAGGCCAGCTGACAGGCTGCTGACATTGAACCGTGTTTTTTTGACAATGTACGTTGGTAAATTCTGGCTATTTCTCAAACTCAGGTTGGCTATAGTTGGATTATTCAGATTTAAGCATGTCAGATATTTCACTAAATGTGCTACTGCTCTCATTTTTCCAGGATAATTAGCACTTCCACTCTGTCCTGCGGTACATTTGCTTCTCCTTCAACTTTTATGTTTAAAAAAAAAGTATTGGATTTAAATCAGAGATATACATGATCAAGAAAGACACAAAGCAGCTGCTCAATGAACAAGTTTGGAGTTGTGTTATTGTTTTAGCATTTCCTTAGGCCTTGTCTATACTAGCAAGTTTTGTCGATAAAACTTTTGTTGATACCAAGTGGGGTTCACACTTGCTCTCTCTGTCTAACAGATCACTTCCACATTGGGGGCACCATCATCAACAGTTTGAGCCATGCACTTTGAGTATGCCTACATCTACACTACCCTGGAAAATCAACCTATTCAGGGTTGATCTTCTGGAGTTCGATTTTGCTTGTCTGTGTCTTCCTTATGAGAAATGAGGAGTAAGATAGACTGACAGGAGAAATTCTCCCATGGACCTTCCTCAATGAGGACAGCCAGGTAAGTCAATTTCAGATGTCAATTCTAGGTATGCAACTGCTGTAGCTAGAATTGTGTATCTGAAGTTGACTTAGTTTCCTAATGTAGACCTGGCCTATGTATCTCACCATGCGCTTTTGTGAGGAGGTGGAGCTGATCGCTGAACATTTTGGGATTTCCTCCAAGTTCTCTCACAGCCTCCTCAGCTGCCAGGAGTGTTTTCAAGAGTAGCTCCATGAGTCTGAGATATGTCAAGTGGCAGAGCAGTCTCTCCTCCACACCCCTCCAACAACTGCCTGCCTGCTGCTCCATTTCTAATGCAGGACAGAACAGGAGCATTCCAATAATTTCCTTTGTTTGTTCCCCAAAGGGAGGACTACACTGAGCTGTCAGATACTTCCCAGAGCTTTAAAAAGGGAAGGGCTCATGTTTGCAGGGCAGCAGAGATCAGAACATTGAACAGCACAATCAGAGTAGGCATTGTGGGACACTAGCAGAAGCCAATTCTGGTGACAAAGAAAGCAGCTATGTCTACACTGACTCTTTGTTAGCAAAGGGAGGGGAAAAGAAAAACTCTTGTAGAGCTAAAAACAAAAAAGCAGTCCAATAGAACTTTAAAGACTAACAAAATAATCTATTAGGTGATGAACTTTTGTGGGACAGACCCACTTCTTCAGATCTTCTATCTTTTAGAGACTGAAATTTTTTGTTGCCAGTGTTTTTTCAGGACTACAGTCACATTGCAGAGTGTACACTCTTAGGGGTGTCTACAATTTTTTTTTTTTTAAAAAAACACCCTTGTGTCCACACTGCAAAGCTTGTTATTCTGGACTATCAGGATATTTAACTCAAAAAGGTAACTTCATCAGAATGAATTATTTTTGCCAACCCCCTCACTTTCAATTTAAAATTGACTCTGTGTGTACTAATCAGAGGTCATTATGATTCAGTTGTCCTTCACAGAGGCAACCCATCATTGCTCTTATTTCAAAATTGGACTCCCTAGTATAAACAATCAATTTTGAAATGCTCTTGCAGTATGAACGCTCTTTTCAGGAATAACTTATTTTGATGTTAGAACATTGAAATAAGTTATTTCTGAAAAACCCTGCCATGTAGCCATAGCCTTGTTTTGTCACCCAAAGGCAGTTTTGGGCAACAAAATGTCGGCGTAGACAAAGGCAAAGGCTTTGACATGGCCATGTCAAAAGAGCAGAACAGCTCCCTCTCAGAATTCCTGTCGTTCTCAGTTACATCTGCTGCTGCCCTCATGTGGAGTCAGTTTCTGCTCTTTAGAGAGGTTAAAAAGTGTTTAAGGGGGAAAATCAGAGCAGGGTAGTAGTGGTCTGGGGTGGGGGGAAGGAGGAAGAAATTTACTAGCCTGGGGGGATCAAGCAACTACAGGTAGTGGTAGTCTAGAGGGGAAAATAGTCTCAGAGAGGAGGGGAAAAAATCCAGGAGAGGAGGGGAAGGAAGGAGAAGACGCTGCCAGATTGCACGTGGGGGTAAAACCCCTGCATGTGGTGTGAAGAGGGAAGTGAGTGTTACCTGGGTGGGATGAGCCATCCAGGGATTGGCAGGAGTGCTCAGAGAGGATTTTTAATTTCTTCCTCACAGGACACTGCAGTGTGGAAGCATAGTCTTCCTGGGACTGTGTTCGTAAAGGCACTGGAATCCCACCTCCACCTTGCCCCCATGCTCCATCACAAGTTACCCCTGGTATAGACTGCTTACCAGTGCCTCAGGGACATGGTATACACTATTACCAGTGCCATTCCCCATCTGGGGATGCACTATTGACTCTTGCTGGCGCCTCTCCCTGCCAGAGGATGTGCATCAGCTGTTGTCTCAACCTCTCTGGGGGAGGTCAAGGGAAACCTCCCTGTGCAGTGCTGATTCCCCATGGCTAGAAGGGTGTGACCCAGGGCCACTCCGCAAGCAGTGGCCCATCTGCCCTGTTACAGACATAAAATTTTGAGGACTGCAGCCCATTTCATCTGATGCATGGAGTGAAAGCTCCAGTTTGGCAGAGATTTATACACACATACAAAGATGGAAGTGTTACATTACTATGCAGAAGAGCCTTGCCAACAAGGTTAATTCAATCAGGATGGTTGCAGTTCACTCAAATAAAGCTGTTAGTCACTAAGGTGCCACAGGACACCTTGTCATTTTTGATTGGTAGCAATTATTTCTTTAGTGAAAACAACTGTGGTTTGGCTCTTTTCTAAACTTAATTAATATGAAGTGTTGATTTTAGCATATGGTTGTGCCAGCGCTGATAAAATCCAAACAAAATGCACTCCCATGATACTCTACCCAAAAGTTGAAATGAAGCTCTTTAAGTTATGTTATATTCCATTTTGCTTTGTTTTTAATTTCTGCTGTGGTCTATGTGCTTCTGGGTTTAGGGCCAGAAGCAGAAGTAGAGAAATAATATAATGGAGCCAATTTTTGCAAGATTTCCAACTCAATTCTGTAAATGTTCCAATAAACTTCAGAACACATCCAAACTTTGGAACAATCTCACTAAAGAAACAGTGGCAAGTTCCATTTCTTGAGCTAGTTTAATTTGACTAAAAAAACACTTGAAAATTTACAGTGGGGAAATTACAAAAGAAACAAAATTGCAAACTATCCTGGTCCACAGCTACGTACATTTTAAATATTTGAAAATATACTAAAGCACCTTTTCAAATAAAAAATTAAAGTTAAACTCTAAGTTTAAAATCATGATAAATTACGACTCTACAGAGAAGACTCTGGGAAATGGGTCATTGAACAGATGATCACTCTTAAAAATATCAGACAATACATTATAGTCTCAAATAGATATTTTCTCTTTCCACATATCAAGGTGGATGGATATGCATGGGTTAAGCCATCAGGTGAATGGGAAGATGTTGCAAGCATGGAGGTAACCACATTTTGGCACCACATAAAAGGTCTATCTGATTCATGGATAAAAAGCTAGGTGATAGAGACTTTTCCCAAAGAGAAAACAATCTTGTTTTCTCTCAGCCTTTCCTGAGAATATCAGTCTCCAGTCTCTGTGGAGTATCTTCCATGGCTTAGCTCATTTTTTATGTCACACTAAACATCCAGTTCTACAGATAGGTGCTGGAATTTTCTGTGGTGGCCAGCTGCAGGTATTCTAGGGTGCCTCTTCGGTAGCTGGCCACACGGGAAGGCTCACGCACCAGGACCCCTTCAGTTTGCCTTTCCTCCAGAGACTTTGTTATCATCCCTGCTAAGTCATCTTGCAGCCGCTGCTGATTCTCTCTGGAAATAGCAGAAGAGGAAATATATCAGTGACTCTTGCAATGATCCCAGTTCCCAAGCTACTTTTAGACAATTGTATCCTACCATCTTTCCAGAAGTTCACAGCATACTAGTGGGATAGTTTATGGGCACAATCAATTCCAAGTGAACATAGCAATCCAATTTAGGATCTACTTATGACTATTCCTGACAATGTGGATTACTGTATAGCCATGGAACTAAAATACAGTATTAAACAATGTAATGCACCTCAGCGTATCTTGCCAGCCATCTCTTCCGGCTAGCAGAAAGGAATGGCCTAGTACTGTTGGTAAAGACGCATTAAGCAGGCTGTTTGGGTTTGTTATTAATATTAAGGCAGGAAGAGTCCAAAAGGGTTCTTGTTAATCACTGTGTTCACCCTTAGGATAGAATTTTCTCTTTAATTTGAAAGCATAAGGATGTTTTTGGTATTATGGAAGAATTTGTAATAGTAGCGGTTACTTCAGTCTTAGAATATTTTGTACTAGATCTATTTTTATGAAAGCAACTATGCAATCCTTGCTTGTGTGAAGCAGCAATGTATGTTTTGGTTTTGTGAGTGAAGAATGTAAACGTTTGCAAAGAGATGAGTCTGAAGGCCAATCTGGTATCCAAATGGTCATAGGAGGGGTCAGAGACTCAGGAACACCAAGCAAATATCAAATGTACCTATTGAGCTGTGAGAAGAAGGCAGATTGATGACTCTAAAAAATGAAGCAAGCACCTATCAACTGGGACAAGATACTGTGATTGAAACCAGCATGATGAAAGAATAGGTAAGGGATGAGAAGAATAACTTAAGTAACATAAACACTACACTTGATAAACACCAATGTGAAACTCACTATTTCCAATAAAGGAAAACTACTATAAAAAGGCTCAGAAGGGTAGTTATGTTAGTCTGTAGCTTCACAAATAAACATTCCTGCAGCACTTTAAAGACTAACAAACTTATTCGGTCAGGAACTCAGTTTTATGTCACTTTTCAAAGGCAGCACTTCAGTGTCACCATACGCCTTTACTTCTGAAACTGACTCAGGCTATGTCGAGATTACAGGGATTTGCCGACAGAAGTTTGTGCCTGAAGACATCATACGACGAAGCTTCTGTCAACAGATCATGGCCAAACTGCCAAGCAGATCACAAGAGTGATCCACTCTGTAAGCAGAGAGTGGCCAGACTACCTGTCTGCTCTGTTGGCAAAATGACCAAATGGAAGCACAGCAGACAGGACTGCCTGCTGTCCCAGAAGCCCTGTCTGTTGACAGAGTGCTCCCTGGAACGTCCAGACCAGCTTTCTGTTGATGGGTCTGTGTCACCAGAGGCGTTATGCATCATGGGGACTATGTCTAGACTACACCGCAATTTTGAAATGCATTTTTCAAAAGAACGGTCTTTGAAATGGCGCACCGACACACACAAAGCCACAATCATCTATTTCGAAAAGCAGCCCGGCATTTCAAAAGGGAGCGCCTACACAGCCATGGCCACTATTGCAAAATAACAGGCCAGGAAACGCTGTCTACAGGGTTGCATGCTGTGAAGCCCTTCTGGGAATTCAGCCAGCTGCTCCCTTAAACAGCCCCTCCCAACACTCATACCCTGCATGTGCTCTGGGCTGCAAGGCTTGCTGTAACACTGCAGACCCTTCGCAGGGACCTGAGCTCTACCAGGGACACCATGCCTCCCCAGCAGCTCCCCTGCTGGGCGTGCTGCTTGCAGCTCTCCTCCAGCAGCACTGGAGGGCCAGTCACACAGGCCTCCTGTGGGCTGTCTGGCAGGGGCTACTTCAGTGCCCTCTGACCCTGCTGATTTGGTGACGCCGGGTGTACCCCACCAGCACCAAGTGTTGGGACTGCCTGGTGCAGGGGGAATGGGGTGAGAACTAGTGGCTACAAAACTTCAGTATGATAAGAGAGACCTTCAAGAAGCTGTACCACTGGCTGGCCCTAGCCCACTAGCACCGCTACACCAGGATGCGTCTCGCACTCCCGCTGCAGAAGAGGGCAGTGATAGCCATCTGGAAGCTGCCCACCCCAGACAGCCACTGGTCAGTCAGCCATCAGTTTGGGGTAGGCAAGGCCACCATCATGGCAGTCCTACTTGAGGTAAGCCCAGCTCAGGCTACACACCCACCACGGGGAGGGGGCCACCAGGAAAGGGGGGCCCCTGCAAGGGGCTGGGGCGTGGGACCTTGCAAGGGGCTGGGGATCACCCAGCCATGCACTCACAGACATGCCTGTCTTCCACCCCATGCAAGTCATCCGGGTGATAAACACCCTCTTCCTGTGTCGGGTCATCATCGTCAGGGACCTGGACGTTGCTCTCGCCAGCTGCACAGAGCTGGGCTTCCCAAACTGTTTTGGCACACTGGACAGGACACACATAGCCATCCGTGCCCCAGTCCACAGGACTGGAGCTTTTGTCAACAGAAAGAGGTAACACTTCGTGATCCTCCAGGCCCTTGTCAACACCTGAGGCCAGTTCAAGGACATGCGTGTGGACTGATCGGTGAGGGCCCATGATGCCCGGGTGTCTAGGAACTCATTGCTGGGGCACAGGATGCAGGAGGGCACCTCCCTCCCTCTGCGGGAGCTCCCAGTGGGAGACATTACCATGCCCCCCTGCATCATGGCTGATGCCATGTACCCGCTGCACCCATAGCTTATGAGGTCCTATACAGGATGCACTGACCCATCCCAGGATCTTTTCAACACATGCCTGAACCAGGCCAGGAACACTGTGAAGTGGGCATACACGCATCTCAAAGAGTGCTTTTGCTGCCTCCTCATGAGGTGGAAGGTCAGCCTCCTAAATGTGCCTATGGTGGTTGCAGCCTGCTGCGCTCCCCACAATATTGTGGAGAGTAAACAAGAACCCTTTACGCAGGGTTTTAAAAATTAAGTTAATAGACCTTATGCTTGTGCAGGTAACCTTCAAAGTGAGCACTAAATATAAACAAAGAAGTGCTTAAGTCTGCTGACAATCTAAAATGACAAGTAAGAGGTGTGAACTGCTCTCATTCATCTCATTTTGGTATTGAGTACGACGCTTAGTACAGTAATGACAATTTAACATTTCACTACTAATCATAGCATGCAAAGGAAAGGGAAGAAAAACATTATGACATCTGCACATTCTATTGTGACTGGTATCACATTTTAGCGTTAAAAGTAATCAGAGCTTGGACTGGGGGTAAAACTTGGGTCATTATCACCATTCTTTTTTTCCCCAGTATGAACTCTGCACCTATTTAATCAACATTCCTTTCAAATGAATTTTCCTTGAATGTCTGAGTACAAGGCCCTGATCCCACAAAGTACTTAAGCATGTGAGCAATCCCAGAATTATATTGGCTATGTCTACACGGCGCTCTGCCCAGCGCCACTGCCAGCAGAGCTAGGCAAAATGAGCTTCTGAGGATTGCAAATGGCACTCATTTTGGCACAGCTCTGCCGGCAGCGGCACTGGGCGGAGCGCTGTATGGACCCAGCCATTACATATACCTGTATGTGCAAGGAATGTCAAAAAGTATTGTATGTTAAACATTTCAGGAGAAAAGCGAAAGTCTGAATGAATGAAGCTGAAGTGCAAAGCCTGGCAGCTCTTTTCTTCCTTCTTACATACAAAGAACATCTTACACAGAAGGAGGTGTTGGGAGATTATACTGCTGGTCCTTCACCCCTGTCAGCCAGTAGGTAATTTCAGTTCCTTTGCCCTAGTACAACAGGAGAGAGGCACAATTTAGGGATTAGGTAGGCATGATATATTGATTTATATATTTTATGTTAAACTGTATTATATGATCGATGTATTATCTTTGCTTCCCGTATGCAACAGGCACCAGAGCATAGGATGGACACCTATCAAATCTTATAAACCGAAACAAATGCATCATAGCAAAGGGCAGCAAATTAATAGGCCTCTACCACCAAGCCCGTTCATCGCTGCTCCCTCTCCAAATTTTTATTACCAATGATATGTTCCACCTACAGTACTTCCTAGTTATCTGTATTTCCTTTACTTATGTCTCATATGCTTTTTCAATGGCTACATTCACTCTAGAGGGATGTCTCCAGTACCCTCATATGTCTTTCTTGTTTCCAGATGTTTGTCTAAGCCAAGTGAACATCTCAGGTGTATACCACCTTTCAGTAAATTTCATTTCTATGTGTATGTAGCCATGTAAGCTTGAGTGCTTGGATGGCTGCCCAGAAGAGATTCAGGTGCTGCCCAGCTAATTAGCAGAGTGCCCACAGCTACCCACAGTAGGCAGTATGTGTTTCTATTGGTGGTGCACATCCATCCATGCTTTGGTGCGCATAACAAAATTTATTCCATCCATGGATGGGAAAATTAGAGGGAACACTGGTTAGGATATATGTTACCTTCAGATAAGTCTCTCCTCTCACTTTATACTGGAAGTGACAATCTGTCCTCTTCAGGATGGCAATAGTAGACCCACTTACATGAATCCGTAAAGCTAAAAGTAAACAAATAAGCAAAAATACTCAATTCAGAAACTTAATGCATGAAGTGTTCTTTTCAGGGCAAACTGGTGCTATGTTAGAAGTTTATTAGAAGTAATTGCCTGTGATGTCTTAGGACCAATTCTGTGATTTAAATGACATGGAAGCTACCCATTTATTGTTGAACCCAAAAATAACTACAGCAAGATCCCACAGTTGCAAACTTAAGGTTCACTAATTCAATTATTCACAAGTGGGGCTACTTCCTGGGACTCCACAGAGGGGAGCACCAGCGGCTGCCACTTCCCCAGGGCTTCAGGCAGGAGCACCGGCAGCTGCCACTTCCTCGGGGCCCCAGGCAGGAGTGCTGGCAGCCACCGCTTCTTGGGGCTCTGGACAGGAGTGCCAGCAGCCACCACTTCCCCAGGGCCCTGGGGCAGGAGCACCAGCAGCCGCTGCCTCTCTGGGGCTCCAGGCAGGGACCACTGGCGGCTGCCATATTTGCAAAATTCAACGTTCGCGAGGGTTCTCAGCACCAAACCCTTGTGAATGTTGTGACTCTACTGTAATACATCACCAAGCATTATGTAAATGGAAACATTAAAAAATCTATATTATAACAAATAATAATAATAATAATTTGAGCCAACAAATGTCTCAGGATAGAAGTCATAGCGGTATTTGGAGGGAATAAATATCAAAAATGAGGAAAGAATAGGGAAAATCTGAGTAAAGGGAAGAAAAATTAGGCTGGCTCTCAGGCAACAGTCTTAGTAGCAAAACTGCTAGACTGTGGGACAATTATTTAATTACATTCAATATAATAAAGATGCCTATCCAAATCACTAGGCGCTGTAACGTCAATCAACTATATAAGCATTACATTAAATTTCAGTAGCATTAAAATCATCAGTCCCAAAGGAACCCAGTCGGCAAGGCACTTAGGCCCTTCATTAACTAGAAGCAAAAACTGGAATAAGTCTGCATTATCCTGGGTCTAGTGGAGAAATGGCAGTACTGTTTAATAGGTTTTTTCCATCATTGTTCTTGGCTAGAGAAGGGATGTTGTATTTGAGTGCACAACTAGCCTACTGCCAGATTGCCCAGAGAGGTGAGCTTCAATTCTTACGTAGACCTGTGGATTCCATCCTGGAAGCTGTGTTAACTGTATCTCCGAATAGACAGTAACGAGGCATCTTAATCCCAACCACACCAGCAGCACATGGACCTGAAAGCAAAGAATAAGTGTCAGAGAGAGAGGAAGACAGAGAGCGTGTTATTCCTTGGGGATTCAGAGAAGCCTTTGAGGTATCAGACATGCCTGAAAGAAACTGAAACGTAGGAATTAGTGTGATGCCATCATAACTATGGGAGTTAGCTAAGAGTGTGCCGGGGTGAGTGCGTGTTCTCATCTGGACGATGGTATTACTCAGCAGAAAAGAGGCAATGGATTCAACACTGATTGAAAGCACAATCTACAACACTTTCTACAAAATCTAGAGGTCTAACACCAAATGTAGGCCAGACCTGTCTCTGTTACCCTTGTAAAATATGTTACATATATCAACAGACTATTCATACTATTTGAATATATTTCTGTAAAGATAAAAATGCAGAAGTATTAGCATAATTCCTAAGTGTTATCTCTGGAAGCAGGGGTTAGAGAGAATGAATTTCGTTATGGATTTCTGGTGTTGTCTTGAAGGCCGTCCCAAGTAACTGAATTGTTATAGCCTTTCTCCAGAGAAGGACATAAATAACAAAGTAGTGAAACATTAAAAGATAAAGTTTCCCCAAGTACTTGGGATCTCTGGATTATCCACTATGCCCCCCTAATAAATTAAACCAAAAATTGATTCTCTGTTGTCCTCATGAAAACATTTGCTTCAAAACCATCTAATGTAGGCCCACTTTTCAGTGTGTGTTGGGGAAGGTATCTAAAGCTGTGTCTACATTACAGAGTTCCGTTGACAAAAGAGGCCTTCTGTCAACAAAACTAGGGCATGTCCACACTACAAATGTGTTCTGTTGAGAATCTGTTGACAGAGCACAGCTGTTTTCCCGGCAGAGTTCTGTCTTGACTGTTGGAGACATAGGCCCTCTGTCAACAGATTTTGTCAACTAAAAAATAGTGTAGATGCTCTGAGGGGCCCTCTGTCAACAGAGAGGGCTTCCAGTTCACAGGACTGCCCTGTTTGCAGCGCTTCTGGTTGGCTGGTCTGTCAATAGAGGGCTGGGCAGTCTGGCTGCTCTGTATCAACAGAGGGTGTTGACAGGGGGCGCCTGCATTAGGCATGTACGTGTTCTGTCGACAGAGGTTCTGTCGGGACATATCCGTCAACAGCAACTTCCGTCGACAGAACTCTGTAGTGTAGACACACCTTTAATCTACATAAAAGAGCTATAACATTCATGTTCATATGCCATGACCACGTACCAGAGTGAATCCCTATGCGAATCCAAACAGGCAAGCCTGGAAGATGTCGTAATTCAAAGGATCCCATGAAACTAAGGATGTCCAATGCCATCATACAGATGTCCACTGCATGGCGGTTGCCATTTCTCTTTGGTAAGCCACTCACCACCATGTACGCATCACCAATGGTCTCCACCTGTGAAAATATGATCAACAGTTACCATAACCAGTTACTGGAAGATAAATATAGGCTATGTCTACACTAGAAGCATCTGCTGACAGAAGTTACTGTCGACAGATAAATCTCAACAGAACCTATGTTGACAGATTGCTGCTATACACAACTTGCTCTAGTGACAGAGAGATAGCTGTGTTAGTCTGTATCCTATCAAAATAAAACAGCAGTCATGTAGCACTTTAAAGACTAACAAAAAATTTATTATGTGATGAGCTTTAGTGGGACAGACCCACTTCTTCAGATCATTGCCTTACCAGAACAGACTTAATATATAAAGCACAGAGTTCCAAAAATTGTTATCAAGGTTGACAAATCAGAAGAATTGTTATCAAGGTTGACAAATCAGAAAAATTGTTATCAAGGTTGACAAATCAGAAGAGCAGAGGGACAGCAGAGGTGGGGGTGGGTGGGAAGTTAAGAGTTAGATAAAACATCAAATTATGTAAAAGAGTCCTTCTAATGGGTCAGGTAATTGCTGTCCTGTCCAAACCACGTGTTAATGTGTCGAATTTGAATGACTGCTGTTTTATTTTGATGTGGGATGGGGAAGTTAAGAGTTAGACCCCACCCCACGCTGCCATCCCTCTGTTCTTCTGATTCGCCAACCTTGATAACAATTTTTCTGATTTGTTAATCTTGATAATTTCTGGACCTCTGTGCTTTATATATTGAGTCTGTTCTGGTAAGGCAACGATCTGAAGAAGTGGATCTGTCCCATGAAAGCTCATCACCTAATAAATTATTTTGTTACTCTTTAAAGTGCTACATGACTGCTTTTTTGTCTTATCGACAAAAGTGTTGGGCCTCAAATTTTTGAGGGATAACACTGTGGAGGCAAATGCAGAGTTCTGTTGAGACTTTGTTGATGGAATGCTTTATGTGTGTAGACGCTCCCTGAGTTATGTCGACAGAAGGCCCCTTCTGTCAACAAAACTCTCAAGTGTAGATACAGCCATTAATTATAATATGGAAAAGGCTCCTTAGGTCATCTCTTGCCAGTGTAGGATTGCCAAATTCTCTCCAATTAGATGACATCTGTCTGGCAGTGAAGTGCTCAGTACACAGTATTCTAGGCAAGACATCTGTGACCACTTGGTATAAAAAAAATCTACAGAGAGCTACACAAAGCACAGTAAAGGGAGAGAATCTTGGCCTGCACATCTCTCATTTGCGTTTATTTAGCACATCGGTTTTAAGTCTTTGTACTTAACTCTTTGTTCCCCAATACCCTGTCTATGATGCTTTATGTACCTTGAATATTGTTTAAATGTAAGTGAGGCTCTCTTCACCTTGTAAACATCGTGATGGTCAAGAATGTGGTCAAAGTTCTTATAGATGTCATTGAGCATGTCCACCACTTCCATGGGAGTGCTGTATTGGCAAAGTGTGGTGAAGCCGACAATGTCGCTGAAGTAGATGGTGACAGCTTCAAACAGCTCTGGCTCTACCCGCCCAGTCTCCTTCAAAGATTTTACCACTGGCCTGTGAGGAAAGGTGGAAGGAAAATGCAGATAATTAAAGCTTGTACTTTAGAGGATACCTCAACCTCCTAGAGCAGTCATAAGTGTTCCAGAAATAGAGGCTTGGTAATAAACAAACCAACATTTTGGTTTGAGATCAACCAGCACTTAGAAAGTCAGACATGCTAGCATTTCTGGCTACAAGAGCCTTATAGTTGAGGAGTTCTTATTTAGATTGTAAACTCTTCAGGGAATAGACATTCCTTATCTTTTTGTAAAACGCTCTTTATCCTTATGCCACCTTATACACAATGGCTGTGTCTACACTGAGAGTTCTGTTGACATAGCTCAGGCAGCGTCTACACGCATAAAGCATTCTGTCGACAGAATCTCGACAGAACCCTGCTTTTGCCTCAACAAAGTTATCCCTCAAAAATTTGAGGTTTAAGTCTGTTGACAGAGTACTATCGACAGAAGTGCAGCGTATACACTTCTGTCAACGAGAGGTCTTCCAGTTCCAGGCAGCCCTGTTTGCAGAGCTGCCATGTCACTTTCTGTCACCAGAGGGCAGTGCAGTCTGGCAGTTCTCCGTCCACAGAGCAAATTGTGCGCAGCAGCAATCTGTGGACAGAGGTTCTAATGCTTCTAATGAAGACATAGCCAATAACTGAGATTCTGAGAAAATCCAGAAACAAGACTGGATAAAGCACACGGCCTCCTCCCAAGACCTGCTTTCAAGTCTCTAGCTTGGAATTGTGCACACTAAAGCCAAAGAGACAGTCCTATCTATATGATGCTACAATTTGGACTATGGGGTTGTGAATTGCAGCACACACTCGTGTGCTGTGCTATAACTCCCCTGTCTGGATGCAGGGGGTGCAATCTTAAAGGTATCTAGATTGTGCTAATTTAGTCCTATTTAAAGAAGATTATATTAATATGAAGTAGTTCACACCCACATAATTCATATGAAGAAGTTACAGCACAGGACAGCACACTAAAGAGCGCTTCAGTTCACACCATTATAGTCCCAACTGCAAGGCTGTATAGACATAACCATATTTCTTTCTGCTTAGTTCCAATCTGTCGGGTGAGCATTTATCAGCTTTGGAAATTGAATCCAGTTTCCAATGCTCTTTTGTACATACACTTTTTCTGTACATCTTGCTCTTGAGGCATTTGGCCATGTGTCCTGGCCAAGTTCCATGCTGTTTAACTATATTCTGCCTTCCTAAATTCTCGTTCCTGTTTCAGTTGTCAGTGACAGTGTGTCACTCTTCATATCATAGGACCACGGAAGTATATTAAGCTAAAACACACAACGGCTGTGTCTACACAAGCCCTCCCCTTTCGAAAGGGGGATGCTAATAAAAAACTTTGGGATATGCTAATAAGGTGCTTCCATGAATATGCAGTGCCTCATTAGCATAACGGCAGCCGTGGCAATTCGAAAGTGCCGCTTTTGAATAGTGCACCATCCATGTAGACAGGAACCTTTTGAAAGGACCCCCAGTCTTCAAAAGCCCCTTATTCCTAAAACCAAATAGGAATAAGGGGCTTTCAAAGACTGGGGGGTCCTTTCAAAAGGCCCCTGTCTACACAGGTGGTATGCGATTCGAAAGCAGCGCTTTCTAATAGCTGTAGCTGCCATTATGCTAATAAGGTGCTGCATATTCATGAAAGCACCTTATTAGCATACCCCAAAGTGTCTCATTAGCATCCCCGTTTCAAAAGGAGGGGGCCTAGTGCAGACATAGCCAAAGACCATTTTAGGACAAACAAGAATGTCCACATGGAGAATTAGTGCAAACTAGATAGTGTGCTTTAAATTCACACCTTAGTTTACTCCACACTAATTTAAGTAAACAAGACCTTACTGTAAAAAAGGCCATACTGTTATTTACTGTTAAAACTACTGTAGCATGCTATCACAAAGGCAGCTGCCCTTCGATAGGTGAATTGATTCCCATATACATAATTTGTAAATCTTATAAAAAATTCCAGGACCCTATCAGGATGAAAAGTGTTGCTAATATGGTAAATGCTTGATACAACGGTCTAATGGGGACAGGGGCGTCCGTTTAAACTGAAAGTCTGTTATATCGGAAGATTTACTCCTCCAGCTCCCAGCCACCCACACTCTGCCCTGAGCACGGTGGCTCCTTAGGCTCCAAGTCTCCTGTGCTCAGGGCGGAGTGAGGTGGCTCCTCAGTCTCTGAGCCACCGCTGGTACTGTGTCCCTCCTCTCTGCCCCCCGGCAGCTGGGATCACTGCCATCTTCAAGCTGTGGCCAAGGACCCCGTGGCTGCAGCAGTCTCAGCCATGGCCAGGGACCCTGCAGCTGCAGTGGTTCCAGCTGTGGCCAGGAAGCTAAGGGATGCAGCAGTTCCAGCCATGGTGGTCCCAGCTGTGGCCAGGGACCCCGCGGCTGTGGTGGTCTCAGCCATGGTGGGACTAGTGGTGTCTCTGGTGAGTCACCATTTATAGCACTGTACAGTACAGTACTGTACTCTACTTTCTTTTGGTGGGGGGATGTTAGTGGACATCCATAAATGCCAATGTCCAGTAAAGAGCGGTCCACTGTAGCGAGGGTTTACTGTATATAAACATTACATGCAAAATTTACTGGTTATGTCACCTAATTAACTGAAAAGTCAGCTTAAAATAAGTATTAATTCATGTTGTGAAATGTCTGTTCATTGTACTCTCAAGAACCTCATTCCATTGTCAAGCTAAGTTTTCAATCAGTTTGCTTGTTTATCATCATGTATAATGGTCAAATAAAGTCTAGTGTTTCAAATTGTCTCTGGGTTGTTTAGCCTTCTCTTTGCACATGGCACCTACAGGTCTGCTTCTGGCATCCCTCCTATCTGTCTTTCAGATGTACTGAGGAACACTGGTTTGGCCAGTCTTAGGCAAACAATCCTCTTAAGCATGATTAGCATTCAGATAGATTGGTTAATTTTATTGGTCATGTGCAACATACATAAACTAGAAAGTGCTCATCTACGGCAAGACAAATTTAAATATTTAAACAAAAAGCAGTCAAGTAGCACTCTAAAGACTAGCAAAATGGTTTATTAGGTGAGCTTTTGTGGGACAGACCCACTTCTTCAGACCATAGCCAGACCAGAACAGACTCAATATTTAAGGCACAGAGAACCAAAAACACTAAGCAAGGAGGACAAATCAGAAAAAGATAATCAAGGTGAGCAAATCAGAGAGTGGAGGGGTGCGGGGGGGGGAAGGTCAAGAATTAGATTGAGCCAAGTATGCAGACAAGCCCCTATAGTGACTCAGAAAGTTCCCATCATGATTCAAACCATGTGTTAATGTGCCGAATTTGAATATAAAAGCCAGCTCAGATGTTTCTCTTTCCAAAACAGTGCGATAATTCCTTTTCGGTAACACACATACCTTTAGGTCATTGACAGAATGTCTCTGGACATTCCACATATCTTCTCTGGAAATACCATCACTGGACCTAACCAGGTTACTCACAGAATCACGGGCACTTTCTCATGCTCCTCTACTAACATCACATATGCCATCATGTGCCAACAATGCCCAGATGCTTTGTATATTGGACAGACTTCTAACTCCCTTAGACAAAGGGTCAATGGGCACAAAACAGACATCAAAACACTCCAGAGCCACAAACCAGTTAGTCAACATTTTAATGGAATGGGGCATTCTGTCAATGACCTAAAGGTATGTGTGTTACCGAAAAGGAATTATCGCACTGTTTTGGAAAGAGAAACATCTGAGCTGACTTTTATATTCAAATTCGGCACATTAACACATGGTTTGAATCATGATGGGAACTTTCTGAGTCACTATAGGGGCTTGTCTGCATACTTGGCTCAATCTAATTCTTGACCTTCCCCCCCCCGCACCCCTCCACTCTCTGATTTGCTCACCTTGATTATCTTTTTCTGATTTGTCCTCCTTGCTTAGTGTTTTTGGTTCTCTGTGCCTTAAATATTGAGTCTGTTCTGGTCTGGCTATGGTCTGAAGAAGTGGGTCTGTCCCACAAAAGCTCACCTAATAAACCATTTTGCTAGTCTTTAGAGTGCTACTTGACTGCTTTTTGTTTTGATAGTGTATAGACTAGCACGGCTTCCTCTTTGTTACTATTAAATATTTAAGTTATAAATCTTAACTCCAGATGAATCAGATAGGCCTTGCCACAATACTCTCCCTTTCCACTCGACCACACTTGACCGATCACAAATTGGGGTATGATAAGCCAATGGGGACTATTCTGGCTTAACTAAATTGCCATGGCTATGCCACCATAATCCACCATGTAGCATGGATGTAACCTTGACCAACTGATGGGGATTTTCTGTTGGTGCAGGAATACCACTTGGTCAATAACAATGTTATTCTTCCGTCAGCATTTCTGGGTCAACACTTAGGATTAGGTCATCACGGCAATGTTGGTCATCGGTGTTTTTCTGCAGAGCTAGCTGATACATCAGACCAGGGCAGAAGTATGATTCAGAGCAGATTAGGCTTCAAAGAGAATGTTCTGTTGACAGACCCATTTCTTCTGTATTAAGGTCTTCTACTGACCACAATTCCAGCAGTATAGTTTGGAGACAGAGATGGTCTCGTGCGTAACCAAGAGTACCTCTACATTTATGGGAAGATGGACATGCTACTAGTTGATCTTCTGAGGTTCGATTTAGAGTCCCTAGCGGAGATGTGCTAAATTGAACTGTCATGGCACTACCATTGATCTGGGTACTCCAGGCAGTCATGAGGTGTAAGGGAAGTCGTTAGGAGAGTTTCTCCCATTGACTTTCTGCAGTGTGGACAGCAGCAAAAAATACATTTTAGATACATCAACTCCAGCTATGCAACTCTTGTAGCTGAATTTGTGTATCTAAAATTGATTTTACCTCCTAGTGTAGACCTGGCCTGAAACCCAGACTATTTAGCACTCTATAGATTAAACTCTACACCTTCAATTCCACTTGCGCTTCTCATGTAAAATTCCACTTGTGCTCTTCATGTAAGATTCTTGAAGATTCGGGTCAGCCTGAGCACTCCCTGGCATTGCATCTTCGTTGCAACCCAATGATCAAATAAAGGGCTCTGCTGACCCAACACTCCCTCAGTTCCTTCTTGTCAGCTGCTCTGACAGAAGGGTAGGAGGGTGACTATGGGAATGGATATGAACAACACGTCTCAAAGAACAACAGTTACGAGAAGGTGTGTAACCATTTTTTCTTTCTTGGATTCTTGCTCATGTGCATCCCAATCAGGTGACTCACATGCCCAAGTTCAGGTGGCAGAGGTGGAGTCATCCATTGATTGGAGCACTGCTCTTCTGGGTACCATGTCATCTCTGGCACGCTGAGTGATCACACAGTGCACAGCAAAGATGGGGCTGGATAAGCATGTCCCGGCTCTACACATTTCCTGAGTTGGAAATCTGTACCAGGAGTACTGAGGATGAAGCCTGAGTCCTGTTGGAGTGTGCAGTGAGTGGAGGTGCCAGAACTACTGCAAGGTTATATCCCTCAGGAATGCAGGGCACTATCTAAGTTGTGATGCACTGGGAGGTTACAGGCTGATCTTTCATTCCATCAGTTACTTCCACAAATAACTGTATCGATTTCCTGGATGGTTTCATTCTCTTAGGCTATGTCTACACTAGCCCCAAACTTCAAAATGGCCATGTAAATGGTCATTTCGAAGTTTACTAATGAAGCGCTGAAATACGTATTCAGCGCCTCATTAGCATGCGGGCGACCGCGGCACTTCGAAATTGACACGGCTCACCACCGCGCAGCTCATCCCGACAGGGCTCCTTTTCAAAAGGACCCCACCTACTTCGAAGTCCCCTTATTCCCATATACTCATAGGAATGCTCATTTACATGGCCATTTCGAAGTTTGGGGCTAGTGTAGACACGGCCTTAGTGTAAAAGACAAGCACCCTGCAGACATCCAGAGAGTGGAGCCTTTGCTCTTGGCCACTAGAGTATGGCTTGGGGTGGAATACTGGGAGCATGATGTCCTGGTTGATATGGAACCGCAACACGCTGTTCAGATGGAAATCAGGGTGAGGTTGCAGCTGTACCTTGTTTTTATAGAACACAGTGTAGGGGATCTCCAATGTTAGGGCCCTGCACTCAAATACCCCCCGGTTGAAGTTATCACAACCAAGAATACTATCTCATAAGAAAGGTAAAGAGCATGTCACTAATGGTTCAGATGGTGGTTCCGCTAATGAGCATTAACAGTCAGTAATGGCTAAATGCTAAAGACATGGGATCTTTAGTCACCTTACAAGGTCAGGACCTCAGTTCTACAGCTCCAGATTCTGCTTTTACTCACTTGTTATAACTGCCAGAATAATTTAGCTCATTTTATTTACCTGACTCTCTGTGAACTGTTGCATTTTTTTCTGTGGGACAGGTGTTATTCATGCCTTTGTGCTCACTGTGGTTGGGGTACCCCACAAGGATTATGATGCACACCAGTGGCCTCAGAGTTAATATTGAATACTTCCTACTAAATGGAAACCCCTGTTAGTCAACACTCACCGTGGCAGCAGCATGAAGTTAAGCCTGTCCGCTCTGTCCCTTTCTGCCTTGTATAGCTCTGTCCTCTCCTCAACCAGGAGCTCTAGGTTCCGGGAGTACAGCTGCAGACGCCGGATCAAGGTATCCATGTAATTTTCATTGGTCTGGCTATGGTAGTTACTGGGAAAATTGATTGGGGAAAGCATGAAAAAAGCATGTTGGCAAGACAAAGGCAAAAGTGAACTACAGAAGGTTATTTTAGAATGGCGTTTCCTTGCAGCTAGAGTGGAAATTGCTCAAAGCTCATAATTTCACCTCTGAGCAAAGGGCTTATCCTTAGGGCCAGAAGGCCTGTGGCCAACCCAGGTCATCCTGTCTTGCTAATTTTCTGAGCCTCAGCTCTCCTGGCCCTGCTAATCTCCACCGTTTCAGATCACTTGAAATAACCTGACACAAATATTCAATAGGTGAGAATATCATGGAAAACCAGAATCATGAGGAGGAGCTAGAGGTGATAGGAGGCAGCAAATTAGATGTGAGTTTACAATGAGATATAGCACCCAAAAAAAACAAAATAATTTTAGGCTTCCTTTGCAATGGCATCTTACTAACAACCAGGGAAGTCACAGGATGTGGGTTACATTCATTCACTGAGATCTGCTGGTTTCCTTTGGTGGGACCAAGACTGAAGGCTTTCATCAATGCCAGGAGCAGAGACAATATACCACAAGTCAGTCACATCTCTGCTTCACCTGGGGCCCAGAGCTAGCAGATGCAGCCTATTAAGTGGATGGAGCCAAGATGTCTGGCAGACCCAATCACTCAGATGGAGCCCTGGCTAGATTTTAAAATTGCCTTTTCTGCAAGTGAAACACCCTTTTGAAGGTGACAATGGAACCAATTGTCCTCCCCTGAGGAAGCCGCCCTTTAATGCTGCTGCCTCAGCAGTTGTAGGGCCTGAACTTTGTGTTCCTCCATGCCCCTGAAGGTGAATTTAGCTATTTTTCTGTGCTGCTCTGATATGGCCTCATCCAGAATGTTGCAGACACACCATTATTTGAATTATGAAAATCTGGACAAAGGTCAGAGAGGAGCAACAAAAATATAAGCATGAAGGTAGTGGAACAGAATTAATGGGGTGTAAAAATGTTAAGTTTCTGAAGGAAAGTGGCTGAAAACCCCATTGATTGGGACTTTTAGGTAGCTAGATTACAAAAAGTATGGCAGAGAGCAATCCTACAATGGTCTACTGAAAGGACTGGATGATCTAATGGGACTTTCCCATCTTTGTATTTTATGACTTAATGGCCTCATTTCACTCAAACCCTGTAATTACTTTACTCTGGACATTCCAGTCTTTTTGATCAGCTCACTTTGTGGCCATCTCAATCCATTAATCTCACCAACAAGTCACCTAAACTTTCTAATAATCTCATCCCCAGAACATCCATCTTCATTTATTTCCTGAAACCTGAACATCATGAACATCTGACTCTTGGGTAGTCCCTTCTTACACAATATAATTATTTGGGTTCTGGGTGATCATCTCTCTCACACATACACTCTGTCCTGTTAAATGATGAAGAAGAGACTCAGTCAGTGAGCTCAGTTTTAGTAAGTGTTGGCAGCATAATACACACTTAAAACGATTTGCTTCCAAGGAGGTAGGAGTTTGGAACATGGTGCTTACCTGAATATTTTAGCCAGAGTGTTCTCAATTTTCTTAAAGTCTGGCCTTTTCTCTGGATCCTCCTCCCAGCAACTTTTCACAAGCATGTACACCTGAGAATGTACAACCCAGGATAAATTTAGGTGAACAGTTGCAAAGAAATGTAATAGGGTTAAACAGTAAGACCAGGATCTATTCACTAGTCAATACAGAATTCCTCTCCAATCTTCTCTTTAAATCAGTGACTATGGAATTCATTATGTGCACTTCACAGTAACACTCATTCCACATTAGCCACTGGTCAGCAAACAGATCATACCAATAGTCAGTAATGATTACCAACTGAACAAAATTTGAATCAATGGTCCATAAATGAAGCCAAGTGAAAGGATCCAAACCCCCAGCTGTCACCAGATTGTAGTTACTAAGATAAAGGTGAAAGCCTTAGTAATTCTGTCCCCATTTCCCTGAGCTTTGGTCCAGGCTGGAACTGGTGACTGAGAGATAAATATTGTTATGTTATTACCAACCCCCAGAGACATTCACTTTTGTTTAAAGATCAATATTCAGACTCTCTGAATGATTATTGTGGCTTAACAATATCACATTCCAATGTAATATAGAAATTAATATTGTACTACTGTTTGAAAGAGTTGTCAAAAGGTAATACAGGTTAAACCTCTGTAATCCAGCACTTTCTTGTCCAGCAACATCCGAGGTCTGACATCTTAGTTAGCCAGATGTCCACTTATCATGGGTGCAGCCAAGTGTCCCGTGGTCCCATAAAGTTTCTTTATTGCCACCAGTGCTGGCTGTCATTGTTCTGTGCTGTTATTTAGCTCTAATTTACCCCTAAATATCTTCTAAGAGCCCATAAGCAGTGGGAGAGTTGGTAATGCTGCTAGACAATATTGACCTCCCATGGTTCAACAAATTCTCTCCTTCGGCACTAGTCAGGTCCCAACAGTGCCAGCCTAGAGAGATTCAACCCGTAGTAGCCCTTTCCCAAACAGTTACATACACCCTCATAAATCTTTCCACTTAAGAATGCAGAATTTGCCACACTGGATCAGATGATTCACCAATGCAGCACAGTATCTGGGCTCTCATCATGTGGAATCAGATGATTAATAACCTAGCCCAGTTACTCAGCCAGCAGAATTGACTTAACAGCTGATGCTTCAGATTAAGGTAAAATACCTCCCTTTCCCTTGATTCATCTTATCAAGACCAGCAGACACTGTACCATATTAAACATACACATGTTCCCGAAAATGAAATATGGATCTTTTCTGTCACATATGTCCCATCAAAAATTAATACAAATTTTAAAAAAATTCTGAATGTGGGGAAAATAGATTCTGTTTTGTTTGTTGTTGGTTTTTTTCCTTTCTAGTGGATTGGCAAATGCCTCTCCCTGGATATGGTATGAATTCATAAAGAGCCATTCTTAATGCATACTGTAATGGTCAGAAGTCACCAGGGGCAAAAGAAGGATATGCTGTGTTGTGAGCACTGGAGTGAGGAGGAAAGCAGACCAGTAAATTACATTTCACTGCACTGATGTTAATTATGGAACATTTTTAATTCCTGAGAGACCAGAGCACTGGAACAATGTATATAGTCTTCATCCTCCCACACCAACCATCTCTGGCTTAGTTAGAAGCATTCCTCTTTTCCTTTAGTGTAGGCTTACTTCCAACTCTCTTTCTCCTGCTGTCTCTAGAATCAGGTCTGGGCGGAAGGGTCTGATTCCTTTGCCACTCTCCACTCTGCAAAGTTTCTCTAATGAGAAAAAAAAAGTACAATATTTAAACAATAAGAGGTAGTGAATTTCGGAGTGAACTCAGAATGCCAACGTAGTTTTATAACAAAAGATGGGCCCAAAACAAAAGCATGGATTTGGACACCTACTTTTTAAAAATATGGATCTCAACATTGTGGGGTGTCTAGTGATAAGACCCCAGGTCAGAACAGAGTGACTTGAAACCACCTGATAAATGAAAGGAATAGGAATGCATATATTGAACATGATATCTTCCTAAATGGGCATAGTCATTTTAGTGTCTTTGTCAGGGTGGAGTGTAGACATGATACAAGACAGTGTGAGAAGCCCATTAGGATATACCTATACCTATCACATAGAGCTGAAAGGAACCTTCAGAGGTCATTGAGTCCAGCCCATTGCACTCACAGCAGGACCTATTCACCATCCCCAATGGATTTTTTTTTAATTTATTTCCCCCCCCATGGTCCCCTGAAGTATTGACCCTACAGCCCTGAGTTCACCAGTCCAATACGTAAGCCACTGACCTATCAGTACCCCTATGGTTTTCAGAAGTGTAGAGCCCAGTCTCATAAAGGCAAGATGGAGCTGTCTACACTCAGCATTTTTAAAAAACCAAATCATTACTATATTGGAGTATAATTTTAAAACGTAGACGTTTGTTGCCTTATTTTTCCTCATAAGTGGGAAAATACTGCCCCATCTTTCCAAAACCCTGACTCCTGAAACATCCACATCAAGGTCATGTTTTCAAAACACATTTATATGGTGCCATCTTTAAACCATTAGCTTGCATCCTGACTTGCATTAATAAATGTTCTGCTGGCCCAACCAAGTAAAGGGCTTCTGCAAGAGATATCACAAATGATCCTACACATACAGCAGGGGATTTTTTTTTTCTTGCCTGTTACTCGTCGGTCTATCTATCTATCTATCTGTTCAACCATCTCTGGTAATTACAGGATAACAATTGTCTTAGTATCTAGATGCTGAATTTTAGAGGCAGAATATGATGCAGGCATAATTCTAAAATTCTTCATTTGTTACCTGCCCTCTTTCTGATTCCACCAAACAAATTAGGCCAGTCAATTACAAATGTGGAACCACTGAGGGCCTTGAAAAAGATTCCTAAACAGAGAGTCACGATCTGCACTAATTCTTGGCAGATTATAAAACTTAACCACTCAGCTATCTGAATATATGTGGAACTTATTTAACTAACTTTTGAAATCAGGATCAACATCAGAACTCATTCTGTTGCAATCATCCATATAGCCTTGCCACTAAAATACAGGTAAAAGACCCAGGGAGGGTGAGTGTGATCTCATTTCTATGAGAATTTAAATACTTTAAAATACTAACAAAAATTGGCCAACAGACTGAAAAAATCCAGTGGCCCTTAAAGAGACTTCTGGCCCAGGAGATTTAACCAGTACTAGGAGGCTATTAAACAGCCTGTCACCTGTGAGCCAACTCCAGCAGGAGGCATGGATTGCATCCCATAATGCTGAGAAAACTGTCAGCAAGTCAGACTAAGCATACAGGATGGAAACACTAAAATGATTTGGAATTTAGACAAACTTTTCTAAAATGATGAAGCTTCATAATAAAACACAGGTCAAACTCAACCCAGAAAGACATTCTGTGACACTAAAGCCACTAGCCAAGTGTGGGTGTCAGACAGTGAGCACCCCAAAACATTGGGCTTGTGCTGGCATAACACCTCCAGCACAGCAGGGAGAATATGCAGCAAGGCCTGCTGGCTGAAGAATGGAAGGATATTCTTTTTCCCTCTCCACCCTTTGGGAAGTCTTTTGCCAGTAGTGACACTACACATATAAAATCCTTTTGTCCACTAAGATCGTGCCTATCCCCGGCACAATGAAGAGTAAGATTTCTTATATCCTCTACTTCCAACTGCATGCCTACCCACAGGCAGGCATCATTTCTCAAGGTATGGTCTTGGGCAGACAGGGCTATAAAGATGACCAATACATCATAAATATACTATGTTTAACATATGACCCCTCGTCTTTTAAATAAGTAGGACACTAAACTTTCAAAAATGGGTGAGATTTGCTTGTTTTTAGGCAAACAGAAACCCAAAACAGCAACGAAGGGTCCTGTGGTACCTTATAGACTAACAGAAAAGTTTTGAGCATGAGCTTTCGTGAGCACAGACTCACTTCATCAGATGTGCTGTGCTCACATCAGAGTCTGTGCTCACGAAAGCTCATGCTCAAATCTTTTCTGTTAGTCTGTAAGGTGCCACAGGACCCTTCGTTGCTGTTACAGATCCGGACTAACATGGCTACCCCTCCGATACTAGAAACCCAAAAGTAAATCTGAAATATCCCCTCCTCTCCAAGTAAGCTTTCTCAGATGTTCATCTGTATTGAGCTAGAAATTTGAGGATGTGTCTACACTACAAAATAAAAACAGAATTTATTGAAGTCGACTTTTTACCACGAGAATTTATAAAGTTGAAGATGAGTGTCCACAAATGTTCAGAAAGTTGACTTAGAGTGTCTCATTTGCTTTATCTATGTTTAACTGCATCAGCAATGCATTGTGGGTACCTAGCCCACACTGACTGTTGCCAAGTTGCATTCCAGGTTTTTGTGCCAGTGGCTTATGGGAAAAAATGTGCCACAAGTGCTTGTGGGTGTCCAACGTCACCATCACAGAGTGCAATGCCCTCTTCTCCCCCCTCCCCACTGGAAAACAAATGGCTGGTCTGACGAATTTCATGCCATTCTTCATGCCATCTTCCCAAAGCCTGCCTCTGGCTCACACCACTGCAGTTTGCTAGCATGGATTCTGAACAGCTTAGAGTCATTGCAGAGTGCATTATGGCCACTTCCCAAAGTGTTGTGCAGTATTTAATCAGACAAAGCCAGTGGGAGGATGAGATGGATGCAGATGAGTCAGATTGAAGAACTGGAGAACAGGAATGCAGAGCTGCTAGTTGCCCTGGATGCATTGCTTGCAGTGGAGCAATGGCTCTGGAGACATGAAACCAGCACACACTGGTGGGACCACATCATTTTGGAGGTCTGGGATGACAAGCAGTGCCCGCAGAACTTCCACATAGGCAAAGCCACTTTCATGCAACTTCGTGATTTGCTGCCCTCCAGCCAGTAGTGCAGCAATACCAGAATGAGACCTGCTATGACAGTTCACAATTGAGTGGCAATTGTTCTTTGGAAGTTTGCAACACCTGACAACTACCAGTCAGTGGGAAATCCATTTGGTGTAGGCAGATCTACAGTTGAGGCTGTGGCGATCCAGGTAATCAAGACAATTAGTGCCCGACTGCTGCAGAAGACTGTGTCTCTGGGAAATGTGCTGGACATAGTGGACAGCTTTGCTGCCATGGGGTTTCCTAACTGCAGGGGCGGAGGGGGGCAATAGCTGGAATGCACATCCCCATCCTGGCCCCAGATCATCTGGCTTCAAAGTACATAAACCTCAAGGGGTACTTCTCCACGGTGTTGCAGGCGGTGGTGGATCAAAAAGGATATTTCACCGACATCTATGTGGGATGGTCAGGAAAGGTGCACAACACACGCATCTTCAGAAATTCCGGTCTGTACAGAAAGCTCCAGGGTGGGACTTTCTTCCCAGACATAAAAATCAAGATTGGTGACGTGGAGATGCCCACAGTGATCCTGGGTGACCCTGCTTACTCTCTGCTCCCTTGGCTCATGAAGCCATACGCAGGCACACCAGAGCACAGCTAGGAGCACTTCAATAACAGACTGAGCAAGTGCAGGACGGTGGTGGAATGTGCCTTTGGCTTTTTAAAAGCCAGATTCAGGTGTCTTTTGACCCATTTGGACTTTTGTCAAACCAACATCCTCACTGTGGTTGTAGCATGCTGTATTCTCCACAATATTTGTGAATCAAAAGGGGAAAATGTCATGCCAGCCTGGGTTGCAAAGGATGATGCCCTGGCTTGTGCTTATGCACAGCTGGACACAAGGGCATTCATCAATGCACATGCAGAAGCAATGACAATCAGGGAGACTTTGAAAAACAGCTTTGTGAATGAGCAGGCAGCCACATGAATCTGATGCATTTAACTATTGTGATACAACCTCCTCCCCCACAATGATGTGTGCTTGACCTGTATGAAAGCACCTCCAACCGCACCCCACCCCATGTGAATCAAATAGATGACACTGTGGTTTTCACAAAAAAATTATTTTTATCTGGGGAGCTAAGGGGTAGGAAACAGAAGGGAATACTGGCAACACAAGTGATGGAATGTGAGTCTTTCGCAGTGGGGGCAGGTCGGGGGGACGGAGTGCAAGTCTGTCCTTGCCCTCCCCCCAGACTTCAGGAGTGGTGGTTGAGCCATATTGAAGGGAGGCTGGGCAACAGGGCATGGGGCCTGCATATTGAGTCCTATGGTGGGTGTCCCTCTGCAGCTCCAGTATGGAAGGCAGGATATCAGTTTGTTCCATGACAGTCATCAGGAGCTCTACCGAGTCCTTGTTCCTGCACTGGAGCATGGTCTGTCGCCACTGTTGGGTCCAACTTCTGGCAGCAATGTCTTTGGCTTGTTCCTTGTCTACCTTCTCAAGCTGTTGCAGGACAATGTCCTGTTTGGGTCTCCTTTTTTGCCTCTTTGCAGCAACCTTGTCTTCCCCCTTCCCACTGTCTGTTGAAGATAGTGAAGGTCAAAATTTCAGACACTTTTTAAATTGGCATAAAGCCCTTCCCCATAGAATGAAATGGGCCTCTGTTTGATAATCACTGCAACTTTTCTTTTTCAAAGCTACTTTTGGCTTCTTAAGGATGACAATGAATCAGCCTCTGCAGAACAGAAGCTTTTAGTTTCCAGACCATTTCATTGTGGACAGGGTAAGATCTTGCTGGCTTAAGGATGGTAGGGGGGTTTGAAACAAAGCTCTATAAACTGTAAATTGCAGAAAAAAACTTTTAAGGCTGTTCATGGCAGACTGTCACGGTGTTCATCCCTGTAAAATGTAAAGTGCAGAAAAAATTTCCTTGGACACTCATGGGGGGCTGTGGAGAGATCAGCCCTGTAAACTGTAAAGCATAGAAAAAAAACTTTCTCATTTGATCCTCTTAAATCCTGTGCAGACAAAAAGCCATTTAAAGCAAGGAAAGCCCATGCTGGACATGCCAGCATCCAGGAACAGGGTGTTGCACAGCCCAGCAGCCACATTGTGGCAAGGAGGGTTTAAGCCCACCAGCTGCATGGTGGGCTGGGTGGCGGGTTGTCAGACCTGTAAACTGTAAAGTGCAACAAAAACTTCTGTGGCAGATCCTCATAAATCCTATGCATGAAAACAACCAGCAACATCGTGGGAGGGGAGAGAGCCATGACAGCCCTTGTAGCGTGGAGGGCAGAGACACAGAGGGCACCAGTGACATGATGCAGCAGGGCAGTCCTGGGAAATTTACATGACCAGGGAGACAAACTTCCTGTGCTTTTTCTAGGTTGCAAAAAGAGACATCAGCCTCCTAAGAATAACAGAGAGTGAAAAAGAAAATGTGCTCATACTATGTGAGCACAGGGCTGGAAAATTTGCCAGAATGTTGTGTGAAGCCATGATACCAGACTACTTGCTGGTTTCCTGATGTGGCAAGGTGTGTTATCAGGAACCCACAATAAATCAAGCCTCTCCAGAATCCTTGTGCGAAAAATAAAGGAGTACCTGGCTGAAACCTTTATGGAGATCTCCAGAAAGGATAAGCACTCCATCCCCAGAAATATTAACAAGCTGTTCTAAGGGGCAAAAATCCACTGCACCTGACCTGCAACCCACTTGTAGCAGTTTAAAAAATATGCTCAACAGAAGTAAACCTATACCTCAGTCCAGCTGCAACCTGCTTGCAGCATTCTAAAAATATATGCTCACCAGAAGAGCCCTGAAAAGCATTGCTGGATCCCTGAGCATCAGGTGTGGATGAGGGGACTGGTTCCAGGGTGATGAAGAACTCTGGGCTGGCACAATCAGCTTTTTCAAGTGCCTGCTGACTGTCAGTGTCCTCCTCTTCATCCATCTACGCATCCTGCTTCCCCGTTGCCTCTCACTAGAGACCAGAGAAAAGTCTCCTGAAGAATCACCGCAAGCCTTGGGGAGTGTGGTTGGGTCCCTCCCAAGAATGGCGTAAAGCTGCCTGTAGTAGTGACATGTCTGGGGAGATAACCCAGATTGCCCATTGGCCTCTCGCACTTTGTGATAATTCTGCCGGAGTGCCTTTATTTCGACCCAGCATTGCTGAGTGTCCTAGGCGAACCATTGGTTGATCATGCCCTGCAAAATCTTCTCATAAATGTCTGCATTTTGTTTGCTGACTTTTAGTCTGCTCAGCAGTGATTCTTTACACCACACAGAAATGAGATCCAGGATTTTATTATGGCTCTATGCTGGAGCTCTTTTGCAACCCTGAGAACTTAGAGAAGAACCCGGAGTAGTCACGATGGCTAGACGCGATGGCTCCACACTATCCACACAGGTCAGAAAGAAAATTAATTCAAATTCCCAGGCTTCCTATTACTTACTTCCTGTGCACCCAGAGAGCAGCAGAGGTGAACGCGGCCAGAACAGACACTGGTAGGGCACTGTGGGTTACTTATTGGCCTTCTTTGGGGGACAATAAAATCGATCTAAAGTAATGCTGTTTCCACACTAGCATCAATTTGACCTTTTAAATTCAAACTTGGCATTATGCCACATCAGAAGGTCAATGCAACAATGTCAGCCTTAGTGCCCCTTAAAATTGACCTAATAATATTTGCAGTGAAGTCACATTGTAAAGCTGAGGTAAGTACCTTAAAAATTGACTTTATGCTGTAGTGTAGAGAGAGCCCGAGATTCTATTTTCCAGAGTATAAACATTTCATGTCTGGCCAGAGAGCATGCTGAGGTTACCCAATACATTTTTTAAAAATGTTTACTCGGAATTAGCTAACTGGGAGGCTGAAGTGCTGCTGTACTACTTCTTCCAAAAAACACTGGAGGGTTTGATAGAATGACTCAGAGCTAGAAGAGGTGTCTGAACTCATTATCAATTTGCAGTCTGGGACATCATAAACTCTTACACACTTGTGGTTATTCTAATTAAGGATGGATTGTGACATTATTGAATTTACATCTGTAGCCCACTAGGGCTCTGAGAGAGGTTCCTCCCCCTCTGGGATAGTGGGCAGTCACTCTGCCCCACTCAACCACCATGTGGTAGCATTCAGGCAAATCAGCTGGACCGTGGCTTCCATAGCCCTGGCCAGTAGTCAGGCTGAGTGTAACCACCGACATGCAGGCTCAAACCTGAGAACTCTGGAACTTAGTGCACGAGCCTCTACAGTTTGAACGAAAAGGCAGCTGCCTCTCAGCTAAGGCTGTAGAGGAGACTCAGTCTTTCCCTTTGTAAGTGGTCTAGGTGCCACTATATGGGACAGTGAACCACACCCAGTAGCTGTGTGCATTACATGAGCACCAAGCCAAACAGGTTCAGGCCCTCACTCAGGGCAGGTGGCAATAGTCCTTAGGCTCAGGCTTGCAATCAGGCTGAGCACATGGTTCAAAGCACCCAGGCCCTCAACTCAGGGTGGGCAATAATAGTCCTGGGATGAGGACTTTCAGTTAGGCCAACCACAGAGTTCAAAGAGCCCTGGCCTTTGCTCAAGTCATGCAATAATCACTAAGTCTAGTCCCTGGTTCAGGACAGGGCAACAAACAATAGCAGTTCAAATAGCTTCAGGTCTTAAACAATGGGGCAGGGGAGATTGCCACCACAGGATAGGGATAGCAAGGCGGACGCTGCCCCACCCCCAACTCCACTGCTCTCCAGCCCAGGGCCCAAACCATGGCAGGCCCATCTGCCACTGGGTCAGCAGGGATCCTACCAGCAGCACACTGACTCAGTCACAAGTTCTGGTTCAGCCAGACCAAGGTCGGCTGTCCCTAGGTCCCTTTCACTCTCCTCCACCAAGCACTCCTGGCTCCAGGGAAGGTTCTGTGGGCCACTGGGGTTTGGAATCTCTGGCAGAGTTGGCAGTTTCTCTAGATCCAGGTCTGTCTGAGATCTGGTGGTCTTGGCCAGTCGCAACCTTCTTGAGGTCCCCAACAGTCTCCCAGCTTGGGAATGCAAGACGCATTTGGTTCCTCTGGCAGCAGTGCAGAAGGTCTCCCTGCGCAGGATGATCTCCTGGGCTGTCCTTTTCATATCTCTAATCCTGCCTCCTGGCTGCTGGTCAGGAGACAGGATGGGGCCAGGTACCAACCATTGGAGCTCTGAGAGGGGCTTCTGCTCCTCTGTGGCAGTGAGTGGCCACTCTGCCTCACTACACACACACCCCTTAAGTCCAGCTTCTGGTTTCCAGGGAAGGCACCTTGATCCTCCTGCAGACAGGACAGTCTGAATGGGCATTCTGTTTCCCTACATGTGTTGGATGATGAACACATAATGCTGCAGGGTGAGGTACCTCATCATAACAACAGCATTGGTGCCTTTCATTGTATGAAACCACATGGCAGCTCTCAGTTTGGGAGTGCAGGATAGGCATTTGTTTCCTCTGGCAGCTGGAACCTGACTGAGCTCCAGGACTTGCCTTTTATAGGTCTAATCCTGCCTCCTGTCTTCTGGTGAGGTGATGGGATGGGGTTGGGCTTCACCCATGAGGGCTCTGAGAGGGGCTTCTCTCCCTCTGGAGCAATGGCTGGCAACTCTGCCTCACTACAACATCATATAAACAAATGCGAAAGCTTGTACTCCAAAATATCTGTGAGTCTATAAGGTGCCAGAGGACTTCTTGCTGTTTTTGAAGATGCAGACTAACTCAGCTACTCTAATACAATGTTGACTTCTCAATAAAAGAAACTTCTTTGATATCTGCAGATAGGAAGTTTCATAGTTAAGTTGTCCATTGTGGGCCTTTTATTAGCATAGCTGCCTATCCATCTAAGCCCAACACAACTGGCTTACAAAGCTTCTGCCAAAGTATTTTACAAATCAGGCAGATAGAAACCTAACAGTTGTGTTCATAATAGGGAAAAGAATCATGCACTGTCCACAATCAGATAAAAACTGGATGAAAGGTAAAATTTTCAGAACTGCCTGTGTGACTAAGAAACCCGTGAGGATTTACATTTATATCACTGAAGCAGTTTTGAATATGCTGCTTTTAATTCCCACTGAAGATGAAGCCCCAGCTGGCCTCAATGGATCTTGAATGGAGTTCTGTTTTAAATAGTTGGATTGTTTTACTGTTTAATCATTTACACAGTGTATACAAAATTCAAGCCTAAAACTCCAGCTACCTGACAAAAATATAAACACAGAAGACTTAACTGTATTCACATGGTCTGGGATTACTTATCTTACGGATCAAAAGATTCAGTACCCCCTGCCACCTGCTTGCTTTTGCTAGCCATGTGGGGTATGAGTCCACAACTCAAAAATCACAAGCTGATGTTCACCCAATGACTCCATAACCTCCAGAACGTCCTAGAATGCCCCTCAAAGCATGGTTTTACTCGCTAGAATAGCAGCCTGTTTGGCACAAATATAATTAATCTTGTTCCTGAAATATGTGGAAAATTCCCTGCAGCACAAAAGATCTGATTAGATCTGAGCCAAGGAAACCAGAATTTACTAGGATGTCAACCATTTGGAATAGTACCATGAAATGTGATTTCATGAATGCCGTGGAGGTAAAGAAAAGTTTCTTCTCTTGATGCATTAGACGTGAGCTCTGTGAAATGCCACAGGGAACGCTCACCATCCCACCTATAATACCAAGCACTTTTATTTTATATCACTGAGTTTCTTGTGCCTTTATTGATGATTTTGTTGTTGATGTCACTACAAAACTGTGAAGTGTTGGATTATGTAATGTGACAAGGGAGGAGGAAGGAAAGAAAAACAATAAAAAATAATTTAAACAAATTACAGCAATTGCTCCCATGTGTCACTACTAGTAGGCTCTTTATTCATTGCCCAGTTGCAAAATAGTAGTTTGCCCATATAACAGAGATGGTGTTTTTCAATAAAAAATGTGGAAAATGTGGCTGCCACAGCCACAGCATCCAAGCAGGCAGATGCAGTATAAGACAGACATGGGTTTTCTTAGATCCTTACCTTTATGGTCCCGACAGAAGTTAGTGTAGAAGGTCTCCCTGCGCAGGACGATCTCCTGTGCAATGATTCCATAGCTGTATACATCACCTTTCTGAGACACATCAGCATGACGAAGGTGTTCAGGAGCTGTCCACAGATCTGAGCAGGCAGAAGGGGTACAGACAGAGCCAGAGTGGGACATGAAACGGATTTGCATGAGCTTCTTCAGAACCTTATTCCCTTTCTGTAGTTTTAATTTTCTCTTTTTGCTATCATTACCCCCCATCTGCACTAAAGCCTGATACTGCTTAGATACTTGGTCAGGTGTTGCGTGGAAGGGCCTACGTCAATACACTTAGGATAACTGACTAACAGATACACTCAGTTTAAATCAAAAGTTGTTAGGCTAAACACAGGAATTACTGGATGAGGTTCTATGGCCTGGTTGTGCACACAGTCAGAGTGGATGGTCATAAGGTCCTTCCTGGACTTATATTCCAGAACCTGTGACTAATTCCCAAATGTATTTGAAGCTAACATCATTGTGTCATAACATGAGTGTGTTTCTTATACATCAGTCACCATGTCATCTAGACATTGCAGTGTCATTCTGTTCTGGCACCCTATCGTAATACGTTGATACTGTATCATAATGTGAAGCATGTTGGACCTCTCTAGTCTGGCACCCTCGGGACCTGACCAGTGCCAAGTGAGAGAATTTGCTAGACTGTGGGCGGTCAATATTGTCTAGCAGCATTACTTCCACTGCTTACTGGGCTCTTAGAAACAACAAGAAGTCCTGTGGCACTTTACAGACTAACAGAGATATTGGAACATAAGCTTTCGTGGGCAAAGACTCACTTAGTCAAATGCACTGAAGTGGAAATTCCACATGGCAATTTCCCCTGGAATTTCCACACCAATGTATCTGGCAAAGTGGGTCTTTGCCCACAAAAGCTTATGCTCCAATATATCTGCTCATCTGTAAGGTGCCAGAGGACTTCTTGTTGTTTTTGCAGATACAGGCTAACATGGTTACCCCTCTGATATTGTGCTCTTAGAAGATATTTAGGAGTAAATTACAGCTGAATAAAAGCACAGAACACTGAGAGCCAGGACAGGTGGTTGTAAACAAACTTTATGAGCTCACA
The DNA here is from genome assembly GCF_033958435.1 of Carettochelys insculpta. Classification (NCBI taxonomy): domain Eukaryota; kingdom Metazoa; phylum Chordata; order Testudines; family Carettochelyidae; genus Carettochelys; species Carettochelys insculpta. The sequence goes on along the minus strand of NC_134137.1, from coordinate 285,406,960 downwards.
GAAAGGTCAGCCACACCCATGATAAGTGGTCTTCTGGCTAACTAAAATCATGTCGGATTGTTGCCGGATGAGAGAGTGCCAGACGACAGAGATTCAACCTGTTCTAGCTGCAACACAGCAGTCGCAATGCAAACACTTCCCTGGTGTGATGAAGTAACTTTATTCCAAGGGATGAAGTCTAACACCTAGTAATTCTCACTCTGTATATAAAAACTTGTCTCCTTGAGCTACTGGAAACAGAAGAGAAACCTGTTGCTAATATAAAGAATATAAGAACAGCTGTACTGAGTCAGGCCCAGTGTCCAGTTAGCCCAGTATCCTGTCTTCTGACAGTGACCAACAGTAGGTGCCCCACGGGGAATAAAAAGAATCTGTACTCATCATGTGATCGATCCCCTGTTGCCCAGAGGCTAGGGACACCATACCTGCCCATCCTGTCAATTGATGGACCTTTCCTCCATGAATTTATCTAGTTCTCTTTTTAACCTTGTTATAGCCTTGGCCTTCATAACATGCTCTGACAATGAGTTCCACAGGTTCACTATGGATTGAGGGAAAAGGTGCTTCCCTCTGTTTTAAACGTGCAGTCTATTAATTTAATTTGGTGATCACTAGTTCTTGTGTTATGAGAAGTAAACAACACTTCCTTATTTACTTTCTCCATACCAGTCGCAATTTTAAAGAACTCCATCACATTCCCCCTTAGATGTCTCTTTTCCAAGCTGAAAAGTCCCAGACTTGTTAGTTTTTCTGCATTTGAAAGCTGTTCCACACCCTTATTTTGTTGCCAATATCAATAAAATGAATATAAATATGAAATCCAACGAAGAGAAAAACCTAAGCAGACAAGTGTAGCGTTTAAATTCAGTGCAGTTTCCTACCCAATAATTTACTATATTTCTACTTCTATTACTGCAAATGTTTGTGTTTGAATCTAAGAAGTTTCTCTTGCCATTCCAGCCCCAGGTTCTCTTTTGTCCACTTATCACAGAGATGATACAATTACATGTGTATGATATTCTTGCTTGCAACCAGCAAATGAGTCCAGTGTCACAATTTCAGGATTATATCTTCACTCAAAGATCAAGTGGGAGGAGAAGATAGATGGGGAGAACAGAGGAAAATTTATTTGCAGAGAAATATTCTATGACGATTAGCAGAAATAGAAAGAAGTGTGCAGAAATAAACAATGAAAGCTATAATTTACTGAAATTCTACCAAAAGAATACCAGTTATTAAGGATCTCTTTAGAGAATTATTTAAAAAGCATAGAACGACAAGTTAATGCCATCACAGTATATCAGAAAATACTGTGATATTTCATGCAGACACTCCAATGAGGTATGTTTTCAGATCAATAATATCATGGTGATGTTTTGTGGTCAATAATATCACCTAGCCTCTTTTCTGACTTGTCACACAAACTCATCACTGTCCCCTTTGAGAGGGAGCAGGATCCAGTGCACTGTAACTGATTAGCTACCTGAATATGGGGTTTCAGAAGGAGCAGGTAGGCTCCAGGGAAAGAGCAAAAGGGCAGATGAGAGCTGCCTGGAAAAGAAATGTGAGATGAAGAAACAGATAGGAGCAGCAGAGAAGAGTTGCTGGAGACAGAGTGGAGTAGAGGAGACATGGCAACGGTTACTGGGAAAGAGATACAGGAGATGGGAGGTTATGGGAAGGAGGAGGGCAGAGAAGGAGCGGGGAGATGTTGCCAGGAGCTGGTACCAAGGGAAGACCAGACGTTGAAGCTGTTAGTGAGCTCTGGCCAGAGCTAGAAAGTCCTGCCAAGTTGCAGGAAAGCTCATGCAACAGCCCCAGAACAAAGATGAAGAATCAGCTTGCTCAGGAAAAGCTGAGAATAAAGAAGAGGGCTGGTGCTGGAGTGTGGATCCCAGGAGCAGGGGTAAGACTCACAAGCAAGGATGCCTGGGGATTTGGAACACCATGGGGAGTCCTCTCTTTCCAGGCCTGAGTGGAGGGCTGCAAGAAGCTGAATCTAGAAACAAGAGAGTTGAATCTAGAAGGATGTTTCTTAAGCAGATAAGGTCTCACAGGTAAGGCGGCCTAGGAAGTAGAACACTGGTACCAGAGCTGTGGGAGAAAAGCAACTCTGATAACTCTCCAGCACATGGCCTGGAGAGTGAGACCCTAAAAAGGGCAAAGGAACCATGAAAGCATGTTGATTGGGTAGGTGACCTGGAAATCACATCACTGAAGAGCACATGAAAAATTGTTCTGTTTATACCTGCTGTATGTTGGGATTTTGAGAAAATGGTTTTACCATTAGGCTTATGCAGATTACTGACTCTGTACATTAATACTTTATGCCCAGAAGAAGGCCTTTGAATTGGACATTGAGATAGACTGTTTCTTTTATTACTGAACCAGAGGAAACTGAGGCAGCTGAACCAGGTGTGCTACAGTCCACCATAGGCAGACACTTTAGCTTGAGCCACCCTGCCACATGCTATAAAATAAATGCTTTTGCCTGCAGTTCCTACTATCTGAACAATCTTCCTGTCTTGCCCTCTCACAAATTCCCTGTGCTTTTCTAATATCAGTTGAAAATACATATTTCTTTTCTCTCTTCTTTTAACCACTTGCTTCCTTTTTCTCTGTGACTCTTATTTAACTCAGTAAAATCTTTTCAGTTTACAGGCAAGTTGCTATGCAAAATAAAGTTGTACTGTGTGTCATGCATTAATTTCTCTCTACTCAGTACATCTAATGACTGTTAGATCACAAGATATGATGTAACTTTCTACAGAGTAAACATTAAAAAGTCTCAGTGGAGTAAGGGAATCTAACTTTCCACAATATAGTGAGTAAGTGCTGCACAAACCTGTAAGAGTACTTTTTCACAGAAACAAACATATTGCTTTCACTTACAACTGTTTTGCCACATACTGAAGTAAAGCCTAATAGTCTCACAATCTTATTTTCTGGCTGGGAAGGAAATGAAAAATGCTGGGGATTGTGATTCTTTTTCTCATACCTCTCCTTGGAGGAAGAATGGAATTGCATCCAAAATCTGTGATCTTCACCACCATACGACTGTCCACTACACAGTTTGTGGACTTGAGGCGGCCATGGACTTCAGTTTTGCTTGAGTGCAGGTAGGACATTCCCTGTGATTGACAAGAGAAAGAGACAGAGAGAAGATGTATGTGATTTGATTATACCAGAATTAGTAAGAATTTGATAGTTCATCATAAAATCTATCCAGGTACTTACATGACCCTCCTCCACAGAATATTGAGCATGTCACACCAATTGAAGAATTTTATGCTCACAACACCCATGGGAATCATTTTACCAAAAGGGATTTTCCAAAGACAATTTAGATGGCTATGGCAGTTCTCAGAAATAAAACTGAGTCTCTAGAGTCCCAAGCCAGTGCCTTAGCCAAACTGTCCTTTCCAGATGACATTGTGTCATACTGTGATGTTCTTCTTGACGGTACTGGAACCACTGAGTTTGGGAAATTTATTTCCTTCCAGTGAAGTTCACTGACTTTGCAACAACTGCTTTCATTGTTTATTCAGGGATGAGCTTTCGTGGGACAGACCCACTTCATCAGATCAATCTCATTTCCCATACAGACTGACATCTGTAAGTACAGTCTGTATTGGAAATGAGTGCAGTGGGTCTGTCCCATGAAAGCCGATCACTGAATAAATCATTTTGATAGTTTTTAAAGTGCTACATTTCTGCTGCTTTGTTTTGTTGAATTATAGACTAGTATGGTCACCTCTCTGTTGCCTCTATGGTGTTTTTAGTAAAGGTTGCAGTTTTGTATAAGTATTTCACAACCCTAAAAATGTAGCTGGGGAATTGTTCCAATTTTTTTATTCTGTAAAGAATGATTATTTTAGCTGAACGAAAAATCCCCATTCACTGATATAAGTATTAGGATTGTATTGTTTCTGAAGATATCAATCTACGAGTGGGAACCATAATCAGCACTTGAACAGATCAGATTCTCTGAGCAGAGGGCATCTTAAGGATCAAGGCAGAGATTACCAGATGACATCCTATGGCTTATATAGTGCAGGAGGCCACCTGACACGATCATAGTGGTCCCTACAAATTATGACTCTATATAAATACATAATACCGGCAATCTGTGCACTAACTTCAGAGGTGGCAGATCATGCTAATTCAGATGCTTTTAGACTCAGGCTTTCTGAATGACTCTCTCTCTCTCTCTCTCTCTCTCTCTCACGCACACACACACACACACACGTAATTAATCCCTTTACTCACCACTTCTGAATTTGTGTAACTGCCCACTTAGTATAGGGCAGTCAAAGATGGCTTATATTTTATGTAAAGGAGCTGGTAAGAGTGGTATAGCTGGAGAAACAGCCAATAGTAGGTGTAAGTTTAAGTAGATGGTGCACAATTTACACCTATTTACAGTCTCCTATTAGTATTTTTTATTCCCTGTACCACTCTTTTCTGACCCTTAGACATGTAAACTGCAATCTGTATGCTGAGGTTACAAAAAGGTGTATAATTTGAAGCCAGTTTAAGTTCCCCTCCAAATTTGGCACCATTACTTTGTTTAAACAGAGATGCAAATGTCATCCTCAGGGACAAGAGATAATAATAATAAATGTGGATTATACAAGTTGATCAACCATAATTACAGAGTGTAATATGCTGCTTGTTCATGAGAGAGACTTGTGCTTTGCGTATAGCAGGGGAAGAGTCAGAAAGTGTTTTGACACAGTTGAGACAGGAAGAGCAGTGGTTGGAACTGGTTACCCTATGCCTACATATTTCATGTTGGAACTTGTGGCAACTACATAATAATCAAAACAAAAAACCAGCCAAGTAGCACTTTAAAGACTAGTGAAATAATTTATTAGGTGAGCTTTCGTGGGTCAGACCCACTTCTTCAGACCATACCCATACCAGAACAGACTCAATATTTAAGGCATAGAGAACCAAAACCAGTAATTAAGGTGGACAAATCAGAAAAAAAAATGATCAAGGTGAGCAAATCGGAGAATAGAGGGGCAGAAGGGTGGGGGGGAAGTAATGAATTAGATTAAGCCAAGTATGCAGACGAGCCCCTATAGTGACTCAGAAAATTCCCATCCCGGTTCAAACCATGTGTTAATGTGCCGACTTTGAATATAAAAGAGAGTTTGGCAGTCTCTCTTTCAAGAGTGTTGTGAAAGTTCTTCTTCAGTAAGACGCAAACTCTTAAGTCGCTAACAGAATGGCCCACTCCATTAAAATGCTGGCTAACAGGTTTGTGGATCAGGAGTGTTTTCATATCTGTTTTGTGCCCATTAACTCTTTGTCTAAGGAAGTTACAAGCCTGTCCAACATACAGAGCATGTGGGCATTGTTGGCACATGATGTCATATATGATGTTAGCTGAGCAACATGAGAATGTGCCCGTGATTCTGTAAATAACCTGGTTAGGTCCTGTGATGGTATCTCCAGAAAAGATATGTGGACAAAGCTGCCAGCAGACTTTGTTTCAAGGGAAAGTTCCAGGACTGATGTTCCTGCACTATAGACTGTGGTCATTGGCGAGAATCCTCATGAGGCTGGAAGGTTGGAAGGTTGTCTGTAGGAGAGAACAGGCCTGTCACCTAGGGCCTTCTGGAGTGTGGCATCCTGATTAAGGCTAGGTTGTAGGTCTTTAATAATTAGTTGCAGTGGTTTGAGTTGGGGGCTGTAGGTGATGACCAGTGGCGTTCTGTTCTTGGCTTTTTTGGGCCTATCTTGGAGTAGCTGGTCTCTGAGTATTCATCTGGCCCTGTTGATTTGTTTTTTTATTTCTCCTGGTGGGTAATTCAGGTTTATGAATATTTGGTAAAGATCTTTTAGTTTTTGGTCTCTGTCAGTAGGATCAGAGCAAATGCGATTGTACCTAAGGGCTTGACTGTAAACAATGGATCTAGTTATGTGTGCAGGATGGAAGCTAGAAGCATGTAGGCAAGTATAGCGATCACTGGGTTTCCAGTACAGTGTGGTACCAATCAGGCCATCCTTGATTTGATTTTGGACACAACAGTACAAATCAAGGATGGCCTGATCGGTACCACACTGTACCAGAAACCCACTGATCGCTGACAGACTTCAAACTCGTTCAAATAACATCAGGAGATATTCCATAGCAAGGACTTCATACCCCTTTTCTCTTGGGCCTATTTCCTGTTTACAAACAGTACAGTGCTTGGCAGCCTGTCTGTGAAATCCTGGCCCCATTGAAGTCAGCTAGAAGTTTGCTAGTGACTTCACTGGAGTTGGTATTCTCCCTCTGTCTCAATCTATGATCTCACCAGACCTGATACTCTCAGCAGCCTCAGCCTTGGTCAGTGCCTGTGAAGATTAACTTCCAGTGGTTAAGAAAACTTGTTTGTGAGATTCCAGGAGAGGAACATGTCCACAGTTGTTATTTAAAAGAACTCTTAGTGCTGAAGGGTAACTGAATGTGAAATACTGTAAATGTTTGTTTATCCGGTATTGGATCAACCCCAACTGTCAATTAACTATCAGAGGGGTAGCCGTGTTAGTCTGGATCTGTAACAGCAACGAAGGGTCCTGTGGCACCTTACAGACTAACAGAAAAGTTTTGAGCATGAGCTTTCGTGAGCACAGACTCACTTCATCAGATGCTGGTCTTGGAAATCTGCAGGGCCAGGTATAAATAAGCCAGAGCAAGGGTGAACTAACCTTGTTATCCCCACCCTTGCTCTGGCTTATTTATACCTGGCCCTGCAGATTTTCAAGACCAGCATCTGATGAAGTGAGTCTGTGCTCACGAAAGCTCATGCTCAAAACTTTTCTGTTAGTCTATAAGGTGCCACAGGACCCTTCGTTGCTGTCAGTTAACTGGCATTCTGTCCAGCCCCAGCCATCCTCTTCTTACTCTGGTGGCCTCTGGCTTCTCCACTCTCCAGCTTAGTGCTTGCCACGCAGAGTGGTTCTCAGAGAGGCCATGGCCCGCAGAGCAATGCGGTAGCCTCCCACAGAGCAGCTCCCTTCCCAGTGCCCACCGTGTGGCAGCTGACTCTGGCAGTGGCTCTCTGAGCAGTGCCCGCTGCTGGCAGGGCCTCTGTGAGCAGCCATGCAGCAGCTGCCCCCAAAGCAGCTCCCCACCCAGTGCCCACTGACAGCAACAGCTCCCCATGTGGCCCAGACATGCCCAAGCACTGCCAGCTCCTCCCTGCCATCCCCACCAACAAGGTAACTGAGCAGCAGTTGAGCAGGAGCTGGCGCTTGGGGGGTTTGGGAGATTAACTTCGTTATCTGGCATATTTAAATATCCGTCAGCCTCCCAGTCCCATGGCTACCATATATGAAAGAGTTTACTGTCGTTATTAAGAGGAGCAATCAACTATGACAATTTGGATTATGGGGATTTTAATAAAGAGTGAGATTTTCATTATTACATTGAAACAGACATAGGAGAATCATTCCCTTACTTCCTGAAATGGTTTCACTTGCAGTGCGTTTCCCGTATTTTAAAACATTTGTTACACTGCTCATTTAAAAACAAGCCCTATTCTGTTGTTTTTGATACAAGATGGTGTGATTCTATCATTCTGAACAAACATAAGCAGCTTGCCCAACACCACAAATCAGCTTCACAGCTAGGAATAGATACTAGGACTCCAGTGCCTATAGCCTTTCTTTAGCCACTAGCCCACGCCCTTTTTTCTTGGTAATCTAAAGATTATATCATGTTAGGCCCTGTCACCTTTTGCTATCCACTATGTAAGCTTTATAGCATATGGACAGGTTCATAAATGTGTTGGTGCCTTCGATCCACTTACCTTGGCAATGTCATACATGACAGAGATTTTAAATTCCCAGTCCATGAAGGTGCCATCTGGGTAGGAGATTTTATCATTTAAGACATCCTGAGAAGACAAGGTGACAAAGGGGCTAAGCCACAGCAAGGAAACAGCCAGGGAAAGCATCTCTGTGTAATGTTAACAAAGCTTTGAAATCACGCAGCCTTTTGGCCAGTCACTAAAAAGGGGTACCCCTCTGTTTTACTTAAGTACATAAAATTATGACAGACACTGAATTACTTGGAGGCTAGTGAGTGGAATATATTTGTCCTACCCAGGAACTATGAAAAGATGAGAACTTAACATTTAGCCATTGTGGTTTCCAGTGGCAAAAAAGAGCCACTGTTAATATGTTTGCCTACATGACACTGTGCAAAACGTAGCAAGACATTTTGACTCATCTGTCACCACACTCTTTAATTATGAGAGTGATCCAAAACCCACTGAAGTCAGTGAGTCTTTCCATTGCCTCAGGTGCAATGTCAGTTATTTCTCTCACTGAGGAATGACTTAGAAGCAGGAGACGGTAGAGGAGCAGAAGAGAAGTTAGTGATATTACTTCATATAAGTATTTAAGTAACATTATTGACTTCCTTTCTGCTTCTTTCCCTTCTTCTGCCCTAAGATCTTGCCATCTAGTGGGTTAGCATTTTGTTTTCTAAACTGGTAAGGGGGGCTTGCACAGTTATTTACCCGCAATGATCCTCTCTCACAGTATTCAATCACACCAAAGATCATCGTGTCCATCTTCACTGTGCCATAGAACTTGGTCAGGTTGTAATAGTCAATCTGTAGAAGCTAAAGCAAAAATAATTTATCCATTAAAAATAAAATCAGTTATGAGTGTGAGAACCAAAACTAAGTCTGATGATGTGAAGGGGTTCTCAACAATGTGCGGATTCTTTGTGTGCATGTTTGGAGACCTGAAGTGAATGATTGCTGAAAGGTAGTTTTCATTCCAGAGCCATCTGGTCTAGGGAAACGAGGGAGGGGAGCAGTGTTCCCTGTAAGCTGTGTGCTTGTGCATACACTGAGGGGAGATTCAAATGTTGCCCTGCTGATCAGTAGAGCACTGGCTGCTAGGGTTTTTTTTTTTATTGATGGTACACTCTTGCACATACCTTGGTGCACATAAAAATTTATTCTGCATGTAAGGAATGTGCCAGCAGGAACTCAATACTGCTGAAGGCTGGGAGGAATGTGTCTCCCAAAGATCATTTGCACTTAGTATAAGAATTGTGAAATCTCACCAATGCTCCAAGTCATTGTGGGGGACAAGGCAGTCATCATAACTGCATAAGACATGGATTACACAGGGCTCCCCTGGTTTAAAGCATTGTAAAGCAGAAGGGGAGGGATATGGGTTGAACCAGCTAGCTGAGTGCCTTGGCACTGCCTAAGCCTTGGCCGTATAGCTATAAGCCTGGTTTGACTAGCCCTCCCCACCTGTTAAAAGATAGAGCTGGATACTAGTGTTTGTATCTTGTATGAGACTCTACTTTGGTAGATGCTGTGAGCTGAAATCACAGTGTGGCAGCTAAGGCCGCTAAGAGCTGAAATCACAGGGTTTGCCTCAGGCCAAACCCACAGCAGACAGTGTGACTGGCGGCCAGCCGGTAGGAGCAGCAGCAGATGGATGGATGGCGCAACCAGTGGATGGCTGGTAGGAGCAGTGGCAGACAGACAGCGTGACCAGCGGCCGGCCAGTAGGAGCAGCAGCGGGCAGACGGTGTGACTGGCGGATGGCCAGTGTGGCAGCTGGCAAGGAGCAAGTGGAACGCCGGACCAGCACAAAGGTGGCATTGCCTCAGGTTCCATGAGAGAATGCATCAGCATGAGGTGTCAGGGCCTGCACGGACTGGACTGAGTTGTAAGTGGGGCATTTGAAGTGGGGGTACGGAGAAAGTTGGTTGTGTGGATTGGTTGTTTACAGTATTGGACTGGTGAGCCTGAGAGGCCAAGGACATTGCTCAAGCCATTTGAGCTGGGACAGTTACTTGAGGATTGGTTATGAACTCTGGGGCTGCGTCTACACGTGCACGCTACTTCGAAGTAGCGGCAGTAACTTCGAAATAGCGCCCGTCACGTCTACACGTGTTGGGCGCTATTTCGAAGTTGAAATCGACGTTAGGCGGCGAGACGTCGAAGTCGCTAACCCCATGAGGGGATGGGAATAGCGCCCTACTTCGACGTTCAACATCGAAGTAGGGACGTGTAGACGATCCGCGTCCCGCAACATCGAAATAGCGGGGTCCTCCATGGCGGCCATCAGCTGGGGGGTTGAGAGATACTCTCTCTCCAGCCCTTGCGGGGCTCTGTGGTCACCGTGGGCAGCAGCCCTTAGCCCAGGGCTTCTGGCTGCTGCTGCTGCAGCTGGGGGTCCGTGCTGCATATACAGGGTCTGCAACTAGTTGTTGGCTCTGTGTATCTTGCACTGTTTAATGAAAGTGTGTCTGGGAGGGGCCCTTTAAGGGAGCGACTTGCTGTTGAGTCTGCCCCGTGACCCTGTCTGCAGCTGTGCCTGGCTCCCTTATTTCGATGTGTGCTACTTTGGCGTGTAGACGTTCCCTCGCTGTGCCTATTTCGATGTTGGGCTGAGCAACGTCGAAGTTGAACATCGACGTTGCCAGCCCTGGAGGACGTGTAGACGTTATTCATCGAAATAGACTATTTCGATGTCTCAACATCGAAATAAGCTATTTCGAAGTTGGGTGCACGTGTAGACGTAGCCTGGGTGTGGTATTTTCCCAAGCTTATGCTAATTGACCTTTCTGCCTCTTTTATTAAAAGTTCTTTTCTACATTCAGACTCTGTGCTTGTGAGTGGGGAAGCATTGCCTCTCTGAGGCACCCAGGGATGTATGAATTTCCCAGGCTACTGGGTGGGGGCTTGAGCCGGTTCTGTGTGAGATGGATGAAGAGGAACCCTTAGATGTTGAACGCAGCCCTGGTTGCTGCCAACTACTTCCGGCAGAAGGGTTACATGCACATGCATGGAAAAAAATGCACACAAGGTTGGAAAAGATTAGAGGAAACATTGATGGGGAGTGACTTTACTGTCTTCCAAACTCCATTATTGTTTCTGCAGTAGAACATCACATCTTCACATTCTGGACATGGATACCCATTATAAATGACTGAATGTTACTCATTAGTTAGTAAATGAACAACTAATACAAATATGAGGATCATGCATGATAGTATGTACTTCGTTCATTTACTTAGGCTATTGCAGATTCAGTTAAATTATTTATAATATTTTAAATGTATATGTCCCTAATGTAAGCATGTACTTAGCATACTTTGTAAAAAATTATGAGGTATTAAAGCCAAATTAACCCCTAATGTAGAGCATAAGTCTGGGGACATTAATGGAGATGTATTTGTATGCATTAGAGCTGAATGTAGCTTTTAATAATAGGAGATTTGATTAAAACACTCTACTATTAAATGATGGGTATGAAGTGAAGAAAGAAGCAGCATTATTTTCTAGCACGAATCATAAAAATGTGGATTAAAATGTTCTACCATGATCATAAGGGATCTCAGTCATCTTCAATTTCAGTGGCTTATAGTCCAGAATCAGAACTGTTCATAAGATTCCCCATAACATACACAAAGGGACCCTCAGGCTTCAGTAGCCTGTGGGATGGATGCACACTCATGAATTTGGGCAAGTAAGTTCACTAATTAGTTTCACTCACTCTGTTGTTTCTATCTGCTACATGAAACAATTACCTTGTTCAGTTCTATCTTTTGTTTTTCTGTGAAATTCCCATCATTGTGTTTGAGATCTTTCAGGATCACCACCTAGAAAGAAAAAAAAACAACTATAAAGAAACCATATCAGTAGTACAACAATCCATGATCCCCTAAACTACTTCTGGTATTTGAGTACATCCTTATCCTCTGTTAAGTAATGGACTCGTATTATTGTTCACAAAATTTACCAAGTTGATAGGTTCTGTTGTTCTGGAACAGACTAACGGGCTGATCTTTCAAACCCTTCACTCACATGGGTGACCTCACTCAGGCAAAAAGTTCAACTGAAATTCAGGAAACTTCACACAAGAGTCCTCCTTTGCCCATCTAGTCCACTAATTTATTTCATGCCACATCACATCAGACCAGTGGTCTGTGAGGTTCAAATCCTGCCCCCTGCCTTCCAGGATCAGGCTAGTGATTCAACAAGTCCAGTACTCTGCCTTTTGCAGATGTTAATGCAAGAGGGCCTCAAAGGAAGATGAATACCTCTCCCCTTCCATAAACTCACCAGGTTAGCAAGGTTAGATGAGACAGGGAGGTGGGTGGCATTGCTTCCTTATCTTTAAAGAGAATCGACTGCCTTTCACAGAACCCTCTATCAAAGGAAGGGAAGGGGAGCAGAAATGCTGTGGTAATTTTACCTTCTTGTCATATTTGGCTTGACGCAGTCTCTGGACTGTGTCACGCCTCTTGTCTTCATCAATCTGGGGAACAAATGCACTTCATTACCCAGCAATTATGACATATCCCACCCTGGCAGGCAACAAAATGCAGAGAGAAAAATAATGCAAAATTATGTTACTGTCTTCATGAGTGTCTCTCTCTTAAGAGTGTCTCTCTCTCAGCACAAGCAGCCACCATACACACAGCGCCCATACGTCATCATGGTCTTTTCCTATGATCAATACTATTGGCCTGTCTTGCCGTGTTTTACAGACAGAGCTAGGACAAACCTCATCCTGAAAAGAAATGTTATGCCTGTTTCAGTCATACAAAAAGCTTTTACTTGCTATGTTAAGTGGGGAAGTTACTGGGGGTTATCTAATTTCTCTTCTGCGCAGTGCACAGAAAGTGAAACAACAGTGAACCACTTTTACCAGATACTTCCACCACTGTCAGAGCCCAAGCAGTAGTAACTGTTTATCTAACATGGAACCTCCATAATGGAGAGACTCTGAACTCCCCACCAACACCACAACCCTTCTTCCGCAGGGGTACCTTGTTCTGCCTACCTTCAGACTGACATGGTTTGTCTCATTGGTTTCCAGAGGCAGAATCTTGTCAGGTGGTATGTGAGACCATTTCTTCTGCCGAAGTGCAATATCCCTCCTGTATTTCCTATGAAATAAATGAACCCATTTAATTACGATCATCCTATCAAGCGACTGGAATCCATACTTCTGAAAGTGGCGGGGAATCTTGGAGCAGTAGACAGAATCCCAAGCACCCATTCCTGTACTCTCTTCATGCATTCCATTAGAGTCTGCTCCTACAGCTCCCAGCTTTGAGGCCTGGAAGGAAGAAATGCCCTCTCCATCCCATACTCCTTTTTTGACCATAGAGAAGCTGTGGCTCTCTGAGATTTCAGCTCTGTAAATCTGAAGAGGTCAATGCAGGAGAAGAATTGCTGGCAAGTTGTTGCCTAATTTTTCACATTCACACACAAGTAAGACACTGCAGAATGAGTCTGTGGTATCCTACTATTTACTGTTCTGTAGTATTGAACATCTTTGGAGGGCAATCTCAGAGGCAAACATGGATTCAATGAGCCACTGACAGCAAGGCTCTTGCAGAAATTAGTTGTGCTATCCAGGAAAAGCAAGAAGCCAAGATAGAGGCAGCAGAAGGACTTTTTTGGAGGGACTTTGCCTCTGGCAGATTCCCTGATTATGTGATTATTATATGGGGGAAGAATCCTTGGAACTGGGGCATGGGATCCCCCATCTTTTCTGTCCTCCCTCAAGAGAAGAATTGTAAGAAAACTGTAAAATAGGAAAATGAATCATTGGAATTTTCACTCTCCTATGCAAGTTAATCCTGTATAAAAACATGACTAGTTAGTGGAATACTGGAATATCCTGAACAACAATTGGGTGCTGGAGGATGCTGTCGAACACTGAAGATGCGAAGATTCTGACAGACATAAATATTCTGTATTTCTAACTTATTTTAACTGCCATTGCTAAGGGGAAAGCGGGGAAATGTTCATTTTAGCTGTAAATGCTTTTCCCCCCCTCATTTTAGTACAGAATATTGAGTTGCATTGTAGTATCATAATTTGCCAATAGGAACACTAAAAGTGCTAGGAAGTTGAGTTCTTGGAGCTCTAGTTATATGGATCTTTGTGTCTCTCCTGAATTCCCCGTATGAAGCTCTAACAGCATTCAAAAACAGAGAGATACCTTAAGGCTGAAATTTCAGGAAGATAAGGAAAACATTAAATTGTGAAAAATTCCCATTTTGTAATCTTAACTAGAAAATTCATAAACTGTCAATAAGTAAACTGACTAATCCCGTTATTTGTTAGTACATAGCCACTCACTGGACTGGAATGACATTTCCAATGTCTAATACTGGTTTTGCGGTTTTTGAAGAGTTTATATTGATTTGTTTACTTGGAAGCCAGAACTACATGGAAAAGTGTGGGATAGTTAAGGAACACCACACGCTGGATGATATGTCAAGAAACAACTGGTGCTTTTGTTCATTTTCTTCCCTAGTGGATCCTTAGGATTATTGTTATTATCTGTCCAGAGATAAGATAAAACTAGGGCAGGAAATTACACCACAGTCAAAACTAGGGACAGAAGACCTCTGTTTGGGTATGCTGCTTGTGGAGCTTGGCTATATTGATAGGAAAAGCAAAACTGGTATCACGCATAGACAGTTATTAATCAGTTGTTTCTTGGCTGACAAAAGGGAAGGGCATTGTCAGGTGTCTTTCCTTCCTTCAGAATTATGAAGTGATTCACTGCATCATGTGAATTAGCTATGATTATGAAGCTTGGTAACATTTCTATGTACAAAAAGTAATTCTTTGGAAAAATAGCAAGAACTGATTCTGAGGAATCCCAAGGAATTTATTTTTCTTTGGCAGTTCTCAGGCTACAGTCACACAGCAAAGTTATTTCGAGATAATAGTTGTTATTTCAAAAAACTTTGTGAGCATCTATATTAAGCAAACACTATAACAAAATAAATTCTAAATAATAGGCACGTTATTTCAAATTTTGTGAACCTCACTGCAGGAGGAATAACATCTATTTCCAAATAGCTATTTTGAAATAGGCACCGTAAAGACACAGAATAGTGCTATTTTGAAATAAGCCATACTGGTGCTCGATTGCATTATTTTGAAACAGGCATTATGTGTCCGAAGATGCTATTTTGAAATAGCTGGATGCTATATTCAAATACGTTCTTATGTGTAGCTGTGTTATTTCAAAAGAAGCTATTCTGGCATGGCTATTCTGGAATGCCTTATTTCGAAAAAAGGCTGGTGTGCAGACATGGCCTCAGAGAGCACAGTGATGTTTGTGGTATAACATGCTAACCAGAACTCACTGGAATAGAGTCAGGAGGGTTAACAGCACCTTTGGTAGCAGTGCAACATGTCTAGAAATAATCTTTTGTCAAATATCTGCTAGTTCTTCAACAAATAAACACATAGGCTACGTCTACACTATCCCAAAACTTTGAAATGGCCATGCAAATGACCATTTCGAAGTTTACTAATGAAGGACTGAAATACATATTCAGTGCCTCATTAGAATGCTGGCAACAGCGGCACTTCGAAATTGCTGCGGCTTGCTGCCACGTGGCTCGTCCAGATGGGGGTCCTTTTCAAAAGGATCCCAGCAACTTTGAAATCCCCTTATTCCTATCTGCTGGCCATTTCAAAGTTTTGGGATAGAGTAGATATAGCCAATGAGTTCTTCTGTTTCTTGGGTACAGCTGGGCCTCTAAGCATGGATTTACTACATCAACTTGGATTTTTACCTCATGGAACATGTTAATTAGCAAGGAGAACAAGTTAGCTTGCAAGAAAAACATATCAGGCCAAATGACAATGGTAAAGTGTGCCACCAATCAGTTTTTCATAGAATCCAATTTTCTTGTCTCTGAATTCCTTTGATCTTTGCAAAAGAAGCCACCCAAGCTACTAAAAGTCCAGGTAAAATATAAATCATTGAAACTGCCAAAAACAACAGTCCTGTGAATACAAGAGACATATAGGGATTCACTGGAAATGGGTTGAAATTTTTCTCTGAAAAGATCCTAGACTGGATTTCAGTTTCTATTATCTGATTGTTTCCACCTTTATGGAAGTTATACCACAATCTAGACAGAAAATTTTAGCCATAGAAAAAATGTGTGAACTACCTAACATGAGGCAGGAGGAGTCTGGGGACATAGTAAAAGATAAAATGGCTCTAAAGACTATAGCACCAAAACTTTCTGGTGTTTTTATTTGTGCACTGACACAAGATTGAGTCATCCTTCCAGAATGAATTGTTAAGTCACCAAAAGGGTAAAGAAACATAGTAGAGTAATAGAAAAGAGTAAGTGTGACCAATGAGGGAGAAAAAAGTCTTAAGATTGGCCTCGTCCTCACAAAAATATCTAGTGGGTGGACTCAGCCTGACTATGTGTCATGTCTATCACCTGAGCAACTGGATCATTTTTCAAAGCAGACAGGGCTGAACTGTAGGTGCCATCCATGTTGTCTACACAGAGTGACACACACAGAGTGAGAAGCCAGTGAGAGCCTTGCTGTTGGGTGGGACATATTTATATGGATTTTGAAGGAGATATCAAAAAACCCAGGGCAAGAAGCAGAAAAGGGAAGAGAGAAGAAAGATGACAATGGGTACCTCAACACCAGCAGAGCGATGATCAGAACCAACACCACAGTCCCCGTGAGTGTAAAGACAGCGATAGTCAGGACATGTGGGCCTGCGAAGGAGAGAAATGGGACAATATTCAGTCTTACAGAGAACACTGAACACAGCGTATTACAAAATATATAGTTAGGGCCTGGTGCAAAGCCTGTTGAGATCAGTGTTAGGCTGGCCTCCACGCAGGAAGGCAGGATAATAGATCACCGAATAAATAAATCAGTCAAGTCTCTATGCATGAGGAGTCATGAGGTATCTTCCTGCCAAACCCCGAAACATGTTTCTCACTGATACAAACCTTCATGATTCCAAACTAATTTTAATAATGTGACTGGAAATGTAGAAGAGCATGAGTTTTCTTCATGAGGGTCTGCTACCCTCTTGTGGCTAATGACAGTATAGCATACTAAGGAACGTGAATTCATACTACCCTAGCTCATCATGCACACCCACAACATGAAAGTTTGCATCCAAAAATCGAAATGTTAGCAAAACATAAAAAAACCTGTTCAGCTTCCAGGATGATGGAAGCATTACTGCCTGGGCAAACACTGCACAACCCTTACCAACGTAGGAAATGCAAAGTTAGGGAGACACTTACAATACAACATTAACTCTGCCTCTTTGGTCCATCACTATACCGTTGAACTTCAGTAACTTTTAGGCTGCGTCTACACGTGCACGCTACTTCGAAGTAGCGGCACCAACTTTGAAATAGCGCCCGTCACGTCTACACGCGTCGGGCGCTATTTCGAAGTTAACTTCAACGTTAGGCGGCGAGACGTCAAAGTTGCTAACCTCATGAGGAGATAGGAATAGCGCCCTACTTCGACGTTCAACGTCGAAGTAGGGACAGTGTAGACGATCCGCGTCCCGCAACGTCGAAATTGCCGGGTCCTCCATGGCGGCCATCAGCTGGGGGGTTGAGAGACGCTCTCTCCAGCCCCTCAGCTCACTGGTGGCCGCGTGGAGCGGCCCCTTAAAGGTCCCCTCCCCCGCCCTGACTGCAGGAGGCTGAGGCAACGTGCAGGCTCCTGCCTGCACCCGCGGCGAGCCTGCACAGCCTTCAGCCCCTGACACCGGCCATGGCTGCCCAGCAGCCCCCCCAGCGCCCCCAGGGGACCCCCCCCAAGGGCAGCCAGAGCAGCCAGGGCAGCCAGAGGGCCACGCAGTGTGGGAAGCGGCAGCGGGGCCCCTCTTGGACGGAGGCCGAGATGCGGGACCTGCTGGGGCTCTGGAGCGAGGAGGAGGTGCTCCAGGTAATGGGGAGCAAGAGGCGGAACGCAGATGCGTTCGCTCAGCTGGCCGATGGCCTGGCTGCCCGGGGTCACCCTGCCCGCACTCCTGACCACGTCCGCAGTAAGGTCAAGGAGCTGCGGCAGGGTTATGCCCGGGCCTGGTATGCGGCCAGCCGATCTGGGGCCGCCCCCGTCACTTGCCCCTTTTACAGGGAGCTCAGGGACATCCTGGGCTCCCGGCACACCTCCTCCCCTCCAGCCACCCTTGACACCTCGGCTGACGAGCCCGAGCAGGCCCTGCAGCCGGACTCCGCCCCGGAGGCAAGCCCCGCACCCCGGGGGCCCCCCCCCGGAGGCCATCCCCGGGACATCGCGGCAGGAGGAGGAGGAGGAGGAGGAGGAGGGGGGCTCCTCCTCTGCAGAATCCAGCCTGCAGATCCTCCTCCTGCCATCCCGGAGCAGCAGCAGGGCCTCCGACCCCCGGGGATCTCCGGACCGTGGGAGCAGACCCACAGGTAGGTACCCCTCTCTGGTGGACACCCCGGGGCTTGAGGGGCGGGGGGAACAGAGATGTGTCCAGGGCCCACCACACACTCACATGGCCATGGCCCCAAGGACACTAGGGCCATGGCCCTCACAGCACTGCAGCCATCAGCCCCTGCCCCCCGCCACCCTGCATGACAGTGCCATGCCCCATCCCCGGGCCAGGGGGGAGCGGAACCTCGAGGGGCCCCCAGGCGGAGGGGGTGGGACACCCCGCAGCAGCAGCATGTGATGGAGTGGGGGGAGTGCCAAAGGGAGACTCAGGCTACATATGAGCCACCAGAGCCGAGGAGCTCCCAGGGCCAAAGGAGGATCCTGGCGCTACAGCTGGCAGGTGACACCTCTGCCCTGAGCAAACAGGAGGGAGGAGCCGAGCTGGCTTGGACTTGGGGGGCGAGGGCGGGGGCCACAGGTAGAGGCTAGGGGAAGGGAGAGCTGGTAGGCAGCCAGCCAGAGGAGGGGGAAAGCTGCATCCCAGAGGGGCCCCCCTTGGGGTCTTCTCCCCACGACGGGTTGGAAGGATTGTCTCTTCCGACAGCTGGTGCTGTCACTCCTGCCAGAAACTGGCCATCTGTGGCCTAAGAAAGCTCTCCTGCTCTCAGACCCTGCGGGGTGAAGTGAGAGTCGCTCCCACCAGGGGACGGGGTGCAGGGCAGGGGGACCCCTGAACCCCATCCATCACAGCAGCATCTCCCGGGGACGGGGATGGGGAACCTGCAGCACAGGGCAGGGGGGGACAAAGGCCACAGCTCGGGGCCCACACTAACGCCTGTCTCCATTCTTCTTTCCCCCCTCCTCTCCTGTGTCCTGCACCTGCACCTGCACCATCCGAAGGACCGGAAGAGAGCGCCGGCGAGGCCTCGGTTGTCCCGGAGAGCCCTCCAGGACCCTCGCTCCAGGGCAGCCCCTCGGCCGAGGAACGACCGGCCCCGCGGAGGGCCAGACGGAGGACCCCGCGCCTGCTACCGGCGGCGGCCACGGACCCCCAGCTGCTGGCCATCCTCCGCCGGCAGCTGGAGGTGTCGGAGCAGCACCTCTGGCTGCAGGAGCAGGCGCTGGCCTGGCGCAGGGAGGCATGAGGGGCCTATATGGAGACCATCAACCGGCTGGTTGACTACCTGGCCCCCCATGCTGCGCCGGCCGAGCCACCGCCCGCCATGCCCGCTCCTACAGCCCCACCACCAGCCGCTCCAGCCGTCGCCGGGCCGTCCGCTGTCGCCCCACCACCTCCCCGCGAGGGCCACCGCGCCGAGGGACCCCTGGAGCCACCCGAGACTCGCCGGCGCCGCTACCTTCCGGTGGAGCCCGCTCCCACCCAGCCGCGGACCAGACTGCAGGCCCGGCGGAGCTCCCATCCGGGCACGCCCAGTGCTGGGCTGTAGGGGCAAGGGGCCCAGGACGTGGCCCCCCCCCTTGTTGGACAGACTTTGGGGACTGCTTTATGTTACTGCCCCTGTTTGCCCCGTCCCCCCCTGTAAATATTTCTCTCCGTTCTCCTCCCTGCTTTTCTTTTTTGTTGATGGCGCACAGTTCTCTGCTTTGTTGTTGTATATTGTTTTATTTGTGCACATCTTGCTTTTGTTGAACGTTTGTCCCTCCTTTTTGGTTTCTGTTTCACATATTTATTGATTTACAAAAAAAAAAAAAATCGTTAAGACAAAAAAAACATTTACGTTCACCCACAAGTTCGTGCTGTCATTTCTCCTGGACAAGTGGGGGGGGGCGGTGGGGTGCTCCATGGTGTGGGCGTTGGGGCAGGAGTGTGGGGGAGGAAGGGGCGGGCAGTAGGGGGCCTGGGCAGAGTTCACCCCGCAGCCTGTTGCTCGAAGTGGGCCCGCAGGGCCTCCCGGACCCGGGTCCCCTCTGGGTCCACCTGCCGACTGGGGGCAGCAGGTGGCTGCACGTGTGCCCTGCCGGCCTCGGCGGCCCAGCCCTGAAGAAAGCTCTCCCCCTTGCTCTCCACGAGGTTGTGCAGGGCGCAGCAGGCACCCACAATCTGGGGGATGTTGTTGGGGCTGGCATCCAGGCGGGTCAGGAGACATCGCCAGCGTCCCTTGAGGTGGCCAAATGAGCGCTTCACCACCTGGCGCGCACGGTTCAGGCGCTCGTTGAAGCGCTCCTGGCTGGCGGAGAGGTGGCCCGTGTAGGGGCGCATGAGCCACGGCCGGAGGGGGTAGGCCGCATCCGCGAGGATGCAGAAGGGCATGGTGGTGTCCCCCAGAGGGATCTCCCGCTGGGGGATGTAGGTCCCCGCCTCCAGCCGGCGGCACAGGCCCGAGTTGCGGAAAACCCGGGCGTCGCGGGTGCTGCCAGGCCAGCCCACGTAAATGTCCTGGAACCGTCCCCAGCTGTCCACCAAGGCCTGCAGGACGACTGAATGGTAGCCCTTCCGATTGAGGTATCGGCTTCCACTGTGGTCCGGGGCGCGGATGGGGATGTGAGTCCCATCCAAAGCCCCAAAGCAGTTGGGGAAGCCCAGGGTGGCAAAGGCGGCGACAGTGGCCTGTGGGTCCCCCAGCCTCACGAGCCTGTGCAGGAGCATGGAGTTGATGGCACGCACGACCTGCAGAGAAAGCACATGGGACAGCCCCAATGAGGGGTGAGCAGGGTATGCGTGGCCCTGCCCTGCCCTGCCCTGGCCCCCCTGCCCTGCCCTGCCCTACCCTGGCCTGCCCTGCCCTGGCCTGCCCTGCTCTGCCCTGCCCTGCCCTGGCCCCCCTGCCCTGCCCTGCCCTGCCCTGCCCTGCTCTGGCCCCCCTGCCCTGGCCCCCCTGCCCTGCCCTGCCCTGCTCTGGCCCCCCTGCCCTGCCCTGCCCTGCCCTGCCCTGCCCTGCCCTGCTCTGCTCTGCCCTGCCCTGCTCTGCCCTGCTCTGCCCTGCCCTGCTCTGGCCCCCCTGCCCTGGCCTGCCCTGGCCCCCCTGCCCTACCCTGCCCTGCCCTGCTCTGCCCTGGCCTGCCCTGCCCTGCTCTGCCCTGGCCTGCTCTGGCCCCCCTGCCCTGCCCTGGCCCCCCTGCCCTGCCCTGCCCTACCCTGCCCTGCTCTGGCCCCCCTGCCCTGGCCTGGCCTCCCCCTGTGGGTTCTCTTACCTCCATGAAGACAGCCCCAACGGTGGCCTTTCCGACACCAAACTGCTGCCCCACGGATCGGTAGCTGTCCGGAGTGGCCAGCTTCCAGACAGCGATGCCGACCCATTTCTCCACAGGGAGGGCACGCCGCATAGCAGTGTCCCGGTGCCTGAATGCAGGGGTGAGCCACTGGCAGAGCTCCAGGAATGTCTGGCGGGTCATCCTGAAGTTCCGGAGCCAGTGGTCGTCGTCCCACTCCCCAAGCACCAGCCGCTCCCACCAGTCGGTGCTGGTGGGGTAGCTCCACAGCCGCCGGCGTGTGAGGCGGGGGGTGGAGCGGGGTGCTGCAGGGGTAGGGGTTGAGCCCCGCTGCCCTGGGGGCATCTCCTCCCCTGGGGCAAGAAGGTGCTCAGCTGCCCCCAACATGGCATGAGCCAGGGCAAGCCCTGCTCCTGCCGGGAGGGCTGGGTGGACCTCTAGCTGCTGCTGCTGCTGCTGCTGCTGCTGCTGGGGGTCCATGACTGCAGCGCTCGGGGTCTGTGTGCCTATATGGCTCCTCAGACCGCATGCTGTGCAGGCTGAGTGTATGTGGGAGGGGCCCTTTAAGGGAGCGGCTAGCTGTTGCCCCGGAAGCGCTAGTCCGCCCGTTGACCCTGTCTGCAGCTGTGCCTGGCATCCCTATTTCGATGTGTGCTACTTTGACGTGTAGACGTTCCCTCGCTGCGCCTATTTCGATGTTGGGCTAAGCAACGTCGAAGTTGAACATCGACGTTGCCGGCCCTGGAGGACGTGTAGACGTTATTCATCGAAATAGACTATTTCGATGTTGGCTGCACGTGTAGACGTAGCCTTATTGTCCAGCGTGATCCATCCAGCCACCATCATGTACAACACAGATCAACTATGCCAAACAGAGAACCCCAAGGGTCCTAACAGTTTATGAACAGAAATCTCATTTGAAGTTACAGTGGGTACATAAAAACTGACAGGTTTAGTCAGGCTACTGTTATAGTCTCAGCTCCTAACTGACAGTCAAAGTTAAAGTTTGGTGGCTTCATTGCACAGTAAATGTTATCTTAACCATGCAAAAGCTCCCTCCACCAGGAACCAGTTTCAGGAGGTATCTTACCGGTTTGTGGAATGTCACTAGGCAGCTTTCCATTCTTCCATGTGAAAGATGGACTGGAAATAACTGAATTTGTCTTATTCTGGTGAGTGTCATATTGCAGGAGGATCTTGAACTGTGAGAGAGTATAGAAATGAACTTTACTAGAGTTTTCCTAATCAATTCCTTTCCTTTGCCTCATCAGCCGATAATGCACTACATAACTCAGCAAAAAAGATGCATGCCCTCTATTGCAGTGATGTGTCCCCTCCAGCCTGGTTCATGTACATGTTTTTCATATTCTGATTGTGCTACTACTCTGTCCTTCTCAGCAGTCTTACAAAGTCTCAGGTGCTTTTGACTGCATCAGTCTAGTCAGGCATGCGAGTGACTTCTTTCCCCACTTGTCTCGTGTTGCTGTGAAGAGGTGTAGCCTCACGCTAGCAAAGAGGAGACAAACAAGATCCCCAGAGCCTATTCAGCTGCAACAAGGTGGGCCTGCAAGGTCTGTTCTGCCTGGAGGGGGGGGAAGCTTAAAAGGGAACATCAGTCACAGGAAGGGGCAGGAAAAAGGACAAAGGATGCCCTAGCTTTGAAAGACAAGACACGCTCACTGAAAGAGACAGGAACAAGTTTCACTTTTGCCAAAGCTGCAGCCACAAAACAACATACCCCATAAGGAGGGGCTGGAGATAGACCCAGCCCACATCTAGACTAAGCCCAAAAAGATGACCCAGGAATACTGTCTGAGTTCCAGGTCTCTCTTATTTTTTTAATTTCCAATAGTTTCAGTTTAATTTCCCTCTCCCAGAAGGGAAGAAAGAGGAGAGAAATCTTCATTCATTTATCAGAGAGGTAGCCATGTTAGTCTGTATCTTTGAGAACAACAAGAAGTCCTGTAGCACCTTATAGATTAACAGATATTTTGGAGCATAAGCTTTCTGATGAAGCGGGTCTTTGCCCACGAAAGCTTATGCTCCAAAATATCTGTTAGTCTATAAGGTGCCACAGGACTTGGTGGTGTTCTCTTCATTCATTTGCTTGTTTCAAGAACCCCTTGGGTAGCTGCCAGCAGCGTGAGAAAGATGAAACAAGGACCTGAAGTGGACTCCGGGTGGGGACTTGAGAGGAATGTTACCCTTGACACCCTTACTACACTGACAGCTCTCGGACACCTCCATTTCAGCTCTTGGTAGCTCTCTTGTCATAGTCACACTCTAACCCAAGGTCTCTGGTTTCCCTCTCACATATCATCACAGAACACCTTCATGGAATTACATACTTGACTGGTATCTACTGATGTATACAGTAGGGAAAAATTGACATCAAGATCTCCAAATTCATCCAGCACTACTGGACCCAGTGCACCTGTGGACACAAGGAACAGTTCAATGAAGGAGCCTGGCACTTCCCCAAGACACATTAGCATGTGATAGGAAGGAAGGTGTAAATTAAGAGACTTCTGATATTAGGGCTTTTCTTCCTGTCCACCTTCCACATCTACACTAGAATACCCTTCTTAGAACCCACATCACCTTATTCAGCCTTGGCTTCTCCCTTATTTCCATACTACGTGTGGTAAACCCAGTGGTAGACCCTTACCTGGAAACTTCCGGAGCCTTCTAGAAGGACAGTACACTGGGTCCTATTGCGGGGGATCCATGGAGTGGGCAGGCGCAGCCCACCCACGACTAAAAGGCCCCTCTTAGAGGGAGAGGAGACCCATTAAAAAAAAGTCATGGCCCCAACAAAATGAGGGGGACAACTAAAGAAAAAAACAGGGACGGGAGTGGAGGTCAAAGGTTTAAAACGAGGGAACCAGAAGGGGACACCGAGCAGAGAACCCCGGACAGCACCCACTGTTCCTCGAAGGTGTCAAGAGAGCCAGTGGACACTGCCCAAAGGAACTGTGCCCAGATTAGTGAGCGGAGAGAGGAGCGGAAATAGGCCCCACAGTCGCAGGCCTCCCCCCGGCCAGCCTCCTCTCCCGAGTGTTATAGATGGCTACCTTGGCCATAGCCAGGAGGAGGCTGACGAGGAGGTCCCGCGACTTGGTGGAGCCACGGACAGGGTGTGCAAGGATAAGAAGGTGAGGGCAGAAGTGCAGCCAGAAACTCGGCAAGAGGTTCTGGAGGAGCCAAAAGAGGGGCTGCAACCTGACACACTCCATGTAAATGTGCGCCAGGGTCTCCCTCGTGCCACAAAAGAAGCAAGTGTCCGGGAGTGGGGTGAACCGCGCCAGGTACACACGCATGCTCACCGCCCCATGAAGAATTCTCCAGCTGATGTCCCCAGCGGGCCACGGGACCAGGGTAGAATAAAGGCTGGCCCACCGGGGCTCCCCACCCTCCGAAGGTGGTAGAAGGTCCCGCCACTTGTGGTCTGGGTGGGATGTGAGGGTGGGGAAGTGGAGCGTGTGAAGCACGAGCGTGTACAGATGACGTTGGGGCGCGGTACAGAAGGGGACCGGCTGCAAGGCGTGCAGCTGGCTGGGATGATGCAGGGGAGGGGGGCGGGAAGGCTTGTGGAGCCAGGGGCCCACAGAGAGGTCCGGAGGGCCAGAAGTAAGAGGGGGATGGGGTGCACCCTCTCGCAGGACCCGGCGTAGGTAGACATGAGCAGCGGGTGGCAAGGCAGCCTTCACCTCCTCGAGTACGCGCCAGGGAGAGCGAAGGGTGGAGAGCCCCATGCACTGGGCGAGCGCTGGAGCCTCCATCCAGTCTCCCCAGTCGTAGTCCAGGAGGTCTCCGACCCTGGTGATTCCACCGAGGACCAGCCTCCGGCACACCGCGGGGGACTCTGCCGCCTGCACACGGAGGTAGGGGTTGTGTAGCAGGGGCTCTGCGAGGAGGTCTTCCCCCACGGTGGCCCCTAAGGACCTGGAGACTGCGAGCAGCCGCCAGGTGTGTAGGAGGTCCTGGTAGAAGGCTGGCAGCTCTGAGAGGTCTTGCAGATGGCCTCTCAAAGGCAAATAAAGGAGCTGCCGGTCGTATCGGAGCCCTCGGAAGCAACGGAGGAAAGCGTGAGCCAGCGTGCTCCATGCCGGACTATCTGCACTATTGCTGTTCAGGAGTCCCTGCAGAGCCCGGTCCCACACCAAAGGCTTTTATATAAATTAGGCGGTCATGGGATAGGAGGAAAGATCCTTTCATGGATCGGGAATTGGTTAAAAGACAGAAAACAAAGGGTTGGAATAAATGGTAAATTTTCACAATGGAAGGGGGTAACTAGTGGTGTTCCCCAGGGGTCAAGTCCTGGGACCGATCCTGTTCAACTTGTTCATCAATGATCTAGAAAATGAGGTAAGCACTGAGGTGGCAAAGTTTGCAGATGACACCAACTTATTCAGGACAGTCAAAACCAAAAGGGATTGTGAAGAACTACAAAAAGATCTCAGCAAACTGAGTGACTGGGCAGCAAAATGGCAAATGAAATTTAATGTGAGTAAGTGTAAGGTAATGCACATTGGAAAAAATAACCCAAATTACACGTACAACATGATGGGGTCAAATTTAGCTACGACAGATCAGGAAAGGGATCTTGGAGTTATAGTGGATAGTTCTCTGAAGACATCCACGCAGTGTGCAGCGGCAGTTATTAAAGCAAATAGGATGTTAGGAATTATTAAAAAAGGGATAGATAATAAGACAAAAGATATCATACTTCCCCTATATAAAACTATGGTATGCCCACATCTAGAGTACTGAGGGCAGATGTGGTCTCCTCACCTCAAAAAAGATATATTGGCATTAGAAAAGGTTCAGAAAAGGGCAACTAAAATGATTAGGGGTTTGGAACGGGTCCCATATGGGGAGAGGCTAGAGAGACTGGGACTTTTCAGTCTGGAAAAGAGGCGATTGAGGGGAGATATGATAGAGGTGTATAAAATCATGAATGGTGTGGAGAAAGTGAATATAGAAAAATTATTTACCTTTTCCCATAATACAAGAACTAGGGGACACCAAATGAAATTGATGGGTAGTAGGTTCAAAACTAATAAAAGGAAATTTTTCTTCACACAGTGCACAGTCAACCTTTGGAACTCCTTGCCGGAGGAGGCTGTGAAGGCCAGGACTCTATTAGGGTTTTAAAAGAGCTCAATAAATTTTTGCAAGTTAGGTCCATAAATGGCTATTAGCCAGGGGTAAAGTATGGTGCCCTAGCCTTCAGTACAAGGGCAGGAGATGGATGACAGGAGATAAATCACTTGATCATTGTCTTCTGTTCTCCTTCTCTGGGGCACCTGGCATTGGCCACTGTCGGCAGACGGGATACTGGGCTGGATGGACCTTTGGTCTGACCCAGTATGGCCATTCTTATGTTCTTATGGAAGACATGGACCTGAGTGCGGAGGCAGGTCAGGCCCTGTCCTCCCTCTTCCGCGGGGAGATGGAGAACCCCTGCAGGGACCCAGTGCAGTCCTGGCCAGAAGAACTCCAGAATTACCTTCTGGAGGGCGGCCAGGAAACCCGGGGGCATGGGCAGGATTAATTGATTAAGCACCTGTGCCCTCCCCCACAGGGAGAGGCACTGGAGCAGCCCTGCCCACCTCCACAACCGCTCAGCCACCCTGCCCTCTAAACCCTGCCAGTTTTCTGGCGGAGAGGGATGCGTGGCAGATAGAAAGACGCCCAGATAGGACAGCGGACCTGCGCTCCACCGAATGGCCTGAAGCGCAGGCGGGAGGCAGCCCGCCTGCCACCCAGCCCCAACCACCAGGCCAGAGCTCTTGACCCAGTTGACCTGGGCAGAGGAGGCCGCTGAGTAGATGGCTTGGCAGGCCTCCAACCGCACCAGGTCTCCTGGGTCCTGGACGACGAGGAGTACGTCATCGGCGTACGCCAACAGGACCAGCCGCAGCTCTGGCTCATGGAGCACCAACCCCGTTAACCTTCGCTAAAGGAGACAGAGGAAGGGCTCGATGGCCAGAGCGTAGAGCTGGCCTGACAGTGGGCAGCCCTGATGCACCCCTCGCCTGAAGCTGACCGGAGCGGTCAGGGTCCAGTTGAGCTTGACCAGACACTCTGAGGCAGTGTACAGCACCTGGAGAAACCTGATGAAACAGGGTCCGAAGCCGAAGGCCCGCAGAGTGCCCAGGAGATACCCGTGGTCCACCCTGTCGAATGCCTTCTCCTGGTCCAAGGACAGGAGGGCAAACAACAGACCATTCCCTACACCCCAGCTCCAAGAGATCCCAGACCAGACAGAGGTTATTGAAGATGATACAGCCCGGGACGGTGTAGGTCTGGTCGGGGTGGACCACGTCCTGCAGCACGAACCCCAGGCGACGAGAGATGGCTTTGGTGATTATCTTGTAGTCCGTGCCGAGGAGCGAGATGGGACGCCAGTTCCGAAGGTCGTGGGGGTCCCCCTTTTTGGGCAGCAGAGTGAGGACGGCCTGCCTGCACGACAGGGGGAGGACCCCGCTCTGCAAGTACCCGGCCCAGACGCTGAGCAGGTCTGGGCCGAGGACGTCCCAAAACACGTGGTAGAACTCCACGGTCAGCCCGTCCATGCTCGGGGATTTGTTAGTGAGCATGAGACGGAGGGCTTCCGAGAGCTCGGCCAGAGTGAGAGGAAGCTCCAGACGGTCCCGGTTACCGTGCTGAACGAAGGGAGTTGGTCCCAAAGCACTCTGCAGGCGTTGGCGTTGGTCGGATCCGGGGAGAAAAGGGTGGCATAGAAGGCGTGAGTCCTCTCACGCATCTCCACTGGATCCGTAAGAGGGGTGCCATCCTCTGTGAGGAGGCAGAGGATATATTTCTTGGCACCCCTCTTTTTCTTCAGGGTGTAGAAGAAGCGGGAGCCGCGGTCCATCTCCCAAAGGAGCTGGATCTGTGACCTCACAAAGGCCCCCTGCGCCTGAAGGGCGTCAAGAGCCCTGAGCTCGTCCCGCTTCTCCTGGTACGTGCTGCAGAGGGGTGGATCCCTGGGGCTGGTGGCCAGGCGCCTCTCCAGCTCAAGAAACTCCCACTCCAGCTGTCCTATCAATGCATCCCGCCGCTGGCTGGCCCCCCGGGTATAGTCACGGCAGAAGAGCCGCGTGCGCACCTTTCCCAGATCCCACCACCACTGCGCCAAGGGAAAGGCGCACCATTGCCCACACCAGGCCAGCCAGAACTCCCGGAAGGATGCCACAAAGCCCACATCCCCCAGCAGGCTATTATTAAAATGCCAGTAGGCCGACCCCTGCTTCCCCGGTGAAAGGGAAGACTTCACGGCCACCAGTTGGTGGTCTGAGAAGGGGGCCGGCCGCATGCTGGAGGAGTGGGCTCAGGAAAGGTGTTGCCAAGTAATATAGATGTGGTCCAACCGGGAGTGTACAGATTTATGGCCCACCACTCGGACGTAGGTAAAGACGGTATCCTCGTCCAGGTGGTGGCTGCGCCAGATGTCCACCAGGGAGCGATGGTTGATGAGCTCCCTGAGGACGTCCACAGCAGCCTGGCACTGCTCAGTCCCCGTACGGTCCCGTTCTTCAAGGGTGCAATTGAAATCCCCGCCGAGGACCAGGCACTCGCGAGGATCGATGGAGTCAAGGAAGGCTGCCGCCTGCCTGAAGAAGGATGTTCTCTCCGGGCCAGATGTCGGGGCATAGATGTTGAAGAGGTGGAGGGGCAGCCCCTCTATCCATACCCGGAGATACAGCAGGCAGCCTGGCATGACCTCGATGCTCCCCAGCACCTTGGGCTGCAGGTCTAGGGAGAACAGGGTCGCTACCCCGGCCCGATGGGCTGAGAGGTGACTAAGATGGACCCCATCTCCCCAGTCCAGCCACCAACTGGCTTCGGCGGCTGGAGTAGTGTGGGTTTCCTGCAAGAAGGTGACCGAGTACCCCACTTCCCGGAGGAAGGAGAGCACTCGGCACCTCCGGAGACCCGACCCACAGCCCCTGGCATTTAATGATGCAAAGATGATCGGTGCCATTTGGAGGGCTGGGGAGGATCCTCACCGGAGGGAGCACCAACTGCCCCCATGGGGCCACGCAGCAAGCCATGACCGATGCCGAAGGTAATTAAGGTGTCACGGAAGCCACGGGCCCGTTGGTAGGCCATGGCATCCCTCCTCCCGGTCCCCTTGCCCTCTTTTAACAGGGCCCTCACAGACTCTAGGATGGTGTGGAAGTCACCCCAGCGCTGGAGGGCGAGAGCGACCTTGTTCTTGGACTCGTGGACGTTGTCCAAGAACTGGTGTATCTCGCCCGCCAGTGCATGGGGTGCTGGGGTTTCGGGATGCCGGGGATCCATCAGCCCCGTTTTCTTGTGGGCCCCACGGCCGGAAAAAAGGTCGAAGCGGGGAGTGGGGTCTAAGTTTAGGAGGGATGGGAGCAGCAGAGAGAGACCAGCCCCGGAGGTGCTGGGAGTGGCGGTACGGCAAAGGCCTCCCAGGTGATCACAGCCTCGGGGGCAGACACGGGTGGACAAATGTTGAGGGGAGGGGTGGCGGGGAGGGGGGAGGGTGGGGAGGATGAGGTTTGGAGGGGAAGGGTCTGAAGGGGGTGGAGGGGGAGCAGGGGGAGGATGAAGGGGCAGGAGTGGCGGAAGAGGGGGAAGGGGAGGGCCTGGAGTGGGGAGGGTTACAGGTTTTTGGATGGGGCATTGATTGGAGAGGGGAGCAGGGGTGGGGATAGAGAGTGGGGCCAGGGTGGGAGTAGGGCCTGGGATGGGAGTGGAGGGATCTCAGGAGGGGGAACTTCCACGGGCGGTGGAAGGGGAGTTGGGGTTAGGGGCAAGGTGCCCACGCACTCGGCGGCGGGCACCGACGGGGTGGCAGGAATGGTGGTAGGGTCTTTGGGAACAGGAGGGGAGGGAGGGCATAATGGGAACATCAGTTCTCCCGGGGCATCCAGGGGCTGGCCAACCCCCGCTGGGAGGTCGTCCCCGATTGAGAGGGGGGCCGCACCCTGTGATGTCCCGGAGCAGGGAAGGGGGGCAGTTAAAGGGGTGCTAGTGGACAGGAAGAGGGGGAGCGAGGGGGGTGGGGAGTAGAGCGACAGCCCGCAGGCCTCCAATAGAAGGCCGTCCATGCCAAGGGTCACTGAGGTGAGACCCAGGGCCTCGACCTCCTGCAAGAGGAGGGCGAGGCCGAGGCTTACCTGCTCCAGACGCTCCACAGGGGCAAGCTGGGCAGTGGCCGGAGGGGTGTCGGAGGAGGGTGAGGGGACGATGGAGGCAGTCTGTTTTTTTAGGCTCCGGCTCCAGGGCAGAAGGGGTGGTGTCCTTTATGGCCGCTGTGGCGACTCCAGCCACCCCCGGCAGATGGTCGGTGGCCGGGGGTTCGGTGGGTGGGCTGGGGCTGGAGGCTCTTTTTGGTGCTTTGCGGGGCACGCCCGCCCCGTCCTCCGATGGGGTGGGTTGCTGGGCACGCACACTTCCTTTCTTCCTTTTTTCCCCTACCAGCACCCAGTCCTCCGAGGAGGGGGGCTGGGTGGCAGAGGAGGAAGGGCCAAGGGACTGAGGCAGCAAGGATGGAGGGAGGAAAGGAGGGGCCGGGACAGCAGGGGGAGGGGACGGCCCACCCTGGGGTGGGCCCTTCCCAGGTCCTGCTGCAAGCCCTGCCTCCCTCTCCTCCACAGGCCCAGCTCTTGCGCCCGCTTGGGCACCGGTGCCCACTTCTTCCTGCCCGGCACTATGCGGCCGGGCGCCCTCCGATGCCTGAGCGGCGATGGATGCATCCGGGAAGAGAGGAGGAGGGGTGGTCCCAGGGCCTGTCACGGTCAGGGCGCCGCCGGTCTCGTGGCTGGCACCCCCCGGGTCGGAGGAGGTCCCGGGCTCCTCTTTGCGCTGGGCCAGGGGGCAATCCCTCCAGACGAACCCTGCCGCCCGGCACACGAAACACCAGGCCTCCCCCATGGTGTAAAAGACCCAGTACTGGGCCCCTTGATAGGGCACCAGTATAGCCCCCTCCTGGGCTACCCTGCCCTGGGCTGCCGCCGGCGACAGTTGTACCAGAGCCTGCCGGAGGAAAGAAAGCACATGCCGAAGGGCAGGGTCCTTGCAGCCTAGGGGGAGGGGGCTCAGGAGTGACAGAGGCCGGCCCACGGTGGCAAGGAAAGGCAGAAGGGCGGAGATGGGGAGGAAGGGCAGGACAGAGGAGAACACCACCTGCACACCCAGGTCTTCCAGAGGCTCCAGGGGCACATGCATGCCCCCTACCGCCAATCCCCCCTCCACCACCTCCTGGGTGGCGGCCTCCGAAGCCAGGAAGAAGACAATCTTCCCGAACATTCAAGAGGCTGCCACCACGGCCGCGGGCCCCACCACCCATGCCAACGCCCGCATGTAGGTTTCTACGTGGGGCGAGGCAGCCACCAGGAGGCAGCAGACTCCGTGCCTCCTGGTGAGCGCGAGTAAGGGGCCGCGACCGTCGGGGGTGGTAGTCCTGGCGGAGGTGGAGGGAGCAGGTTGCGAGGCGGCAGCCACCGCCTAGGCGTACGACCTGGGGGCCAAAGAATTGGAGCCCCCAGGCACGGTGGTGGGAACAGGGGGGCAGGGAGAAGGAGGAGCTGCACCAGATGTTGCAGCAGCTGGGGTAAGAGCCCCCGCCACGGGAGGTTTGGCCTTCTGGGCGGGGCTCTTGCTTTTCTTTTTCCCCTGGCCCTTCCTACCCTTTTGGGGGGTTGGGATCGGGGCGGGGTCACTGGAGGACGCCACGGCGGGGGTTGCAGGAGCCCCGGAGCCTACGCCCACACCCTCAACCAACGAGATGGCAAGGACCCCAGCGGCCCTGGACGAGGAGGCTGCCATTTCAGAGGTCGAAGGGGTGCCAGTGGAGGGAAGAGGGAGGGGAGGACCGCCAGATGGCCCCCCGGTGGTTGTAGAGGCCATGGTGAGGGGTGCAAGGGCGAGGGAATTTATTGGGGTGGGGCACTTTAAGAGCGGGGGAGGGGAAGAGAAGAGGAGAAGGGAGGGAGGAAGTGGCTGCCCCTCCCCCACTGGCCAAGCTGAGGACCTGGTCAGGTGGGGGTGGGGCAGAAGGAGAGAGGGAGGTGCAAGGGGACCACAACTCCCAGCACAGGGTGGTAAGCAGCTCATGCAACTGCACTGGGATGTGTGTGTGTTGGGGGGGGATTCAATATTTGTATGTGTGGGGAGGTGAGTGAGTGGAAGGGGAGGGGCTCAGGCACCTAACAGAAGAAAGGGGGGGAGCATGGGCACAAGGAAGCAGGGGCAAGGTGGAAGGGTGGCAAAGCCAACCAAAGGAGAGGGGGGTTAAGGGGAAGAGTGTGCCCACGGGTGCCTGAAGGTGGGCCCACAGCAGCCACTGCACAGCCCCACAGGAGCAGGAAGGAGGAAGGGGCAGATGATTAGGGTGGGGCCCAGATGGAAAGGGCCCCAGTGGCAGCTGGGTGTGGAGGGGGTGGGGCGGTGAAGGAGGCATTGGCTGCAGGGGTGGGGCAGGGACCACACCCTAACACCCCACCCCCATCTATGCAGCCACCCCTCTGGAGCCCCACCCAAACTCATCACCCCAAGCCACTCCACAGCAAGCTGTGGAGGGAAGCCCAGCCGCCACCCAAGAAAGCCCCTTACCTCCTCCGGAGCAGTGAGGATTCAGCGGCCAGTGGATGGACAGGTGGGCCCAAGTAGAGGGCCAGCAGAGTCCCCCCAGAAGATGGAAGGAGGGGGGTACCCTCCTCCCTGCCAAAAGGCAGGGCAGCAGGAGTCCCCCCTCATACCACCCACGCAGCAGGTCCAGAAGAAACTAGCTGGGAGGGGTGGGGTGGGGGTGGAGGAGAAAGCAGCCTGCCTAAGGCAGAGAAGAGAAGCTGGCCTAGGAGGGGGGCCAAAAGACAGCCCCAGCGGGGTCTGAAGCAGCCAAAGGCTACCCACCCCCCAGCACCTCACCTCCCAACCGCAGGGCTCCCCAAATGGGATCCCCGCAGCAGCCCTGCAGCCTACAGGACAGAGCGTTTCTGTTCCCTGTCCAGGCCCAGACCTTCATTGGTCAGATAGGCCCTGTGCTCCCTATAAAAGGCTCCCCATCTGGTAGCGGGGGGAAGGTTTTGGGAGGTGCACAGGCACAGGCACCATGGGGAAGTGGTGGGCGAAGTGGCCCAGGGTGAGGCTACTACTTTGGGGCAGGGGTAAAGGTCCTGCCGGTTGCCTCTAGTTCTCATAGGGACCCTGGGCTGGAGTCCAGGGTAGAGGGTGGGTCTGGACTCCCCCCGCCCTTCCCCCGACGGATCACTTTACTGGAGCAGGTGTGGGCCTACAAGGGGACGGTTATTATTCTCCCTGTACTGGTCCTGCCTGTGATGAGGATGGCTCGCTAAGTGGAGACCCCTGCCTTTGGAAGGGCCTGGGCAAAAGGGGGGCCTCCGTGAGTCTCTGAGGCAGCACAGATCCGCCAGGAAGCGCAGGGACCCACAGAGGCTGACAAGGGACTTTGTCACAAACGTTAACTTTAAAATATGAGTTTGACAATGGTACCAGGATATACTGACAGCATTAAAGAATGAAGTTCTCCTTAATCCCAGAAAAGATACAACGCATGAGCAACAAGTCTATGTTACTTCCATACACTGATCCTTTCAAAGTGCCTTGAAGAGACCATCTCTAGATCTAAGAAGGGAATTGCTGATTCTATCCTTGGTCTAAAAGGCCGTGTCTACACGTGCCCCAAACTTCGAAATGGCCATGCAAATGGCCATTTCGAAGTTTACTAATGAAGCGCTGAAATGCATATTCAGCGCTTCATTAGCATGCAGGCGGCAGCGGCGCTTTGAAATTGATGCGCCTTGCCGCCGCGCGGCGCGTCCAGACGGGGCTCCTTTTCGAAAGGATGCCACCTTCTTCGAAGTCCCCTTATTCCCATGAGTTCATGGGAATAAGGGGACTTCGAAGTAGGCGGGGCCCTTTCGAAAAGGAGCCCCATCTGGACGTGCCGCGCGGCGGCAAGGCGCATCAATTTTGAAGCGCCGCTGCCGCCCGCATGCTAATGAAGCGCTGAATATGCATTTCAGCGCTTCATTAGTAAACTTCGAAATGGCCGTTTGCATGGCCATTTCGAAGTTTGGGGCACGTGTAGACGTAGCCAAAGTCTGCCAACAAGGAGGGAAATAGAGAGATAATTTATGTTCCTTTCTATTGGCTTCACTTTGGCTTCATCTTTTGAGGGGTACTGTTTGGGCTAATAACCTCATTTCATAACTCAGGATACATCAATGTTACAGATTAAGGATTTTTGGGAGGAATTTTCAAAAGCACGCAGTGTTGGCCTAATTCTGCTCAGTCAGAAGTAAATGATGAAACTATGATGCTTTCTTGGCCAATGTTAGCTGTGGCTAAATGTTATCTTCTATACATATTCCCTGCATTGTCTGAGACAATGACAAAAGAAGACCTTGCTACATTTTGGGGGTGAAGCTTAGAGGTGGATCTAATTCAATGTTAAGTATACTTCACCATCATCCAACCTTGTATCTAGCCCAAAATAAAACCTGGATACCAGTCAGATGACAGGGAAGACTTTAACGGACTCTGCAACTCACTTCAATGTATCACTATTACACACCCTGTAGTCCACCCACACAATAGTTCTCAAGTGGACAATTCAGTTCTCTACACTTTTATCAGAAAAGCACAATATTATCCAAAGTAATAAGGCCAGAGAGTTTAACATATATCATCCTACTCTGTGCTGATTGTGGTCTGCCCCTCCTACTACTCATCCTAGGCCATTTCTGTACTTGTATACTTGTAGCCCAAGTGAAAAGTCTGTAGCCCAGGAGATATTCTGAACCTTAAGCATTTTGGTCATAGTTGAAATGTATAAAACATTTCACCTCTTATTTTAATAACAGAGAGGTAGTTGTGTTAGTCTGTATTCTAACAAAATAAAACAGCAGTTATGTAGCACTTTAAAGACCAACCAAATGATTTATTAGGTGATGAGCTTTCGTGGGACAGACCTACTTCTTCAGATCAGAAGTGGGTCTGTCCCACAAAAGCTCATTGTCTAAGAAATCATTTTGTTAGTTTTCAAAGTGCCAAATGACTGCTGGTTTGTTTGTTTGTTTTTTACCTCTTATTTTGTACATGATGTATGGGGAGGAGGATTCTCTGTATATTGATATTACTTAGTCTGCTTTTCAGTGCTGATTACCACAGTACATTTGGAAAATCAGTTGACCAGAACAAGAGGAAGAACAACTCATTGCTGTGTTTGAACCACTTCAGTAGTAAGCAGACTTCCCCTCATGTCCACCTGGAAACCAAATGCCCTCCCCACACTGTCCACTCATTGAGTTGCTGCTAAGGATTGCACTTACTTACCTTGAAAAGTGATGTTCCGAAACAGGTCAATGAAAACACTGGGATTCACTTCTGGCTTTTGGGAGCGCAGCAGTTTCTTCAGGGCATGTCCAAAGAGCAAAACTCCATTCAAATAGCCAGCAATAAAGTCATTATTCAACTAGAATGGGCAGGGGGGTGGGACGGAGAGAAATGGCAATACAATTTGGTTATACCTCCATCCAAAACTGCAGCATAGTTGGGGTATTAGCTCAACAGAAACTTCAGGAATGGAACAGCAGAAGCAGCTGCGGGTCACAGTGAGGCACAATGGCAATGGTAGTGGTGGGAGGAGGTTCGGGCTAGTTAAAATAGGATGCTACAAGTTTGGATTGATGTGTATAAGCAGCGTGAGGTGAAGGAGCCTCTCAACTGTGATTTAGGTCAAGATTAAGGTGAAGTTGCAGAACTAAGGAGGCCCTAGGACTGGAAGAGCAAGGGGTACTGTGGGTCAAAATTATTTCCCAGCAGACACCTCTTGAGAACTTTGGTGTTCCAAATCTTCCATGTCTTGGGTTAAGTTCACTAATCCATAATACTGTTTTTGATGGCTCTTCATGGGTTTCTAGAACCGTTCAGGGGAGAATTGGTAGAACTGAAGGTAGTGGTCCTGTATGACTATTTGCTGATGCAACCCAGGTAGCAGAAAGTTGACCCAGAACAGAAATCTAGTGGCACGAGCCCCAGACAACCTCCGATCTGCAATGACATTGTAGTTGACATTCCCCAAATGGTGGAGCTAGGGCGTACTAGATTACCTTTCACCAGAGTGTAAACCTATTGCTTTGCACCAGAGGTCAACACTGATACCATTGCACTTATACCCAGGGAGACAGGTGAAGATGACTAAGTCCTGAGGCTGCACTTCTCAGCTGGAAACCTTTTACATACCGCTCTTCCTCTACAAATCCCACATTTACTCTCCTTTGGGGGCAAGTTGCTTCATCTCTGTCTTCTCACAACTCCCCCAAGTTCAGACTTTTCTCTTTTTCCTTGGCTTCCTCAGTCTCTCAGCCTTTGTTTTCCCAATAGTCAGTCTCTCTGAAACCTGGACACTGCCCCTTCCCCGCCCGCCACCACCACTGCCCCATCACTTCTATAAATCCTGCCTGAATTATGCAGTCTAACTACTCTTGAAAGTATCTGAAGATTTAAGGTACAGTTCATATTTTCACAGATTTCACCCAAGTCTCATGAACTAGACATTTGCAGGCCAATTAAAAGCTTCGAGCTTAGTTTGGGCATCATAATGTAATATAACTATCTTGTACCTTTGCTTTGTGATGCTATAGTTGTGCTGTCATCCTACATCATGATGTCAGACCAGGAGGCAATGAATGGACTGCCTGGAAGTCACGACATGAAGAGCTAAACATTGCTATACTATGCTGCTGTGTTGCAATGTGATTAATTTGTTTTGTGGGATGAGTACAGTTGGTAGGAGTTCTTTTACCCTGGAATACGGATGTTTGAACACAGGTGAACTGGATGAAGTGATAAAGTATGAAACAGTGTGGTTACCAGAAGTGCTCCCTGTAAGCTGAGGACTAGGGCAGCCACCCAGGAGAGAGTCAGATGCCACCCAGCTGATTAGCAGAGAGCCAACAGCAGCCACAGCCTGCAGCATATATTTCATAATGGTGGTACATATCCGCATATGCCTTGGTGCACATAACAAAATGTATTCCAGCCATCGATGGAAAAAATTAAAGGGAACCCTGATTACCAGGTAGTCTTCCGTGGAATTTGTGGCATTCGGTTTGTAACTGGAAGGTGGCAGCGTCAGAACAAGGACATTCCGCATATAACTGGCTGATGTGGTGTTGCTCTGAAAGTACGTGTTACTGCAAAGAAAAACACAAGTTCTCTAGGGACAGTGATAGCAGGAGCAAGGGAGATCTCCAGCTCTGCATACCCAGAGAGACCCTCCCCCTCCCTAAAAGGAATTATTGATTAACAAGCTCATATGGTGGTTCTCAAACTTTTTTGACATAGTAAATCACTTTTCACTATAGTAAATACCTCTTCTTCCATTGTTCACATCGTCCCCAAGGCTGCTGTAGACCTTAGCCACACAAAATGGTAATACACTTGACCCTCTGTATTTGTGGTGTCCCTAATCTGGGAATACCTGGGGTACAGAGGAAAAAGTGACTCTATGCACTGCCACTTAACCCACCCCCACTGCCCCCCTCTAGGAGAACGACAATGCAGTTGTGCACTTTCCCTGAGGCTTTTCCCTGCCACTCCCATAACAGCTGGGGCAGCACCTGGGAGCAGCAGGGAACATGGAGCCACATGTGCTCCCAATTTGTTTTGAGAGTAAGGGAGTTTCGAAGCTGGGCACGTATTTCAAAGCGCCCGTGGCTAGACTGCCTGTCAGCACTTTGAAGTAAGCAGCTTCAAAATTCATGCAGCTGCCATTATGCTAATGAGGCACTGCATATGCATGGAAGCACCACATTTGCATTTTCAAATGGCCATAATTTACATACCTCTTCTGTAAGAGAGAGGTAGTGTGGCCACAGCCTATGCTGTGTATATGTAGCCTCAGCCAAACAGAATTTAAATCCACAGAGCTATCTGAGGAATAACTCCCTCATGGTCCATTCCTTGTCACGAGAAGGTGGCTTATGTGTCTCAAGGACCTGGAGAGCTATGCCAGCGGGAACTCCTGGAAGGTCGCCCTAACTGGACAGGTCAAAGGGTAGAGACTAGACAAATTTGGATCACTTCTCCGTGACATAAAAAGGGTTGGCTTAGGGTTAACAACCCTATCCATAAAAAAAAAAAACAAAAAAAACCCAAACCAATTACAGAAACATCTACAAAAAAAACCCACATGTTCACAAGTCTTAGGAGACGTTGACAACAGCTCAGACTGAGCATGAAGCATGGCAGGGAAAGCCAAAAGGAAGCTGCCCCACAGATTACTCTTCTCTCACCCAGGACAACCATCCAGTATAGTACATGGAATGTTCAGCCCATGTATCAAGTGTGGAAGACAGCACAGATTGCAGCAGAGATGAAACAGTAAAATCTTGCAGTTTGGGGCTTGTGTGAGACAAGAGGAACACAATCTGGGCAGCTATGCCTGGCAACAGGTGAAACCCTTATCTACTCAGGACATGAAGAAGAGGGTGCACTACACACAGAAGGAGTGGGCTTTAAGTTTTCAAGAGCAGTATCTGCTGCTTTAATGGAGTTGACAGCAGTATCATCACGCATCATCACAACCACATTCTACACCAAAGTGCGGAAGGTACTAATTGCGCAATCTTATGCACCAATCAATGAAGCAGCTGATGGATGTAAAACAGACTTCTAGGAGAAACTAAAAGTGTGGTGAAACAGAAAGCAAGGAAGGATATTTTGATTTTGATCGGCGACTTCAAAGTGAAAATTGGAAGCATATATACAAGCAGAGAACAGACCATGGGAAAAGAAGGTCTAGGCAACATGAATGAAAATGGAGAGCGCGTCAGTTACTTTTGTTCCTTCAATGGACTGATGATAGGTGGTAATGTTTTTCCACACAAAAGGATCTGTAAGGTCACTTGGGTTTCACCAGACTACCAGTTAGAAAGCCAGATTGGTCACATCTGTATCAGCAGTTCTTTCAGAAGATCGATGAAAGATGTCTGGGCCAAAAGAGGAGCAGATGTAGGTTCAGCCCACCATTTGGTCACAGTAAAACTCAATTTCAAGCTCAAGAGGTACACCACAAAAGTGACCAAGCTGGGATTAAGATTTTACACAGAGCAGCTGAAAAATTTAGAGACAAGAGCCGGTTTCCAAGTGGAGCTGTCTAACAGATACGCACTTCTGGCAAACCTCATCCCAAAAGATGCTACCATGGAACAAATTTGGGAACACACCAAAACAGCCTGGAAAGAAACCTGTGATAAAACACTGGGAAAGAGGACAAGGCATCACAAAGAATGGATCCCAGCAAAATTTCTGACAAAAGGGAAGGAATGAAAGGAGAGAAAAGCAGCAGTCAACAACAGCAAAAGAAGAGCAGCCAAGATGGAAGCTCAGAAGCCAACAGAAAAGCTAAAAAGTCTGTAAAATGGAACAAGAAGGACTTTGTGGAAAACCTTGCACAACAAGTTGAATAAGCTGCAGGACAGAGAAACTTGAAAGAGCTCTATAACGTCACACGGTAACTAGCTGGGTCATGGCATACAGTGGGTCAGCCAGAATAGGATAAGGATAAGGAAGGGGATGTGCTAACAAACCCAAGTGAGCAGCTCAGTAGATGAAAGGAACACTTTTAACAGCTACTGAACCACTCTACCCACATGGAATCTCCCAAGTTACCACCTGCAAATCTACCACTGCAAATTAAAAGCAGCAGGCTTACAAAAGAAGAAATCAGAAAAGTCATTGCCCATCTGAAACATGGAAAAATCACCTGGTCCAGACAACGTCCCTGCAGAAGCAATCAAGGCAGGTAGTGAGACGTCAGTCAACATGATGTATAATCTATTTGGGAAAATTTGGGACACTGAGGAGATCCCACAAGACTGGAAACATGGCTACCTTATCAAGCTTCCACAGAAAGGCAACCTGAAGGAATGCAAGAACTGGAGGGGCATCGCATTACTGTCTATTCCAGGAAAAGTGTTCAATAGGATTCTCTTGGAGAGAACGAAGGCAGAAATTGATAGACAGCCCAGGGAAGAACAGTCCAGCTTCTGAAACGAGAGACCCTGTACTGACGAAATAGCAGCGCTGAGAGTAATCC
Organism: Carettochelys insculpta; assembly: GCF_033958435.1. NCBI lineage: Eukaryota > Metazoa > Chordata > Testudines > Carettochelyidae > Carettochelys > Carettochelys insculpta. Next base: position 285,366,475 of record NC_134137.1, on the reverse strand, counting down.
TAGAACAGTCGCTTGAGTGGAACTGCCCCCTTACATAACCTTCATAGATTTTGAAGAAGCCTTTGATAGCATTGATAGAGACATCCTGTGGAAACTGCTGCAACGCCATGGCATCCCATCCAAAATTATTAACTTGATTCGTTCAGCATATGAACCCTCAATATGCCAAGTTGTTCACAATGGTGTCTTGGTAGAATCCTTCAGCATTCTGTCGGGAGTGTGACAAGGGTACTTATCATCACTTTTCCTGCTGTTGATCACAATGGATTGGATTATAAACAGGACAACAGATGGCCATCAATGAGGCATTCCGTGGACACTTTTCAAACAGCTAGAGGACATTGATTTTGCTGATAATGTTGCCTTCCTTTCACACCAACATGAAAGCATGAAAGAAAAGGTCACAACACTAGACAAAACTGCCTCAATGGCTGGACTGAGCATTAATAAGGGAAAGACCAAGATAGTGAGGATCAACCAGTCCAACAACACCACCATCAGAGTGGGAGGGTATTTCCTAGAAGATGTGGAGCAATTCACCTACTTGGGGAGTACTATGGGCATAAATGGAGGAACTGATAAGGATATCAATGCCAGGGAAGGGAAAGCAACAGCTGCATTCAAGACTCTCCATCCCATATGGAGTTCACAAATAATATCTGCAAAGACAAAACTGCAAATCTTCAACACAAATGTGAAGAGTGTGCTGTTGATGGATGCCAGACCTGGCGTACAAAAAAGTTTTCAAATCACAAGCTACAGAGATTCATAAACAGATGCCAGAGGTACATCCTTACCATCAAATGGCAAGACTTCATCACAAATGAGGACCTGTGGAACCGAGCAAGACAAAAACCAACTGACATTGAAATCAAGAGAAGAAAGTTGGGATGGCTAGCCCACACCCTCAGAAAACCATCATCCACCATAGTCCATCAAGCTCTCACATGAAACCCGCAAAGGAAAATGCAAAAGAGGAAGACGTTGGACAATGTGGATAAGGTCTACTGAGATTGAAGGACAACAACTGGGATACTCCTGGAGCCAGCTAGAAGTTTTCTACCAAGACAGAGTGAAGTGGAGGAGACTTGTAGGTGACCTATGCTCCACGTGGAGTATGAGGGTTAAGTAGTAGCAGTATCTGGGGAATAAAGTGGGGCCTGAGTCAGTTAACCTCTGCTACATGTTTGGATTTAGCATACTTCTTTGTTTGCGTATGAGAAGACCTGATTTAAGACATCCCATAAACTATCAGGTTATGCTAAAATCAAACACAAGCAGAAGCGAATAGCAAGAGGGCACCATGGCATTGAAGCAGCTGGCTCTGTCAGAAGACCAGATGCTGCAGCAACAGCAGTGGTGGCTTCAAACCTCCTACTATATGAGAAAAGATCATCTTCCTCTACCACCCTGCCTTGCATCCCAGGGAGACTGAAGATTTAGTCTGTGCTACCACTGCACAGAATAGCCTCGCTATAGATATTTATATGGAAGATGGTGATGTGGGTCCATGTATTAACGAATTTATCTCTGTAGAGGTTGTCTATATGGCAATGGCAAAGTACATTAGAAGATTGTGATTTATAAAATGTTCTAACTACCCACATGTAGACCTTGCTGGCATGAACTAAAAGATACCTAGATTGTGTTAACAAAATCCTTTTAGCTTGTTCCAACAGGTTTTACACAGGGAAGGAGGAACACAGTTCACTGAGGTGCTTTATAAATCAGACCTCTAACATGCTTTTGCCATGTACACACACCCTTAATGAGATGTCCAAGGTCTGTGGCAGAACCAGGAATAGAGTCTGAGTGTTTGAGTCCAAGGAGCATACCTTAGTCAAGAACACATCTTCCTCCCTAGTGTTCTGTTTATGACTACATCAACACAACCATCACTGAAATATGGGAAGGTGAGTGAGACGCAATCAGTTTCAGACACCACTCTGCAGACTAGTGAAAGCAGGTAAATCGTGGCTAAGGACACCCAGGCATCCTCCTGAGTTTATGGAAAGCGTCAATACAAGGCTTACAGGATTCCGTGTTTGAAAGGTGTCTTCTAGGGCACACACATATTGAGTGAACTGCATGCTACTTCATTTATTCCCTTTGGAGAAGAGTAAAGATTGAGTTTCGCCTGTGGTAACTTTAACCTGATATTCTAAGAGGTGTTTGAACCTAAGTCATAAATAACTAAACTGTTCTTCCAATGTCTCAGTTTGGACCCAGAGAGGCCAGCTCTAGGACTGAAAGGCATTCAGACTCCATGGTCCTGGAGATTCTTGTCCTCTTTGAGGCTACCATTACCGGAACAAGTTAGTATAAATGGAGAACACACCTATAGTCCTAGTGATCACACTGTCCATTTCATACTGAATTGCAATTAGTAAAAGATTCCAAAGCCAATTCCTAATCTGAGTTTTCCAGTCTCCTTGCCCACCAGTTTTGGCATGGACCTGTTTGGAATTGGTAACTTACAGTCAGAGGATATTTAAGGTACCATGAATAGAACCTTGTTGTGGTATTTTCAATAGCACTAACATCATTCCAACTTCCATAATAAAAATGTGTCCTATCTATACTGCCAAAGACATTATCAATATACTAATTTTATCTGATTCCCTTCAGATTTATAAACTTGCTCATGTCCAAACTTGTATGTTTGAAAGAGGGATTCATACCAGGCTCCTTTGAAGATCCCATCTGGAAGGAGACAAATCATGTAAGAGGTGTAACTAGGAATACTAAGATGAATTTCAGCAGGTGAACATTTAGGATGAATATCAGGAAACATATCCTCGTAGGAAGATCTATTTTGGCTATGGAACAGTCTATTAAGAGAAGCGGTAGAAGCCCCACCACTTACATCATTTAAAACCAGCAAAGACAAAACCCTGGAACATATCTTTTAGGGTGCATTCCTGCATTTGCTGGTGGGGAAGTAGGGAAGAAAAAGATAGACAAGACATTAGATTGTAGCTTTGATTTCTATTATTCTATAATTTCATCCTGTAGTGAGGTCATGACTGACTATAGTATCACAATCCAAAATTTAAATACCTTTGGAAAAAAATCTAACACAGACTGGATAAGTAACAGAGAATGTATTCTTGTTTAGCCCCACCCCACATAAAAACCTTAGATAATTGGCTAAAATGGGTCAATAAGACTACAAAAGAGGATACTGGGAAGTGTTCCGTGGTAAAATGTCTCCTCAGCATGAGAGTTCCTCTTGCACTAACCCCATTAGCTCCATCCTTCAGGGAACAGGAGTAAGGGCAGAAGGAAAACCATTAATGATACTTTACTTGTAAAGATCCACCAGAATGATGACTATGTCCTCATCCACGTGCTCTTGTCCTAGGATTGTCTTGATTTCTTCTTGGGAGCCACACATGATGATCACTATAGCCCAGGCAAAGATGGATCAAGAGAAGGTGAGAAGCATACGAATAAGGGGAGAAGGATAAATAGAGTTTCACATACTGCTTTCAGAACATACACTCTAGAAAAGCCTGCAAGAGACGGGTGAGGGGGCAAAGCAGTGGCCCCTCCCTGCAGTGATGAGGGACACCAGGGGCAGCCTTAACCGCTCTCCCCCACAAGACTCTTGGGTTTCTGCTGGCTGGCTAAGGGCTTCAGCTCCCAACCACATCCTTACTCCAGCCAGAGCTATGGCTTTGGGCTTCAACAGTAGTGGCCTTATCTGGTGACATGGTCAAGAGGCAAGGAGGCAGGTGAGCTCAAGGGGACGAAAGGCCACAGAAGAGAGCTTGGGGTGTCAGGGAGATCCGGTGGCGGGGGCAAAGAGCATCAAAATACAATATCAGGCGTGTCTGGTGCAGTGGTTCAGGGTGAGCACTGGTCACAGGCCCCTGCCCTGTCCTCTGCCCCCAGCCATATCCATGCTGCACCCCCTTCCCCCTCCCTGCCCTGCCGAGGCCGCTGCCGATGCCCATGCCAATGTCCTGCCCATGCACCTCCTTCTCCCACTCTTTCTACATCCATGCTCTGCCCATGCCCTGCCCTGTCCTCTGCTCTCCCCAATCACATTGTCCTGTGGGACTGCCCTGGCATTCATCGGACGCAGCGTGGCACTGAGAGTAAGTGTGGTCTGGAGGGCAGATGCTGGGTGTGCATGTGACACCCCCCCCCCCGCATGTACCTCTTACATGTCACCCATGACTGTACATTATTTTGACTACTGAGACTGCAAAAAGCCCTGCATAAATACATTACAATGACTTGGATATGTATATGTGCATATTTATGTTTTTTTCCTTAAGTTAATGAAGTATTTTAGGAAATTTTTTCAGAAAGGCCACCAGTAAAAGCTGGTGGCTGCAGTCTGTGGCCTCCACAATTTTGTTGTGAGAGTCCCTGCTCTAGAACAGCAGGCAAATTACAGGCCAGAGCTGAAATTACATTGCCAGAAATGGGAGAACAGATAGTTGTGCTTCAGGACTGAGCCACACTCGAGGAGAAACCTTGCATAACAGTTGTCTACATTATACCTAACTCCAGGCTTCATTATCAGCACTTCGCTTTCATGAGCATTACAACTGCACGTACAGATGGAGTGCAGCATAAAATAACGTCAGTAACATGGTATGGAAGGTTCTAAGGCAAAGGTCATTGGAAGAATAAACCATGAATCCATCACTGGCTTTCTTATTGTCGTGTTCCCCTCTCCATGGATATCAGGGATTAGGATTACCATAAACACTTGTTAGTAGAGCTGAGGCATCACCACTATGGCCATGGTTTCCAGTAGGGATTGACACCCTTATCGGGAATGAGTCCCTTTGTTGCACAAAGGGGCCGCGTCTACACGTGCTGGCTACTTCGAAGTAGCGGCGCCAACTTCGAAATAGCGCCCATCACGGCTACACATTTTGGGCGCTATTTCGAAGTTAACATCGACATTAGGCGGCGAGACGTTGAAGTCGCTAACCCCATGAGGGGATGGGAACAGCGCCCTACTTTGATGTTCAACGTCGAAGTAGGTAACGTGTAGTCGTTGCGTGTCCCGCAACATCGAAATAGCGGGGTCCTCCATGGCGGCCATCAGCTGAGGGGTTGAGAGATGCTCTGCCCAGCCCCTGAGCTCGATGGTCGCCGCGTGCATCAGCCCCTTAAAGCTCCCTGCCCCCTGCCTTCCTGTGCAGGAGGCTGAGAGAGCGTGCAGGCAGCAGCATTGCCACGTGGCTAGCCTGCACGCTCCTCCGCGCCCACACACCCCCACCCATGCCGATGGCTGCCCCCCAGCCCCCCAAGCGCCCCCAGGGGACTCCCTCCAAGGGGAGCCAGGGCTCCCAGCCCAGCAGCCAGGCGTTGAAGTGGCAGCGGGGCCCCTCCAGGACGGAGGCCGAGCTTTGGGACCTGCTGGGGCTCTGGAGTGAGGAGGAGGTGCTCCAGGTAAAGGGGAGCAAGAGGCGGAACGTGGATGCGTTCGCTTGGCTGGCCGAGGGCCTGGCTGCCCAGGGTCACCCTGCCCGCACTCCGGATCATGTCCGGAGTAAAGTGAAGGAGCTGCGGCAGGGTTATGCCCGGGCCTGGGATGCGGCTGGCCGATCTGGGGCCGCCCCTGTCACTTGCCCCTTTTACAGGGAGCTCAGGGCCATCCTGGGCCCCCGGCACACCTCCTCCCCTCTGGCCACTCTTGATACCTCAGCTGACGAGCCCCAGCAGGCCGCGGAGGTGGAGTCCGTCCCAGAGGCAAGCCCCGCACCCTGGGGCCCCCCCCAGGAGCCCACCCCTGGGGCACCGGAGGAGGAGGAGGAGGGGGAGTCCTCCTCCAGCGATGCCGGCCTGCAGATCGCCATCCAATCGCGGAGCTCCAGCAGGGCGTCTGCCCACCGGCTGTCCCCTGACCGTGGGAGTGGACCATCAGGTATGTACCCCCCTGGTGCACACCCCCGGGGTTGAGGGGCGGGGGTAACAGATATGACCAGGGCCCTCCACATGCCCAGATGACCATGGCCCGAAGGACAGCAGTGCCATGTCCCTCAGAAGAGTGCATCAGCCCCTGGCCCCCAGCACAACAGTGCCATGCCCCATCCCCGGGGCTGGGGGGAGCGGAACCTCTAGGGTCCCCCGGGGGGAGGGGGTGGAACATCCATCAGCAGCAGCAGCAGCATCTCCCGGGGATGGGGATGGGGAACCAGCAGCAGAGGGGTGAGGGGACAAGGGCCACGGCTTGGGGCCCACACTAATGGTTGTCTCCACTCTTCTTCCCCCCCTGTGTTCCGCAGCTGCACCATCGGAGGGCCCGGAGAGCGCCGGCAAGATGTCAGTGGTCCCGGACAGCCCACCGGGGCCATCACTCCAGGCCAGCCCCTCGGCGGAGGACCAACCAGCCCCACGGCGGGGACGACGGTGGACCCAGCACCACCATCCGACGGCGACAGACCCCTAGCTGCTGGCCATCGATCGTCAGCAGCTGGAGGTCGCCGAGCAGCGGCTGCGGGTGGAGGAACACTGCCTCCAGCTGCAGGAGCGGGCGCTGGCCTGGCGCCAGGAGGCATGGGGAGCCTTTATGCGGACATTCAATCGTATCGCCAACTACCTGGCCCCCCATGCCGCACCGGCTGCCGCTGCGCCCGCCCTGCCTGCACCACCCGCTGCGCCGGCCGCCATCGCACTGCCACCCGCCACTAAGGGCCCTTCCGCCGTGGGGGACCTGGGGCGAGCTGACACCCGCCGGCCGTATCTACCGGTCCGCCCAGCCCCCAGCCAGCCCCAGCCAGGGCTGAGGCCAAGGCGTGGGTCGCAGCCGCCCACCCCCAGTGCTGGACATTAGGGGGTGTGGGACCCAGGACATGCCCCCCCCTGTATATATTCCCCCCAGTTTATTGTAATTTTGTAAATAGTTTTTATATTAGACCCCTGTTGCTATGCTGATCCTTGCCCCCCCATGTACATAGTTCTCCCCTTCCTTGTCTTCCCCTTTCATCTTATCCTTATTTATAATACATATATATATATATATATAAGTTTGATTTTGCCTGTAAATAGTTAGTCTTGATAATAATAATAAGAGTTCTACAGATATTTGATTTGATGAGCAAATGTCTGCTTTTATTTACAAGAAAAGTGGAGGGGGGGTGCTCTTGGGTGCTCTGTGGTGTGGGCGTAGGGGCAGGGAGTGTTGTGGAGGATGGGGGGGGGGGTGCAGAGGGGGGGCCTGCCAGCGTTCACCCTGCGGCCTCGTCGAACTGGGCCCGCAGGGCCTCCCGGACCCGGGTCCCTTCGGGGTCCACCTGGCGACTGGGGGCAGCGGGTGGCTGCACATCGGCCCTGCCAGCCTCCACAGCCCAGCCCTGAAAGAAGGCCTCGCCCTTGCTCTCCACGAGGTTGTGTAGGGCGCCGCACATGCCCACAATGTAGGGGATGTTGGTGGGGCCCGCATCGAGGCGGGTGAGGAGACACCTCCAGCACCCTTTGAGGCGGCCAAATGTGCACTCCACCACCTGGCGCGTGTGGTTCAGGTGCATGTTGAAGCGCTCCTGGCTGGCTGACAGATGGCCCGTGTAAGGGTGCATGAGCCAGGGCCGGACGGGGTATGCCGCATCTGCGATGATGCAGAGGGGCCTGGTGGTGTCCCCCACAGGGATCTCCCACTGGGGGATGTAGGTCCCCGCCTCCAGCCTGTGGCACAGGCCTGAGTTCCGGAATACCCGGGCATCGTGGGTGCTGCCAGGCCAGCCCACATAAATGTCCAAAAAATGGCCCCGGCTGTCCACCAAGGCCTGGAGGACCACTGAGTGGTAGCCCTTCCTGTTTAAGTAGCATCCTCCACTGTGCTCCGGGGCGCAGATGGGGATGTGGGTCCCATCCAGAGCCCCAAAGCAACTGGGGAAGCCCACGGTGGCAAAGCCCACGATGGCGACATCCGGGTCCCGAAGCCTCACGAGCCTGTGGAGGAGCAGGGCGTTAATGGCGCGGACGACCTGCAGGGGAAGCACATGGGAGAGCACCAGTGAGGGGTGTGCAGGGTGTGTGTGGCCCTCCCCTGCCAGGGCCCCCCTCCCCCCCCGCCCTCCCCTGCCAGGGCTGCCTCCCCCTCCCCCCGTGGGTCCTCTTACCTCCATGAGGACAGCCCCGACGGTGGCCTTGCCGATGCCAACCTCCTGGCCCACAGATCGGTAGCTGTCAGGAGTGGCCAGCTTCCAGACAGCGATGCCGACCCGTTTCTCCACGCTGAGGACATGCCGCATGAAGGTGTCCTGGTGCCTCAGTGCAGGGGTAAGCCACGGGCATAGCTCCAGAAATGTCTGCTGGCTCATGCGAAAGTTCTGGAGCCAGCGGTCGTCATCCCACTCTCCAAGCACCAGCTGCTCCCACCAGTCGGTGCTGGTGGGGTAGCTCCACAGCCAGCGGCGTATGAGGCGGCGGGGTGCTCAGGGTTGGGGGTTGCGTCCTCCTCCCTGCGGGCAGCTCCTCCTCTGTGGCAAGGATGTACTCAGCTGCCTCCTGCATGGCATGGAGCAGGGCGAGCACTGCTCCTGCAGGGGCGGCTGGGTGGACCTCTGGCTGCTGCTGCTGCTGGGGGTCCATGCCTGCGTTGCTCGAGGTGTGCGTGCCTATGGCTCTGCAGACCGCGTGCTGTGCAGGCTGTGTGTGTCTGAGAGGGGCCCTTTAAGGGAGCGGCTAGCTGTTTCCCCGGAAGCGCTAGTCCACCCTGTGACCGTCTGCAGCTGTTCCTGGCACCCTTATTTCGATGTGTGCTACTTTGGCGTATAGACATTCCCTCGCAGTGCCTATTTCAATGTGGTGCTGCCCAACGTCGACGTTGAACGTTGACGTTGCCAGCCCTGGAGGATGTGTCTACGTTATTCATCGAAATAGACTATTTCGATGTAGCGCGCACGTGTAGACGTAGCCAGGAAGTGTGTGTGGGTGAGGGAAAGACAGACACACAGAAATAAACTGGTGATTCTTGGATTACAGGAATACAAACTATGGCCAGGGGTTTCTGGGTTATAAATCCTCCACTGGACAGGGCTTGTAAAAAGACAGGATCATGTGTGCAGAAGATAACCCACCCCAAGAAGTCTCTACAAGCAGAATATATAGACTTTATCAGGGTAGTTGGGAAACTGAGTTCTGAGCCATCTTCCCACATTCACAAAAATAGAAAAGCAACTATGCTCTTTCTGCAGTAAGTGGAAAGATTTTCCCTAGCACATGATCCAGGCAGTAGTACATAGACAGATCAAGAACCTGCATGAAAGGGAGAGAAAACTCTGATATATTCTTACCATTGCTTTTCCGGTTCTGGTCCTTCACAATTTTCTTTAGTTGTTCTGGTGTCCTTAAAACCTCCTTGAATGTCAACTTTAAAGAGAAATATGACACTCCAGCCTCCAGTGCATTGAGGTACCTGATGCAAATAAGAAGTACAGATCATAGATCAGCTGACAATATTGCTAATACCTTACATTTCTACAGCACCTTCTCTCAATAATCCTGAAATGTCTGACAGACTGTTTCAGCAAATAAGGATTATTACACCTACTCTAGAAATGTATCCAGTTCTGGACTGGAATGCAACAGCCATTCTACTTCAATAAATTTAAACAAAATCTGGGAAGGAAAGCAATACAAAGAATGTGAGCAAAGAATGAAAACTTTGAACCTAACCAATAACTACTTAAATTTGATATTTGAAAGGATTGATTCAGATAAGGCATTAGCGTAATAAGTTATTAATTTTCAAAACAGAAAAATTTGAGGAATTACAAAAATCCAATGAGAGTCTGAATGGGAGGTTGGTGAATTGGAGATTGGTGAAGGTACAATCTGAGTGCAAATGAGCAAATGTGGTTTTCCAAGGGATTGTTTAAATACTGGAGGTTTAAAAAAGTTATTAAAAACTGCAGTAGGCAAGAAAATAAGAAGCAAGGCCAATTCTGGCTTGATGGAAAGAGATAAGGAGAGTCAAAAAGTTGAATGAGTAAATGCAAGGTAAAAACACAAAAGGGACGCTGTCAGCTTGAAAATCCTACTTCTATCTAAAAATGTTGTGCCTCTTGGGCTACGGCTACACTACGGTGATCCTTCAAAAGATGTTCTTCAGGAAGATCTCTTCCGAAAAAACTTTTTTCGAAAGAGTGTGTCTACACACAAAAAAGCAGATAAAAAAAAAAAATCAGTGCAGTCTTTCTAGACAGTGTCCACACAGCTCCTGCTCATTCAAAAGAGTGGGTGAGGGACTGCAAAATCCAGCGCCATGAGGACTGCTCTTTTGAAAAAAGGGCCCCCAGGGCACCTACACATGATTCTGAAAGAATCTTTCAGAAAAACGCACTTTTCCTCTCCCAGGAGAAGAAGAGAGCTGCTGGAAAGTGTTGTGTTCTTCTGATTTAATATTGAAAGAACACATTTTGCGTTAAGACGGTCGGTGGGATTTTTTGAAGAGCCCCGGCTCTTTCAAAAAAACCTGCTAGTGTAGATGTAGCCCTGCAGCTACAAATGAGATGTGGAGTCACTATATCAAGGTAAATTGGTGGAGGGAGAAGCAATAATTTTCTCTATTTTTCCTCTCCTTCACTTATTACTTTGTGATCTAACAGCACTTGGGGCACCATCCCATGAGGTACTGAACACCTTTTTTTTCCCTTTGTCTTCAGTAAGAAAAGGAGGTACTCTGCACCTTTCAGGATCAGATCCTTAGTGAGTAAGGCTCCAATATTGCACCGATTCAGGTGTCTTAACTTTACACACATGAAGAGATCACTGAAGATTCTCATGTCTCTAAATACCGTGGCAGTGGGAGCAAAAAGGGGTGTAATCAGGTCATATTATTGAATGCGTGCTTTATTGGAAGCTGGATTTAAAAAAAAAATTTTTCAATTTAAAACACTTCAGGTTAACCACAACATTTTACACAGAATAAGATGCCTTTATACAGATGTACAGGGTTGGAGCATAAGCGCTGATCAGGTGGACGGGACTGGCGCAAGTTTGAAGCGTGATCCAAAGAAGTCTTTCTGATCCGCCCATGACTAATTCCACCATTTGTAGAAGGGTGTTTCTGACCGCAAAGCCAACACCATGGTCTCTGGGTTCTTTTTGGGCTTTACCCTGCCAGAAAAAAGGTGTAGTCCTTTTCCTTTAGAGATCCCAAATCTGCGAGTCGCGTCTCTTGCAGGGCAGCGATATCAGCCTGGAGTCTCTTCAGTTCCTCGTTGATGACAGTGGTCTTTCGGGTGTCACTGATGGCCTGAAGATCTTCAGTCAAGCGGGTCAGCATGGTCCGCACATTCCAGCAAGCAAGCTTAAATTGTTGATGTTTCTCATTTCTTGTTGATTTTCTTATTGGTTTGCCTGCTGCCCACACCAGAAGTAAAAAACAAGTTCTATGACATGCTTAGTGCTGCTGTAGCGCAAATACCTGCTCGTGAACAACTGTACATCTTGGGTGACTTCAGTGCAAGAGTTGGAGCTGATTGGGCCTCATGGCCTTCCTGCTTAGGACACTTCAGTGTGGGAAAAATGAATGACAATGGACAGTGTCTCCTTGAACTGTGCACGTACCACAATCTGTGCATCACAAACACATTCTTCCAAATGAAGCCACAGCACAGAGTGTCGTGGAGACACCCACGCTCGAAGCACTGGCATCAACCAGATGTGGTCATCACTAGGCGTAATAACCTCAAAAACATCCTTCTGACACACAGTTATCATAGTGCTGACTGTGATACAGATCACTCGCTAGTTTGCTCCAACCTCAAGCTGAGACCCAAGAAGCTGTATCGCTCTAAACCTGCTGGAAGACCCCGCATTGACGCCAGAGAGACGGCAAACTCGGAGAAAGCTGAAAAGTTCAGAGAGACCCTCCAGGAAAATCTGAGCAGCGGCCCTGGGGGCACCGATGCGACATCCAAATGGCAACATCTGAGGGATACAGTTTATAACACGGCCTTGTCGGTGTTTGGAAGAAGAGCTAGAAACACGAATGACTGGTTCGAAGCTAACTCCGATGAGATGATTCCAGTCACTGAAAAGAAGCGTGCCGCACTCCTGGAGTACAAACGCTCACCGAGCCAGAGTACCCAGCAAGCACTTAGAGCAGCCAGAAGAACAGAACAGCAGACAGCCAGGCGCTGTGCCAACAACCACTGGCTCCAGCTATGCAGCAGCATCCAGACCTGTGCTGACTTTGGTAATCTCAGAGGAATGCATGAGGGTAAGAAGAAGGGACTAGGACCCACCCAGAACAAGATGGCACCTCTGAAATCCAAATCTGGTGAAGTCATCGCTGACAAAGCCAAACAGATGGAGCGCTGGGTTGAGCACTACTCCGAGCTGTACTCACGCGAGAACGTTGTGGTTGACACAGCCCTCGATGCCGTCGAGCTCCTACCAGTAATGGACAAACTGGATCAAGAACCGACTGTGGATGAACTGGAGAGAGCCATCGACAGCATTGAAGCAGGAAAGGCCTCTGGCCAGGATGGTATACCACCAGAGGTAATCAAGTGTGCCGCGGACACACTCCTGGAACCCCTGCATGAGCTACTGTGCCTGTGCTGGAAAGAGGGTGAGGTTCCACAGGATATGCGGGACGCTAACATTGTAACGTTGTATAAGAACAAAGGAGACAGAAGCAACTGCAACAACTACCATGGAATCTCCCTCCTAAGCGTCACTGGTAAACTGTTTGCTCACGTCATCCTTGGCAGACTCCAGAAGATTGCTGAGAGGGTGTACCCCAAATCGCAGTGCGGATTCTGCACAGAGAGGTCTACCATTGACATGGTCTTCTCTCTAAGGCAGCTGCAGGAGAAGTGCAGGGAGCAGAAAAAGCCACTCTACATAGCCTTCAATCGACCTGACCAAGGCCTTTGACTTGGTCAGCAGGGATGGTCTGTTCAAACTGCTCCACAAGATAGGCTGTCCTCCACGGTTACTGAAGATGATCCAGTCGTTACACGAAAACATGAGAGGAACCATCCGATATGACGGCGCTTTATCGGATGCTTTCAGAATCAGGAGCGGCGTCAAACAAGGATGTGTGCTTGCTCTGACATTGTTCAGGATCTTCTTCGCACTCCTCCTGAAGTATGCCTTTGGATCTTCGACAGAGGGCATCTTGCTGCACACAAGATCTGATGGTAAACTATTCAATCTTGCAAGGCTGAAAACTAAGTCTAAGGTGCGGGAAGTCCTCATCAGAGACATGCTGTTCGCAGACGATGCTGCTGTAGTGTCTCACACAGAAGACCAGCTTCAAAAACTGCTGGATCAGTTCTCCAAAGCGTGCAAGGACTTTGGGCTTACCATCAGCCTAAAGAAGACGAACGTACTCGGTCAGGATGTTGCTGAATCCCCATCAATCAGCATTGACAACTATACGTTAGAGGTCGTCCACGAGTTCGTTTACCTCAGGTCCACCATCACTGACACCCTGTCATTGGACACTGAGCTAAATAGGAGGATCGGAAAAGCAGCCACAACTCTGTCCAGACTCAGCAAGAGAGTGTGGAATAACAACAAGCTGTACACTCACACCAAAATGCAAGTCTACAGAGCCTGCATTCTCAGCACCCTCCTTTATGGCAACGAGACTTGGACCCTGTATGCCCGCCAGGAAAAGAGGCTGAACGTCTTCCACTTGCGCTGCCTCAGGCGCATCCTTGGAATATCATGGAAGGACAGAGTGACCAACACCGCCGTCCTCGAGCAAGCTGGAATTTCAAGCATGCACACCCTCCTCAGGCAGCGTCGGCTCTGCTGGCTTCACCACGTCCACAGGATGAATGATGGAAGGATTCCAAAAGACATCCTGTATGGTGAGCTAGCCTCTGGCAAAAGACCTCCTGGATGCCTCCAGTTGCGCTACAAAGATGTCTGCAAGAGAGACCTCAGAGAGGTAGACATCGAGCTGGACAACTGGGAAGAACTAGCAGACGACCGCAGCAGATGGAGGCAGGGGTTACACAAGGACCTTCAGAAGGGCGAGATGAGGATCAGACAGCTAGCAGAGGAGAAGCGAGCACACAGAAAGCACAATAAGGACTTGCCAGACACCCACTACATCTGCAAGAGATGCAGGAAGGACTGTCACTCTCGTGTGGGTCTTCATAGTCACAGTAGACGTTGTAAATGAAGTCCTCAATTGAAACTATAAAGGGTGCGATCCGTAGTCTATGCAGACTGAAGGATGCCTACTACTATATGGATGTACTAGGAGAAAAATAAGCACTAGAAAATTAGGAAAAATTACATTGATGAAAACTCAAAGTGGCAGAGAGAAACATTTTTTAAAAGTCCTTCGTGAATATAACAAAACAAACAAAGTTAGGACAATTATTAGCTAAAGAAGACCATGAAATATAGTATTGATAAAGAAAAGACAAGAAAATGTTTAGAAAATTTGAAAATACACAAAAAGCATCTCTGAATGGTAGAAATCCTAGGGTATTAAAGGAAACCAGCTAAAGAATGGATTGTACCATGGAGATTTATTTTTTTAAATTTATGGACAGGATAACATACAGGGCAGGGATGGGGACTGACACCTGGCTGACTGATGGACCGATGGACCACAAATAAAGGGTGATAAATAGCAATGTATTATGTGAGTAAAGTGTCTATTGGACTATCAAAGAGATTGATACTAAATTTGCTCTAACATCCTCATCTTCCTCTAACATCAAGAAAGAGGAAACAATATACTAATATAATTCCAATACAATATGAAATTTGGAGGAATTGTATGTATCAGTGGGGAAAATTAAAAAAAAACACAAAGGCTGGGTCTACACTTGCCCCCGACTTCGAAGAGGACATGTTAATCAGGGCAATGGGAGATTACTAATGAAGTGCTGTGGTGAATATGCAGCATTTCATTAAGCTAATTCTCCCCAACGGCAACCTCTAAGCATCAAACTTTGAAGTGCTGGCTTGCGTGTAGTCATGGGCACTTCGAAGTGCGCACACTAGTTCAAAGTGCCTTTACTTTGAATGTTTAATGATTTCTTTGTTTCGGTCTTCACAGAGAAATCTGAAGGAATGCCTGACATAGAGAATGCTCGTGAAAAAGGGGTAGGTTTAGAAGTTGAAATAAGAAAAGAACAAATTAAAATTTACTTAGGAAAATTAGATGTCTGCAAATCACCAGGGCCTGATGAAATGCATCCTAGAATCCTCAAGGAGCTGATAGAAGAGGTATCTGAGCCTTTAGCAATCATTTTTGGAAAATCATGCGAGACAGGAGAGATTCCAGAAGACTGCAAAAGGGCAAATATAGTACCCATTTATAAAAAGGGGAACAAGAATAACCCGGGAAACTACAGGCCAGTCAGCTTAACTTCTGTGCCAGGAAAGATAATGGAGCAGGTAATTAAAGAAATCATCTGCAAGCATTTGGAAGGTGGTAAGGTGATAGGGAACAGCCAGCATGGTTTTGTTAAAAACAAATCATGTCAAACCAATCTAATAGCTTTCTTTGATAGAATAACCAGCCTTGTAGATAAGGGAGAAGCAGTGGATGTGGTATACCTAGACTTCAGTAAAGCATTTGACACGGTCTCACATAATATACTTATCAATAAACTACGCAAATACAACTTAGATGGGGCTACTATAAGGTGGGTGAACAACTGGCTGGATAACTGTACCCAGAGAGTAGTTATTAATGGTTTTCAATCCGGCTGGAAAAGTATAACTAGTGGGATTCCACAGGGGTCTGTTTTAGGACTGGTTCTGTTCAATATCTTCATTAACAATTTAGATATTGACATAGAAAGTACATTATTAAGTTTGCAGATGATACCAAGCTGGGAGGGGTTGCAACTTCTTTGGAGGATAGGGTCATAATTCAAAAGGATCTGGATAAACTGGAGAAATGGGCTGAGCCAAACAGGATGAAGTTTAATAAGGACAAATGCAAAGTGTTCCACTTAGGAAGGAACAATCCATATCACACATACAGAATGGGAAAGGACTGCCTAGGAGTGAGTACAGCAGAAAGGGAGCTAGGGGTTATAGTGGACCACAAGCTAAATATGAGTCAACAGTGTGATGCTGTTGCAAAAAAAGCAAACATGATTCTAGGATGCATTAACAGGTGTGTTGTGAACAAGACACGAGAAGTCATTCTCCCGCTTTACTCTGAGCTGGTTAGGCCTCAGCTGGAGTATTGTGTCCAGTTCTGGGCACCGCAGTTCAGGAAGAATGTGGAGAAATTGGAGAGGGTCCAGAGGAGAGCAACGAGAATGATCAAAGGTCTGGAGAACATGACCTATGAAGAAAGGCTGAAAGAATTGGGCTTGTTTAGTTTGGAAAAGAGAAGATTGAGGGGGGACATAATAGCAGTTTTCAGGGATCTAAAAGGGTGTCATAAGGGCAGAGGGAGGGAACTTGTTCTTCCTTGCGTCTGAGGGTAGAACAAGAGGCAATGGACTTAAATTGCAGCAGGGGAGGTTCAGGTTGGACATTAGAAAAAAGTTCCTAACTGTCAGGGTGATCAAACACTGGAACGAATTGCCAAGGGAGGTGGTAGAATCTCCATCACTGGAGATATTTAAGAAGAGGTTAGATAGACGGCTTTCAGGGATGGTCTAGAAAGTGCTTGGTCCTGCCATGAGGGCAGGGGGCTGGACTTGATGGCCTCTCGAGGTCCCTTCCAGTCCTACTTTTCTATGATTCTATGATTATATGAAAGGCTGAAATAATTGGGCTTGTTTAGTTTAGAAAAGAGAAGATTGAGGGGGGACATGATAGCGGTTTTCAGGTATCTAAAAGGGTGTCATAAGGTGGAGGGAGAAAACTTGTTCTTTTTGGCTGCTGAGGCTAGAGGAAGAGGCAATGGACTTAAACTGCAGCAAGGGAGGTTGGGCATGAGGAAAAAGTTCCTAACTGTCAGGGTGGTCAAACAGTGAAATAAATTACCAAGGGAGGTTGTGGAATCTCCATCTCTGGAGATCTTTAACAGGTTAGACAGATGTCTGTCTATCAGGGATGGTTTTGACAGTATTTGGTCCTGCCACGAGGGCAGGGAGCTGGACTTGATGGCCTCTCAAGGTCCCTTCCAGTCCTAGTGTTCTTTGATTCTATGATTCTACTCCTCAAAGTTTGAGAAATTACAAAATTTTGTGGAGTAAAGGCACTTTGAAGTAGCGCAGGCACTTTGAAGTGCCTGCAGCTACACGCATGCCAGCACATCGAAGTTTGACACTTCAAAGTTGCCAGAGGTGGGTGGTGGAGGGAATTAGCCAAAGGAAGGGCTGCACATTCACCATAGCACTTCAGTTCTAATCTCCCATTGCCCTCATTAGCATGCCCCCTTCGAAGTAGGGGGCAAGTGTAGACAAGCCCGAAGAGACTTAAAAAAATTCAAGTCTGGGCACAAAGTAAATAAGTAAACTTGACTCAGCTTGGGAAAAGGCAACGTAATGTAACTAAAATTAAAAAAATGGAATCCAACAGTAAAAAAGACTGAAAACAACCAATGCCTGGCAGATTAGACAGAATAGACACTGGCAGATTAGACATAATTTTATAATGCTCTGACAGAAAGAGAAGCCACTGAAGTCCAGAGTTAAGTATGGCACATAGGAGAAAAGTAATAATATCCCTCTCTGGCCCTAGTCTGATGAGACGAGACATTTGCTTTCATTTTGGGTAATTTCATTCAGAGAAGACCACTGATCACGGTTTGAAAAGTGTTCAGTGTACAAACAAAGAAATGAAAAACAAAAACAAAAACCCACCAGTGACTGGAGGAACTAAGGTAAAAAAGAATGAAAAGAGCTAATTCAGCCCTGAACTTTGCAAACATTCATGCACATCAGTAGTACCAAATAAAGTCTCTTATGTACAAAACCAGATGTATAACCATTTACATCAGCCTACAGATGTTTGAATGATGTGAAACCAAGACCTTGATTTTTGCTCTCTCTCTCAACCATCAGATACACCTTTCTCCACTTAGCAAGATACAAGTGATAATAGGACTGATTAATATCCTATGTGGGGACAATTAGGCATCAAGGAGAAAGGAGAGGAATTACTTAGAATGATAAAAAGGTCATTAGGAATGAAGGAATGAAATTGAAACAGGAAAAATTTAATTTAGATGTTGGGAAAGTTACCGGCAGTGAAATCTATTGGCATGAAATACTCTCCAAAAGGGTCTCATGAAAATCCATAGCTTGGGAATATTTGCAAGCAGAATGGACATAATATTGGTAAATGCTATATAGTGAATATTGCTGTTCTGGAGAGAAGGACTGAATCATCTAATTGATCTTTCCCAATGCTCATTTTTATGACAGAAGTAGAGAGACAGACAAAAAGAGGGAAAAAGAAATCTAAAGACAGCCTAAAGAAATCATACCAGAGGTGTATCTGAGTTTTCTAAGAGAGTAGCTGGAAAAGACTTTGGAATGCTTTTACCAGAAGCAGTCTTCTGTGTTTTCATTTGTCTTATAAATGTAGGTGGACTGCCAGGAGCTGGTTTTGAACCGCAATCTGGATTCTTCCCAGAAATCCACAAAGAAGTATGTCAATTTCCTGGCTGGAGTCAGGATTCGAGTTAGATTCTCTTTGTAGTCACATGACAGCCCAAAGCTCCCTGCAGAGATCATAGGAAGGCCCAATACCGAGTCAACACTAAAAGGGGAAAAGAAGAGGGAAAAAATACATCTGTTACATGAATTGATGTCAGATTAAGGTAGCTACCATGTGATTCACACGTACTTTCTCAATTTGTTTCCTGACTTAATTTTATAATAAATTACATTTGAAATAAAACTATCCCACTGCACTGAAAATACAAAGTCCTTAATTAAAAAGTTAGTACTGTACAGCTTCATGATGCTTAATTGACAATGTATTTAGAATTGGTGCACACACACACACTCCATGCCTCCACTATGCTACCCTTCACTTAATTTTAGTGAGGGTGAGGTGTAAGAGAAGAGTGCAGGCTCTGTGACTTGCTCTGTCCTCCTCACTTCTCCTGGGCTTGCTAACAAGGGACAAATTACTGCTAAATGTGGTTATTGTGCTGACATCTTCTGCTGCTAGCACTGTCTCTGAAACCTATCAATTAACAGCTATCAGGTGGTGATGACTCATTTTCTGGAGGCCACAGGGAAGCAACTAATGAAGACACAAAAAGCTGCCCTATAACTGATCCCCTGTGTAATCCACCAATTTCTACAGGTGATATAAAGATCTCCAGAGCGAGTTATCACATTCCATCTGATGGAGAGAAGTAAATTTATTGTACAGTGCCAGACTATACACTAAGGAAATGCAAATCAGCCTCATGAAGTCTTGTTATTTCCATGAAGGCAGTTTTAGATGAATGGTGGGCTCTCACCCTTTGCCAGGTGAGTAGCATCAGATGAATCATAGGCCACCAATAGCCACTCTTCTTAAATGGGTTTTTGGACTTCACAGAGAAGGGCTGGAAGAGAGATTCTCAAAGCCACAGAAAAATCTTATTTTCACAAGCTCATGGAAAAAACAGACTCTTTAGTGTATTTTGCAAAAGGGGAAATAGTAATTATAGAAACAAATATGGTGAATTTACGAAAACACCACTATTATTAATCCATACAATGATTGTAATGGGTGAAGGCATTTTTTACAAATTTGCGATGTTATATTACACTAGAAAAATTCTGCAGTACTTTTCGGAGATGCTTTTACACTTAATAGGAAATACTGTACTTTACAATAAGACAACTAGAATTGTCTGGCACTGGTATGATAGAACTACTGAAGAACTTTCTCCTCAGTAAAGGTCGTTATTATTATGAAGTGATGTACAGTAGACCCTTGATTTGTGCGAGAGTTACGTTCCTGGAAAACCAGGTGAACTCAAAATTCACGCAAGTTGAGGGGGCAAGGGGTGGGGCCACCAGCTCAGCATCAGCAGGCACAACCCAGAGCAGGGGATCCCCTGGTTAAGGGGGAAGACAGCTGACAGAGCACTTTGCTCTGCCAGCTCTGCCCTGGGCTGCTGTCGCTGTGGGTGGGGATCCCCTTGTTACCAGGGATCCCTCTGTTAAAAGGTTGCTGGCTGGCTGGCTGTGAGCTCACAGTGCCATCGTGGGGCGGGTTCAGGGGGGCCCTTGTTAACAGGATTCCCCCTGCCCCCCGTTAAAAGGCTGTTGGAGCAAAGCTCCCCCAGGTCAGCCACAGGCAGCCACCACTGCACAGGTGAGGGGGGAGGAGATTCCCCTGTCAAAAGGGAACAGAGCTGTGCAAGGGGCAGCTGCTGCCTCTGGCTGAGCTCCACCAGCCAGCAGACTTTTAACAGGGGAATTCCTGTTAACAAGGGGCTTCCCCAACTCCCCTCCCCCTGGCCCACGACAGCACTTGGGAAGAGCTGGCACCAGCTCTGTTCCCTTTAGACAGGGGGCTCTCCTCCCCCTTTGCCTGTGCAGCAGCGGTGGCTGCCTCTGGCTGGAGCTTCTGGGATCTCCCTCCAATAGCACTAATGTGAGATACATGCATGTTGAATGCGCCTATCTCATGGGTTTACCGTAGTTTGTTTGATGCAGTAAAAAAGGGGGAGCCAGTGGAGGGATGTCCACAGCTCAGGAGGACAACTGATGCAATGAGCCAGGAAGATTATTTCATTGCTAAAATGGAAATTTACCAGGATGATAGAGGACACAGAGCAGTGGGAATGGGTAGGGACATTGAAAACTTCATGTACAAGATAGACCGAAACTTCTGGAATGCTTCACTTTAGAGAGGAGGCAAATATAAAACATACAAAACAGAGAGAGGAAAAGAGAATGTGGATTTCTATTCATGCTGACTCATAGTAAAAAAAAGGCAAAGAAACATTCACTGTAATTGAAAGAAGGTAAATTCACAATGGTCAAACAATGTATTTTTTCAAACACAAAAATAGCCTGTAGAATGCCTTGCAACCTGACATCACTGATCTTAGCAAGATTCAAAAAAGTGTCAGATCATAATTTTAGGGATGACAAAATCTGCACACATACTCACAGATTTACTCTTGTGTTGTTTAGGTATACAACAGTGAATATTTTTAAATACAAGAATTTGCAAGATATATAAGCACTCATATTTCCAGAAATGAGCAACCTTCTAAATGGTGGGGGTAGGAGGAAACCCCATAGTGCATGCTATCCCAGCACTGTCTTCGGCAAGATTTCTTGCACCTTCCTATGAAGCATCCACAATCCGCTGACAGAGACAATATGCTTGTCTAGATGGGCCACTGGTCTGAGCCAATATGGAGGTTCATTTCCTCAAGACAATTTCTACCTCCTGCTGGGAGTGTTGAAAATGTAGCTTGCTGAAACCTTTAAAAGATCAGACTATTTTTTGTCAATCATTATCACTCCTCTCTTCAATCCTACCTCATAAAGCTGTTGCAGTAATAGACTCTTCAGGGAGGGCATTTTGTCCATGCTAGAGGCATAACACTTCATAAGGCATAAGAGCTCTTGAGTATTCTGACTGTGAAACACAGTATGCCCCACACACAAGTTCAGTGTCTGTGCTAGCTCAAGTAGGAAACAATTTTTTATGTATTTTATTTCCTTGGAACACAATAAGGTTATTTTCTGATACTTACGAGACCATCTGGTAAGTGGCATAAGTACAAGTGGGACCCAGGACAACACAGCCAAGTGTGCCACTATCCTGCAAGAGATAAAACAGCATTTGCAATGGAGAGTGAAAAGTAATGGAATGAGTTACCAATATGGAAAATGCAGAACATGGAGCAAGGCACAGGCAGAGCAGGTTTAAGGGAGACTGAAATGCGAGAAGACAGAGAACCAAGATAAATTGCTACTGAGCAAGTTCAGAACGGTGAGTCTCTGTGGAAAGTGGGAAGGATAAATGGACGAATCAGAAGCAAAAGGAGAAGTGAGGTGATAGAATGAGGCATGGCAGTGAGTGAGCTGCACAGAGATGCATAACAAACCTATGTGGGAGCTAAGGTCTGGAAAACCAGGGAGAATTTTGACAGAATTAAAATGCATTGTCAGAGCTGTGTTGGAATTGCAGGTGATCTTGAGTGAAGCAGCTCAAGAGAGGCTAGCTGTACATATGTACAAGGAAGACAGTAAATATTGGTGGCGCTATAAAGTGGAAAGTGAACTGAGTGTCTATGTAGGAAGCTTGTTCTTTGCCACCAGCACTCATGATACAGGTTGAACTTCTCTAGTTCGAAACCAGGACCTGACTGGTGCTGAACAAGAGAATTTGCCAGACATGGGAGGCCAATATTGTCTAGAAGCATTACCAGCACTTCCACTACTTACTGAGTTCTTAAGGGACATTGAGGTGTAAATTACAGCTAAATAACAGCACAGAACACTGAGAGCCAGGACTGGTGGCTGTAAACAAACTGTATGGGACACTGGAAAACTTGGCCACACTCATGATAAGTAGTTGTCTGTCTAACTAAAATCGTGTCGGATTATGGCTGTTGCCGGACAAGAGAGTGCCAGACTAGAGAGGGTCAAACTGTACCTGCTTCTAGCCAACACTCTTAGCCCTCATTTTCACGAATAGAAAATAAGGATTTCTGTAGAAATGCCTAGTACTTACATAGAGTTGCTTAATGACCTCCACACCCTCACAAGTACTAGTGCGGCAGCCCTGTGAGACATAGAATGATGTGTTGAAACCATGGAAGGTGGCATTGATTGTCACATTTATTTCTGTAGGAGAAATGGGAAATAGAATTACAAGCCACATCTATACACTGATGCACGGATGGTCTCTTTCAAAAGAGAGCACAGGACAGGACAGTCTCATACTAACAGGCATAGATTGAAAACATTCCAGATCCTGCAGACAGAACATCCTGAGCCGATCTGCTATACAGGGGCAACTGCAGGGGGGAAGGAGTGTAGAGAGGGGCCACTCAGAGGGGCAAGGAAGGGGCATGTGGGAGCATCCCATTTAGCAATTAAAATTTTGGTAGGGGCACTGGGGAGAGGTGCACCTCCCAAGTGCTTGCACAAGGCACCTATGCAGCTATATCCCATCCCTTTTGGGGCCTCCCTTTTCTTTTCGTTTTGGAAGGGTGAAAGGGCCTCAGTTTCAAAAAGATTTGTACAGATTACACTTACCCTGTCGCAGTGGTCCCTGTCCCATGGAACTGAGACTGGCTCCCTGCTCTGGGCATTGTGACCTAGCACCTAAGGTTGCAAGACTGCTCAGATTTATCACAGCTGTGCTGTGGTCACAATGAGCAGTGGCTAGGCCAAGTGTGTGTCATTGCAACCCTGTGTACAGATCTCAGTGCTACTTACTGCAATTCCATGGGTTTGGGAAGAGTATAGTTTTCTGAGGGGCCTGGCCTCTAGCCCTGCTGGCCCATCCATCAGTATGGGCCTACACAATAAAATGCCTCCCATCCCAAAATTCACAGGGAAGCAATTCCTGCCCCTTTCCATTTCATTGGACATAACTGTAGAATCAGTGATAATACAGATGACTGAACAACTGATGCATAAGATATTGGGCACAATCAGAGACAAGACATCAGATGATTTTTAAAGCTACAGGGAAGAATCAGAGGGCATCAATTTCAAAAGAAACAAAAAAAGACAAAAATACTCAAAATGTAGAGCAGAAGAGATAGTTTTCTTAGAACTTGGTGTCACAGGACGTTATGGAGGCAGGCAGTTGTTCAGTGATGTTGAAAAGAGGTATTAGGTATGAAAATGAGTAAGAATAACAATCTGCAGTGATGCTACCTAAATTAAAAGTTATAAGGGCTTCTGATCCCCACACAACTAGCATAAGGATGAAATTTCTTCACCAGAATGTTACAAAGTTACATGCATCATTGGGGAAGGGGACAGATGCATCTGTCATTATCTAAGGTAGGAGTTACGAGAATAGATGGATCACTGGTCTGTTCTGATAGAAGAATAGCCAGGATACTAGATTCAATGGACTCTTGATCTGATCTGTTCTGGTTCAGCAGTTCCTATGTTCTCAATCCCAACTGAACATTTTGAGAAATTAACTTGGGAAGGGTTTGCATCAACATACACACAAACATCTCTGGTTCAACCCTTGCACTGTGGCTTCATAGTTTTGAAAGAAGGCAGCAGTTGTTCTCTGATTTACATGGTGACCGGAGAGCCCAAGAACTGCTCTGAGGGGCAGTTTGGCAGTGCCAGAATACCAAAATAGCACTGCTGTGTAGACACAGCCTTTGTGGAAACACTGAGCAAGGGAGGGACAGGGCTCAGAGTCTGACCCAGAAACTCTAAAGGAGAAAAGAACCGACAGCATCGTGCTCTTACCTTCCTCCTGCAGCTGTTTTTCTACCATACGCAGTCCAAGTTCCACAGCTGGTTTTATTTCATCAAAGGTCCATGGAAGGTCTGAGTGATTCAGCTGCATCACATTGATAACATAATTGTCCTTGATGCACCTGCTTTCACTAACCTGCCACAGGAGCTGAAGGCAGAGAAGCAATGGCCAGAGGTCCGGACCCAGAATTTGCTGCTTCATTATTCCTCTCAGTTTAGACCATTGTTCACATCTACACTACATTGTTGTTGTTCCTGGATAAGCCGAAACAAAGATTTTTGCTGTATATCCACCGATCAGCTATATCACATCTTTTACCACTTGATTCTCTCCTTTTCTGCATCTACTTCCACCCCACACCCATTTACCCTAGCTCCCACATTTGGTTGTGACCAATTAAAAGCAACAGAACTCAGGCAAAAAGAGAGGCCAAAGGTTGCCTTGCATGTTTGTTCATGAAAAGGTTGGGGTTATAAAAGAGAGACATTATCATCACGTTGTGCGATAAGGTACTTTAAATTTGCAGTACAATGATGAGTAAAGAAGGGAAAGCAGGAGGGGCCAACAAGGTTGTAAAAGGAGGTCTTTTAAAATGCATATAAAGTAAATGATCCACTAAAGCCACAGAGGAACAAAGATGGTTCCTTTGTGTTTTGACCTGCCACACCACTCCTCCTAGCTGTGCCACTAAGTCTGGGGTTATTATTATATTACTACATATAATTTTTATGAATTTAAGATACATTTTAGTTACTTTAGCTTTTCCCATCAAAATGATTTTCAGTGTTGGCAAACAATGCCTGACTGAAAACCTTCATTTTTATCTACAGAACAGGATCAACACAGAATCAATCTGTCAGGAATCCCCCCAGTATCACCCTGGGGTCATGTGCCACAAACCATTTCTAGGGAATGTAATGTTCACAGTCTATTGAAGCCTTGTCCTGTCTACTGAGACTACCAGTAAGGGAGACAACTGTATTAATTGTTTTTGTGATGTGGCTGCTAAGAGGTATGCAGGGACCCACTTCCTGCAGGCCACAGATTCGACACATGGGACCAAAGCCACACCTCAAATGGTCCAGCAGACATTCAGAGCTAATAAGGCAGTGTTCTGGGGTGGATCCTCTCAAGAACACATTGGCTGTGTCTACCCTTGCATTCCTCTTTCAAAAGAGGGATGCAAATGAGGGAAATTAAAATGCAAATGAGGCACTGATTTACATACCTCATGCTTCATTTGCATAATCTCTTTTCAGAAGCAATTCTTTCAAAAGAAAAAAAGCAGTGTAGATGGGGCTCTTTTGAAAATAATCCCCATCTTTGAAAGAACCTTCTTCCTGTTTTGTTTCAGGAAGACAGGTTCTTTGGAAGATGGGGTTTATTTTCGAAAAAGCCCTATCTACACTGCTTTTTTTCTTTCAAAAGAATCTCTTCAGAAAAGAGAGTATGCAAATGAAGCACAAGATATGTAAATCAGTGCCTCATTTGCATTTTTGATTTCCCTCATTTGCATTCCTCTGTTGAAAGAGGAATGCAAATGTAGACACAGCCATCCTGAAAATGTTTTCAAACCAAGGGGTCAGAAACGAGAAAAATCTATGATCCCCAGACAATTCTGGCAAGAGAAAAAGTAAATGGAAAGATAGGGGAAACCAACAGCCCTTAAGGAAGATGCTGAATGCATATTGCATTTTGGGACTAATAGACATCCATAGCAGCTACTACCTGTCCACCAGAACCTGCAGTGAAGTCCCACTGAAGACTAAATAAACTTTTATAACTTTCTAGGGATGATTTTAAAACAAGGAAAGTAAACACCTTCTGTGCAAATGCAGTGTTTGTGGGACAGACCACTGAACATAATTTTCTTGCTTTATTTCATTATTAAAGCCTGTGTTTAGGGGAGCACTACATATTTTATACCTGTTTATAAAGTCTGTGCAATATTTTACGAGCCTAACACTAATGCCAAATAAATGCTTCACTCTCCTTTATCTTTGATGGGGAACCAGGGAGGCAGGAAGAAATAACTCAATGGCAGCAGCACAGGTTTATAAGCAAACCATATTACTCTATCCAGCATATAAGAGTGAGCCTAAAATTGCAAATCAGCATATCCAACCTTGTGCTCACCTACCATATATTTGAGAGGATTGTCTGTCTGTCCGTCTGTTTGTTCAAGAACTCCTCCTAAATGGTAAGAGCTAGGGCTACCAAACACGGTATACAGCTTCCTCTTATTTGGTGTGGTTTGCTTGTGCCAGGAAAATGGAATGTGCCTGGAATGGGATTGCTTTTCATTAAGGATGTGTCCACACTAGCACAAGACATTGAAATGGCTATGCAAATGGATAGGAATAAGGCAATTTTGAAGTTGGCAGGGGTCCTTTCGAAAAGGAACCCCGTCTGGACAAGCCGTGAGGGAGCGAAACGTGGCAATTTCGAAGACCTGTGGCCAGCGGCATGCTAATGAGGCACGAATATGCATTTCAGCACCTCATTAGTAATCTTCGAAATGGCCATTTGCATGGCCATTTTGAAGTTTTGTGCTAGTGTAGACATAGCCTAAGAAAACAAAAAGCAGTCAAGTAGTACTTTAAAGACTAACAAAATTATTTATTAGGTGAGCTTTCGTGGGACAGACCCACTTCTTCAGACCATACCCATACCAGAACAGACTCAATATTTAACTCATAGAGAACCAAAAACAGTAATCAAGGAGGACAAATCAGAAAAAAATGATCAAGGTGAGCAAATCAGAGAGTGGAGGGGTGAAGGGGGGGAAGGTCAAGAATTAGATTAAGCCAAGTATGCAGACGAGCCCCTATAGTGACTCAGAAAATTCCATGCGTTAATGTGCCGAATATAAAAGACAGCTCGGCTTTTTCTCTTTGAATAGCAGTGCGAAAATTTTTTTTCAGTAACACGCATACTCTTAAGTCATTAACAGAATGGTCCACTCCATGAAAATGTTGATTAACTGGTTTGTGGATCTGGAGTGTTTTGATGTCTGTTTTGTGCCCATTAACCCTTTGTCTAAGGGAGTTACAAGTCTGTCCAATATACAAAGCATCTGGGCACTGTTGGCACATGATGGCATATATGATGTTAGTAGAGGAGCATGAGAAATTGTCTGTGATTCTGTGAGTAACCTGGTTAGGTCCAGTGATGGTATTTCCAGAGAAGATATGTGGACAAAGCTGGCAGCGGGCTTTGTTGCAAGGAAAGGTTCCAGGACTGGTATTCCTGGGGTATAGACTGTGGCTGTTGGTGGGGATCCTCATAAGATTGGGAAGCTGTCTGTAGGAGAGAAGAGGCATGTCACCTAGGGCCTTCTGGAGTGTGGCATCCTGATTAAGGATAGGTTGTAGGTCTTTAATAATTCATTGCAGTGGTTTGAGTTGGGGGCTGTAGGTGATGACCAGTGGTGTTCTGTTCTTGGCTTTTTTGGGCTGATCTTGGAGTAGCTGGTCTCTGGGTATTCATCTGGCCCTGCTGATTTGTTTTTTCACTTCTGGTGGGTAATTCAGGTTTATGAATATTTGGTAAAAATCTTGTAGTTTTTGGTCTCTGTCAGTTGGATCAGAGCAAATGTTATTGTACCTAAGGGCTTGGCTGTAAACAATGGATCTAGTTATGTGTGCAGGATGGAAGCTAGAAGGGTGTAGGTAAGTATAGCGATCAGTAGGTTTTTGGTACAGTGTGGTACTAATAGCCTAAGAGTTTGATTCTTTTCCCACTTCAGTCAATGGGAGTCTTGTCATTGACTCCCATGGGTGCAAGCTTTGGAGTTGAATGCTCTTCTTAGCCTGCCCTCTGCAAGCAGTCAGTTAATATTAGTAAAGTATTAAATATGTTATACTTCATCATCAACAACCATGGGCTCAGCTCCCCGTTGCTGTCTGATGCACCCCTCACTGTTTCCTTCATGTTATATTTACATGTCATTATATCTATGGGAACCGTGTAATGTTCTGAGATATATTTTATATTTCTTTGGGTTTAATTGCAGCTTAAAACTGCCCTCTAAAACCATAATGCAAACATAATAAAAGTGTCAAAACAGCGCATTTCTCTCTCTGCTACTGAATACACAGGCAGCACCCATATTATAAATCAGTAGCTCCCACCTCTCACAGCCTCACCAAATACACAAAAACACAGGATTTCTATCTTTTGCTGCCTTCTTCTGCATGGAGTGTGTCGTCTGCTTCTATCACATCTTTATTGATTTTGTACTGCATCGACCTCACGGTGATAGAGGTCTGGAAAGCAGGTACAAGCCCTCATACTACTAATGGAGATTTTCCTTTAGCTCAAGTAGTAGAGACCTATATCGTGAATACTATTCCTAGATGTTTTAGGCCATATTCTGCCCTGAGATAAGCATGAGCCCCTCACATTCAAATCAATAGAAGCTATGCTTTGTATAGAGGGAAAACTTGGTCTCTTGCAAGCAAGTATAATATCTTTGTGTGTATTACATGGTCACAGAATGTTGGAAATATCGAAAACATTGATGGAGAAAGAGAGTTTCCTGAATTTCAGTGTTAAATTTGAAATCTTGACTCAATGAGAGTTTCACACTGACTTAAGTGGACCAGGATTTCATCCTTTGGCACAAGGACATGGCTTGTTTGTTCAGCTTGCTGCTGTACTGGCTAATAAACAATCTAGTTTAAACACATGATAGTGCATTAACTTCCTGTTGTAAAGTTACACCGTGTGCTTCTCTCTTATTCTTCTGGAACATTCACAGACACAGAATAACAGAAATCAGAGCAGGAGAATACCTAATGAATTGGTCTGTCAGCTCTCTCGACTGATTAAGATTGGCCCCTGCAGCATGTTCTTCAGTACTTTGTCAGTCCAGTTCTAAATTACTCAAGTTATGGGGCTTTCAACAGGAATTTTATTATACATATTATTAGAAGTACAAGCATACTTTGCAGTGGTTAGAACATGGCAGACATGATGTAGTTGAACCCCTTAACCTAGACAGTTCACATTCTAAAAGGTGGAACTGAGTACAGACAGTAGCAGTTGTATTTCCACACTTTAATAGAGATCATTGTTAACACGCTTTTCTGTATCCATCGTAATATTCCTGTTCTTAATTACATATGCTGTTCGCAGACGATACTGCTGTAGTGTCTCACACAGAAGACCAGCTTCAAAAACTGCTGGATCAGTTCTCCAAAGCGTGCAAGGACTTTGGGCTTACCATCAGCCTAAAGAAGACGAACGTACTCGGTCAGGATGTTGCTGAATCCCCATCAATCAGCATTGACAACTATACGTTAGAGGTTGTCCACGAGTTCGTTTACCTCAGGTCCACCACCACTGACACCCTGTCGTTGGACACTGAGCTAAATAGGAGGATCGGAAAAGCGGCCACAACTCTGTCCAGACTCAGCAAGAGAGTGTGGAATAACAACAAGCTGTACACTCACACCAAAATGCAAGTCTACAGAGCCTGCATCCTCAGCACCCTCCTTTACAGCAGCGAGACTTGAGCCCTGTATGCCTGCCAGGAAAAGAGGCTGACCGTCTTCCACTTGCACTGCCTCAGGCACATCCTTGGAATATCATGGAAGGACAGAGTGACCAACACCGCCGTCCTCGAGCAAGCTGGAATCCCAACCATGCACACCCTCCTCAGGCAGTGTCGGCTCCGCTGGCTTGGCCACGTCCACAGGATGAATGATGGAAGGATTCCAAAAGACATCCTGTATGGTGAGCTAGCCTCTGGCAAAAGACCTCCCGGATGCCCCCAGTTGCGTTACAAAGATGTCTGCAAGAGAGACCTCAGAGAGGTAGACATCGAGCTGGACAACTGGGAAGAACTAGCAGACGACCGCAGCAGATGGAGGCAGGGGTTACACAAGGGCCTTCAGAAGGGCGAGATGAGGATCAGACAGCTAGCAGAGGAGAAGTGAGCACACAGAAAGCACAATAAGGACTTGCCAGACACCCACTACATCTGCAAGAGATGCAGCAAGGACTGTCACTCTCGTGTGGGTCTTTATAGTCACAATAGACGCTGTAAATGAAGCCCTCAACTGAAACTTTAAAGGGTGCGATCCATAGTCTATGCAGACTGAAGGATGCCTACTACACTAAGGGTGCGTCTACACTAGCCGGCTACTTCGAAGTAGCCACCACAACGTAGAAATAGCACGCGTTGCGTCTACACGCGCCATGTGCTATTTCGACGTTGAAATCAATGTTAGACATCGAAATCGCTATTCCTATCTGAAGATGGGAATAGTGCCCTACTTCGACATTCCACGTCGAAGTAGGGCATGCGTAGATAATCCGCATCCCACTACTTCAAAATCGCGGGGTCCTCCATGGCAGCCATCAGCTGAGGGGTTGAGAGACGCTCTGTCCAGCCCTGTGGGGCTCTACTGTCACTGCGCGCAGCAGCCCTTAGCCCAGGGCTTCTTGCTGCTGCTCCTGATGATGCTGCAGCTGGGGGTCCATGCTGCGTTCACAGGGTCTGCAACCAGTTGTCGACTCTGTGGATCTCACGCTGTGCAGGCCGAGTGTGTCTGGGAGGGGCCCTTTAAAGGAGTGGCTTGGGACTTTGCTGGCCCCTTATTTCGACTTGTGTGTGTGGACGCTCCGCATTTCCTTCCAGGGCAGCTCCTTTCGACATTCTCCGTCGCTACGTCGACATTGAACATCGACGGCACCAGCCCTGGGGGACATGTAGACGATACATATCGAAGTAGCCTATTTCGATGTTCTTACATTGAAATAGGCTACTTCAGTGTAGTGTGCTAGTGTAGACGTAGCCTAAATCTACTTGTACTGCTTGGCCCACTCACAATAGCCGTGTCTACACGTGCACGCTACTTCGAAGTAGTGGCACTAACTTCGAAATAGCGCCCGTCACGGCTACACATGTTGGGCGCTATTTCGATGTTAACATCGACGTTAAGTGGCAAGACGTCGAAGCCGCTAACCCCATCAGGGGATAGGAATAGCGCCCTACTTCGACATTCAACGTCGAAGTAGGGACTGTGTAGTCATTGCGCGTCCCGCAACATCGAAATTGCGGGGTCCTCCATGGCAGCCATCAGCTGAGGGGTTGAGAGACGCTCTCTCTCCAGCCCCTGCAGGGCTCTATGGTCACCGTGTGCAGCAGCCCTTAGCCCAGGGCTTCTGGCTGCTGCTGCTGCAGCAGGGGATCCATGCTGCATGCACAGGGTCTGCAACCAGTTGTCGGCTCTGTGGATCTTGTGTTGTTTAGTGCAACTGTGTCTGGGAGGGGCCCTTTAAGGGAGCGGCTTGCTGTTGAGTCCGCCCTGTGACCCTGTCTGCAGCTGTGCCTGGCACCCTTATTTCGATATGTGCTACTGTGGCGTGTAGACGTTCCCTCGCTGTGCCTATTTCGATGTGGTGCTGCGCAACGTCGATGTTGAACATCGACGTTGCCAGCCCTGGAGGACGTGTAGACGTTATTCATCGAAATAGCCTGTTTCGATGTCACTACATCGAAATAAGCTATTTCGATGTAGCGTTCACGTGTAGACGTAGCCAATAATTCCTCTCCCTCCTTCAAAGGTGGACACCAGAGGAGTAATGGCCAGAAGCAAGTAACTGAGGATTCCTGATAATTTATAACCTATGAATAGGTGATGGAAAACATCAGAGGAATGTAGCCGCAATGAATCACACAAACACAGATGCTAACATCACTGCTGTGGTCCTAGTAGCTTTGAAGGGTGAGTGAACTCATATCCTGCATTTTAAAGGATATCTGTTATTTGGTGTGCAGTGTCCCACATTCTGTCTGAGGTACTAAGGAATATTCAATCAGCTAAAAGGAATATTTTAAAATAATAGTCACATAGAGAATCATACACTGCTATATAAATATTTGATTTGATACAGTAAGTGAAATATTGTAGTACAGTATCCTATAAAAGTAAGTTTTGCACTGAATGTTTTACAATTATTCATTCGGTGTTGCCAACTTTTGTGATTCCACTGTAAATTGTGCAAATTTTAGTGTTCTTTTCTGTAAACTTCATATGCTGTTATATTGATGTTTCATGTGAATTTCAGCTTTCATTTTTTAAGAAAGTATGTTTTATTCTCTCCTAGTTGCAGAGGAAAAGCTTGAATATGTGAAGCAAGTGCACCAAAAGGGTCAAAAATCAGAAAACAAATAAAATTTGCCAAACCCTTAAACAAAAATCATTATTCTTAGGCCAGTCATAGTTCTTGGGAGGCTGAACTCATGATGTGTATATGTTTGAGTTGGCAATACCATTTCCTTGAATATAAATAGTTATATCACATAGAACTTGTTTAGGAAATGCTATGTTTTGGTGGTATTTAACCCCTCCTGCTTTGGGCAAGGGCAGTGGTTCTTAACCTATTTATCATTGTTGCTGCTTATGCAGGCCTCAAAAGCTGCAGCTATACTTGCAAGTACATTCAGAAAATCTGGTCCTCTTTTGAAAGAGCACACAGAGCATCTACATACAGAAAGCACTCTTGCAAAAGTAAATTGAAAGAACATGGCACCACTTTTGAAAGCATTCTTCCAGTCTCATAATAGGAAGAGCATCCTCTTTCGAAAGAAAACATGTGTAGACACTCCACAGGCCACTCTTTCAAAAGAGCAGTCTTCCATGGCACCGGCCAGCTGGTGTGCGGAGATGCCCTGGCCAGCGGCAGCAGGGCTTTACGGTCTCTGCGTCTGACTGCATTTAAAGCTGCAGAGACCCAGAAACCCTGTGGCAGGAAGCTGAGAGCATGCTAGCAGCAGCCAAAGCAAGAGCTCCTGCAGTATGCCCTCTGAGCAGCCCCAGAGCAGCAACCTGCATGCATGGCCAGCAGCCAGCTACCCCAGGAGACCCAGGGCCCCCCCTCAGAGCCCTCACAGGGCTCACAGGATCTTAGCCAGCCCCCGAAAAAAGGGCACCCTCCTGGATGGAGCCAGAGCTGAGGGACCCGTTGGGGCTCTGGAAACAGGGAGAGGTCCTGAAGAGATGTGGGGAAAGTGGCGGAATGCGTCTGCCTTCGCCCACCTATCCAAAGGCCTGGCTGCCTGAGGACACCACGCCTGCACCCCGACTAGGTCCAAAGTAAGGTGAAGGATCTGCAGAGCAGGGGTATGCCCAGGCCCAGGACTCCCCTGCCTGCTCAGCGGCAGGTCCTGTGACCTGCCCCTACTACAGGGTGCTCCACAGACCTCCTGGGATCCAGGGACAGCTCTCCCTGCACCATTCCTTCTGGACATCATGGCAGATGACCTGCACCCCGGGGACGAGGAGGTGCCTGAACCTGAAAACCACCCCATGCACTTGGAGCCAGATCTGGCCACCGAGACCTCCAGTAACGAGGGGGACCTGGTGATTCAGCTCCCATCCCAGTTGTTGAGCCAGGCGATGACCAGCCAGGCATTGCTGGACCTTGGCAAGGATCCCTGCGGTAAGTATCTGGTGGAGCACACATCCAGACCCACCACCCATATGCCCAGTGGATCCAGGCCAGACATAGACCGGCTGGCCATGGTTCCCAGCATGCCACAACAGTTGCTAGTGACATCCAGCACCTGCCCCCATGGACAGCACTGTGAGCCACACACATAGGGAGGTGGGGCAGGGCCAAGCCATGGCTGGGGACTGCCCCACATGGTGGGGGGACCCTCGCAGCATGTGCAATACCCCATGGCCACCTGCCATTGGATGGGGACTGGTGCCCACAGAGGGTTGGCGGCACGGCCCTCATGCCATAACACGGGACTGACCATGTATTCCTCTCCATCCCTGCAGTGGTGCCGCAGGAGGGCTGGGAGATCCCTGACCACTCTGTGGTCCCAGACAACCCGGCGGAGGAAGAGGAGTGGTCACCACCCCCAGCAGCACCACAAGGGGCCTGGAACAGGAAGACACAATGGTGGGCCATCCAGGATAGTGCCACCTGTTGCCAGGCAGAAGTGGCAGAGCAGCGACTCTGCATGAAAGAGGCACACCACGCGTGGTGGAGGGCCCCGGGGGACGACCTGTTGGGCCACCTGTGGGAAATGACCATAGTCCTGCGTGACCACTTGGGGCTCCTGGACAGCCTGCCGAAACTGCCCCTCCCCCAGACCCTCCTGCAGTCCCCCTGCCAACTCCTCCACCGCCAGACCCCCACCCCCACAACCCTACCTCCCCATGCTGCCAGCCCAGCCCAGCAGGGGCTGGGGACCCTGGACCAGAAGTGAGAGAGGATCCCGGGGCTAATGGGGCTCATGGTCATCCACCCCTGCCCCAGAAAAGTGCCCACCCTTCCCCCTCCCTGTCGAGGCCCCCCTGCCAAGGTCCCCCTGTGCCAGGTTGAGGTCCTCACCACCCGCCTACAGGCTGAGGTTTACCCCCGTTTGCGCTGCCTCCCCCTTGCCCAGCGCCCCCCGTATTAGTTTGCCCCCACTCCCTGCCATAGGCAGTTGTGTTGTGATATTGTAAGACATCACAAAGTTATTAGTAATAGTTAAAGTTTTATTTTTTTTACTACCCCTATGTTTCATGCTCTTGTTGGGGAGACGGTGGAGGGTGGATGTGTATGTATGGTGGGGATGTGGTAGGGGGATGGTGGGGGTCTATGTGTGGGGGAGCATGAGTGGGGTGCTGTGGGTGGGAGTCAATGGTGCCCATGTGCAAAGGTCTCCTGGAGGGCCTCCCGCATGTGGACCCTGTCCCAGTGGGCCTGGCAGCTTGGGGTGGGGGCCATCTGTTGTGGAGGACAAAGCAGGTGCCCACCACCTGTGGGACATTCTGCAAGCCAGCCTCCAGGCACATGAGGAAGCACTGCCACTGGCCATTCAAATGCCCAAAGGCCCTCTCCACCACATGGCAGGCCTGGTTCAGGTGCATGTTAAAAAGCTCCTGGGTGGGGTCAGGGTGGCCACTATAGGGCCCCATTAACCAGAGCTGCAGGGGGTAGCCGGTGTCTGCCACTATGCAGAGTGGCATGGTGACGTCTCCAACCTGGAGCTCCTGCGGTTGGATGTATGTCTCAGCCTCCATGTGACGGCAGAGCCCAGAATTCCAGAACACCCAAGCATTGTGTGTCTGACCTGCCCAGCCCATATAAATGTCCCAGAGGTGTTCCCTCGGGTCCATCAGCGCCTGGAGCACCACCAAGTGGTAGCCCCGGCGATTGATGTATGTGCTGGTGCTGTGTTCCAGGGAGCAGAGGGGGATGTGAGTCTTGTCCAAGGCACCAAAGCAGTTTGGGAAGCTGAGTGCTGCGAACCCTGTGACCACTCTGTCCACATCCCCCATGTGGATCACCTTGTGCAGCAGCATCGCATTGATGTTGCACACGACCTGCATGGGAGGGAGAGAGTGTACTTTTATGAGAGCATGACGGGGTGTGTCTGGCCCCCTTGCTCCATGCCCCCTTCCCCGGCCCCCTTCACTGTGTCCCCAGCCACCAAGGGTCCCCCTTGCCCTGTGGCAGGTGTGTGACCCGAGCATGCCTTACCCTCACAAGGACAGCCCCAACACTGGCCTTGATGTCCCCAAATTGGTGCCCCACAGACCGCTAACTGTTCAGGGTCGCCGGCGTCTGGATTGTGATGGCCACCTTCTTTTCGAGGGGGAGGGCAGGCTGCATGTGAGTATCCAAGTGTCTCAGGGCAGGGGCAAGCCAGTGGCAGTGCTCTTTGAAGGTCCGCTCACTCGTGCGGAAATTCTTCACCCACCTGGCGTCATCCTAGTCCCCCAACATTAGCTGCTCCCACCAGTCTGTGCTTCTGGGGTGGCTCCCGAGGCAGTGGGGTGCTTGCGGGGGGTGCCAGCGGGATCCCAGCTTGAGGAACTCCAGAGCCCCAGTGCAGGGGATTGTCCCCAGGAGGAGGCAGAGGGCAGCTGTGAGCACCATGGTCAATTGGCATACCATGGCATGGAGGATGGCCAGCTCAATGAGGAGGAGCTGCTGCTGGACGTCCATGGAGACTGGCTTCCAGGCACCGTCAGGCTCTGCAGGACTTGTGATGGCTCCGCAGGCCTCAGCCTGTGCAGAGCAAGGGTGCTTGGGAGGCTCCCTTAAAGGGAGTGGCTGGCTGCAGGCCCCAGAAGGGCTTCTCAACCATGCAACCCCCATCCATGGTGTTCCCTGCTCCGCTCTTTCAAAAGGGCCTGTGGCTTTGTGGATGCTCCCTTTCGAAAAAGCAGATCGCAGGCGTCACCCGCTTTTTGTATGTAGTTGTGCTCTTTTGAAAGGCGATCTTTCGGGTGGTGCCATATGAAAGATCGCCATTCAAAAGCATGCTGTAGTGTAGACATAGCTTATTTATTACATGGGCTGCCTCCACACAATATAGATACACTACTTGTATGGAGTTGAGGATGTCCCATGAGCCACAGATGTGTGCTGACTGGGACACAAGCAGCCCAGGGGTTGAGAACTAGGTAACGTAAGATGTAGCAAGACATCACACTCCATTTTTTTCTGACTTCTACCCTAATATGATACAGCTGAGATTCTTTTCAAATGTCTGATTTTCACTCCATTGATTTTTTCCCCCTATATATGGTGTTCAAACAAACAACAGCATTTGCAGGTAGGTAAATAACAAGTGCTTCTGTTTTAGTTTATTTATTCCTTGTTGCGAGATGCCAGGATCAACGTGTCATTACAGTCTTAAAAAGCAAACCAAGTGCAGTAATTTAGGACATTGGTAGTCATTTGCTCTTGTGGTGTCCTGATCAAATGTGGCTCGCTAAGAGGTGATTTTTCTAATTGCCAACATTCCAAAATCCCTCTGAGATCTGAAATTCAACATTTTTCAGCCTCTAAATCATCACTGATAATAAGTATTCTACTATCCAGATTGGGAAGAGAGTATTGCTGATTACAAGAAAAGCATAATACAATCTGTGCTGGCTTTTCAGACCTAACTTTATTTCTAATTAAAGTAGACTGATAGGCTGCATCTACACTAGCAAGTTCTTTCAGAAAATCAGGCCCTTTTTCAGAAGAACACACAAAGCATCCACACAAAACTGAAAGAAATTGAAAGAATGTGGTTCTTCTTCTGGGAAGCCCTCCTCTGCTCATGGATCAGGAAGGGCACCTCCTTTCGAAAGCTTCTTTAAAAAAATGCACGGGTAGATGCTCCACAGGTCCTTTTTTTGAAAGAGCACTCCTCATGGCACCAGATTTTTTGATCCCTGGCCCATTCTTTTGGAGGAGCAAGGGCTGTGTGGATGCCCTCTATCTAAAGAGCAGATTGATCTTTTGATCTGTTTTTTTTTGTGTGTGGATGTGCTCTTTTGAAAGAAGGTCTTCCAGAAGAGCTCTTTTGGAAGATCATCTTTCAAAAGATCGCTGTAGTGCAGACGCAGCCATAGATCATAGGGAGAAGATTTATAGAAGGAGGTGACATTGTACTCACCATCTCAGGTTATAGCCATACTTTACTTCTTGGAGACTGACATGTTGAGAATAAGACTTCTGATTCTCCCACATGGAGATGTTTGAATCCTTATTGAAACCTATGGTTCAAAAAAGAACTAGATAAATTCATGGAGGTTAGGGCCATCAATAGATATTAGCTAGGATAGGTAGGAATAGTGTCCCTAGCTTCTGTTTGTCAAAGGTTGTAAATGGATGTCAGGAGGGGGATTGCTTTCATGATAACCTTTTCTGTTCACTCCCTCTGGGCTATCAGGCACTGGCCTCTGTCAGAAGGATATTGGGCTAGATGGACCTTTGGTCTGACTCAGTATGACCGTTCTTATGTTCTGTGACCAGACCAGGGTTACACAGAAAAGGGAACAGGAAGAAAGACCTCAGCTCAAAGTGATAGGCAGAGATTTTTAAAAAAACAATACAACATTCAAGCTCAGCCAGTATGCCAAAATCCATAATGATTCAAACATCTGAATAATCTAAATAAGAGAAAAATGAAGATTAGTTATTTCTTTCCTCATCCATCTTTGTAGTTTTCAACCAAGAACCATCTTTTTCTCAGCCAGGAGTCACTCTTATTTAAAAAAAAACATTATAAGATCTCTCAGAGAGGTAGCCATGTTAATTTGTATCTTTGCAAAAAAGAGCAAATAGTCCTGTAGCACGTTAATGACTAACAATATTATTTATTAGGTAATGAGCTTTCAAGGGAAAGACTCACTTCTACAGATTCTGGAGCAGAACTGTGAGGAAAACTGAGGAATCAGCTAAATATAAACACTAAACAGGAGGTGGGGTGGGGAGAGGAAAATGGGCAGAGAAAAAAATGACCATTTGTTTTATTTTATTATAAGATGTGCTTGTGACCAAATACAGTAGATAAAACAACTTGCTCATTATATAACTTTGCCTTATTATCTGTGTATGTGTTTATGAAAGGTATCGGAGAGGCAAATTCTATAGGATACTTGCCCCAGAACTGAACATTCTTCAACTGAACTTTCTTCATTCTATAGGATTCTCACCCTGACTCCTGCACTGCTTTCAATGTTTGCCAAACCGGCACTGCCTTTTTGAGCAATATTTCATGCTGTTGGGATGCACAACACTTCCTGCCTTTCTTTTCTCTCCCATCCTCCTTTTTTTTCAGCTTATCCTAGATGCTTAATAGCTACCCTTTTTTAAAATTACGATCTTATGTTCCCACGCTTCTCTCTATGTTTAGTGACCTATGACTTCCCCTTTTGCTGATATCAGTGCAAGTAAATTCACTGTCTCCCAGCAATTCTGTGTGAGAATAAACAAGATCAGTCACACTAAATGTGCTTTGTCTGAGCGATAATGAAGGTGATTAACGCACTGTTGTTGCAGCAGTATGCTAGCTTTACTGATAAAGCAGCCAGATTTCTCAGTCTGGCACAACATTTTTAAAAAGGGCATGTTGTCATTTATTATGGGGAACAAGATCACCACATTTACCTCCTTTGATCTGACTTTCCATAGTATCTTTTGCATCTACTTTTCCTATTTTTTAAAGTGAAGTTGGTGCTGATAAAACACACTGGATTAAATAATAAATAATTAATAATATGCCTTTGAAGATAAAGTTCTATATCTGGGCCTGAGCCTAAGCCACATAGTTAATGGAAAAACTCCTGTTGATTTAGATGGATTTTGGATCTAGCCCTTGTATGGATGGAAACCTTACACCACCAACACCAGTCGTGCAGTATACCAGCTATCTGCCCCCAGCTTATGTCCCTCAGCCCTGACATGAAGAGAACATCTGTGGGTGTTAACAGTGGAGTTTGTTCTCCATGGTTCAGTCAGTCTTTGCCCTTTCTTCTGCAATGGATAATAAGAATGCCAATAAGCCCTTTTTTTGATGGCTGTTTCTCTGATTTGAACAACTGACCATGAGTTGTAACGAAGAAACCATCTTATTAGTAATAAAAGAAAAATACAGTACCTATTCTGCCCTAAGTAAATCCTTTCTAAATGGTGTTATGACTGCTGGAAGTATCTCCACATGTTTAGTAGATATGCTGTGTTACAACATGGCAAAAGTGACACAGTGGTTAGCAAACTAAATCTCACTGGAACAGTGTTTCTCAACCAAGGGTACATCTATCCTTGGGGGTATACTGAGGTCTTCCAGGGGGTATATCATCTCATCTAGATATTTGCCTAGTTTTACAACAGGCTACGTAAAAAACACTAGTAAAAGTCAGTACAATCTAAAAGGTCATTCAGACAATGACTTATTCTACTGCTTCATATGCCTTATGCTGAAATGTAAGTACAATATTTCTATTCCAGTTAATTTATTTGATAATAAGATGGTAGAAAGTCAGCGCTGTGCAGAGAAGAGCAGTTTGCAAGGTGTGAATTGGGGGAGTTCCCTGCCAGGTGAGCCTTCAAGGGCTGAATAGACTGGAGGCAAGGCTTTGAGCCAGGCCTGACCAGCCAGCAGCTCTCCCTATAAGAAGGGAGCTCCCAGCGAACAAGGGGTGAGCAGCGAACAGGGGGCAGCAGCTAACAGGGAAAGGAGTTTGCCTCTGGGCAAAGCGTCCTAGAGGAGCTTGGGTGAGTGTGGGATTTGGGGGGCTGTGTGATGAGCTGGTGGGTGGGTGAATGTCTGTCTGTCTGTGCAGCTATGTTACTTTGCAGAGCCTGAGCTTGTGCTGTGCAGAGAAGAGCAGTTTGCAAGGTGTGAATTGGGGGAGTTCCCTGCCAGGTGAGCCTTCAAGGGCTGAATAGACTGGAGGCAAGGCTTTGAGCCAGGCCTGACCAGCCAGCAGCTCTCCCTATAAGAAGGGAGCTCCCAGTGAACAGGGGGCGGCAGCGAACAGGGAAGGGAGTTTGCCTCTGGGAGGAGCCCCGTGTTTGTTTGTCCTTTTCAGGTATGGTGTTCCACCTGTGCCCTGCAAGGCAGCACTACCAGGAAAAGAAGTCTCTGAAGAAAAGAGCCTGAAGAGTGATGGGGGAAGGAGGACCTGGGGGCACTGAGAGCAGCTGGGGGGAGAGGGGCCAGTGCAGTGAGGAGGGCGGACACGGGAGTAAATGGGGGGTAGTGGGTTCGGGAGGGTCCTATGGTGATGGTAGCTGCGGGTGGGGGGGCGAAAGGTAGGGAGGAGGGTCCCGGGGATATGAGGTCATGGCTCCACAGGGAGCTATGGTGACATGGTGACAGGGAGGTATGAAGTAGTAGGATCCTTAACCACATTCTCCACACCCCACTGCCTTGTGGGTTATCCTGGGAAGGAGAGAGGCTAAGGGAGTAAACCCTGACAGAAAATCCGGAGTGGAGTCCAAAGGCGGTTCAGTGTCAACTTCTGGCACTGTCCCGGCAACTCCTGCAGCTGAGCTGATACCAGACGTGGAGGTTATCGTCTCCTTTGGACTGTATCAGTAAAGCCGAGAGGGGGACACTGGTGTCTGGGCAGCCCAGAGTTTCCATAAAAAATGCCCAGGCTCGCGCCCAGAGAGGTACTCCGGCATTACTGAACAGCATTGCATCAACACAGGAGGCAACAGATACCGGTTATAAGCTCTTTCTCGATTGGCGTAGAGAACGAGCGCCAGGAGTTGCCTTCGACGGTGGGAGGGATCCTCGCATCTCACTGGACAGTCACCGCCCGCCTCAAGCTGGGCAGACCCCAGCCAATAGGGTACTGTCCCATCACAGTTCACCTGCCTCGCTGGGTGCATGAGGCTTAAGGTTCCTGAACCTGACAAGTGACTGAAATTTGGGCACCAGGCAAACCAATAAGAAAATCAACAAGAAATGAGCAACATCAACAATTCAAGCTTGCTTGCTGGAATGTGCAGACCATGCTGACCGGCTTGACGGAAGATCTTCAGGCCATCAGTGACACCCGCAAGACTGCTGTCATCAACGAGGAACTGAAGAGGCTCAGAGTTGATATCACTGCACTGCAAGAGACGCGACTTGCAGATTCGGGATCTCTAAAGGAAAAGGACTACACCTTTTTCTGGCACGGTAAAGCCCAAGAAGAACCCAGAGAGCATGGTGTTGGCTTTGCTGTCAGAAACACCCTTCTACAAATGGTGGATTTAGTGATGGGCAGATCAGAAAGACTTCTTCGGATCACGCTTCAAACTTGCGCCGGTCCTGTCCACCTGATCAGCGCTTATGCCCCAACCCTGTATGAAACACCAGAAGTAAAAGACAAGTTCTACGACGTGCTTAGTGCTGCTGTAGCGCAAATACCTGCTCGTGAACAACTGTACATCTTGGGTGACTTCAATGCAAGAGTTGGAGCTGATTGGGCCTCATGGCCTTCCTGCTTAGGACACTTCGGTGTGGGAAAAATGAATGACAATGGACAGCGTCTCCTTGAACTGTGCACGTACCACAATCTGTGCATCACAAACACATTCTTCCAAATGAAGCCACAGCACAGAGTGTCGTGGAGACACCCACGCTCGAAGCACTGGCATCAACCAGATGTGGTCATCACTAGGCATAATAACCTCAAAACTGTCCTTCTGACACACAGCTATCATAGTGCTGACTGTGACAAAGATCACTCGCTAGTTTGCTCCAAGCTCAAGCTGAGACCCAAGAAGCTGTACCGCTCTAAACCTGCTGGAAGGCCCCGCATTGACGCCAGAGAGACGGCAAACTCGGAGAAAGCTGAAAAGTTCAGAGAGACCCTCCAGGAAAATCTGCGCAGCGGCCCTGGGGGCGTCGATGCAACATCCAAATGGCAACATCTGAGGGATACAGTTTACAACACGGCCTTGTCGGTGTTTGGAAGAAGAGCTAGAAACATGAACGACTGGTTGGAAGCTAACTCTGATGAGATGATTCCAGTCATTGAAAAGAAGCGCGCCGCACTCCTGGAGTACAAACGCTCACTGAGTCAGAGTACCCAGCAAGCACTTAGAGAGGCCAGAAGAACAGTACAGCAGACAGCCAGGTGCTGTGCCAACAATCACTGGCTCCAGCTATGCAGCAGCATTCAGACCTGTGCCGACTTTGGTAATCTCAGAGGAATGTATGAGGGTATGAAGAAGGGACTAGGACCCACCCAGAACAAGATGGCACCTCTGAAATCCAAATCTGGTGAAGTCATCGCTGACAAAGCCAAACAGATGGAGCGCTGGGTTGAGCACTACTCCAAGCTGCACTCACGCGAGAACGTTGTGGTTGACGCAGCCCTCGATGCCGTCGAGCTCCTACCAGTAATGGACAAACTGGACCAAGAACCGACTGTGGATGAAATGAAGACAGCCATCGACAGCATTGCAGCTGGAAAGGCCCCTAGTCAGGATGGTATACCACCAGAGGTAATCAAATGTGCCGCGGACACACTCCTGGAACCCCTGCATGAGCTACTGTGCCTGTGCTGGAAAGAGGGTGAGGTTCCACAGGATATGCGTGACGCTAACATTGTAACGTTGTATAAGAACAAAGGAGACAGAAGCAACTGCAACAACTACCATGGAATCTCCCTCCTAAGCGTCACTGGTAAACTGTTCGCTCGCGTCATCCTTGGCAGACTCCAGAAGATTGCTGAGAGGGTGTACTCCAAATCGCAGTGCGGATTCCGCGCAGAGAGGTCTACCGTTGATATGGTCTTCTCTCTAAGGCAGCTGCAGGAGAAGTGCAGGGAGCAGAGAAAGCCACTCTACATAGCCTTCATCGACTTGACGAAGGCTTTTGACTTGGT
The DNA here is from genome assembly GCF_033958435.1 of Carettochelys insculpta. Classification (NCBI taxonomy): domain Eukaryota; kingdom Metazoa; phylum Chordata; order Testudines; family Carettochelyidae; genus Carettochelys; species Carettochelys insculpta. The sequence continues at coordinate 285,323,057 of NC_134137.1, read as the reverse complement.
CAGCAGGGATGGTCTGTTCAAGCTGCTCCACAAGATAGGCTGTCCTCCACGGTTACTGAAGATGATCCAGTCGTTCCACGAAAACATGAGAGGAACCATCCAATATGACAGCGCACTATCGGATGCTTTCAGAATCAGGAGTGGCGTCAAACAAGGATGCGTGCTTGCTCCGACATTGTTCAGGATCTTCTTCACACTCCTCCTGAAACATGCCTTTGGATCTTCAACAGAGGGCATCTTGCTGCACACGAGATCCGATAGGAAACTGTTTAACCTTGCAAGGCTGAAAGCTAAGTCTAAGGTGCGAGAAGTCCTCATCAGAGACATGCTGTTCGCAGACGATGCTGATGTAGTGTCTCACACAGAAGACCAGCTTCAAAAACTGCTGGATCAGTTCTCCAAAGCGTGCAAGGACTTTGGGCTTACCATCAGCCTAAAGAAGATGAACGTACTCGGTCAGGATGTTGCTGAATCCCCATCAATCAGCATTGACAACTATACGTTAGAGGTTGTCCATGAGTTCGTTTACCTAGGGTCCACCATCACTGACACCCTGTCGTTGGACACTGAGCTAAACAGGAGGATCGGAAAAGCAGCCACAACTCTGTCCAGACTCAGCAAGAGAGTGTGGAATAACAACAAGCTGTACACTCACACCAAAATGCAAGTCTACAGAGCCTGCATCCTCAGCACCCTCCTTTATGGCAGCGAGACTTGGACCCTGTATGCCCGCCAGGAAAAGAGGCTGAACATCTTCCACTTGCGCTGCCTCAGGCGCATCCTTGGAATATCATGGAAGGACAGAGTGACCAACACTGCTGTCCTCGAGCAAGCTGGAATCCCAACCATGCACACCCTCCTCAGGCAGCGTCGACTCCGCTGGCTTGGCCACGTCCACAGGATGAATGATGGAAGGATTCCAAAAGACATCCTGTATGGTGAGCTAGCCTCTGGCAAAAGACCTCCCGGACGCCCCCAGTTGCGTTACAAAGATGTCTGCAAGAGAGACCTCAGAGAGGTAGACATCGAGCTGGACAACTGGGAAGAACTAGCAGACGACCGCAGCAGATGGAGGCAGGGGTTACACAAGGGCCTTCAGAAGGGCGAGTTGAAGATCAGACAGCTAGCAGAGGAGAAGTGAGAGCACAGAAAGCACAATAAGGACTTGCCAGACACCCACTACATCTGCAAGAGATGCAGCAAGGACTGTCACTCTTGTGTGGGTCTTTATAGTCACAACAGACGCTGTAAATGAAGTCCTCAATTGAAACTTTAAAGGGCGCGATCCATAGTCTATGCAGACTGAAGGATGCCTACTGGTAGAAAGTCAGCAAGTTTTCAGTAGTACTGGTAAAACCTCTCTAATCTGGACTTTCTCATCTGCCAACAACTGTAATCTGGCATGATTTTAACTAGCTCAGTGACCACTTATCCTGGGTGTGGCAAGTTTCCCATGGTTCCATAAAGTTTGTTTATAGACACCAGTCTTGGCTCTCAGTGGTCTGTGCTATTTAGATGTAATTTACCCCTACATTTCTTCTAAGAGCCCACCAAGCAGTGAAAGTGTTGGCAATGTGCTAGAAAATATTGACCTCTTATGGTCTGGAAAATTCTTTCGTCCCGCACCAGTCAGGTCCCAAGGGTTCTGCATGAGAGAGGTTCAACCTGTAGACTTTTGTGACATTTTTGCATCTTTTTGTATGTAGTTTTTAAGTGAGGAGTAACTTGGTGATATGCAAAACAAATCTGATCCCTAAAACAGTACAGTAATTGGGAAAGGTTGAATGGCACTTGTATCTAGATGTCAGATTACCTTAGGACCATGTTTCCCATCTGGTAGCACATGTAGCCTTATGGGTATGTGAGAAAAGTCTGGGGGTACTTTATAAAAAAAAAAAAGGTTGAGAAACACTACAGCAGAACAGACCAGTGGCTTTCAACCTTTTCCATTTGTGAATCCCTAGAAATTTTCAAATGGAGGTGCCTTTGGAAATCTGAGATGTGTCTGCAGACTACACATAAAAAACTGTTCTGTGGTAATGACAACCTTCTGCAGACCCCTAAAACATAATCTGTGTGAACCCCTAGGGATCCATAGACCCACAGGTTGAAAACCACTAATAGATAATGCCCAAGTGGTCACAACCTCAGTTGTATATCTCAGTCAGAAGATATCTGTAGTATTTTGACTGAAATAAGCTAGCAGTCAATAATATTAAACTGGATCTTTTAAGCAACAGCCCATATACGCAACAGATCTCTCACCATCTTATATTTCTCCTTTTAAACTTCCTTTCCTAAGATCCCTCTATTGCTGGAAAGTAAGTCTGATAATTAATAATTTCTGCAGTATTCTGTTAGTATTAGATATACTTCTCCTCTCTGAAAAAAAAAGTTTATTATATCAGTTGCTAAATATTGTGTGAATTTAAGCAAATCTTTCCTATCCAACCTCTTGCCAACACTTAGCCTCCTTACTTAGTTTTACAGGCCTTTCTCAATTAGTCATTCATATGTCTACTTATCTATATGCATTTGAATAATAAAGAGAAATTCTCATCTGTTACATCATTCATCATCCAGTAGTTTCCCCTTTTCCTGGCGAACGGTTGCATTCCTTTATCTGTTACAATATCTTCAGACTTCTTTTATTGAAAGATATTTGTGAAGAAACGTATGATTATTTCTGTGCTGCTTTATCAAAAGAAGGACACTGCAAGAAACGCTGCCTGATCCTTAACTGATCTGATCTCCAAGACTGTATTTCCCCATGAGCTCTTTGGTAGTTTACTAAAGTAAATGGTGCAGGTAGGGAGGGATTCACAGGAGCTGGGCCTACACGTGAGTGCCCTTTTGAAAGGGTGAAAGTCGAAGTTCAGCTGTCGAAATAGCAGGCGTCGAAGGAGAGCACCTGCCGCCATTTTTTGGATCAGCATTTTGATCCACTCTTTTGAAACGCCACCGCAGGTCTTTCAGAAGAGAGCATCCACACAGCTCCGAGCCCTCTTTCGAAGGAAGGGAGGCAGGAAACACCACGGACAGGGTCCCATGACCAGCTTCCAGAGCCGCAGCCAGCCACCTCCTTTAAAGGCCTCTCCCTCTTCCCTCCCCTCTGCATGAGCTGAGTGCTGCCCAGCCTTTCCCAGCCCAGCAGAGCCCACTTGTGCCCATGATGGAGGCCCAGCGACAGCTCCTGCAGGAGGACGTCCTCATTATGGACACCCTGCTGACAGTGCTGTGCACTATTGCCATAGCTGCACCCAATCTCATCGGGTAGCTGGGCGATCCCCCTGGGGCCATGGGGCTCCCCCACCTGGGGCACTGCCGGGTGCCCCCCCCCGGGTGCCCCAATGCCTCTGGACCCACCCCAGCAGCACTGACTGGTGGGAGTGCTTGGTGCTAGGGAAGAGAGGTGAGGAAAGGTGGCTGTGGAACTTCTGCATGTCGAGGCAGACCTTCCAGGAGATCTGCCACTGGCTCGCCCCTGCACTCCAGCACAAGGACACCTGCATGAGGCCAGCCCTCACCCCGGAGAAACGGGTCACAATTGCCATCTGGAAGCTGGCCACCCCACGACTCCTACTGCTCCGTGGGACAGCAGTTCGGGGTGGGCAAGGCCACGGTCGGGGCTGTGCTTATGGAGATAAGGCAGGGCAGGGTGGGTGGGGGGGCTGGGGCAAGGGAAACCCTCCGCTGCAAGGGGCCAGATGGGGCAGGGGCTGGATGGGTGCAGGACAAGGGGCTGGAAGTAAAGGGGGCAGAATGGGCCCAAGGCGGGGCGGGCAGTGGGTGCAGGCTCAGTTGGGGCGGGAGGGCAGGCTTGGGGGTCGGGGGCAGGCTCAGTGGGGGGAGCTGCTGGGGGAGCTGCTGGCGGGGCCAGGAGGCAGGCAATGGTGGCCATATGGATCTGGAGGGTGAGCCAATGTCCTCTAGGGAGGTCAGCAGCCTCTCACAGACTGCCCTCCGCCACTCCCTGTTGGCCTGGGTGAGCCTCAGGCACTGCTCGGCCACCTTGGCCTGGTGCTTGCTGGCTGGGTCCTCCTTGGCCTGGCAGGGGACCTTCCAGCTACGGCCCCAATGGTGAGCTGCCTGGGGTGGCATACGAGCACCTCCGAGGCCTGTGGAGGGGCTCTTGGGGATGAAGGACAGTGTAGGGCTCTCCCAGCCCACGGATGGTGTGGCTGTGTGGAGAGGAGGACAGCATGTCAGTAATGTGTTCGGGACGGAGGGGACCAGGCTGTGGCCCACCTGCCCGAGCCCACCCCATGGGCTCCCCCCCAAAAGACACTGACCCCCCCAAGGGGCACCGTCCTGCCCTCCATGGGCTGGGCCTCCCGGCCTGGGGGTGCATCCAGGGGTCTCTCATGCAGGTGGCCCTTCCCGGTCTGCAGTGTGCAGGCCCCAGGTGTTGTTCGGTACTGACCGGCCACCACCCCTGTGCAGCTCGCTGCACTGTATACTGAGCAGGGGTGCTGGGCATCGCTGGTGGGCCACCGTGGGGTGCCGCATCCCATGTGGGGGTGGCCTGTGTGCGGCCTGGGACCACCAGTCCTGTGTGCAGGCAACTAGCTGTTGTGTCGCCCCCACCCTGTGAAGCAGGTGTGTGCCCCTCCCTGGAGGGTCCCTTGGTGATGTCTGGGGATGTCCAGCTCCCGGTCACCCAGCTGGAGGAGCGGGAGGGGATGATGGTGAGGTCCCCCTCCTCACTCGACCACTCGGTGGTCCCCTGGCCCTCCTGGCTCCCCAGTCCAGGCTGCTCCTCCTCTGGCTGCAGCTCTTTGCCGGATGTGTCCAGGAGTGCCGGGGGTGGGGAGCTCTCCTGGGGCTCCAGGATACCCCGGAGCTCCCAGTAGTAGGGGTATGTTGCTGGAGCTGCCCCAGAGCGGCCGCCCTGGTCCCTGGCCCGGGCATAGCCCTGCCGCAGCTCCTTGACTTTGGAGCGTACCTGCTCTGTGGTATGCTACAGGTGGCCCCTGGTCTGGAGGCCCTGCGCCAGGTGGGTAAAGGCAGTGGCATTGCGCTGCTTGACCCCCATGTGGTGCAGGACCTCCTCATCCTTCCAGAGGCCAAGGAGATCCCGCAGCTCCTGCTCCGTCCAGGAGGGGGCCCTTTTTTTTTCTCCCCCTGGGAGCCCTGGGTGGGCTTGGGGGCGGGGCCGTGGGGCTCGCGGGGGCGGGCTGGATGCTGGCGATGCTGCAGCACTGGATCGTGCACCTGGAGCATGTGGGGAGGTTGCTCCTAGCACGCTCTCAGCTTCCTGCCATGGGTTTCCTGCATGCGTGTGGCTTTAAGGCAGCCGAACACAGGGACCATAGAGCCCCGCTGCTGCCAGCTGGAGCAGCTCTGAGCTCTGGCTGACCGGCACCATGGAGGACTCGTATTTTGAAAAAGTGGACTGTGGAGTGTCTACACGTGTACTCTTTCGATTTATATTTAGAAAGGGAGTGATCTTCCTGATACAGGATCAGGGTTCGGATTTCGAAGTCTGTGCCCCGTTCTTTAGATTTTCTTTCAAACGACGGGTTTACACGTGTGCATGCTCCTCCTGCTCTTTCGAAAAAGGGCTACTTATTTCGATTTTTTGTGCACGTGTAGACACAGCTATGATGACTACCTGTTCTGTTCATTACTCTGGGACACGTGGCATTGGTCACTGTTGGAAGCCAGGATACGGGGCTATATGGTCCTTTGGTCTGACCCGGTATGGCCATTCCTATGTTCACTATTGATCCCAATAGTCAGTTAAGGGATAGATGATCCAGGCCAGTGATTCTGCACGTTTAATGGCTACTACATTTCCTTTAACTTCAGAGTCTTGTCAGAGTGCTTTCCCCATAAAAAATGATTCTCTAATTTTAGAATTATTTATCTTCTCAGATATTTGCTCATGAATCATTTTGTCTCCTAGACAATCAACACTGTATGTAGAGACTAGTTCACGTAATGCTGTCATATATCCTGCAGTCAGTTTTCTGGAGTTTTCTACTATCTAATGAAGAAATAAATGTTCTACCAAAACATTTATCAGCAAGTCAAATTGCTTTATCAAATCTGTGGAATCTGGAAAAGCAACCGGCTTGACACGCATATTTACAATGGCCTTTGACCGGCATTTCCCGGACAGTGCGTCAGAAGAGCTGTCTTGCATTATGCAGAAAAGTTATCCCTGTAAATAGCTTACAGTTACTTAGGGAAAGTACTACTCAAATGGAACAACTGGTTATGTAGGCTAAGCTAGGGAAAAAATGAAGACAACTGAGTCACTTTTTAGCACATAGACTTCAAAATGAACTAACCTTGATTACTAGTTTTGGTTCTCTGTGCCTTAAATATTGAGTCTGTTCTGGTATGGCTGTGATCTGAAGAAGTGGGTCTGTCCCACGAAAGCTCATCATCTAGTAGATTATTTCGTTAGTCCATAAAGTGCTACTGGACTGCTTTTTTATTTTGATGGTATATAGACTATCCCGGCTTTCTCTCTGTTACAAAGGCAAAAGGAATCATTGATGCTAGAAATGTTGTATTTTGACTGAAGTAAACAAACAGTGGGATTATACTGGATTCTTATTTAAAATAACCCATGTAAGTGCAACTTCTCTTTCACCCACTTTCTTCCCCCATCTTTTTTTCCTGAGCCCTTTTCTAAGAATCTCTCATGTTCTAAAGTATGTATTGTCCAGATCCAACTGCATCATATCTAAAATCACAGAATCTTGCTACTGTGCTAAATATTATTAAGGTATTTAAACAGCATTCTAACGGAAGAATGTCCTTTACTTGACTAAATGAACCCTCCATTTCATGAAGTTCTGAGTTTTTCTTCAAAATTTATTTTCAATTACTAACTAGGTCCAGTGCTGGTGAATATGTGCAAAATTACAAAAGTACAGCCTTAGGTAGTACAGTATAGCTGCAGCCTTAAGAGGGAGGGCATGTACTATGAGCTAGACATGACTAAATTGGTTTCTTTTTCACTTCCAAATCCTCGTGGGGTTCAAATATGTGTCTGCATCAGGTGGAGGATATATTTATCACTAGCTAATTGAATAGAGAACAGCAGCATCCTCCATGTTAATATAATTTAAATGTAACATTTACAAAAAAAATCTTCTGTTTGCAAAAAAGCTCTTCTGCTTGCAAAGTGAGACATCTGAATGAAAATTGACGCAGTATTTTCTTCCTGGGTCTGCAGGCAGACAGGCTGGAACAATAATTGTTAGAAAAATGTGAACTGCCTCATTCACTTCAGTGAGATGTATACGCTGAAGCCAAATGACGACCATTTAGATTTCAATGGTGTTAACCATTTCACTATTGATCATTTCAGCAGAAATATGCAGCAGCTGTGCTTATCTATTAATGCTGAATTGTTGCATTTGCCAGTTTAGGGGGACAGCAGAGACTTTTTTCTCCCCCTACAGTTTTTAAAGGAGCATTTATAGAAGTGATGGAGTGAAGTGGCATACTTGCCGTAAGACTCTCTGGCTGTGTCTACACTACAAAAATAACTTTGAAGTAAGCAACTTTGAAGCTGAGTGTCTACGCACACCCTATTTCGAAGTTAAACTTTGAAGTAACGCACTGCTCCATTCCCAGGAATGGAGTAAGGACTTTGAAGTTGGGCTCCCTACTTCGAAGTTAACTTCAAAGTAAGGGAAAGTGTGTGTAGACTCTCTGCTGGTTACTTTGATGTAGTGCCTAACTTCAAAGTTAACCTTGAAGTTAGTTCCTAGTGTAGACACACCCTTTGTGTTCCAGATTTCCAAGCTCTTCTGAAGAAGAAGAGAGGCTGAAGAGTAAATAAACTGCTTCTCCATTTCCAGTCTGGGAAAGGTAAGGCAAGACCAAAAAACAGCCACTTCTGGCTCTTCCTGCCCCCTGCCAAGAGAGAGAGAGTAGGACTGAGAGAATAGCTCTGATCTGTGGTCTGTTCTCCAAAAGGAGGGATTGTTTTTCTGGTTTAAACAATGAGAAGTCCTATGGCACCTTATAGACATAGACTAACAGATATTTTGGAGCATAAGCTTTCATGGGCAATGACCTGCTTCATCAGATGCACTGGAGTGGAGATTCCAGAGGCAGGTCTAATTATACAGGCCCAAGAAAAGAAGGGAGTCCCAATCAAGAGGAAGGCCAGAGCTGACATGGTCAATTCAGTCTGGGAGGAGGTGGCCCACTTCTAGAAGTTAATGCCAAGGCACGAACACCAAGAGAGAAAAATCGCTTTTGTAGTTGGCCAGCCACTCCCCGTCTCTGTTCAATCCTTGACTGACAGTGTTAAATTTGCAAATGAATTGCACAGCTCTTCCCCTTTTAGGGATGGTGGATTGGGGTAAGCAGTCCCAAGAGATTTCTGCTCCCCTGGTAAGGGTAGTTTCCCCTGGCCAAGGGTAGCGTCCTCCAGACATGGGTCACTCGCCCTGGTAAGGGATAGCCTCTTCCTATGAAAGGTTATATCTTTTTAATTATGGAGGAAAGGAATTTTTATTTTTGAATTGGACTGGTGCTGGTCAGGTTAAACAATGCACCCACTGTTGGTTATGATCTCCTGGTTGACAGCGTTAAATACATTAGTGGTTTAACTCAGGTCACTGGACCTATGGATAAAATGATTTTAAGTGAGCAGATAACTCACAAGACTAAAAAGACCTCCCTATTAGATTGAATATGGGAGTTGGAAGAATGCCAAGCATTAGGTGAGGACCAAGTGAATGATTTGACATTTTACCTTTGTTTTTTTACCAACAGCAATTTTGATAATTTAAAAATAGATTATTGTAAGCCAAATTCTAAGTATTTAGACACCTTGGAGAACCCATATTCTAGTGAAAGGGGGCATTTTAATACTACCATCTACTGTTTTTAATAATAGGGTTAATTTTACAAATAGTGGTTCATTGAAAGATGGGATTTTCTATGTGGAATAGCCTATTGAATGTTTTAATTGTCTCATTTGCCCACACATTTTAGCTTCATTTAGAAAGTGGGAGACACATATAAAGGCGGTCCATAAGAGGAAGATTAGTGTGAGCCCAAGGAGATGGTTGATTCCTGAATGGGTATTGCCTGTTGTGATCTGTGGGCTAATTTTACATACGAAATCAAGATTGAGTCAGCATATTTGACACAGAAACCCTTCATAAAGAACAGAGGAAAGAAGGTCAGATAGAGTAAGGAATAAAAGGTCTAATAGGACATGTATTTGGACAAAGCAGGAAGTTGATTTACTTATTCAGTTAGAAGACAAATATATACGGAAAAGGAATATAATGAATGCATGGAAAATGAGTTAAGGATAAAGATCAACAAACAGATTATGGGTAAGAGATGCAAACTGGCTAGGAAGAGGATGTTATTGATGAATTGTGGAATGAGGCAATGGGTGCACAATATAGTTCGGAGACTCCGCCTCCGAGGGAGAACACTGAACTATTAAAAAGGCATCCATTTGTTGCTGAGGGTGCAGCATTATATAAGCAGAATAAAAGAGCTGGGCAAATTTTAAATAGCCTAGGTGAAATTGAAGTGATGGTGAAATATATGAATATGATTTTGTTGGTTGGGCAATGATGAAGAAGATCTGAAGTACATTGGTAGAAGCTGAGATAGGTAAGGGGAGTGACGATCAGGCAATTACGAAAAGGTGTAGATGTGTAGGAAAGACAAGTAGCAAGAAGCAATCTTCAGTTTGATATTATGCCATTAAGAAAGCTTAGTATAAATTTTTTCAGTGACTGTTTGGAAAAGTTGGCATGAATGATGATGTTGATTGCAGAGCCAAACACGGCTAAGTGCAGTATTCCTCTAAATGATATTGAAAGATATTATGTGGAGATACCAGAAAATGGTGGACATGGAAATATGATTGGCTGGCTCCCAACCATGGAGGCAGTAGATAATGACATATTTACTGAGTCCGATCTCAGTGCAGGAGGTGAGGGATGTATTGAGAAAGATTTGGAAAGGGCCAGGCAAAGTTGTCATTACATATCTATAGGATTTTTTTTATTTGGACTCTCATATACTTGTTAAAATGTTAATATATGGTTTACAAATAAACATACTCCAGACAGTTTTAAAGAGAATAGGACTACAGGTTGAAGCTCTCTAGTCCAGCACCTGAGCAGTGCCAAAAGAGAGAATTTGCTAGATCACGGTAGGTCAGTATTGTCGAGCAGCATTGCCAACATTTCCACTGCTTACTGGGCTCTTAGAAGATATTTAGGGGTAAATTACAGCTAAATAACTGCTCAGAACACTGAAAGCCAGAACTAGTGGCTGTAAACAAACTTTATGGGTGTAATGGGAGTGAGGGGTCCCAAAGCTGTGCACCCCATCCACAGGCAGCAGTGACTCTCACTCAGCAGGAGAAGAGCGGGTTTATCAACCAACAGGGCACAGCATCATTCACAGGAGTCAGTAGAGCAGGCAGAGACACTCATTCCAATTCATGTTGAGGAGAGGAAACCCTGAGGGGCCCCCCAAGCTGGGGCCTTGCCCCGTCCTTTGTCTCTCTCTCTCACAGCCCAGACTAACTGCTTTCCAACTCCCAGTTCCAATTCAAAACCCTCAGGTTCCACCTCACCCTTTGTCTGCAGTCCAGAGACGTCACCTTGTCGCCTAGATTACCCTCAGCAAGAGCCCCAAACCCTCTGTGAGCCACATACGTATCCCCTACTGCATCACATCTCTCCCCACTTCCAGACTGAACTGAGCAGGGTCACTCAGCCAGTGACCTGGGGAAGTCTGGGGCCCTCTCTGCTTGGTAGGGCATTAGCTATACCCTCGTTGCACCCCTTGATGTGTACCACCTCCATGTCATAATCCTGCATGGGGAAGCTCCATCTCAGGAGCGTGGCATTGGCCCCTTTCATGTGATGCAGCCAGGCAAGTCCCATCGGTCCCCGTGGATTGGTTGGTCTCCCTGCTTCAGTCTCCAGTCCATCAGCCAGGTTCTCAAGTCAAGCAGGCAGCGCCCATAGAGCTGCGCCAGCACCAGCACATCAAACAGTTCCTCTCTGGTCTGGGTCCCTGCACAGTCTGTCCACCAGTCCATACAGCTGCTCCAGCAAATGTCTGGAATTCAGTCACTGTCCAGTAAATGAAGGTATAAATGCTTTCCACCCTTGGCATTTAGCCATACAACCAAAATGGTTGTGTGCCTCAGTTTCCCCTTCCGTATCACACAATAGGTTTGGAATGTTCCTTCTCATGTGAGAGGTTACAAGACTAGTTACAGGGAACAACGGTGACATTTCAGAATTATAAACTCCTTCAACATACAGTTCATGCTTGTACATCAATGTCAACATATTACATGGTTCTTTCCAAACATTCAGTACATGGTACAATTCTACTGCTTTTGGTAGCAGCACCCCCTTGGTTATAGCAGTCAGCATGCGCAACAAGAACAAGACCATTGCAATTGTACATTTACATTGTTTTGTGTTATAACACAACCTTTGTGTAACATCCTTGAGCAACTGGCATTTTGGGGCTAAATGGCTGATGACTTTCTTTGCACCATCAAGTTCTAACCTTCCCCCTCGCCCTGTGGGGTGGAACTCTGATCTCTCTGAGAGTGTTCTCCCTTCTAACAAGAGGTAGGTCATTGCTGATCTTCAGGAAGACTTCCCCCTCCCAGCCAGTCTGGAAACTGGCATTTTCACAGATACCAAACTGCTTTCTCAAAGTTGCTTTGTGAGTCCCAAACAGAGAATCCACATGAAGGAATCCCAGCTGTAACCCTTCTGTCGGAAGGAGTAGGTAGCAACCAGGGCCGGGTTCAGCATGTAGGGGTTCCTTTTCATCCATCTCACATAGAACCGTCTCAAGCCCCATCCAGTAGCCTGGGAAATTCACACCCCCTGGGTGCCTCGGAAAGGCAATACTTCCCCACTCGCAAGCATAGAGTCTGAGTGTAGAAAAGAAACTTTAAATGAAAGACGAAGAAAGGTCAACTAGCATAAGCTTGCGAAAATACCAGACCCAAAGTTCATAACCAATCCTCAAGTAACTGTCCCAGCTCAAATGGATCGAGCAGTGTTCTGGGGCTCTCAGGCTCACCAGTCCAATACTGTAAACAACCAATCCACACACCCAACTTTCTCCGTACCCCAACTTCAAATGCCCCACTTACAACTCGGTCCAGTCTGTGCGGGCCCTGACACCTCACACTGACACACTACCTCATGGAACCTGAGGCAATGCCATCTTTGTGCTAGACCAGCATTCTGCTTGGTCCCTGCCAGCTGCCCCACCGGCCATCCGCCGGTCACACTGTCCGCCCACTGCTCCTCCTACTGGCCGGCTGCCAATCACACCGTCCACCCATCTGCTGATCCTCCTACCAGCCGTCTGCCCATTGCGCTGTCCGTCCATCCGCTGCTCCTCCTATCAGCCATCTGCTGGTCACGCTGTCTGTCCATCAGTCGCACCATCCATCCATCCGCTGCTCCTCCTACTGGCCAGCCAGTGGTTACACTGTCTGCTGTGGGTAGTAACAGAGAGATAGCCGTGCTAGTCTATATGCTAACAAAACAAAAAAGCAGTCCAGTAGCGCTTTAAAGACTAACAAAATAATTTATTAGGTGATGAGCTTTCGTGGGACAGACCCACTTCTTCAGATCTGCTGTGGGTTTGGCCTGAAGCAAAACCCTGTGATTTCAGCTGTAAGCATCTACCAAAGTAGAGTCTCATACCAGATACAAACACTAATATCCAGCTCTATCTTTTAACAGGTGGGGAGGGCTAGTCAAACCAGGCTTATAGCTAAATGGCCAAGGCTTAGGCACAGCCAAGGCACTCAACTAGCTGGTTCAACCCATATCCCTCCCCTTCTGCTTTACAATGCTTTAAACCAGGGGAGCCCTGTGTAATCCATGTCTTATGCATCTGTGATGACTGCCCTGCCCCACTCCCTGGACACCCCATACACCCCACTGGTGTGGGGATTTGTCATGTCTCTTCGGGGGCAGTTCATGCACCTTTGGCCCCCACCTGGCAATCAGCTCTCACCTGTGGCTCCAAGAAGCTGTAGCATGCAGCGGCCATACCCCAATAAACTGCTTCAACAGGTGGGCTAAACCAGGTGAGGGTAGCCAGTAGGTCTGAAACCTGCGGTGAGACAGGGAATTGCCTGTCCCAGTATGCAACGTCGGCCTGGGTGGACTGGGTGGATGAGATCAACAGCAAGATCCAACAACCAAGAAGGCGGTTCTGCAACAATTTGTGGAGAGTGAAGGGCATGACAAGGCACCAAAGACAGCATGGCCATCCATTGCAGCCTAGGAAGTCTCAGCCATGACGACTTTTTGTACCACTGGAACCAGGCTTCTGAGGTCAAGAGAGTGGAACTGCCCCTTTGCAACGGCTTTTCCACTTTAAACATTCTCCCGCACATGTTCTTTGCACATTCTCATCACTTCTGTCTACCTCAAAGTCCTGCGGCGATGGCGGAGGGGCAAAGCGACAGGTGGAAGTGACCACTGGGAGTCGTAGCTCCAAACCTGCACGTAGGCGGCCTGTGGACTTTGGTCGCTCGACTCTGACCCTGGAACGACAGAGGAGTTTGTCAGCATCCCAGGGTGACTGAGCAGACCTTTTTAGGAACAGCACCGCTCACCTTCAAAATGAGGGAGGGGACTAGAAAAGGTGTCCCAAAAATTGCTTGTCCCAACCAAAATGGCCAGCATGTCGCAGCTGGCAGTTTTACCCTCACAGCGGTCAAAAAACAGTGAAAAGAAAGGTGATATTTGCAGCAAAGAATGTTCGCTCCCTCTTGGACAGGGAGAATGCTATGAGGCCTGAGAGAAGAACAGCCCCCATAGCAAGAGAACTGGTATGTTATAACATTGACATAGCCACCCTGAGCGAGACCAGACTGGCAGAGGAAGGATCCACCTGCAAAACAAAAGGAGGTTACACCTTCTTCTGGAAAGGCAGGCCAGAAAATGAAGACAGAATCCATGGAGTGGGACTTGCTATTGAGACATCACTTCTGCACCAGCTTCCTGACTTACCAACTTGCATCAGTGAGTGTCTGATCAAGCTCTGCTTCCCCCCCAACACCTCTCGCCATGTTACAGTCATCAGTGCTTACGCCCCCACACTGACTAGCAGTGACAAAGCAAAAGAAAGGTTCCATGAGGACCTTGACTATCTTGTGAAAGCAGCTCTTCCTAGTGACAAGCTTCTCCTGTTGGGTGACTTCAACACCAGGGTCAGCAAGGACTGTAGGACTTGGAAAGGGGTGCTGGGGCATCATGGTTTTGGGAACATGAATGCCAATGGCCACCTTCTGCTGAGCTTGTGTGCAGCATTGGTGAGATTTCACAATTCTTATACTGAATGTTAGCATAAATTGTGATTTTATAACAAAGTGTTTACAATAGACAAAATCTCATTGCTTCCTTGCTACCCAGCAGGCTATGTTTGCAAAGTATCACATATGCACACCTTTGCATTCTCATGCAAATGATCTCTGGGAGACACATTCCTCCCAGCCTTCAATGCTGCTACTTTATTTGCAAGTATCGGAGCGGTAGCCATGTTAGTCTGGATCTGTAACAGCAATGAAGGGTCCTGTGGCATCTTATAGACTAACAGAAAAGTTTTGAGCATGAGCTTTTGTGAGCACACACTCACTTCATCAGATGCTGGTCTTGGAAATCTGCAGGGCCAGGTATAAATAAACCAGAGCAAGGGTGAACTAACCTTGTTATCCCCACCCTTGCTCTGGCTTATTTATATCTGGCCCTGCAGATTTCCAAGGCCAGCATGTGATGAAGTGAGTCTGTGCTCATGAAACCTCATGCTCAAAACTTTTCTGTTAGTCTATAAGGTGCCACAGGACCCTTCGTTTTTGTTTGCAAGGTATCACATATGCACACCTTTGCATTCTCATGCAAATGATCTCTGGGAGACACATTCCTCCCAGGCAATACTGCTACTTTATTTGCAAGGTATCACATATGCACACCTTTGCAGTCTCATGCAAATGATTTCTGGGAAACACATTTCTCCCAGCCTTCAGCAGCACTTTGTTCCTGCTGGCACATTCCTTACACAGCTTACCCCTTACTGGCCCACCAAGCCCACCATTCCTTTGTCCTTTCACCTCCAACTTTTGTCTCCCCATGGAATCAGAAGTGGAGTCCATCACAAGAATACAAGTGTTTCCAGCATCTGGAAATGGGGAATTGCTGGCCCTCTTGTGCATCCTACAGAGACTGACTATGCAGCTGTTCTGCTCCACGTACTTAGCCACACAATCTTTCCTTTCAACCTGAGACCTGTTCTGTTCACTTAAAACACCAGCCTGGAATAACATGACATTCCCAGTAAGCTGGTCACACAGAGTCACTTTGTTATCACAGAGCTGCTTTCACTTTACCTGGACCAACTTCCCATTCCTGAGAAACCTTTACACTGTCTGCTCTTGACCCTGCCAGAGCACAGCCAGTGGTTTCACACTCAGGCAGGCCCTGGCCATCAGGACCTGAGACAAACTTCTCCCCAAACAAACTGCTGCCTTCTACAAACAAGCAATTTTCCTTGTCACTCTTCTTTACCTTGCCACCACTCCCTGCAGTTATCTCAGATTGCTCAGGGAAACTTCTAGGGGGAGCCCCTTCCTCAGGAGCTCCCTCAAGCAACAATTGACTTCCATCTGGCTTTACAGGGGCCCTGCTCCCCTGAGCCACAACCAATTGCTTGTGGACTTCAACTGCATTCAGATCCAACTCTGGGATATTCTCACCATTTTGAGCCACCCTAGGCTCAGGGAAAGAACTAGCTTCCTCAGAAGTAGAAACACCTTCCTTGCACCAAGGACCAGCGTCCTTTCAGGGATGCCACTCCCCATCACAGAGACATTCCCTCTGTTCCAGCCCCCTTGGGCTGGAATCACACCTGGAATGCTCTTTCGTGTTTCCCTCTCCAGTCACACAGACTGGGGACAGTCTTTCACAAACAACAGACTAGTTTCCTCATTGACACCTTTTTCAACTGCAGGCACTGCTCTCTCCCCATGCATGCTGACAGACAATCAGAGATGTTCTCCTCTGTCCCAACCCCCCGCGTGATCTCAGATACACACCCAGAAGGTGAAGCTGCTTCTCTTGTTAGCCCGAGACAGAATTACAGACTTCTCAGAAGATGGGCTAGTCTGCAAAGCTCTAACCCCTCCACCTCTATCATCAGTTGTTGTGTTGTTATGACAAGGTAGTGGAGTAACGATAACAAGGTTTATATAGTACAATATGATACAACACAGTAACTGAAATAGGACTCTCTATAACGTAAAGAATACATTAAATAACAGCTTGGCTGTTAGCGTAGTTAAACCCTCGAAGGAAATTACAGAGAAGAGATGAATCAGACAGTACCATTTTCCAGGCAAAAGGAGAAATTCAGGGATTAGCGTTCAGGGATGTTCTGGGCTGGAGACAGGAATTGTAGAGCAAGGGTATGATCTTCCTCCGTCTTCTTTTTTCTATACTTGACTCGCTGTCCTGCATGGAGAATGCCTAAAGGAAATGATCTTCCAGGATGTGTGTGAGTGTATATGAAATCTCTTCAACCACAAATAAAATAAGATAAGCTAAAATGGACTGACCTACAAGGCCTAGAAGTCTTCTGACTGCTGCCCTAGCTATCAGTTGGCCTCTCTCTAGCTCCCTGTCAGACTGGCCTGTGAGGCCTAGCAGCATGCAGCTGTCACACTAATGGCTACCAGCTCTGACAGGGAACACTAGAGAGTGCAACAGAAGAACAACAAAACTGAGGCAAAGGCCTTGAAGGACGGGCCCTGCCCCTTTACATATGCTCTTGTCTCTGGGAAGACTAAGGTCAATTCCCTGCCCTAATTTTCATGCCTTAATTTTCCCGCCTTGCTTGGGGGAAGAAGACGAGCTCACATCCACAGCCATCTTTCAAAATGGAAACCATACAGGGAATCAATTTTGAAAACAGAACACAAAATGGAGTCTATTTAAAGAAATCACACACAAGCTATAACACTCCAACCTAATTCTAACATTTCCCCTCCATTGTAGTGGTATTATTATGAAACAACTGCCACCACATCTGAATACAAGTTAGAGGAGTTGATTTCTTCTGGTTTGATAAGGAACCTTCTGTATCTTAAATTTAAACCATCCCACCACTATCAGAAGAGATACAAAAGTCAGACCTTGAATAATCATAATCGCCACAAAGAGATGTAATAGTATATACCAAGATTGAGGCAACTCTCCAGATGTAGTGAAGAGAGCTTCCCACCAATGATTAAAGTTAGAACTCTTCTTAATTCTGTTTAATGCCTGTTGTATTTGCGCTGTAGAAAGGTGCATTGTAATCATCAAGGCTTTCCCTTGTTTTTCTAGATCCTTAACGTGAGCTGCCAAGTCAGGGTGCTGAATAAGTCACTTCAAAGCTTCTAAATTAGCTCCCAAACTAACTGGTTCAATATGTCTATACAAATTGTATGCAGCCTTGATGGATCTAGTGTTGAGCCCTTCTGACACATATACAATATCGCACCCTCATATCAAGACAAAACAAATACAAAGATTAACATGGGGATCATTTTTAACAGGATACATGAAATTCACCAAAATTCAGGGCAAGAAATTCTAAGACATGCACAATCACTATTAACTATCACCACTTGAGGTCTGTTATCTTTGTGGGGTTCAAGATTATAATGACACTTGCCTCGTTGAGCGTTTAAGCAAACATGAGGGCCTTGATAAACATCTGGGCTGTGTCTACTTGGGCACAATCTTCAAAACAGCTATGCTAACGGCCATTCTGAAGATTACTAATGAGGTGCTGAATTGAATATTCAGCACCTCATTAGCATTAGGACACTTCCAGCCCCGGCGCTTTGAAAGCACCGCTTTCAAAGTGCCACGGCTGGAAGCATCCTAATGCTAATGAGGTGATGCATATTCAGTTCAGCGTCTCATTAGTAATCTTCGAAATGGCCATTAGCATGGCTATTTCAGAGATTTGTGCCCATGCTGACACCGCCCTGTTGAGCAAATATAGCATATGATCTTGTTTCCATACACAGGCATCTAGGTTAACTCCACAATATTCACTTTGACTCCTGAGTGCTCAATGGGGAATGTCCACTGGGATCATTACAGTGTTATTAATAATCATACCCAATGGAACAAGTGGATAAACCCATTCAACACTTGCATTGGCAATGGTGAGGATATGCTCTGTGATTTGATCGGTGCTTTCCTTATAAGAAAAATCTAACAGTGTCCACCACGGACAGTGCTCTTTTTCAAAGGGAGTTACTTCCCTTAGTAAGATATTTTTGAGCTCACTGGGAATGGCTCCATGATATCCTACCTTTACAATACCCGAAACTACATTCTGAAGCCAGGCTTGGACTTGCATACAAGTTATAGCCCATGAAGTGTTATACTGCAAGGTACCTAAAACACTGACTATATGAAACTGGTTTCCTTCTGGGCAGAGAACCACTCCTTCGTGACTGAAGTTATTTCATAATTGAAGTCTCCCATTTGGTTTAGGGAAGTGACCAGGGTTGCTCTAAGGTAGCTATGTGATGTTCCACATTGCTGATGCACTGGGCAAGGGTTCCTGTGCTCATCACGTTCATTACACCCAATCCAGTACTGACCCCTCCTAGTACCTTGGCAGTCAGATCTCTCTTAGCCCGGGAATATTCTACCACCATGCTCCTGATCCAGGCATTCCATCCTTTTACCATTGGGCTTATAAATGTCTCACATTTAGGCTGAATGAACTGTGCCTAAAACTGGAGGTCTATGACAACTCTATTCAAGGCATACCTGGGATTTACAATCAAAAGGCCCCTTAGGTCTTGTTTTACTACAGTTGGCCCTACATTACTTAAATGTGGTCTTGGAAGTATCAATACCTCCATGCAAAAACACCAATCAGATCCTAAATTCCTGAATCATTTGCAGTTACATTTAAATTTAAATATCCCCTACAACTAGCCTTGGGCACGAATGTTTCATCCAAGGAACATAAACTATTCATATTATGGGACATATTACAGAATCGCTTATTCCAAGTGGGACTGCAATTTAACAAAATGTAATGAGACTTAAAAGGAGTCTGCAATCTAGCCTTCAGAATCAGTGTGTAAAATTGGGCTTCCGCATAGACTATAATTTCCTGATTCCCCTCCTTGATCTTATAATTCAGACTGGAGGTCATACAAGAACACTTCTTCTGGCTCAGTGTCACTAAACCACCCTCGCAGTTTGCAATACGAGGATCCTGCAGCTCCCAGGTGCAGCTCTTTGCCAGTTTGAATACTATACCCAGGGGCTCAGAGGTTAGGTCTCATTGATCCTGATCATAGTATACAGGAATAAGATTAGCTTTTTCCCTGCTCTCTTCCTTCCATTGCAGCACACAGAAGGAAACACTCCTATAGGCAAATATGGATACTGGCCCTTCCATCTACGTTATACTTGAGCAAGGGTTTCCCCACCATGCTGGAAACCTATACCATTTCACACCATCTTGGGGCTTGATTGCACGATAATAATGTTCTCCATCATGTAAGATTACAGCAACACAACTATTTACAAGAATCATTACAAGGACTAGGCGATTGAAGAGAGGTTTCTGGAACACAAACAAACAAAGCAATAACTATTCAGTGAAACAACTCTCCCTTCTCACCCTTGAGTTCCATTCCACAGTTTGAGTTGACTCGAATGAAACCTTTTTGACTTGGTTGTTTTACCCCCCTCTAGTTCTACCTCATATACTGTTGGGCTGGCCTTATTTGTTATAGTCACAGGACCAACCCATCGGTGGTTTAGTGCATGTCCCTGCTCAGAATAGTACCAATAAAGCATCTTATCTCTGATATTTCATTCGAGGAGTTTAAATCGCTCACCCAGCCTTTGGTCCATGAATTTTATATTGGACTTGAGTTGGATAGCCACCCTTCTTTGCATGGTACTGATGCCATGCAGAATGTCCTGCATGAATTTATCAACTTGAAGTCACGGTTGATAATCATCAGATGGGGGGGTGCCACCTACCCACCAGTGTTCTGGCGTTTTCATTACTCAACCAGTCAATACTTCATGGGGTGTGAACCCGTGAAAGGCCACTGTGGATCTCATTGCCATCAAAATCAGAGGAAGCTTTGCATTCCAGTTTTTCCCTTGAGAATTGACCACCTTACAGAGGGCATTCTTTAGAGTGCAGTTAGTCCACTCAACCAACCCTGAACTCTGTGGGCGACCCGCAACATGCGGTTTTTGTTGTATACCCAAGGCTTGGCATAAGGCTTTGGTCACGTCCCCTATGAAGTGAGGCCCTTGGTCTGAGTCGATGCAATCAGGCAAGCCATATCTGGAGAAAACTTGTTCTAATAGCACTTGAGCTGTTGTTAATGCCATACAGTTTTTGGTGGGGTAGGCTTCCACCCATTTTGTGAAGGCATCTATAACTACAAGACAATATTTATGGCTTCTATTGGTGTTGGGAAGGGGACCAATATAGTTTATCTGGAGGCGACTCCAAGGTCCTCCAATAGGCTGGTGCCTCATATGGCCTTTGGTGACCTTCATATCCACATTGTTTTCAATACATGCAATACAGTTGGTAATATGCTTCTCGACGTCTTTATGAATACTGGACCACCAAGCAACCTACAATAACCGTTGTAGAGTCTTTTCAATGCCAAAATGACCTTGTTGGTGCGCCAGTCCAATCAATTCTCACTGTACACAGGTAGGAAATACCAAGACAGTTGTATCATCCTGTATTTCCTTCTTAATTGCCATCACTAAACCATGCTTATTCAGGAATATGTTGTATTCCCTGTGTTCCCATTTTTGAACTAACTTCGATTTCTAAATCTTTTCCTTGAAGTCCTTTGATGCCGTGCATCCAGGAGAAATCCTCCGATTTGTGCTCTGCCTTTGACACCTTTTCATCAGAATGTGTCCAAAGGCTCTCTTCTCCAAGGAGGGCTGCCTCTTTGGCTAGGAGGTCCACTTGATTATTAAGATGGGAAACTTTAGCAAAGTCCTTCCTATGAGCCCTAACTTTCAAGAGGTGAGTTTCTCCTGACCTTTTCTCCTGTATCAGGTATTTGGCATGAGACACAGGACAACCATCAGCCGATCTCATACCCCTTTGCATCCATAAGGACATCCATTCAATCAGAGCCTGGATAACCCTGCTGAAGTCAGAACAAATACACAGGTAGGTTTCCAATGTCTCACTATTCAGCACTGTCAATACTGCCACTGCTTCAGCAGCTTGTGCTGAGAAAGGCTGGACTGGACCCCTCAACAACTGTTGTGATTTGGGCTGACGTGCAGCATAACCACCATGGGGACCACCTTCTCAGTGGAAACAACTTCCATCAGTCACCCAGATTCTCCCGCCTTTCTTCACTGCATCCTGGTAGCTGGTCTCAAGGACAAATGGAAATGCGGGCATGTCAGTTTCTAAACTGGGGAGAGGGCATTCATGTTCCTCACCTTCTGTCAATAGGGCATATGGGATGATTGCTAGTTTAGGTGTTTTCTCAATATCCATATTACGATTTACTAAACTCAGAGTTCAATTAGCCAGTCTAGGGCTTGATATTTGCCCTTCATTTATATGCCCTTATAGAATGTAGTATAAGGGGGTATGGGTTGTTTTAAGAATCACTGGGGACAATGCCAAGCAAATATTCCCAGTGGTTTATTGCCCAGATTAAAGCCAGGATCTCTTGCTCACATACGTTATTTTGTGTCTGCACTTCACTAATGACCTTGGATCCATGTGCAATAGGATGCAAGCCAATCCCTTGATCCTGCATCAGCACTAATGCCTTGGTTATTTTTAGCTAGCCTTAGATGGAAAGGATGGTTAGGTCGTGGATAAGCGAGGGCTGGTGCTTTCACAAGACCCTGTTTGAGACTGTTGAATGCAGTCTGTCGTTCAGGACCCCATTGCCACTCTTGATTCTTTTTTAGCAATTCATGCAGGGCTTAGCCATTTCTGTGTACCCTTCGATGAATTCTCATGAGAAACTTGTAAGTCCTAAGGAGGATCTCAGTCCTGAGATGTCCTGAGGCATGGGTAGCTTGCAAATCAAATTGACCCTCTGAGCATCTGGCCGTTTGCCTTCCCTTCCGATGGTCATTCCCAGGCAAGTAACTTCCGGGCGAACCAGTTGTGCCTTCGCATGGTTAACTAAGAACCCAGTATCTTTAATCACCTTCAGGACTTCATCCAACATAATCAAATTTTCTTGTCTAGTATTGGTGGCTATAGGTACATCATCAACATAACTCAGGACAAATTTTCTGTTGCTCAGGGTGGTCCACACACTGGATACATAAAGGTGACATATTGACAGTGCATTGTGTATGCCCTGTGGAATGTGTGCGAAGGTAAATTGTTGATCTCTAAACGTGCAGATGGATGGAGTGGTATAGAGAAAAATGCATTACTTAAATCTAACATAGAAAACCATCTTGCTCCAGATGAAATAGATACCATCATCTCATTAAACTTCGCCACTTCGGGGGCCAACCTTGCTGTCACTCGACTGAGCTCCCTATAATCCACCGTCAGCTTCCAGGTTTTGCCATCTGATTTTACCCCTGGTCAAATGGGGGAAATGCAGGGGCTCTCAATTGGTATGAATACCCCTTGCTGAACCGATGCTTCAATAGTACTGCAGATCCCCCTTCAGCAGCTGCAGGATACCTATATTGTCGTTGTGGCTTGGGGTCAGGTCCTTTAACCTTTACTTCTGCTGCTATCTTTCCACACTGCAGCTTGTTCTTAGCGAATGCCTCTCAATGTTTTGCAGTGATTATGGTTATGTCCTCCTCCCAAATTGGCATCTCGATGTCTTCTGGTGCCTTTACAGCAGCTACTCTATGTGATGCTGGTATCACCTCATGCCTTGGACTATGTGGGTCCTGAATTAACCTTTGATTGGTCAGGTCAATGGTAAGGTTACAACCAGTAATAATGTTGATTCCTATTATACCTAAACCTCCCAGTGCTTGTAATCCAAAAGGAGCCTTTGCAGAAATCGTGTGTATCCTGTATTTCATGAGCTTAGTGAAGGGGACTGTACATTCACCTCCACTAAAGCCTTCTAGAGCTCTGGTCTGTTGCAAAGGAAATTTCCTTGCTGCTGGTTCAGCATCCAGGCACCATAGTGAGACACTAGCACCTGTGTCTACTAGCATCTCCTGGCTTAATCGTCCAAACTCCTGCTCTAAGACCACATTGGTAATAGGTCTGCCCCAACTGTCGATGGATAATGGTGCCACAGCTGGAGTCCGAGGAGGAATCTGGCCCCTCCTGTGCCTGTTGCTTACCCTTCTCATGCTGTGCAAGTCTTTGCAGGAGCTCTTCTGTGGGCAGTCAATCAATATCTGTTTCTCGTAATGGAGAAGCTTCTTCCAAATAAGTCTCTGGAAAGATTTCAACTCATCTTTATTAAAGACATCTGCATGGCTGTTTCTGTCTCTCTGGGGAAACTTGGAGCTCCTTTTTGGGGATTCCTTTCCTGTTGGGGTTCGAGAGTTGATAACTGCCACCTTTTTCTACACTGGGAAAGCATCCCATTGGACTTCATAAGCATCTCGGATCTTAATTTCTAGTTCCAGTAAAGAAATGGTTCGATGATCCACCTGTTCTAATGCTATCTTCATGGTTGATGTTAAACCTTGCAGGACGGAGTCTCTGAATTCTGGAGTGTCACACGTTGGAGCCCCAGCTACTTGGCATAGCAGCTTTTTCCTGGCCAGATACTTTTCTGGTCACTCTGAAGGATTTTGGTGCTCATAATAACAACTACCTATAAAGTTCTGGTGGGGGCTGTAAAATCTCAATATCCCTTCTAACAGTTTCAGCGAAGATTCAGTGTCAGCTATCTAGATGTTAATAGGTAATGCCCCAAACTCTTCATTGGACATGCATTCCCTGGCAATAACAGCCATGTCTTCTCTACCTATGGCAGGCAAGGCATGAACTCTCGCAGCCTAATCCACATCCGCGTCCCAATTTCAGGGGCCCATGGATCTTCCAGCTACGCAGGTCTGCTCAGGAGTGTAGGCTCTGATTTAATGGCATGTTTCTGTGGGTCTCCTTGATCCCTGACCATGACTTATAACCATGGTAGTCACCGGTGCCATAGGCATTGCTTTCCCCTCCCACTCCGGTGGTAAGGGTGGGGCAGAAGGTATCTCACTCTGGCTCTCTCACATTCTAAATTCTTGGCATTCATCTGTTGTTCAAGCCGGGCCACCTCAGCCACCTTAGTTTCACTAAACTTGTGCACCTCCCTGCAAACTATGAACAGACCATAGATCAACGCTCTCTTTTTCTCTTTTTTATTGGGCCTCGGTTTACCTATTACTAAACCCTCCCATTTTTCCATCATGGTGGTGTAAACCTTTCCATGCTTAAGCAACCCCTCTGCCCAGGGATTCTTGCCCTTCCCGAAGAAATTCACACGTGAGGCAAGTGATGCTTTATTGGTTGCTGTTAAACAACCAGACTCTCTGTACGTCCAGGCACTCATCTCCAATGGAATGGTTCCACCCAGATGTGAGACTCACACTCTCTCAGCCAAAGCCCACTTGGCTACGGGTTCCTCGGCACTCAGTGGTAGCTGAGTATAGCCAAATGGACAGTGGTGTGGCTCTTGCAGGATGGGGTTAGTCCTTGAATTCCAGGCTAGGTGTTTTACCTGCCCCACTATAATATGCTACTATCCCATCATGGATCCAGGTTAGCACATGGCCTGAATAGCCTAGTCCGACTGCTTGCTTCCTGACCCAGTGGTCAGAAAGCGCAGGCAAACGGTTTCTAAAACAGACAGCACCCATGCTGCTTGGGCCCACTAGAGGGAGGCCATATCCCTCTGCTGCGCAGCTTTGACGCTGTGAAAACAATACAGGCAGGGGCCTCACCCCTCCTGCACAGAGCCCAAAACAAGGCTTCTCTCCAATTCTGATCACTGTCCCGGAAACACTCTCCGGTGGGAGATCCCGGTTGTCAGTAGCTACCTGCCCTAGCCTCACACTAGGCAGACAACCATAGGTTGTGGGAATCTGCAGCACATTAGCTGCCAGCCCAGTGGCCTACTCACCAGTGAGGCTTCACAGAGGTCCACCAACTGGCAGACTTCCCAGCCCACACCGCTGTTGTCATTCTCTTGCCCTCAGCAGGTACAGCCTTCCCACGCAGCCTTCTGACTGTATGCTAAGAGAGCTGAGAACAAAACCAAAAACCAAATAAAAACCTACACAGCTAGGGAGTCCTGCCGCGGCTGTCAAATCCGTTAGCCTGAGACAGTTAGAACTACAGACTTCTCAGAAGATGGGCTAGTCTGCAAAGCTCTACCCCCTCCATCTCTATCATCAGTTGCTGCGTAGTTACAACAAGGTAGTAGGGTAAAGATAACAAGGTTTTATTTTAACTATATAAATTATATGACTGAAATAGGACTCTCTATAACATAAAGAATACGCTAAATAACGTCTTGGATGTTAGTGTAGTTAAACCCTCAAACGATATTACAGAGAAGAGATGAATCAGACAGTACCATTTTCCAGGCAGAAGGAGAATTCAGGGATTCGCTTTCAGGGATGTTCTGGGCTGGAGACAAGAACCATCAAGCAAGGATATGATCTTCCTCTGTCTTCTTTTTTCTACACTTGACTCGCTGTCCTGCGTGGGGAATGCCTAAAGGAAATGATCTTCCAGGATGTGTGTGAGTGTATATGAAATCTCTTCAACCACAAATAAAATAACATAAACTAAAATGGACCGACCTACAAGGCCTAGTAGTCTTCTGACTGCTGCCCTAGCTATCAGTTGGCCTCTCTCTAGCTCCCTGTCAGACTGGCCTATGAGGCCTAGCAGCGTGCAGCTGTCACCCTAAGGGCTACCAGCTCTGACAGGGGACACTAGAGAGTGCAACAGAAGAACCAACAAAACTGAGGCAAAGACCCTGAAGGGTGGGCTCCGCCCCTTTATATATGCTGTTGTCTCTGGGCAGACTAAGGTCAATTCCCTGCCCTAATTTTCATGCCTTAATTTTCCCACCTTGCTTGGGGGAAGAAGACGAGCTCACATCCACGGCCATCTTTCAAAATGGAAACCATACAGGGAATCCATTTTGAAAGCAGAACACAAAATGGAGTCGATTTAAAGAAATCACACACAAGCTATAACGCTCCAGCCTAACTCTAACACTCTCACAGACAACTTGCCATTCCCAGTGGAGAAACTGCTTTCCTGCACAGACACACAGGCACCCTTCCTCAGCCCAGACCTGGAAAACTTTTCACAGGCCTGTCCCGGCCACTAGTAGACAATGGGTTGGAATCATTCCTTCCCTCCCTGAACTGTGGCAGGCCATTCATTTCAGAGTTCCAAGTAGTCCAGGGCTCTCTGCCCCCGTCTTGGCTCACCCCTGCAGGAGTTTCCTTAGCTCTCAGCTCTGCCATTGCACATTCATGCTGCTGATCTCTTTCTCTCAGCTGTTCTGATGCTTTAATCTCAATTCAGTTTCCAGGCGCTGCCACTTCACATAGGAGTTGCTGAGCTGCAGACTCACAGGCTGCTGCCAGATGCAGCCCATGATTCCCGGAAGAATCCCTTCAGCGTGTCAGCCTCCTCATGGGTGTAGCCAGACAATGTCTTCCCCATTACAGACCAGTTTTGCCTCCCCTCTAAGGTGCCTCAGAGCACACAGGGCACCAAATAGCAACAAACAGCACAGTCTTTGATGCCTTCCTAAGGGGGCCCAGATGTGCTGGCTCATCGTGACCCTGAGGAACTGAAAACACAGATAAGAGGGCTAGCAGGCTAACCGTTAACAAAAGGACCTTGAAAACTGCCTCCGACTGCTACTGATAAGTGATGCACCCACACAGCCATCCCAGGAGAGAAATCCCTGCCCAAGTAAAAGAATGTCCTGTACTCCTAAATTACTTATCTATTTCTCTTACAAGTGCAAATAAAGCAGAAACCGCCCTTGTAAGAACTGGCGTCACAAAGACAGACCAGTACGATCTGGCACCACAGATAAGAAAGAGAATACGTGACCCAAGGGGTATAAATATGGGCCCAGCAGCATACTAACTCTGAGTGCGTTTTCACCAACTACCTGCTGGTTGGGTCAGGTGATTGCCTCCCGAGGTCCGCAACTGGGGACGCCCAACCTCGTATTCGGTCTTTCCACGGAATTGAGCAACCAATCCTGGCTTGGGTACGCTGGTATCGAGAGACGCAAGGAGGGTAAGAAGCACCCACATTAAGGTCTCCTTTCTCTAGTGCACATATTTGAGAATTAGAGCTCTGTAAGTTGATATTGTTTGTCCGTAACATAACCTGGTAACACCTGTACTCTGCTAGCATATAAGAAGTAGACAATAGCCTTTTGTAATCACACACTTGAAATTGTAGCTTAATAAACCTGTAACTAGTTAAGCATTTGAACCTGACTGTTGCTTCTCTTTGTTACTGTGACACAGCCGGCACAATCAAAAGAACCTTATAGCTGTTTGGCTATACTAGCCTGGCCATTGGTGAGAGTGCTGAGAGCCTAGTGTAGAGTCGTGCTGCCTCCACGGGCAGACTCCTGGGGTGCCCGTCGGTCAATCCTGGCTGCCTGCTGTGAAGGGACAGTTCATCCTAGCAGTTAAAGTCTCGGGTGTGGAAAGGCTCTTAGTACTACCATTGGGGCACCTGTCAGTCAATCTTGGCTGCCCGCTGCGAAGGAGCTTCCCGCTTTAGCAGTTAAAGACTCGGGTGTTTAGGACCCTGGAGCATCCATCAGCCTTGCCCAGGCTGCCCACTGTGAAGGAGCTTCCCGCTCTAGCAGTTAAAGATTCGGATGGTAACAAGGGCATAGTTGGTACCTCACCGCACATTACCTGGCCACTGGCTAACAATGAGTCACATGTTCCCAGAGGTTAGGCCACAGGTCCCTCTGCCTTCTGGGACCGATTCCAACAGACTCCCAGGAGTAACCCCTCCTCGGGTGTGACACCTCCTCTCGAGGACAAGGACCACACTCTCTCGGGTTCAGCAGTATGCCCTTCTGCCTCTGGGAACTGCACCTTACTGCCCTTCAGCATGCTGGGTCTCACTGGTCCCCGTTCTTCCTCCTGAGCCCCAGTCACTCACTGACAGATGTTCCTTCCCCAGGGTGCAGTACATACCACCGCTAACACCAGCTGTAATGGGGTTCAGGGGTCCCCAGGCTCTGCACTCCATCTGCAAGCAGGAGTGACTCTCACTCAGCAGGAGAACAGCAGGTTTATTAGCCAACAGGGCACAGCATCATTCAGAGGAGTCAGTACAGCAATACGGTGGGGGAGGGGGAGTTAAACCTGGGGTGGGTTAGGGCTGCAGGAGGAGATGGGAGGGTGGAGTTGAGCTGTGTTTGCAGGGATTGGAGCCTGGCCTGTGGGGATTGGTGCCAGGGCGTGTGGCGGTAGCTGGAGCTGGGGGCTGCAGTGGAAGCTGGAGCCAGGGGCTGTGGAGGTGGCTGAAGCTAGGGAGCATGGCAGAAGCCAGAGCTGGGGTGTGCAGTGGTGGCTTAAGCCAGGCACGTGGCAGAGGCTGGAGCCGGGGCTGCAGCAGAGGCTGGAGCTGGGACTGCAGCAGAAGCTGGAGCCAGGGTGCATGGTGGTAGCTGGAGCTGGGGGCTGCAGTGGAGGCTGGAGCTGGGGTGCAGCGGAGGCTGCAGATGGGTCACAGCAGTGGCTGGAGCCCCCCATCCACCCCTGCCGGTGGCACTCAGGGGAAGAGATTGCTGCTGACAGCTCTGTTTCCCTTTGACAAGGGGATCTCCTCCCTGCCCTGCACCTGGGCATATCTGGAGGGTTTACAGTGAAAAGTATGAATCGGGGTCAGCCATGTAAGAATGGGGTCACTTACTCTGGATTCTTGTACTCTGAGACCTTACTGTGTTTTAAGAATGACCTGATTAGTCATTCTTTTTTATTAGACTGCATATGGTTAAATTCTTTGTCCTTTATTGCTGCATTACAATTAAGAGCTAATGTTTTTCTTCCAAAGAGTCACTAACTAGAGAGAGAAATTAAATGCAGGGCTATGTGTAAATGGTGTGGGAAGGTTAAGAAACCAGTCCTGCATGTATCTGGACAATGTTTCTAAATGGAAGATTCTTGGCTAAAAAGACATAATATTACATAATATGATACTAGCTGTGGTTATTGATAAAATATGTAAGTTAGGATGGAAAGCGATAGTGAAAACGTATTTAAAGAATGAAGTTGGCTGTTTGCGTGAACCTGGTATTGTTTTTGTTAGGGGGAAACCACAGTGGTGGTAGATGTTACCATTCGATGGAAAGACAATTCTGATAATTCTGGAAAGGTCTGCTGGGAAAATGTGGCCTATTACTCCAATTTGGAGGAGGGCATTAAGAAACTAATTGGCACTAGAAATGTCCACATTTTTGGCCTCATAACTGGGGCTCAAGACAAATGGAGCTAAGGTAATGGTGAATTATTAAGGCTCTTTGGAATTGAAAAAGGCAAGAATTTTATGGAAAAGTTAAGTAACCTGATGGTGTACAGTAAACTCTTTCATATCTGGCATTCGGTTATCCAGAGCTCTCAAATAACCAGGGGAGGGAGCAGAGGAGTAAGTGACGAAACTACTTTCCTCTCACTCCCTGAGAGTGAGGGGAAAAGGAAGAAGAGTAAGCAGCATTCCAGATGTGCAGCTGAAACACCCCGCCCTCCCAAAATGGTACCTTTTGCGCTGTTCTGCATATATGGTGCTGTTGAGCCTTGACTGACAGTTTCCCTGCACCCACTCTAGCCTACGTGGAGAACCTCCCTACTGCTTCTTTCCTGGGATGAGTGTTGCAGAGCCCTGAGGTCTCCAGGAAGGCGCTTTTGAGCCTAGTCCACCCAATCACAATGAAATTTAATATTTCTTCTGTTATTTCATTTGGAATTACAGTACATTCACATTAATCTTGAATCCAGTTGATTTACTAAATTGTCTATGTATCACAGGGAAGTCTCTTATTACTTACTTAATATCCTTAAATACTTGGACCAATTGGCCCTAATATATTTGGAAATTACTGAAATTGCATGTCTGTCAAAGTTGCTTTCTGTAGCTGCTATAATCTCTTTTCTAACACTGGTATGTGTGCATCAGTACGTCTTTACATCATTTTTGAGATCACAAGTAGGTGAGTGTGTGACAGTCTACATTATCATGTTCAATACTTTTACAAGCCCATGGCAAACTATTTACAAATAACATCTTATGAGCAATGTTCCTTGAAAGCTGAGGGCTTGGGCAGCTGACCAGAAGAGAGTCAAGTGCCACTCAGCTGAGTAGCAGAGTGCCCATGGCTGGCAGCATGTGTTTCTATTGGTGGTGGACATCCCCACATGCCTTGGTGCACATAATAAAATTTATTCTGCCCACAGATTGAAAAAATTAGAGGAAATATTGCGTGTAAGGTATCATTTGAAAAGTCATAATCTGCTGAACATTATTACCCCACAGAAATTTGTGCAGTAGCACCATATATGATGTTATGATATTCGACTGTATGATTGTTTCTGAAATATATTGTTATTATGGGTAAAGCCCAGAAACCAGTTTTTCATGGACGAAGACACAGTGGCCCCAACCCGATGTTCGAACACTAATGTGTTAGTTGCTTAAGTGGTTTAATGGGGTGGACTTATCACTGCAGTACCTCTTGCTAGTTGTTCTGGGAATTAGCTCAAGTGCTTTCTCAGTACACCATCCCTCGGTGGTGTCTCACTCACCATTATTCCTGCTCTGCTATCTCAACTATTCTGTGGCCCCTGTTGCTCCCCAGACTACAGAGTCCACTTCTGGCCACTGCCCTCTTAGCACAGTCCACTCCACTGTCTCCCACTTTTGTGGGTGGACTGGCATCCTATAGTCCAGTCACTTGCCTCAATGGCAGTCACCAGCCTAGACCCCTGCTCCAGGGGCAAACTGCAGCCAGAGTTTGCCCCTGCCCTTAGCAGCAAATGGAGCGTAGGCGGGAAGGGAACCAGGCTTGCTGTCTACTCAGAGTCCTGACCCAGGCACCCTATAGCCAGCAGCAACTCCTCTGCTACCTCTGTCCATTTCCAACTCCTCTGCTACTCTTTTCCCTATGCCACCACCTGCATGGCTCTAGCACCTTATCTGCCTTTCCTCCAGAGTCTCAGTCTGACAGTGATCAGATTTTGCTACCCTGCCCAGCACTGCTCTATCTAAGGTGCTCTGAGGCCACCAGTCCTTCTTCCTAGCAGGCCCAGGAGACATTGCTCTCTGTTCTGTTGGGCAGCCCTTCATATATGGCTCATGTTGGTTCCAGACGGCTAGTGCAATAAGCCATCTCTTGAATGGCTTAGTGAATGCTTCTTTGATTGGAAGGTTCTGCACAGGCTCCCTCAAACCTGCTTTAACCCCTCTGCTTCCTGGTGAGGAGCAACCATTCCAAGTTGCCATTCTCTGACAGGAGTAAAGTGTGAATAACAAGTTTCTATCACAGTAATGTTTCAAACCTCAGTCTGTAAGAGACTGCTTATCACCTGGAACCCAGCTGGGGTAATTCTCAAAGAAAGGAGGATATAAGAGACTGTGCTACCAATTTACCTCTACTCCTCTCATCTCTTTGCTCAGGTTCTCAATGAATATCTGAAAGATTTTGAACCAAGAGGGGTAGGAGTTCCAGGCTGAAAAGAGGACTCAGCCTTTGAAATTCACTATAGCATATGGTGAGACAAAATCTTTTGCTTTTAAGTTCACTTATGAAATTATGTACTAGCTTACATTTTACTTTTATTTTCTATTGTACTCAATTCTGACTTTTATGCATTATAACTCGTAATAATTTTAAATCCATCTTTCTGTAGTTATTAAACGTATCATACTGTTTTGTCTTATTCAGTGTGTTTGGATTAAAAAAGAGTGGGAAACTATATTTAGGATAACAAGGCTGGTGTGTTATAATATTCCTTTGATGAAACAACAGTACAACACAGAAACACTAACCAAAGAATCTCTGTAACACTGCTGCCAAGTCCACCCACATATTTACTCCAGCCACACTATTGTAGGACTTAACCACAAAAAACTCACCATAAGATGCTCATTCACCTTAATATCTACTAATGTGATATATGTCATGATATGCTAGCAATGCCTCTCTACCATATATGTTGGCCAAACTGGACAGTCTCTATGCAAAAGAATAAATGGGGACATCAAGAATGGTAGCATACAAAAATCGGTTGGTGGACACTTCAATCTCCCTGGACATTCAGCGACATATTTAAAAATCTTTCAGAAACAACAACAACAAAGAAGACTTCAAAGAGAAACTGTACAGCTGTAATTCATTTGCAAATCTGACACTTTAATCTGGGTATGAATAGGGACTGGGCATGACTGGCTCACTACAAAAGCATTTTTCTCTCTTGGTATTCATAGTTCCTCATCAATTATTGGAAATGGGCCACATCTACTCTGACTGAATTGGCCTCCTTAGCACTGGTCCTCTACTGGTAAAGTAACTCCCTTCTTTTCACGTGCTAGTATGCCTACCTCTGTAATTTCCACTCCATGTATCTAATGAGTGGGGTTTTCCCCTGAAAGCATATGCCTAAATAAATCTATTAAGTCTTCAAGGTGCCACAGTACTCCTCATTGTTTTTATGGATACTGACTAACATAGTTAACCCTCTGATGCTTGTCACCATGCTGAAAGCTGTATAAGCAGGCAAGGAGTGATGTTTATATAGCAAAGCAGTGTAAAATGTATCCCAGGCTAGAGTTTGAAGGAACATACCTATGCAATACTTCAGACTGTACCCTGGATGATGTCACATTGTGATGCTAGGCTCTTCAACAGCATGTCTGTGACTAACAAATTTTTCTCTTATTTAGCAGTTGGGTTAAATCACACTAACCTTATCAACAGACATTAACATCTCTGCAATGCTTGATCCAAACCTGTTTCACTGATGAGGGATGCAAGCATTTTATGATCTGTTATACTCATAAATTAATCCCATCCACACAGATGTAAAAGTTTTGTAAAACTTCTCACTTGATCATACACTTGCCAAGCCCTTGTTTTCAGTCTCTCTCTGCATCTGTAAAAGCACGAGAGTAAAACACAACTAGCTTCCATACAGATCTGTCTTGTTGCAATAGTTTACCGCCTACACCACAGAGGAGTTTAAATCCACATTGACCACTCTGGATTTGCTCACATCATAGTATTTGAGTTTGGAGTGGCAGAAATCATTTATTTTGCCTTTTTGATAGCAATGTCTTAACCCCATAGCCAAGATGCATTGGACAGTTCATGCTGTGATTTTGTCACTATAGAAAGGTATTTTTGATATCAACCAAGGTAATTTACCATGTCCAATATGTGTTTCAGTTATGGTACATGGTATGTTGTCAGCGCATTCTATTCTCAAATTCCTTTTACTTTCTCAGGGTTTGGACTGATTTAATCTTTCTGTATTGACTGTCCCAAAAACTCAATTTGTGATAGACGGAAAACATGCTTTTCCTTCTTGAACTTTAGTCTGGACTGGTTAGGCCTATGACTTTGTTGAGGGTTTTATTGTGTTCTTCCACTGAGGATCCATATATTAAAACACAGCCCATGCAAACTACTTCTCCATGTGTTTTTATTAACAGTTCTACCTTCTTTCTTTGGAAACTTTTAATTGCAAACTGGTAATCCCCAAAGGCAAACTTTGAAAGCAAAATCTCCCAACAGGTGTAATAAATGTAGTCAGTTTAGCACTTTCTTTGGCTAAAGGAATTTGCTAAAGTTGGCTTGAGGCATCCAGTTTGGGTGACAAATTTAGCTCCTTTTGTTTTGGAAAGTCACTCACAGTTGGGGAAATAGATTTTTCTCTCATAATTGCTTCATTAAGTTTTTAAGATCCTTGCAGATTTCATATTTTCCACTTTTCTGTACAACTACTGTCATTGGCAGACACCATACTATTGGTCTTTGTAAGTTATTTCTCTGGTCCACCTGCTTCAGAGTACCTTCTGGACTAGCCAGGTCTGTGTCAGATGACTTCAGCTCTGGGATGGGCTGCAGATTAGATGATTGATTCACGGTCATTTTAAAGTCACTAATCTTTCCATCAATATTCAGCTTCACTCTCCAAGAAGCCTCCATGCTGTATGATATGATAGATCCCAGAAGCAAAGGGTTTTGTTTGTAGGCAATATGTGTTAATTCCCTGGCTGCTTTGGCGTAGTAAACAACTGCAAAATGTCCATATCTAGTACAGTGTTGAAGAAGCCATGTTGATCCTAGGGTATTGGAGAGACAATGTGGTGACATATCTTTTTGGACCAATTTCTGTTGCTTGGTGAGAAAAGCTTTTGAGCTTACATAGAGCTCTTCTTCAAGTCTGAAAAACTTAGGCTTTGTCTACACTGGTAATTGAGGGACATAACTTTTGTTGTTCACAGGTGCTTAACCTTTCCCACTCCCAAATGTCAAAACTTTTGCCATTGTAAGTGCAAATTTAAACAGAGTTGTCAACAGGCACAGTCTCTTGTTGAGAACATGCCCCACTCTTTGGGGATAGAAGTACAAGCTGAACCTCTCTCATCTGGCACGATTAGGACCTGACTGGTGCCAGACAAAAGAATATCCTGGACAATGGGAGGCCAAATTCCAGATTACAGAAGTTCAACCTGTATTTTGTCCGCAAAAATGTCAACAAAGAAATAAAAGAGCAAACGGCCGTGCTGCTAAAGATGTGTAGTGTACGCAAAGCTTAAGTGTCACAGCTGAATTCAAGATGGAATAGACTTTTTAGCATAAATAGTTAACACATATTTCAAGAGACCATTTTAGATTGTGCCCCTGCACTTCTCTTATACTGTTTTAATAATACATAAATTAAACATCCATGATTTTAATGCCTAGCATAGCTAAGAATTTAAGCTTCCAGACACATCTTATGAAAGTTTTGTGCAGGCTTCTTCTGAGGATGAGGACAATCTATAAATCATTGACAATCCCCCTTCAATTGCTGTACCCTGTTTTCCTTCCTGTTATTGGGCAAGAGTTAATAGGCCTTTTGGGGGAGGAACTCCTCAGTGGAGTTGTCTGTAAAGATCAATGCACAGTGATGGTGCAGAAGAGTGCATCCATCACATACTATATGCTGATCTGTGATATGATGTCACCACTCAATCATTTGTTCCCAAAGATGAAAATCAGTAGCTTCTTTTGTTCTGATGTTTAATGTAATGGTCTAGCCTGTGTAAGGTTCCTGTTCATATGGTCAAAGGATGGTACCATGTTCTCCCCCGACAAAAGCACCAGAGCACCAAGTTTTCTGCTGCACAATCACGCTGTTGCCAAACGCAGGCACTGGAAAAAACATGAGTCAGGCACCAAACTCTGTTCTCTTCGCTTTCCTGACTGTTCAGCCTTAGCTGAGACCTGGTTTCAAGCTTGTCTCCATGACCTGTATTCCAAATAAAAAACTCACAGTCGCTTGTCCACACCAACTGGGACATGAGCCAAACAATCAAATACTGCGGCGGTAAAATTACGCCCAACTGCTGGGGTTGCTGTGGAGCTAAGCGCCAGCCCCACCGGAAATGATCCGTTCAAACTCCTTCCTCCTCCTGTATCGGAGGGGTGTCCGTGTTAGTCTGGATCTGTAACAGCAACGAAGGGTCCTGTGGCACCTTACAGACTAACAGAAAGACCAACATCTGCTGAAGTGAGTCTGTGCTCACGAACGCTCATGCTCAAAACGTTTCTGTTACTCTACAAGGTGCCACAGGACCCTACGTTGCTGTTCCTCCCCCTGGAGACTCCAGCGGGTCCGCGACCGCACGAGCCGCTGAGTCGGAACCGGAACTGTGAGCAGGGACGGGAGTTCCAGGCGGGCCCTATTCCGTGTCTCATTTACTCCATCCTGCCTCCCCCCCCCGCGGCGTTGCCACGGTAACGGAGGCGTTGGAGAAGCCAGGAGCCCAAGGGCAAGATGGTGAGGGAGGCGCCGGCCGAGGCGGGTCGGAGTTTGGGGGCGCAGGAGAGGGGAGGTCTGAGACTCCCCCTTCCCGCGCTGACCCCGGCTCCTCTCTTCTTTCTGTCCCGTCCAGATGCTCTCCAGGGCCAAGCCGGCCGTGGGGGGCGTCCCGCTGCAGGGCGACAAACGGAAGAAGAAAGGCAAGAAAGTCCCGCAGCTGCAGGATCTGCTGGCCCAGAGGGACTTCACCGGCGCCATCGCCCTGCTGGAAGTAAGCGGGGGGGTTCACCGCGGGTGCCCGGCGCTGGCTAACTTCGCCCGTGCAGCCGGGGTGAGAGTGGGAGGGGCCACAGGTAATCGGGTCCAGCCCCCTCCCCCCCGCCGGTCCCGACCAGTGCAGGATTGGTGCCCAGAGCGCAGCCCCCCGACCTTGCCCAGGCTCTTCTCCCAGTGACTGGGGTGAGGAGACTGTTCCCAGTTCCAGACCTACTGGCGCTCTTCCCAATTCCAGTAGAGCTCCTCCTTTGGAAAAAAGCTCCAGTGATTCCACGGAATTTGGTTTCTCTGGTCTTTCTTACCAACTAGTTATGTTCTCTGCACCAGCCTGAATAAGCGCTTGCTCTCCTTTACCTTTGTAGCTTTCAGCTATTTATAGATGTAGGGAATGTGGCAGAAGGAATGCAGTGCTGCTGAAGGCTGGGAGGAATGAGTCTCCCAGAGGTCATCTGCATAAGAATGCAAAAGGTGTGCATGTGTGATACCTTTTCAGGCAAAGCCTAATGGGTAGCAAGTAAGCCATGAGATCTGGTCTATTGTAAACATGTAGTTGTAAAATCACAATTTAAGCTGACAATGCGAGAGTTGTGAAATTTCACCAATGCTCTGGGTTGTTGTGGGGGACAGGCCAGCTGCCGTAGCCAAACGGTAGGCATCCCGCAGCTTTTCCTTTAGTCGGGAAACATACTGCAAATGTGTCTTATAGCCTTCCCCATCCCCTGACACCCCGAAACACAAGTCTATTGGTAGTTTGGGCTCTTGTCCAAACATTAGCAAATACGGGGTGGTTCCCGTAGCATCATTCTTTGTGGCATTGTAGGCATGCACCAAAAAAGCAACATGTTGACTTCAGGCCGCTTTCTGCTCCGGGCGCAATGTCCCCAGCATATCCAATAAGGTTCGGTTAAACCGTTTTGGCTGAGGGTCCCCTTGCGGGTGGTAAGGGGTTGTCCTGGACTTCTTTATTCCTGCCACTCTTTGCACCTCCTTTAAGAGTTGACTTTCAAAGTCTTGCCCTTGGTTAGAGTGTATCCGAGTTGGGAGTCCAAACACTGAGAAGTACTTTTCCCACAATACCCGTGCCACAGTGGTGGCTCTCTGGTCCCGTGTGGGGTAGGCCTGAGCGTATCGGGTAAAGTGATCAGTTACCACTAAGATGTTTTCAATATTCTTCCTATCCAGCTCCAGAGACAAGAAGTCAATGCATACCAGGTCCAAGGGTTTGCTGGTCGTGATGCTTTGCAGATAGGCTGCTCTAGTGGGCAGAGTTTTGCGTTGAACACATTGAGCACACGTCTTACATTTCCTGCGTACATTCTCAGCCATCCGGGGCCAATAGAACCTATTACGGAGAAGCTTAAGTGTTCTTTCCATACCCAAATGTCCGAAATCATTATGCAGAGCCCTTATGGCCAGAACCCTGTACTCGGTCGGTAGTACCAGTTGTGTTCGTTGATTTTGCAATGGATCTACGGTGACCCGGTGCAGCACGCCTTGTATCAGTCTCAGTTTGTTCCACTTCCTTAGTAGTATTTTACTTCCCGGAGTGGAGGGAACAATGGTTCGAGGGTCTTGCCCCTTTCTTTTTGCGAGTAGGGTGTCACGGATGTCGGCATCTTGCAACTGGGCTTTTTGCCAGTCCGCTGCATTGAGCCTAGGCAATGGCGATTGATTCAACGCAATATAGTTCACAGAGGCCGACGGCACACTCTCGGGTGGTAAACCTAGAGTTTTAGCAATGCAACTCTCAGGGGCCTGGGGCTTGTGATAACTTCCATTGCAAATGGCTCTTACTTCATCTAGAGGAATTTCAGCAATCTCTGGTGGCTGTGGGCGTCGTGACAATGCATCGGCGTCAATGTTGCTTCTGCCCGATCGGTACTGTAGGCTGAACTCGTAGCTGGCCAAGGCACAGGCAGGGCCAAGGCACTCAGCAAGCTGGCTCAACCAGTACCCCTCCCCTCTCTCTCACAATGCTTTAAATCCGGAAGCCCTGTGTAATCAATGTTTTACACAGCTAAGGCAACTGCCCTGTCCCCCACAACAACCCAGAGCATTGGTGAGATTTCACAACTCTCGCATTGTCAGCTTAAATTGTGATTTTACAACTACATGTTTACAATAGACCAAATCTCATGGCTTACTTGCTACCCATTAGGCTTTGCCTGAAAAGGTATCACACATGCACACCTTTTGCATTCTTATGCAGATGACCTCTGGGAGACTCATTCCTCCCAGCCTTCAGCAGCACTGCATTCCTTCTGCCACATTCCCTACATATAGAATCCCTGTGATTAGATAGAAGCTGTCTTTCTTGAAAACATGATCTTGACACCACCTGACTGTAGTGTCCAGGGTTGCCAAGCCTGCAGAAAACATCCAAATATTACTTTAATAAATGAATTTGTTTCATGTGAGACACTGACAAAACTTGACAGATGGTGTCACTTTTTAATCCTTCTTTTTCTTTGAAGTTTAAGCGTCATGTAGGGGAACAGGATGAAGACACTGACCTCTGGATTGGATACTGTGCCTTTCACCTGGGGGATTACAAAAGAGCATTGGAGGTGAGATGAAGAAATCCTGCTTCTTGCTGAAGGGAACCAGGATTTTGCCCTAACATGGTGGCAGCAGACACAAAAAATCTTTTATTGGTGCTGCGGGGGAAATGGGTTGGGCCATTTCTGTATAACTCCAGTAGCAGTAAAGCAAACTATACAAAATTGGATTAGGGAAATAGGAGTTTCCACGTTGAAACAGTGTGTTGGTCCAGTATCCTAGTTAATCTTTTCCCAAAAAGTCTAAATTGTCCTTTTTTAAAATGTCATGATGGTTGTTCTAATATTAATTTCCTTTTTGTGTGTACACCCTCAGAAAATAATATGTGGAAAGCTGTTATGAGCTCGGTGGCATATTGTTATGGGCTGTGTTCAAACCTTGTTGCAGTTGATGAGTGTGAATACTCTTAAAATAACTCTAAGGATAAATTTATCACAGCCACCCACCTGAAATAAAAGGCAACCTACTGAAGAGTTTTGGACAGTATGGGCATGGTATTTCTGTGTGTGTGCGTGCGTGCTAAATGTTTTTGTTGTGTAGAATGTGTGTGTGTATGTATGCCCCAGTGCACAGAACTAGAAAGACCCAGAGACAACCTGGAGAAATCCAAGCAGAAGTGTAAAACCACAGTGAGACCCCTGAGAAAAAAATTTGAAGAGGTTCTGGGATGCTGTCTGGGAAGAGGCGTGGGCCTGTAAATTGAAAAAAAAAACAAAACCCTCCTCTTTTTGTTTTTGGTTGATCCTGCATTCAGAAAAAGGGGACTTTGGGGAAATAATGTTTATTTACAAGGAATTTATACAGGAAGTATGAGATTTCACCTTCAGGATTTCCAACAAGAACCTCACTAGAGTCCTGAACTCCAAGTACCCATTCAGGTCAAAAAGGATCATACGATTGTGATGCGAAGTGCTAATGCTACATATTTAATTTCTTTAAGTTGTTTATTTCTTTGTCCCTGTAGCCTCATAAATGATTTTGTTGCTTTTCCATGAATTTTCCGGTGTCTGCATAATTTACAGAAATAAAACCTCCTTCTTACCCCAAAGAGATTTCAAGATTATTAGAAAGTAAGTTTGTTTAAACAATCTATAGATCATCATATTGCTTTCATCATGGTGCCTATTTTACCCCTTTTGGGTAAGAAGGTGCTCCTATGGCATACTGCTTTCTGATCTCCACTATTATCCCAATAACCCTTATGCCCCTCCCATTAGGAAATAGAATTTGTATTCTC
Source organism: Carettochelys insculpta (assembly GCF_033958435.1). Taxonomy (NCBI): domain Eukaryota; kingdom Metazoa; phylum Chordata; order Testudines; family Carettochelyidae; genus Carettochelys; species Carettochelys insculpta. The sequence goes on along the minus strand of NC_134137.1, from coordinate 285,282,920 downwards.
AGGTTTGCCCACATATGGCTCCCTGGACATCTAGCAAAATTTAAGTCTATTTCTATTGGCTGTCTTGCTTTGTGCCAGTAGGAAATGCGCATTCACTGCCTATTAAAGTTTTTTGTAGTCTACCATTCTCGCACCTCCCTTTAAGCCCTGGGAAAAATACTAAAGAAGTGAAGTCATAGAAGCAAGAATCATAAGGGAAAAAACATTCCTCCATAGTTTTAGAGGTGCATACTGTGGACTATGATGATTTTTTCCCTTATAGAGTTAAGCGGCCATTTTTGCTAAAACATACATGGTTAAAATGATTTCTAGACTTGGGATGGAGCTACCTTCCCAACCATCTCTGAATATTTTTGTAAGATTCTTCACGCTATTTCATCTTATCCTTATTTTGGAACGATGAACAGCAAACAAAAATTAGGAGCAGGTGGAAATATCTCACTTGATTGATTCTCTTGAGTTGTTATTAAGATATGTGCAACTTGGGTTAATGCGACTGCTGCCCCTGACAGGACCGTTTTCTCAGTCTCGGGAGTGGCAGGGAGTTGGGAACCAGGTGGCAGGCTGGCTCCTCTCTGCTTGCAGAGCTGGGAAACTGACCAAGGCAGCTTCCCTGGTCAGTTTCCTGGCTCTGCAAGTGAAAGGGAGTCTGGAGCCAGGCTGCTGCCTGGTTCCTAGCTCCCTACTGTTTGGGGGATCAAGGAAACAGACCAGCTCCAGGGTTTACTGTAGTTTTATTTACTGGTGTGTCAGGTCCTCTTTTACTCTTGCATCCAAGACAGTGTTCAAATTAAAAACCATCCCAGCTTTCCCTGTAGTAATATAAGCCTTAAAAAAGTATTCAACACAAAAGGACTCCTCCCTGCACCTGAACTCTGTCCCCATCGCCCTCCAGTAATATCACTGAAGAATGCAGCCACTGACCACTTACGAAAATTCATGGAGTAGGCCCACTGCAAAATTTATTGACCACCCCTTACCTGTAGCTAAGCCAATTTATTTAAGGTGATGGAAAAAGCTGAGATCTACCAATTCCAAACACTGCCCTGCACTGGCAGGAACCAGGAAACTAATCAGACGTGAGCTGGTCAGTTTTCAAGTTCCTGCAAACAGTCAGGAGCTGGAAACTAAGCTCCTGCTTTGTTCCTGTCTCCCCGCTGCTTGCGGGACCCAGGAAACTGACCAGGTCCCGCAAGTGGTGGGGAGGTGGGAACAAGGCTGGTTAGTTTCTTGGCTCCTGCAAGCCCAGGAAAGCTGGGAACCAGGCAGCAGCCTGGTTCCTGTTACCCCCTGATTTGCATGAAAATTTGACTTACGTGGGGGTTACAGGAACACAACCCCCACATAACTTGAGGGTTTATCCAGTTTGTCTAAATTTGTTTCACCACCAGGTGGTACTATTGAATCTGTCTTCTTAAAAAGGGCCAGTATTTGTATTTATTTCATTTTCCCTTTGCTAAAAATGGCATTAGGAGCTGGTCTGTCTGCGTACACACATACACACTAACCAGCTTTTAACTTAAAATGGGAAGTGGCTTGGCATTTTTATGCACATGTAGAGAAGTCTGTTGTTTTACTGAGTATCTGTTCATCTCTATACACATAATTTCTGGATGTAACTAAAGAACATTTCAGTGATCCCAACTCAAGCCATTTACCCAGGATTGTCATTTCAGCCTTTGGCAGGAGTGTGGGGGTAGTGGGACTGACAGCCATGCCAGGCACCAGGGCAAGGTGGGAGGAGGAGTGTGGAGGTGAGGACAGAAGGGGCAGGGCTGAGAGCACTCAGCCTTTAGGCCCCCTTCCAAGCTGGGTGAGTAGCAGTGTGTTCATGTGTGTGGCTGGCCAGGGATTCTTCCTTCCCTAGTGTGTAGGTAGGTAGCTGGGCTTTCCTCTTCCCTTTGGCTCTATGGCTGGACTTCGCCCTTCCTTTTGGTGTGTATGCATGCATGGCTGTGCTCCCCACTTCCCTCTGGGGCTGCATGTGTATGAGTGGCTGGGCTCCCCACTTCCCTCTGCATGGATAGGTGGCTGAGCTCCCCCTTTCCCTCTGTGTATGTGGGGGGAAGAGGGCTGGGCTTCCCCCTTCCCTAGTATATGGGCAGCTGGACTATATAATATACTGAATATTCTACTTACCATTCTACGTTCAGGAACTTAATCTCCTATTATGAAACTGCTTTTGGTAATATTGATCTTTCATAATATTATTAGAAATCTCTAGCCGCATCTCAGTCCAATCTTGGGGGTCTATAAGTGGATGTAACATTATCCCACAGACCATCTTTCACAATCCTTCCCCATATGCTTTTGACTCAGATGCATTCTGTTTTGTTCATGCTGTCATAGCCAGTTTCTGTACAGTTTATCATTGAGATACACAACTGTTCCATCACTTATACCTTTATTATGTCTGTCAAGCAATTAAAAAATTAACCATGATAAAGTGCATGATTAATCACACTGCTAATAATAGCATACCATTTATTTCAATATTTTGGATGTTTTCTCCATTTTAAAATTTATTGATTTCTGTTAGAACATTGGACATGAAGAGTACAGTGGACACTTTATATTACAAATATTTGTGCAGTGGAAAACAAATGTTTTTCAATTCACCTCATACGGGTAATGTAATGCAATCTCTTTGTCATGAACTTTACAGATGTCGAATTATATAAAACAATAAAACTTTAGAGTCTGTTAGTCCTCTCAGTTCTACTTCTTGTTAATCCTCTCATTTCTTCTACTTTAGCTTCTTTCTCAAAGAAGCGTATTCACATTTGCAGGAGATAGCGCTGCCTGTTTCTCATTTACAATGAGAGTTGAAAGCAGGAACAGGTGCTTGCATGGCACTATTGTAGCCCATGTTGCAAGATATTTACATACCTGATGTGCTAAACTAGTCGTTCTTAACCTTACTGTGGCCCGCCCCCCGCTGGTTCTCAAAAATATGATCTCAGACCCCTTATCAAAAATCAAGTATGTTCTTGCATTCCTTATCAAAAAGGGAGATAAAGGGGACTGCTACACTTTTAAATGCATATTAAATATATGTAAAGTAGTTATTACCACAAATAATAGTACAGTAGGCATACAAAAATACGCAAGTACTACTCAGAGATGGTGCAGAGTTTTGCTGTGGAAATAAACTGTAACTGACATGCTAACACTTAGTAGCTCACTGAATTCTACCAAAGCTGCTGTGCTTCCACACCATCATCTGCACATGTCAAGAAATACCCGCTGATGTGGCGGTACACTGTATTTTGTAGCAAGATAATTTCACTCCATTAGCTTAAAAGCTTGAGCGTTTTGTTTGTATATTACATGAATCATTAAAAGAAGTATAATGCTAATAAATACATAGGTTTGATTAAACAAAGTAGTTGTACTTATGTGCCTCTGATTAATTTGTGTTTTTGATGATTTACCTTCTAAAAAAAATCTGGCAGGTTTTGTACCCTCAGAAAGGGCATCATGCAGCTGCAGGTGGTGTGTGTACCCCAGGTTAACAACCACTGCACTAAAGATTCATATGTCCCTTCATACCTCAACCACCGTTCCCGAAGACGTGTCCCTTCAGATGATAGTTCCACTCAATAATAATCCAGAGCAGTGCAAACTGACACATGTTCATTTTCATCAACTGAATCAGATGCCACCAGCAGAAAGTTGATTTGCTCTTTTGGTGGTTTGCATTCTGTAGTTTGTGTTAGAATGTTGCTCTTTTAAGACTTTGAAAGCATGCACCAAGCCTCATCCCTCTCAGATTTTGGAAGGCACATCCTATTCTTAAACTTGGCATTGTCTAAATCTTTGACTTTTCCATTGGTATCTTCTTTGCATTTTGTAAAATCTGCAGTGACAGTGTTTATTAAAATGAACCACATGTTCTGGGTCATAATTTGAGACTGCTGTAACATGAAATACATGGCAAAATGCAGATAAAATGGAGCAAGAGACATGTTATTTGCCCCCAAGTAATTCAGTCAAGATTTAATTAATGCATTATTTTTAACAAGGATCATCACCATGGAAGAATGTCCCCAGGTATGTTGGCTGAAATGTGATAGTGCATATGAATGTTTAGTATACCTGGCACATTAATACTTTCCAGTGCAGGACACAAGTGTCATGTGAATGCCCATTCTCACTTTAAAGTGATGTTGTAAATAAGAAGATGGCAACATTATCTGGTGCAAATGGGAACAAACTAGTTTGTCTGAGTGACTGGCTGAACAAGAATTAGAATTAAGTGGACTTGTATGGTCTAGAGTTTTACATTGCTTTGGTTTTGAGTACAGTTATAAAAAAAATCTACAGTTGTAAGTTGTACTTTCATGATAAAGAGATTGCATTACAGAAGTATGAGAGAAAGGGAAAATGCTATTTTTCTAATTTTTGCACTGCAAATATTTGTAATAAAATTAAAATGAGCACTTTACACTGTGTTGTCATTAAATATATTTGAAAATGTAGGAAAAAATCCAAATATTTAATACATTTCAATAAGTATTCTATTGTTTAACCTTGCAATTAAAACTGATTAATCATGATTCATTTTTAACAGTGATTATTTTTGAGATAATCATAGAGCTAACTGAAGTGTTCTGGTTTGCCTTTCCTAAAAAGCACACTCTTCAATACCTGTATGCAAATCATCTTTACTATTCCACCATGTTTCTGTTATCCTTACAGAATCCAGTTTGACTTCACCAATAGCTCCAATTTCTCTATTTTATTGCCCAGATCCCTTATATTCTTGTATAATCATGTCAGATTTTTCCTTAGATTATCTCCAAGTTACTATAACTAATCCAGCTAGTACTTTCATTAAGAGATTTCATTTAGTATTTGTACTTTTCTTCTTGCTGGTCATACTGTTACCTTCGGGTGTTCTTTTATGCCTTACTGCATTGTTATTCCATTGATTTTTCTTGTCCTATGTTGTGAAGCCAGACATGGAAGTTTAAAAAAAAAAACAAACAAAAAAAACCACACCTCTCAACTGTCTCCAACATCTCCCATTTAAGCCCTTCCTATCACTTGTGTTAGTCTTGATCTCCCATGGTTAACTCCCCAGCTGCTTAAGTGGAGTCTGTCAAGAAAAATCTTCTGTGAATGCTTCCCAGTGGTCAGTCATCCCAGAATCTTCCTCATATCACAAATCCTTGAGCCATCTGCTGACCATGGTTATCTTGTCACCCTTCTCTAAGGAAAAGTATTCTGCTGAAGATCACCTGGCTTCTTTAATTGATTTACACAGCCTAGCATAATCAATTCATTCAGACTCTGATCATGTAGCTATGTCTCTTCCTGGTCTGTCTTACGCTCTCTTATTTTTCCTTGGTTATCTGCCTTATGTCTTCCTCTCTTCTGCAGGGCGTGGCTTCCCTTTTCAGCTTTGTCACCCTAGCTTTGCTTGTTTCTTCTTTGTTCCCTTGTGCTGTAAACCTGTTACTCAACTCAATTTCACCACCATTAGCCAGTCGCTTTTCTTTGCCTTGTGTCTGCATTGTTCCATGGATGACCCTCCTCCTCTTGCATCTGATGAAGTGGCTCTTTACCCATGAAAGCTTGTGCTCCAAAATATCTTAGTCTATAAGGTACCACAGAACTTCTTGTTGTCCTCCTCTTCTATCAGTCTTCCCTCCAGGTCCCTTTTGTTTGTCAGATATATGCATTTCTTTAATTTTTTATGATTTCCTCTCTCCTTTCCTGCATTATGCCTTCAAATTCCTGTCCCAAAGGTGGTTCATACAATTCACTTACCTTTTTTGTATTTTGGAAAAAACTGGCTGATTTGGTAACATTGCGTCTAGTATCAGAAAGGGAAGTAATATTGTCTGCATCCGGGGTTCCCAAGCTGTGGTATGTGTTCTTCTTGTGGCATGCGAGATATCTCTGGAGGTACACAGGAGAAATTGCATAATAGTGGATTTTATTATTTAATTGATTTTCATAAAAAGTTACTCAGAAAAAGTTGTAAAACTGTGAGAATTTGCTGTGTAAAATATGGTTTAATTTACTTCAAAATATACTGGTGAGAACAAATACTCAGGAATGCTGACAAGTAGAGCCCTCACTTCCATCACTGTACAGTGCATGTTCAGTTTCCCAGCAATTATCTAGTCCAGTGTTTCTCAACTTTACACAGTAGCCCTTTTAAAAAAAATTTATAAGTACCCCCAGTACCTACAATTTTCAAGCACACAATTTTTTTTCTACCATTGCAACACCTTTGTTTAAACAACTTAATTGTAACAGGTTGGTTGGAATAAGTTGCCTGTAGGCAATAAACTTGCCCTTTACTTAGGATTGTGCAAAAACAATAGATAAAAATAGATGAACATAAAATAAGTCCATTTTTTATTCATAGAAAGGTTGAGAAACACTGAGTTAATGTAGACTCTGGAAGAGCTCTGCATACCCAGGGTTGAGAACCACTGATCTAGTCTAAGTGAGCTTAGAACTGAGAGGGTTTTTTTCAGTTGTGTATGTCACACTATAACTACATTTGTATGTAGCAGTGAAATATGGACAGATGGCTAAAGACAGGTAGTGTTAAAAAGAACACACTAAGTATTGGTGCTGAAAAGGAATGTGGTATACAGACAACCAGTAGACCTGAAACAGAGTACACAGTTAAGAAATGCTTTGAAACCTCTACTCTACATAATGGTTATCTTGCTGTCAAGTGTCTGGGCTTAGCACAGAAAAAAAAGTATCTCAGAAACTCTGTCTTTCAGGTATATGAGGCTTTGAGCAAGCAATCGGGTTGCAACCCTGACGTCTGGGTGAACCTAGCGTGCACATACTTCCTCTTGGGGATGTATACACAAGCTGAACAGGCAGGATTGAAAGGTGAGATGTGGTTCTTGAATTAACTGTGGTGGAAGTTTTGGTGACTTAAAAATCCTTACTATGTATTCTACAGAAGGTATTTTATGCTTTTGGAATACGAGATCTGAAAAAGAATGCCAAAAACTAATTTATCTTACATTTTGGCAGTGGATGAGAGTAGATAACCTTTGTGATCCCTTCTAGCCCAGTGATTCTATTCTAAACTTGTGTTCAAAGCTATTTTTATTTAACAAGAAGGTTGTAATATCCCATGCTCTGTAAGAAAGCCTTGGGCAGGTGATATCTGGAATCAAGATCATCTGTAAAGAATAAATTGATCCTGATGACTTGGATAATGGAATGGAGAGAATGCGTATAAAATTTTCGGGTAACGCCAAACTAGGAGTTACAGGCACTTCAGTGACTATTAGAATGCAAAATGGCCATGATATGTTGGAGAGCTGGTCTGAAATCAACAAGATGAAAGTTCAGTAAAGAGCACTAAGTACAGTACTTAACAAGGAAACATCAAATGCATAAATACAAAATTGGGAATAGCTGGTTGTGTAGTAGTAATGCACAAAAGAACCTAGAAAGTATGTTGGATCACAAATTGAAGATGAGTCAAAAATAGGATAGTTTCAAAAATGGCAGCTATTCTGAGAAGTATTAACAGGAGTATTGTATATAGGCACAGGAAGTAATGGTCCTTTTATACTTGGCATTGGTGAAACTTCATCTTGAGTGTTGTTTCCAGATTTTGGGTGTGATGCTGTAAGAAAGATAGACAGACTGGAGAGAGTCCAGAAAAGAGCAACAAAACTGATAAGAGATTTAGAAATCCTGACTCCTGGGGAAACTTCCCCACCCTAGTTTGATCCTATCTGCGCTGATTTTCCTTCCTATTTCTTTATCTCCAAATACTACTGTTTTTGTTTTATCAGTGTTCATAACGAATCCGTACTGCTTCCCTTCCTCGTTTAGCATCTGCACCATTCTTCCTAGCTTCTCTTCATCTTCTTCAGTAATAACTATGTCATCCATGAACTTCAAGTTAATTGTCATTCCATACAGATGTCCTTTCTGCCTCTTCCTTGATCTTGTCCATCACTCTTTCTAGGTGTGTGATGAAGATACTTGGTGATATCGGATCTCCTTTTCTTGTACATCTACTCGTTCTAAACCAACTTCTCCTCTCTCCGCATGTTCTCACCTCTGCCTCTGCATTATCATTGATATTGTTCAGCAACCGTATCAATCTGCTATCCATGCTGTATGACTCCAACACTTCCCATGTCACTTTCTGATCTGTACAGTCAAAACTTCTGAGGAGAAAAAAGAGACTAAGCAATTGTAGAGGTTCTTTTGTCTAGCTTTCCTTCACTATTAATCTTAGTGCCAATATCTGCTCTATGGTACTTCTGTCTTTCCTAAATCCTTCGTGCTCATCTGCTAGATGTTCTTTTCTCTTCGATCTCAGTCTCTCCATCAGTATCAGCAGCAGCACCTTGCATAGATGACTCGTTAGGGCAATTGTTCTGTAGTTCTTGCACTCCAGTGCACTTCCTTTCGTGTGTATTGTCACTAGCATGGATCTTGTCCATTCCTTCGGTGGCTTTCCTTCTTTCCAAGCTATATTACGTAGTCAGTGTATTTCCTGAATCTTGCTTTCTCTGTTGTACTTGATTATCTCCCCCATGATCTTATTTCCAGGGCTTTTATTGTTCTTTAGTCATTTCACTGGTCTTTCTTCTTCCTTCTTCAAAATATTGGTCTTGCTTTCGATGCTCAGTGGAGGTGTCTTACAGATTTTTCTGTCAGTCCCTCTGAGACATTCAGGTCTGACTGTGCTTTGTACAGATCGGTCCAATATTCCATCCATCACTGCACAACCTTCTGCTTATTCATGAACACCTTGTCGTTCTAGTCTTTGATGGCCATCTGCTTCGGCTGCCACTGCCTATTAATATTGATGATCATCTTATACTCCTTCCTAGTCTTACACTCATCGTAATTCCTCTCTATAGCTTCACACTGCTCCTCTAATCATCTCACCTTATCCTTTCTGGCCACTTTCCTTACCTCTTTGCATTTCTCTATGTATTTCTGTTCCTCCCTCTCAGAAACATCCCTTCTGATCTTCAATGCTCTCTTCTTTTGGACCAACTTCAGTGTTTCCTGTGTAATCCACTTCTTATTGATCTTCTCTTCTTCCAAAACAGTCTGCTCAATTGCCTGTTCTATCACAGTGGCTATCCCTTTGACTCTCTTATCTACGTCTTTCTCTGTTCCCTCATTCCCAATCTTCTCTTGAAGTGCTACTCTGTTCTCATTCCCTATTTCTTCCTTTCCTAGCCTTGTCACGTTTCTTCTTTTCTTATACTGTGTCTTACACTTTCTCTTGTGTTTCATCTTGATGTATGCAATCGCTAGACTGTTGTCTGAGTCTGTATCTGCTCCTTGGAAAGTTTGGCACTGCTGTATTGATGTTACCCATCTTCTTATCAAGACCATGTCTATCATGTTCTTGGACTTCTCATCATTCGATCGCCGTGTCCACTTCCTACAGTCCTTTTGTTGGAATCTCATGTTGCGTATCATCATCTTGTGCTCCATAGCAAACTCTAGTAGTTTTTCGCCTTGTTCATTTCTTTCTCCATATCCAAACCTTCCCATGACTCTCGCCCAACTTTCGTTATCTGGAACAATCTCCTCCAATGATCAACACATCTCTCTGGTATTTCCTCCAGCATCTTTGCCAAGTCTTTATAGACTAGCTCGATCTCTTCCTCTGTACTGTCCAATGTGGGTGCATGCACCTGAATGGCTGAGTTGTTAAACAGTTTTGCTTCAAATCTCTCTACCATCATTCTTGCACTCAGTTTGTATCCTAACAATGCTCCTCTACCTCTTTTGCTAAGAAGGAATCTTAGTCCTGCCTCATGCTTCATTTCATTCCCTGACCAAGTGACTTTCCAACTGCACATCTCTTCTGATGCCATCCAATGCATCTCCACCAGTCCAAGTATATCGCATTGGTATCTCTCCCTCTCCTTTTGAAGCCGCTCTGACTTTCCAGTCGCCCCAGCGTTCAGACTTTCCACATTTCAAACGATAGTATGTGTGTTAGTTGTAATTTTCTTTTGATAGCCAAATTATCAACCCAACCCTGATCACTCAATTGGTGTGTGGTAACTTACGAGCTGGCATGTTTTATCAGTTAGTCATACTGGTATCAGATTTCATTCATATTGTTCATGATCAGCACATTGACACTCATCTGACTAACTCTCCTCCTTCATCCAGGCTTGTAACTGGTGTGGAACCTCCAGAGGCTTCATAGTGGAGTTACTAGCATCAGAGGCTATAAGGATAATAATTTTTCTCCCTCCTCCTTTGTAACACCCTTTCAGGTACCTGAGAGCTGCTGTCAAGTCCCGTCTCAGCCTTCTCTTTTCCAAACTAAACAAATGCAATTATTTTAATCTTCCCTCATAGGTCATATTTTCTAGATCTCTAATAATTTTAGTTGCTCTTTTCTGGACCTTCTTCATTTCTCCACATCTTTCCTAAAATGTGGTGCTCAGAACTTGATACAGTACTCCCACTAAGGCCTAATCAGCATGGAGTAGAGTGGAAGAATTAGTTCTCATGTCTTGCTCACTACATTCCTGTTAATGCATCCCAGAATCATGTTTGTTTTTCTTGCAACAGTGTCACAATGTTTACTCATATTTAGCTTGTGGTCTACTATGACCCGAAATCCCTTTCTGCAGTACTCCATCCTAGGTAATCCCATCCCATTTTGTACGTGCCAAACTGATTGTTCCTTCTTAAGTAGAGTACTTTGCACTTGTCCTTACTGAACTTCATCCCCTTTGCCTCAGACCATTTCTCAGCTTGTCCAGATCATTTTGAATTCTGGCCCTATCCTCCAAAGCCCTAGCAACTCTTCCCAGCTTTGTATCATCTGAAAACTTGATAAATATTCTCTGCAAAAATCTAAATCATTGATGAAGCTATTAAACATAACTGGCCCCAAAACTGAGCCCTGTGGCACCCCACTTTTTATTCCCTTCCAGCCTGACTGTGAACCATTAACTCCTCCCTGGCCATGTCTACACTAGCCAAAAACTTCGAAATGGCCATGCAGATGGCCATTTCGAAGTTTACTAATGAAGCGCTGAAATACATGTTCAGCACCTCATTAGCATGCGGGCATTATACATTTATGTTTCAAATCTGGAATTTAAATACAGGCACAGCCTTCACCTGTAAAGGTATAAAGGATGTGGACTGCTCTGGTGCAGCTAGAGTGCTCCTCCCTGCAGCATATCCATGGCCATTGTGAGTGGAGGCTGCTCCAGATGGGCTGGTGGCACATGCAGGCTGGGCTGCTGCAAATGGGGGTTGCTCTGGCCATGTTGAGGTGCTGTTCACCCACAACGGTGCTGCAGGCAGGGATGCCCCCAGACAGACCAGAGCAGTGCCGATCCCCAGCGTGCTGTGAGCAGGGGTACCCCAGCTGCCCTCTCATTTAGTCAGTTAACTGATTAAACTTAATGTTTAACTGGTTGACCAATGACATGGGATTTACATCCTTAGTGTGAGTGGGAGGTAGGGTGCTGGAGTAGGCTGGGAGTGGAGGTCTGGCTAGGAGGGAGGTGCAGGAGCAGGCTGAGGGTGTGGTGTCTGGAAGAGTGGGAGAATGCAGGAGTGAGCTGGGGGTGGGGGTCAGTCATGGGTGGGGTGACTTGCCAGGGAAGAGGGTGCAGGAGTGGATTTAGAGTGGGAGAGGTGGGCAGGAGAGGGTTGCAGGAACTGATTGGGGCTGGGAAAGCTGGGTGGGAGGTTAGTGGACACAGGAGAACAATAGGGATGTGGAGGCTATATATGTGGGGAGTAGGGTGCTGCTTACCTGGATCTGCCCTCTCTACCACTCCCAAGTGCTGTCCTCCACTGTGCCTTGTGACAAAGTCCTGAGCAATCCCTCGTGAGTCCTGTGCTTTGGGGCAGTTAAGGTAATGCCTCAGAGGCTCACTGTGCCCCTTTTTGCTCTGCCTCCAGGGCAGGGCAGGAACAGCCTACTGAGCCATACTCATCATAGGCACAGTCATAAATGGGAGAAATCCCCACATGGATGTTGAGGCTCTCCTGCTCCTTCAGAGCTGTCCTGGAGAGTGCAGGGGGTGGTCTGGGGTAACCTGGTACCCTCCCACTCTATCCAGGTTTCAGTCCAGGGACCCTGGGCAGCTGCTGCTGGAGGGGCTGTCTCCCTCAGCTGAAAGGGTAACAGCTTTCTTCCTGGGCCACCTCCCCAGACTTTTTCCCTGGTACCTTTTTCCTGTAGCTGTAGCAAGCCTTCTCTCATGCAAAGCTCTCCTTCACAGACCTTTTCTCCTTCCTGGTCCACCCACTTTCTCCTTCCCCCTCCTTACCTGAGGGGGAAGCCTTTTTCAAGTGCTCCACAGGCCTTGATTGGCTGCAGGTACTTCATTAGCCCCAGGTATTAGTTTGACATGGTGCTGCAGGCTGACCCTTGCTGGATCTTAGTCCCTGGGGAACATAAAAGCACAGATCCAACTGCCCATGTATGTGCTCTCTACTAGGCTACTATAACCTGCTGTGAGCTGTGGTCTGTCACAGCCTATTGGCCAAAATCTGCACAATGGTAGCAGTTAGGACACTGTACTACGAGCAGTTTACAGCACTGCATTCCACCAGTCAGTGGGAGGGTTAACGGCAGTGTGCAGCTCCATGCTTCTTTTCCCCCGCACGCCAGATGCAAGGATCTGGGCTCCCCATCTCTGTGTATAAATTGTTTTTGAATGAAAAGGTGTTGATGTAGCTTTTAAAAGGCTTCTTCATTGCCAGTGTCATTGTGCTTGTTGATTTTTTTTTTTAAATATTGTCACCGCATCATGATTGAATGCTTTGTGCATGTGGCTGTGCTCTAGCCAGTTAGAAGGCTGGCTTGTGCAAGTGTCAATGGGGTGATGAAAGCAGCGAGTAACTAAGTGCTTCTGGGCATAGTAGTGGAGTGAAAAGTACAATATTTCCTTAAAAACTGACTTGAGTAAAAGTTGCAGTATCACAAAAATAAATTAGTTGAGTACAGTACAAATACTGGAAAACTGCTTGAGTATTGTAACAAAGGCTGATTCTACACTATGATGTAAATTCAAATTTATTTATCTCAGTTTTCTAATTCTGGAATTTATAAGTTCAGGTTTGACCATCCTCAGTTCCCACGTGCTCCTCACAAAGTCAAGACATTGCTGCCACACACAACTTGGCTAACATTGACTGTTGCGGTACTGCATTGTGGGAAGCTATCCCACAGTTCCCTCATCCCTGTAGCACTCTGGGTATGCTCACTGGTCTTGACGTCAACTTCACACATTGCATTTTCCTCATTCCCCTCCTGATCCCTGGAAATATGATGATCCCTGGAAATAATGCAGAGACCCTCAAAGTTAGAAGAAAGAGGATAAAAAAATCTAGGAAAAAAAAATTTTGGTTTCCCCCCACATTACATTGCCAACACGGGTGCAGCGACTGTATTCTCAGCTGGCCATCCACTTGTCCCACTTCCCATCATTGCATGTGATCCCTGAAAATAATGCAGCAGCCCGGACAGTTTTTTAAAGTGAGAAGAAAGAGGATAGGAAAGTGTAGGAAAAAAGAATTTTTGGTTTCCCATCCCATTCTATTGCCCACCCAGGTGCAACAGCTGTGTTCTCAAATGGCCATCCGCTGAGTGTCTCACCTCTCATCGTTGCATGTACGTAATTCCTGAGAGTAATACAGGGGCATGGACTGTATTTGAAAGTGAGAAGAAAGATGTTAGAACAAAGTAGGAAAAAAGAATTTTTGGTTTCTCAGCACATTATACAGATATTGCCAACACTGGTGCAATGACTGTCTCAACTGGCCATCAGCTGAGCGTCCTACCTCCCATCATTGCATGCGTGTGATCCCTGAAAGTAATACAGGGGCCAGGACTATATTTGAAAGTGAGAAGAAGAGGACAGAAAAGTGTAGGAAGAAATAATGTTTGGTTTCCCCATTCATTTTGTTGGTATTGGAAAGGCTTTCTGGTGCTCTGTAACGCTTCAATGCAATGACTGTGTTCTCAGCTGTCCCTCCACTGAGTATGCCACCTCCCTCGAAAATAATACAGGTGCCTGGACTGTTTTTAAAGTGAGAAGAAAGAGGATACAAAAGTGTGTGAAAAAAGAAGCAAGAGCTGAGCGCCCAGTTGGCATGGTCCCTTTATGGGGAATCAGCTCCCTCAGCTCATGGGACTTCCCCCCGGCAGCAGCAAGCCCCCTTATGGGCTTTTCCATGGCAGCAGAAAAGGTCCCCATGTTTCTTAACCACCAGAGGAGACTTTTCCCCAATGGCAGCAAGCCCGGGTATGGGCAAAGTTGGGCTGGGGCCTGCAGTGAGTGGTGGGGGCCAGTTGAAGTGGTCCTTTCCCACCATGACATTAAAGCCCTCAGTATCTTAGCCACCAAGGGAGACTTCCACACGGCAACAGCAAAGCCCCCAGGATCTTAACCGCCAGGGGAGACTTCCCCACAATGGCAGCAAAACCCCGAATATCTTAGCCGCCTGGGGAGACTTCCTGGTGGCAGCAGCAAAGCCCAGAGTATCTTTCCCCATGCTTGGAGCCCTAAACGCGTGACTGGCAGCATGGTCAGCACCGAATGGCAGGCTCATCCTTTTATTGGGTTGGTTTGGGGGCCACCCAAGTGATGTGGCTGAGCAGAGGAAAGACTCAGAATGTGCGGCTCCTGTGGGGGAGAGTGGGGAGGTTTGCACACAAATGTAAACAGCTGAAGTTTCTCAGCATATTATGCAAGCATGACCCCCAGCACAGCCTTGTAGACACACGGTATGGCGGGGCATGGGCTGGCACCAGGCAGCACAGAAAAAAATAACATGTAGGGGCAGAGCCGTGAACTCTCTGCAGGGGTTATTTGAATGGGCAAATGTGTTCATAGCGCTAATAGCAAAGAAAGAAAGATATTTCTCAGACTCTCATACTAACATAAGTCCACAGCTAAAGGCTTTTCTCCTGCTTGGAAATTCAGAGTTTTCCTGTTACTGGAGAGCAGCAGCTAGAGTGCAGCACTGAGAGGGGCATTAAAGGTTATGTATGGGACACCTCTGGAGGCTAATAAAGTCACTTTTAAGACGTGGCACTTCCACACTTGCCTTTAATCGAACTTCTGAATTCAAGCTTGATGCTATACCTGCGAGGCAACCACGATTTTGTAATCTTGAGAGTGGTGCTCTCTAAATTGAGCTAATAGTCTTTATAACGAAGACAGTCAAGTGGCAAAATCGAGTGAACTGTATTAAAGTTGAATTTATCTTGTAATGTAGATGCAGCCAAAGTGTTTCTGCTTAGTTACTTTCCACCTCTGGTAGAGGGACACTGTACTTTTAGTCTGTGGTAGGTTTTAAGTGTTTCCCCATTTTAGATCTGCCATTTGGTTTAATTATGACATTTTATGGTAGAGACAAATCAGAAAGGAGAGAGTCTATGCCTAGAATTATATGAATCATTAATATTAGGGGATGTGTTGTAGGAACCAGAATAATAAAATCGCATTTCCAAAGGTTTTTACAAATAAGTTCATATTCTCAAGGTAATTCTCCATAACTTTTTTTTCTTACATGTTAAACTGTATTTTGACACTTCAGAATTATCAGCTCTCCACTCACGTGTTCAATATTAGAGCGGCAACCCATTGTCTTTGTGTCTCTAAGTACATTCTTAAGTGTTTTTGTGATCCAGCAATATTTGATGTATTAGCCAGCTTTGCCAGTGGAGTAAAGTAGCCTTAACAAAAACACCTTTAAAAGGACTTAAGAAAAAGTATTCAGTGATGTTCTTAATGTTATGGTGAAACTGCCAGTCACAAATGTTTGTAATTTTCATGTTAAGCCTATTTTTAGACTTGCTTTATAAGCTCAGTGGGAGCTCCAAAACAGAAGTAGGTGATGTTTTTTTCTTCAGCTATTTCTAAATTACCCAGATTGGAGCCTAAGAAAATTATGTTTTAGTTATGCTCAAATGACTGGAAAACCTGTTAAATTTATAACTTAGAAAGCAAAAACATTTTGGGCAGAGACTGACTAGTGGAAAATTTCAACCCCGCTGAATATTCTGGAAAAAAAATCTTAACAATTGAAAGAGAGATGGTCATTGTGGTGCTCACAGTAGATATGCCTGTGCTTTATTTGTTCAAGATCTGATTTTTTTTAATGGCATTGTTCATTGGGACAGTGCATGTACCCTGTATCAGAGCATAAAGTTCATTGGGACAGTGCATGTACCCTGTATCAGAGCATAAAGGGCAGAGTGGCCATAACCCTCCTTCAGTTCTTTCTTGTTGCTATAGCAGCAAGGTGGAACCCAATGAGTCTCTGACCCCTTAGTCCTACTGAAGCTATCCATTTTCAACTTTTCTGTGAAGAAATATATATTCAGCCTCTTCCTTTTTTTCTGTTTAATCTGAACCTTTCAAAACCGTTTCCCTCTCCTCAGGAGCTCTTACAGCATCTCCACCTGAGCTACCTCCTGACTGAGCTACTCCACAGGCCTTTATAGCTGGCCTCCAGCCTGAGCATACCCACCAGAGCTGTGAAGGCGGGGCCTTCTCAGCCAGGTAACCAGAGTTAACCCTTGTAGGCCGAGTGTAGGATTGCTACACCCCATTACAGAGCCATTTTAAACATCTAAATTAATAAAATAATTAGAGCTAATTTATGTTAGCAGACCTAAATAGATAGGTTTGTAGAAGGATTCTGAAATTGCTTGGATTCTCAGTTGCTCTAGGCCTTGCGTTGTATTTCCAGAAATTTTGCCAAATAATTTTTAAGGGATTTGCCAAGTCTTTTACATCAGTTGTGACCCATGGTACTGGAAGCCTTGATTATGTGTTAGTTGCCTGTATTTCTTTTCAGATGCACTGTGCTCAGTATACTTTGTATAGCATGTTTCATAAAAAAGCTATCAAATGTAAGTGAATTAATAAAGCCATGGAGTTAAGAAAGATCAAGCAACGGCATGGGAGAAATTGTGTGTTCAGCAGAGAATTAAAAAGCTGTAGAGATGATGAAGATGAGATATACAGGAAGACTTTTCAACCCTGGCAAGGTTGTGAGAAGTTGTACAGAAGTTCAGCTTTAGGCTATGTGGGGTGGGTGTGTCAGAGGTGTGCTTGGACCAAATGGTAGTGTGTATGAGCTGTCTTACAAACAGCGAGGGACGTCTTGAATTAGAAATGTTACATGTGTTGGTACATGGGCTCTGTAAATTACTGTTGGACTTTTTTCTTTCAGCACCTAAAAGTCGACTCCAGAATCGTCTGCTCTTTCATCTAGCCCATAAGGTATGTATGTCTCTTTGCTCACACATTGTTTCTTTATTTTGAGCTGTAATTGGTGCTGGATTGACAACCTTCCAGAATGAGTCCTCATGCTAAGTACATCATAAGCAGAACAAACCTTCCCAACCACAGACACAAATGATTTAATCTGAGTTTGAGTAATCATCTGTAGGTGTAAAATGGGAACGCAGAGGAGATACCAGTCTGCTAGTAACTAGAGTGAGACCTACCAGTTCACTTGATATAGGACTAATAAAGAAACAATCTGATGGTATTTTTTGGCAGTTGCTGCCATGGGGCCTGATTAGATCCAGAAATATAAAATGCAGCCTACTTATACTCCATTCTTCTAAGCTCCTGCTAGGTGGGATTATCTTTGAACTAACCACTTAAGGGAAAATACTTTAATGTTGGTTATCAATCTCCTGAACTATTCAGTTCTCCAAAACACAGTCTTGTTTATATCAGAGAGATTTCATTTCATTTAAAAATAATTGAGGCAAAAATGTCACTTTGTTCCATTGTGGTATGTTCAAGAATAACAAAACAGATTTTTAGAGGACTTGAGCTGCCTTATCCTAGCCCATTAATGAAAGCTCTTTCACTTCTAGCATGATAATTGGTTTGCTTTTATTCCATAAATAGATCACAGTTTATTACTAACAAGGCAGTTTTTATCTCTATGGCATGAACCACTTCTGAATAAGTGACCCTGTCAATTTCAAAACATCAAAGGTTCATAAGACACCTGTACCAAGGTGTTGTTATTTTCAGGGTGAATGCGTCGATAAAATTGGATTGTCTTTTACAATGTGCTTTTAAATTTGACAATGGATCAGGTAAAATGCTACTATTTTAAACCCTCTGTGTCCCAACAAAAGTCTTTATTATATATGTGTTATAGCTGCTGTGATTTTTTTTGGTATCTTATAAGTTAAGCAGGGTCACAGGAAACCAAACTATTTCAAGTAGTGTTATTTGTTATTCAAACCTCACATCTAGCAAAGCACTAAAGTGTATGCTTTCTTTGAGTATATAAATGGCCACATTGACTTCAGTGGGCTGTCAGACAAACAAGCCAAATACCAAAGTAAGACAGACGCATGCTTTCCAGTTTGTGAAGGACACATTCAGAATATGCTTATAGTTAAGCTTGTGCTTAAGTGCTCTTCTAGATTGGGTCTTCAGGTGTTCAGGCATCAGTAGGGTCAAGCTGAACCTCTCCAATCTGGAATGCTCTTCTGGTGAACTCCATAACCTGGCATGATTACAGTTAGCTGGAAAACCACTTCTCTTGGGTGTGGCCAAGTTTCCTGTGGTCCCATAAAATTTGTTTCCAGCCACCAGTCCTGGCTCTCAGTGTTCTGTGCTGTTATTTAGCTGTAATTTGCCCTTAAATGTCTTCTAAGAGCACAGTAAGCAGGGGAAGTGTTGGTAATAGTGCTAGACAATATGGCCTCCTGTGGTCTGGCACCAGTCAGATCCCAAGGGTGCAGGACGAGAGAGGTTCAACCTGTAATGCATTATTGCAAGAGATTTACTTTTGAGTCATGCTCCAATATGTAGGAAAGCAGCACCGTACTTTTTGTTTTGGATGAGATGGAAAACCCAAACAATGGTACTTACTGCACAAACTCCTAGTAATCCTGCAAATTTAATTTGGATAGTTGTATTCTGTCTACCTAAGTCCCCCTGAAGGTTTCTTTTGAAAAAGTTAACTCTTCAGTAAAATCTTTCATGTAGTGGCACTGATACACATGTTGACTAACACCCAGAGCTGACCTATACTACAATAGTAGTTGAACAATCACTATGTATATTGTCTGCTAAATACAGTAGACCTTCAGAGTTACAAACACCTTGGGAATGGAGGTTGTTAATAACTCTGAAAAGTTCATAACTCTGAACAAAATATTATGGTGGTTGTTTCAAAAGTTTGTCACTGAACATTGACTTAATACAGCTTTGAAACTTCATCATGCAGAAGAAAATGCTGCTTTTAACCACCTTAATTTAAGTGAAACCACCACAGAAGTAGTTTCCTTACCTTGTCAATTTCTTAACTTTTCTCTTTATATTTTTAGTAGTTTATCTTTAATACAATACTGTCCAGTATTTTCTTGTATCTGCTGCTGACTGAATGTGTACTTCTGGTTCCAAATGAGATGTGTGGTTGACCAATGTGTAACTCTGGTGTTCGTAACTCTAAAGTTCTTTAGTACATCAGGGAGCTTTGCAATGAAGGATACTATGAAGATATAAAAGTACTGATTTTTAGCACTCTTACCTGTGCTGGAATGTTATTTCATGACCATGTCAAGCAAGAGAGATATGAAAGAAAACCAGGCAGACAGATACTTTAAATGTGGGAGATCTATCAACTTGTTTTTTTTTAAAAGACCCCTAGTTGGAAAAAAAACCACATTCCACCCCTGCCAGCTCTGAAGTGGATTCATAATTATCATTGCTAGCAGCAGTGTATATAAGAAAGGGAAGCATCAGAATTGTAAGACACTTGAATGGTCCACTTAAATGGACATTCTTGGTCGCTTTATAATTCTGATGCAGTTGCAAAATTGTTAACTGTGCTCCCTCCGTTTTACATTTGTCCATTTGTTATGTAAAATGCAGGAGTTCTTTTAAATGGAAACTTTAAATTGCATGGAATCACAGAAATTGGAGATGAGAGCCCTAGGGAAAGAGAATTAAAAAGTACAAAAAAGTGTTGCACTTATGGTAAGCTTTTGCTCTGTAATGTATACGTATCTACACACACACTGTAAGGTCATGACATTCAAGACATTAACTTTTGCGAATTCAATTATTCGTGACCGGGGGATTGCCTGACCTGTGGCTGGAGCTGAGGGCTCTCTCATCCTTCCTGCTTGAGAAGGGGACTGCCTGGAGCAGAGAGCTCTCTTTCCTCCCCCTTCACAGGGGGATTGTCTGACTTGCCATGGCAGTGGTGGCTGGAAGAGAGGGCTCCCTTCCCTCCTGCTTGACAGGTGGATTGCTTGACCCACTGCAGCAGTGGCGGCTGGAGCTGAAGGCTCCCATACCTTCCCCTTGACAGGGGGATTGCCTGACTTGCTAGGGCAGCGGCAGCTGAGCAGAGGGCTCCCATCCCTCCCGCTTGGCAGGGGGATTGCCCAGTTCCAGCAGCACCCAAGGGCTCGGGCGAGCCTGCTGACTGTGAATGAGTGAGCTCAGGAGCCCAGCAGAGGGCAGCCTTTCCCAGCCCAACACACATGTGCGAGCGCTTGGCCCACACTCTGTAGAGCTGCCTGGAGCTTAGGAGCATGAGGAGAAGCGGGGCGGGAACCTCAGACATTTTGGGCCATTCTGCACAGGCAGTCTGAGCACCAAGGCAGCCTCCTACCACCTGGCCACCCCTGTCCCCAGTGTTGCACTGCACCTGTTAGGGGCTGGGGCTGGAGCTTCTGCTGTTAGTATGTAACCCTCTGCATCCTGCCAGACAGCATTCCAGCTCCACGAGGTCTTGTCTTGCAGAAAGATATCCCCCCAGAATGGATAAAAGAGCTAGTGCTCCTGGGGAAAGTGCTCCTAAAGAGAAAAGGGCCAAGCATATGTGTACCCTTGAAATGAAAACTGAAATTTTAGACTTATTAAGGAGTGGACTAACTCCGAAGTTGGCCATCTGTTTGATATGAACAAGTCCACGATATGTTACATCAAGAAATGGGAAAAGGAAATTCGTGATTCAGCAGTAGCAAGTGCTCCAATCACAGCTAAAGTTACTTAGCAAGTGTGAGATAAAATATTATTAAAAACTAAAAGGGCACTGAATATATGGCTGGAAGATAGGAATAGGAAATCAGTGCCTGTCGATGGGCCAGCCATATTTGAGAAAGCAAAGAGCCTATATGAGCATTTTCGTGTGGCAGCAGGAGGCAAAAGGCGTAGTGAAACTACAGAATCAAAGTTTATTGCAAGTCAAGGTTGGCTCAGTAATTTTAAAATATGTTTCTCGCTGCATAACATCAGGTTAATGGGCAAATCAGCACTGGCTGACCACAAGGCTGCGGAAGCATTTCCTGCTGTGCTAAGGGAGCTCATAGAGCAGAATGGCTACAGGCCAGAACAAGTTTTTAATGCTGATGAAACTGGTTTATTTTGGAAGAAAATACCCCCCCGCCCCCGAACATACATGTCCAAGGCAGAGAGGCAAGCACCAGGGTTTAAGGCAACCAAGGACCCAGTGACAGTTATTTTTATGTGGCAGTGCGGCAGTCTTCCTGATAAAGCCAGGCATGATCTACCCATCAGCAAACCTCAGAGTATTACGGGGGAAAAATAAGAACCTCTTGCCCATAGATTGGCAATCAAATAAGAAGGCTTAGGTCACGGCAACACTATTTGTGGACTGGTTCCATAAGTGCTTTGTCCCTGAGGGGGAAATATATCTTGCTTCACAGAATCTTGAATTCAAAGTTCTATTAATAGTCGATAACATCTCCGACCATCCACAAACTTTAGAGTTTGCCCACCCAAAGGTTGAGGTTGTTTTCCTCCCTCCAAACACCACCTTGCACCTCCAGCCTCCCAACCAGGGGGTAATAAGCACCTTCAAAGCGCATTACACTCAGCACACATTTGTCTGCATGAGAAATGCAATGGACATGGATCCCAACCTTGATCTTAGTAAGCATTGGAAGCAGTATGATATCGCCGACTGTTTTGGTAACATCAAGGTCTCTGTGGATGAGATGAAACCAGAAACAGTGAATGCTTGTTGACAAGCTCTGTGGAAGGAAATGGTGAACAAATTTTAGGGGGTTCCCATCCATAGATGCAGAAGTGAAACAGATTCTTAGTTTTGCTCGGCAAGTGGGTGGTGAAGGTTTCACAGACATGGTTGGAAGTGAGATAGAGGAGCTCATTGAGGGACATGGCGAGAAACTGAGGGCAGAAGACCTGGAGGAGTTGGTAAAAAGTGCAGAAGAAGATGAAGATGCTGAAGTTGAGGAAACCGAGCATGAGAATTGGGACTTGCATAAATTTAGTGAAGCGTTTCACTATGCAAAGCTGCTAATGATACCTTCACACAATACGATTCATCGCTGAATCAGAATCTCAAGATCGCTCGGCAAATAAACTAGGCATTGTTCCCTTACCTGGAAATATATAAGGAACTCCAAAGAAAAAGAAAACAATTGCCAATCACGATGTTGCTTAGGAAAGAACCGCCCTAATTGTCTTCACAAGTCTGCTCTCCCTAAGCTTCGCAACCATATTCACAGTGGGCACCCATCTCATAGTTGCCTCCCTCATCTTCTCGACACTCTGCTTCCTCCGTCATTGATCCTGATAATATACCAGAAGCTCTGGAGGGAGAAGACCTTTCTGAGCTGCAATAATCCGACTCCATCATGCCATACAGTAAACTCCCGGGTTGTGTTCCTGTAGCCTCTGTATAACTCAAATTTTTGAGCAAATGGGGAGACAGAAACCTGGGCTGCTACTTGGTTCTCAGCTCACCATGGCTTGTGGGACTCTGGAAACTGACCAACCCATCGGGATGTCAGTTGCCTGGCTGCTTTTCCCTGCCTTCCCAGAGTGGCGCTGCTGTCAGCAGCGCCACTCTGGGAAGGCAGGGAGAAGACTTTTAGCCCACCTAGCTGCCCAAATTTTCATGCAAGTCAGATGGAGGGCTCCCCTGGTCTTGCAGGAACAGGGAAGCTGACAAGTTCATGGCTGGTCAGTTTCCTGGGTTCCACAAGTGGTAGGGACTCTCCCCACTTTGAGTCTGGGGCCCAGCCGCTGGCAAAAGCCTGCTGTACTTGGTCCCCAGGGGTGACAACGGGAAAGAGTGCAATTCCCCATGTGCCTGGACGTGGTGCCCGCATCTCTGGCGCCTTCACCTACCCACCAACCCATGTTAATTATGGCTAACTGTCGTGGCACTGGGATAATCTGCTCTGGTGGCTGCGGTTTAATTTAAGCCAAACCTGTTAATGTTTCCAGGGTTTATTTTGTGCCATTTAATTATGGCTAGAGGCTGCATCACATTTTCCCTTCTGCCCCCCCGTCACATTTTCTTTAAAAGTTGAAATAAGACAACTCACTTGCCAATGATTCATTATCTCTGTAAAAGGCTAAAAGCCTTCTCCCTGCTTTCTCAGAGTAGCGCCTCTCCGTAATAAGTCTACAATTTCAATTTTCACTTCAAAGGTATTCACGTGCTTGGCCCTTTTCTCTTTAGGAGCACTTTCCCCATGAGCACTAGCTCTTGTATCAGTTTGGGGGCCATCTTTCTGCAAGACAAATCCTCATGGAGCTGGAATGCCAGCTGGCAGGTTGCTGAGGGTTACACACTAGTGGCTAGGGGTGTGTGAATTCAGGAATGTTCCAGACACAGTAAACCGTCCAGATGTACACATGCACATCTGTATGGCAGAAGCTCCAGCCCCAACCCGTGACAGGCCCAGCGCAAGCCTGTCGACTGGGTGGCCAGGTGGCAGGATGCTGCCTTGGTGCTCAGGCTCCCTGCGCAAAGTAGCCCAAGAGGTCTGAGGCGCCCACCCTGCTTCTACTCCTAAGTCCAAGGTGGCTCTAGGGAGCATGTGCCAGGCACTCACACATGCACCTTGAGCTGGGGAAGCTGCTGCCCTCTGTCTGGTTCCTGAGCTCGCTCATTCACAGTCAGCAGGCATCCCCAAACCCTTCAATGCTTCAGGAGCTAGACAATCCCCCTGTCAAGGGGGAGGGAAGGGAGCCCCCTGCTCCAGCCGCTACTGCAGTGGTGTGTCAGGCAATCCCTCTCTCAAGAGGGAGGGATGGGAGCCCTCAGCTCCAGCCGCCACTCCTGCGGTGGATCAGTCAATCCCCCTGTCAAGTTTTCTCTCTCCCCCAGGGGGTAAAATGCTGTTCATGAAATTCAATACAGTAAACCCTCAAAATGCGTGATTTTGAGTTGCACTTAACTCTCATTAATGCAAGTTAAGGTGCAACTCAATATCCGGCTCCCCCTGGCCCTGGTTCAACCCACCCACCCAGCCCCACTGACCACCCATGCTTGGTTCCTGCTCACTCCTCACCCCCACACCCAGCTCCGGCTCCAGCTCAACACCCCTCCCTCCACCTCTGTGCATGGCTGTGGCTTAACCCCCCTGCCCTGGTTAAACCCCCTTGTGTGTGGCTCCGGCTGAACTCCTCCCCACCCCGTGTGCGGCCCCAGTTCAACGCCCCAGCCCCAGTTCAAACCCCTATGGCCCTGCTCAACCCCCCCACCCCGGTTCACTCACCCACCCCAAATGCAGCTCTGGCTCAACACCTCCCCCTACCCCCCTGCAGCCCTAACCCACCCTAGGCTTAACCCTCTCTACCCCCATCCCATGGCCCCAACCCACCGCCAGGCTTAACCCTCCCCAACTGCCCTCTCCCCAGCCCCAGGACTTACCTTTCAAAAGGAGCTCCAGGTGCTCCTGCTGCTTCTCCATCTGCAGAACATGTGTTTTGCGGTGGGGTGGGGAAGCCACCCCACAACTTATGTGAAATTCCAGTTCTGCAAGGGTGCATGGGAACACAACCCTTGCATAAATCAAGGCACGATTGTATACATAATTTTTTTTACTTCTTTGTGCTTGGACATGAAAATGGAGTGCCTGAGAACTAAGCTTTGGATGGTGTTCTGTGTCTTCCCTCAGCAGATTTCTCCTCTGGCAAAGCAAGTCTTAAAGTTAGGAAGTAACTCCTAATGTCTAACCTGAATCATCTCTGCTGCAATTGTCTCACTTACTACTTGTTATATGCCCTTCCTGATTAACATGCCTAAGTGCTCTTGTTTTCCATGCTCAACTCTTTTGGAGCTTGTCTGTCTCTTTTCTTCAGTTCAGCGATGAAAAAAAATTGATGAGCTTCCACCAGAATTTGCAGGACATCACAGAAGATCAACTCAGTCTGGCATCTATCCACTATATGCGGTCCCACTACCAAGAGGCTATTGATATCTACAAACGCATACTGCTTGATAACCGGTTGGTGTCTCTTTTTTCCCCTCTTCCCTCTTTATTCTCAGCCTCACTGTAGTATCTCAGATTAATTTGTATTTCCACTCCAAGTAGTTGGTTCACTTCTGGAATCTGTTATTTGTAGTGGTATTAACACTTCTGTCTTTCCCTGTGTGAGAAGGTGGTGATCTTTTCCATGGATCACCATCTTGTAGTGGTGCAGAGGTTTCCAGGTTTCAGTGATGCTTCCTGGAGACATGTACTTCCTTAGAGTCATGGTCACAAGTGAGTTCCAAATGTATGATCTAAGAAGTCCTCAATGGCAAAGTAGACAGAGGATAACTGCACAATGGAGGTTAAATTGTTGTGCAGCTTTATAATGGCTGTGAAGGCAGATGAAGGCTGCAAGTAATAGAGGATTTCTAATCATCATGGTGTCCATGCCATTAGTTTCAAGCCCTCTATCTGTCAGGGACAATGTGGTGACTGTTGTGCACCAGTCTCTCCGCTCTAGAAGAAGTCCCACACACAGGTATCCTCCTGATTTGGGAAAACAACACTTGCACAAGTCAAAAGTCCAGTTGCGAGTGGCGATGGGAACAGGACAGTGAGATTCAGAAGTTCATAGTCACAGACTGGCGCACAGGTGGTGGATGTGTGATTCAGTCATCTTCCTCAAGGACTGAGGCAGGTTGAGCATTTTGGCAGCTGCACCCATAACTGAGGGGTCCTTTTTAGGACCCCCACAGGTCACCTGACATAGGGAGAGGGCTAAAGAAGGTGCCCTAAAGACAGTTTTGCCTCTCTTCATCTTGGATGGATAGCTGCATCCAGCAGAATCGCCATTCCCAGCAGTCGAAAATTTTAAGAAACTTTTTAATTTTGTGGCTGGGAACGCCTATATCCTAATGGACAGCTCAAACAGTGACCAATCAGAGCGACATACAGCCATCATTGCTTGTGAACTGATTCAGTTTAACAGCAATATCTCTCCCTTGTCTGAAACTAGAAGAGCTGGTGAAGGAGAGGTGAGGGAGGAGAAAAGACATACATCTACTGTGGGAAGGTCAAAATCTTTGGATGAACCTCAATTGTTAAGACTAGGTTTTGCTGTAAAGAACAAGCTTGTAAGGTGCCTCTCCACAGTTGGCATCGATGTACGGCTCATGACACTCCATTTGAGGCTCACTAAAACTAACAGGCAACTATTATGAGTCTTTATGCACCAGCATTGGATGCTGATGCTGATGTAAATGAAGATTTTGCTAGGGATGTTAATGGTTAACCAGTTAGCTGGTAAGCTTCATCTTAAATGGATAAGGTTTACCAGTTACAGTTAACCATTAGGGGCTGGAGCACCTTCCCCTTGGCATAGGCAGGGGATTGCTTCAGCCCCATGGGGCCACCACAGGTGGGATTGCACTTCACCATGGCCGAAGCAGACCCAATCTGTAGTGGCCCAAAGTTGGGGAGGATGCTGGGGATACCATTCCAAGCCAGCCAAGCTGGAGCAGCCCCTTTGCTTTGCTGGAGTGCCCCCCACCTGCAGCAGTGCCAGGGGCAGGGAAGCTCCAACTGGGCCAGAGCAGCCCTGGTCCCCAGCGCACTGTGGGCAGAGGTGCTCCAACTCAGCTGGAGCAGCTCTGGTCCCCAGTGATCCGTGGACCGTGGGGATGGGAGGCTGGAGGAGCCTCCTAGCCATCCCACTGCTTTAAATGGTTAATCAGTTAAAAGGTAGTTTAGCCCAAGAGTGAGCAAACTTTATATGTCAGGTCCCCCTTTTCATCCCTGCAATTAGCAGGGTCCCCCCAGTCTGTCTCATTGTAATCCAAACTGATGGAAGTTTTGATTATGTTCATATTAAAAAAAAAAACCAAAAAACTTTCAGCACTTGTAAGAAAATGAGTATGTAGAATGTAAAAGACTTTATTAATCGGTATATAATTGTAAATATATATACATAAAAACAGTAACATATTTCAACAAATGTAATGAGCTGGATGAGCCTGAGACCTAACAGCCAATCGTACTGCTCACCCTTACAAAATTTCACACCCCCTGAGGGGGGACCCGCCTCCCACTTTGCTCACCCCGGTAGCCTACCATTTTACCAGTTAAACAGGGTTTTGTATCCCTAATTTCTGCTCTCTGGAAAACATTTTATCATAGACCCCCTAAAGAAGATAAGATCATCCTTCTGAGGGATTGCAGTGCACATGTTGCACGAGACTCAGACCTGTGGAAAGGAACAATGGGGAAAGAAGGAATAGGCAAAAGTAACTCAAATGGACTTCTGTTTTGCCCAAGTATGCTGAACATGAACTTATCATAAACTCCTTTTTCGTGGCAAAGGGACAAATTCAAAACATCTTGGAGACATCCACAGTCACAGCACTGGCATCTTCTTGACTATGTCATAGCTTGTGCCCAAAATTGCAGTGAGGTACTTCTTACAAGAGCAATTACAAGTGCTGATGTTGCTAAACTAATCATCACCTCATTCAATCTGCAATGAAAATTAAGATCACCCTCAAATGGAGGTTGCAAAATAAGTAGCTCAGGTGCAAGCTGAAGGTTCAAGATCAGAAAGACCCTATTAAGCATGAGAACTTCCAACTAGTCTTAGAAGAAAAACATCCCTCAGAGTTTCCAGAAGAGATCAAGTTACACTGGACCTAGCTGAAAGCAGTAATCATCAGTGCCTGTGAGGAAGCTGTGGGCTACCAAACCAGAAAACATCAGGGCAGGTTTGATGAAAATTTTCCTGAAATTGAGCAACTCATCAATGAGAAGACAGTGAAATTTCTAGCTTGGTAGAATGACACAAATTGTAATACAAAGAGAGAAGCCTATTCCAATCTGAGGACAGAAGTACAATGTAGAATGGAGAACTCAAGAACAAATGGATTAAGAAAGCTCAAGAACTTCCAATATCCGTAGCACATGTGCTTCCTTCAGTGCCATTAAGGCTGTCTATGGGCCAGCTTGTTATGGCATGAATCATCTTTGCTCTAAGGATGGAACTACACTTCTGAAGGATAACAAAGCCATCAGTTTTTCCTGGAAGATCATTTTGAAGATCTTCTTAACCTTAACTCGATGATTGCAGATGAAGTCCTTGAGTGAATCTCCCAACAACCTCCTAGGGATAAACTTGGAGACCCTTCCAGTTTGCATGAGGTACACAGTGCCATTAACCAGACAAAGAACAACCAGGCTGCAGGTCCTGATGGGATCCCTGTTGTAATTTTTAAAGACAACAGTGCTGCTTTTGCCCACTCTGAGAAAGATCTTCATACTATCCTGAACCTGTTTGCTGATGCTTACACATGCCTTGGTCTCATGTTGAACGTCAAGAAGACCAAAATGCATTCGAACAGATACTAAGCTTCTTGTTTATCAAGACTTTATTCTCCCAGCATTGTTGTGTGGGTCTGAAGCGTGGACAACCTACAGCTGTCACTTGAAAGTCCTTGAGAGGCATCACCAATGCTGCATCCACAAAATCTTGTAGATCAATTAGGAAGACAGACACACCAACATTAGTGTTCTGGAAGAGACCACCAGCATTGAGGCAATGATAATCTGTCAGCATCTCTGCTGGGCTGGTCACCTTATCCGAATGCCAGACCATCGCTTCCCAGAACATGTCCTGTTCTCTCAGCTGAAAGAAGGGTACCATAATGTAAGAGGACAATGGAACCATTGTAATGATTTGCTGAAGGATAATTTAAAGAAGTGCAATATTGACATTGACACTTGGGAGACCCTCATGCAGGATCACTCAAAATGGAGAAATGTCCAATGTGATGGTCTCCTGCTTTTTGAGCTTGCCTGCCAGGAAGCTGAGGAGGACAAGACGTGCAGGAGGAAGGAGGGACTGGCTTCCAGTCATAATTAGCAGCCTTCTGCCATACCTGGAAATATCTGTCCTCATTGTAACAGAACTTGTGGTTCAAGGATAGGCCTTATCAGCCACATGAGGATTCATAACTGCCATGGAAGATGATAATACTCAGCAATGAGTAATCACCATCATCTATATGACACTGAAAATGGAACTGTTCCACCAAATAAGGCACAAGGAGAAAGTGGTCACTCTGATCTCCTTTTTTTGACATGTTTTGTTCTGTTGCTCCTCCTGAGGCACCCCCTTCCTGTTTTTTATGAAATGCTACAGAATTATAAGCAGGACACAGAATGTTCTGTGCGTCTTATCCACAATACAAATTTAATACCTGTCTTGTCTGGTTTTGCTTGATTGACTGTCTGGCCCTGGCTTTTAGCTAATGAACTCTCTTCCACATCAGCTTTCATTAGAAATCCTGCCTTGCTTTTATTCAGGGGATCCTATGTCCCTTTACGTTCTGAGGACTCTTTCCATTCCCACTTATCCTGTTATAACCCTTACCACAGGATTCCACATTGTAGCCATCAGACTCAGCCATAAAGAGGACAAGGAGCCAAATCTTTGGAGATGTTGCTGTTGAGCAGTACAAGCCATGAGCTTTCCTTCAACCACATACATCTTCACAGACAGTTTTTAGTGAGCTGCCTATGTAATATTCTCCAGATGCCATAGCAGAGTCAGGCCAGAGGACTAGCTTTCAAGGGGAGGGAGGAAGCTCTAAAAAGCAGAAACAGCCTTGGTGAATCAGATGTCATCAGAGGCAGAGTGAGGAAGAGGCTGCTATAAATCAGTTAGGGTCAGTTGGTTTCACTTGAGGCTGCCACCGGCCTTTTAAAAGCTTTCCTCCTGTAGGGAGTCAGGGAGAGTGGAAGAGGAGGTTGGAGAGAAGTGAGGAGACTAGAGTAGGTGAGGAGAGAGTCAGAGAATAGTGAAGAAGAATACCAATAACATCAGAGTTAATGGAAGGTGAGGAGCTCCCACAGGGAATGTTTGGAGCTCCCTGCCCCGGTAACCTCAGGGCTCAGCTGAAAGCTGAGAGGGACTGGTTGCTTAGCCCAGTTGTACCAGAGGGTTCCTACCCTCTGTCCTTTGAGCCAAGGGACCAAAGCCTGAACCCCAGCAAAGGCAAGCAGGCCCCATACTGTGGGATTGTGGAATGAACAGAGGTCTGAGGCCCAGGGAAGCGGGGTCCAGAAGTCAGAGGAATTTTTGCTCGTATATAAATCACTATTCTGAAACACTTCTATAATGGATATTGTTGTGTAACGCCATGTTTTGGGAGGAAATTTAAGCCTTACATGCCCTAGGCTATGATTAGCTTATGCCCTGAAACATGAATCCCTTTGTGAATCAAGGTGGGTGGGGTAATGTCTTTTATTGGAACAACTTTTACTGGTATGACACGCACACTTCTGAGCTTACAAAGAGCTCTTCTTTAGGTCAAACCAACAGAAGTTGGTTTAATAAAAGATATTAACTTATGCACCTTGGCCATGTCTCCATGGGAATCCTCTGTCGACAGAGGTCACTGTCAACAGAGAAACCTCGTCAGTAGTTGGGTTGTCAGATAGCATCTACACACAAAAGCAGATCGAAAGAGCAAGCTGCTCTGTCAACAGAGAGCTGCCAGACTGCCCTGCCCTTTCTTGACAGAATGGCTGACCAGAAGCTCTGCAAACAGGGCTGCCCAGGGAACTGGAAACACTCTCTGTTGACAGAAGTGTTTACATGGGCACTCTTTTGACAAAACACTGTTGACAGAGGCATTATACCTGATTGGGAACAGGGATAACGCTGCTGACTGAACAGCTGAATCATGTCGACAAACTCTCAACAGGGCACTTTAGCTGTGTAGTCACTTGGCGAGTTTTGTTGACAAAAGGGCTGTTCTGTCGACAGAAGCTGCCAGGTAGATGCAGCTCTTGTTTCTCAGATATACTGATTCTGATATGGCTACCACAGCAATGCATATGATAGCCTTTGTCTCAGTAATATTACAAATTGTTGTTACTGCAAATGTTTTTTCGATTCATGTAAATGCTTATTCCTTTTTGATTTGATTTTATGCAGTAATGAGTTTCACAGGTTAATTATACATGGCATTAAATACATGGGGATGTCACCATTTCATGTGTGTGACATTTGGACCATTTCACAAATTTAACATGGTCCAAATGTCACACAGATCATTCTTGTATGCACTTGTACTTAGAAGAACCAGCTCTTGTTTCACTCTCATGATGTTGGGATAATATGTAGTGACAGTGTTGTGACATTGGCTCATTATACATTGAATCATGGAGTCCATGCATAACAGTATAACGTCTTCATATATGCAAATGTCATAACACAATTACTTCCTCCTATGAGACAAATGCTGATGACATCCTTTCAGGCGACCTGAATGGTTTTGTTCTTGTCTGTAGGAGAAGCGGAATCAAGAAAGTCACATATAAAGCTATTGTCAGGAAATCAGTATTTGTTGTAATTGTAAATGATAGATGGGAAGGTGAGAGAAAGAGCATAATGGACTTTCATAAGCATAATTTTCTGGTAGGAGATGAATGCTTCTGTGAACTCTTCATCTTTTTTGCCCTTCAGGGAATACTTGGCTCTCAACGTATATGTGGCTTTATGTTACTACAAACTGGATTACTATGATGTGTCGCAAGAGGTGCTGGCTGTTTACCTTCAGCAAGTTCCTGACAGCACCATAGCTCTTAACCTCAAGGCTTGTAACCACTTTCGACTCTACAATGGCAAGGCTGCTGAGGTATCTATTGAAAAGCCCTTCTGGCTTGTCAGTCTATTCCAGGCTCCATGCAAATTTCTGTCCCCTATTATTTTATCTTGCTTTAATCACAGTTATTGACAAATGGTCTTTTGTTATGTAAGTCTCCTCCCCTAAAGGATATCACCTATCCATCGTCCTCAAAATATTGGGTATTTAGAGTTTTTCTTTGTTTGCTGGCCTTTTCATTTTCCAAATTCTAGTTTTGCTTTGACATTTGTGTGAATTATGCATTTGCAACCATCACCAGGGTGAAATAGGGATGTATTTCTTTTCTTCCACCAGCCCAGTTCATCACAACTGGAGTTGCTTTCCCATCAGTTTCAGATGCGGTGTGGATCTGCACTTTGTGTGTGTGTGTGTGTGTGTGTGTGTGTGCGCGCGCGCGCGCGTGCGCACTCACATGCACACACGTGTGCTAAGTTTGCACAGCTTTTTACAGGTGTAATATTTAATTTCAGGCAGAACTCAAGAGTCTAATGGACAATGCCTCCTCATCTTTTGAGTTTGCTAAGGAGCTCATTAAGCACAATCTGGTGAGTAATGGATTCATCTAAGATGGTGAATCTCAAACTCTGATTTGTGGAGGCTTTTCTTGATGAGGCACCACTGAAAATTGGAAAGTAAGCATTAAGAACTGGAGTATTAAGAGGTGGTCTAAATCCATAAGGATCATTGTATAAGGAATGGAGGCAGTCTGATCAATATGCTTCTCATTTTTATTTAAACAGTTTCATTTTCTGATGCTTTGCTTGACTCTGTGCTACATTCAAATTAAGAACCTGCATTCCTATTCCCTCTTTCTATTTTATCATCTCGGACAAAGTTTTTATATCAGAGTGGTATTTTTAAATTATCATAACTTATTGCCATGTCATGAAAAAATATTTCTTTATCCTAAGGGGTTTTAGGATGCTTTAAAAGCCCTGTGAGCCTGTTGATGCAAGATACTTGGGATTAAGATTGACAAGAGCATCAATTGACTGTCTATTATTTGATCATGGTCACATATTTGCTGTATATTCCAGCAAGAATGTCCTGATATAGATGTCAGCCTATATTTTTGATTTCATCATGGTCCTGTTCTTTCATTCTTTACAACTTCATTTAATTATATTTCACATTTTAAGTTAAAATAAGTCAAGAAGTCTGACTCTGAGCACGTGAATTTTATCATGGTTCCAAATCTCACAAGATTATTTCCAAATCATGGGCCAAATCCCATAAAACCTCAAGCATACTTTGAAAGTACTGTGGGAGTTGGACATCTCTCAGGACCAATTCTTTTGTCCTCTCCCATCACAGGAGCCACCAAAACGCACTCCTCAGTGGGCTCAGGGCTCTCTTCTTTTTGTTCAGTAAGCTGCATCATGATTGACAAGTATATTCAAATAGTATTGTCATTCAGCTAGTCACAACAAACTTATCCATATATTTTCTAACATATTATGTATTTAAGCGTTGTGTGTTTTTTGACTTCGGTGGTGTAATTATGTTTTAATCCTTTTACCAGTGACTAAGCAGGTGGTAAGCTACCCTTCCAAGTCACACCTAAACCAATGTCCCATATGGGCTATGTCTACACTTAATGAAAACCTTCAAAATGGGCATGCTAATGGCCAAATCAAAGCATACTAATGAGGGGCTGAAATGAATATTCAGTACCTCATTAGCATGCTGCCAGCCATAGCACTTCAAAAGTGCCGCAGTTTGCTTGCCCACGGCTCATCTACATGGGGATTCTTTTCGAAAGGACCCTGCCACCATTAAAATCCCCTTATTCCTAGCAGCTGATAGGACCCCTGTGTGGATGAGCCACAGGTGAGAGAACTGGGGCACTTCGGAAGTGCTGCTGCCATCGGCATGCTAATGAGGCACTGAATATTCATTTCAGCCCCTCATTAGTATTCTTCGATTTGGCCATTAGCATGGGCATTTTGAAGTTTTTCATAAGTGTAGATGTAGCCATGGTGTTTGGGAAGGAGGGAATTATTATGTGAAGCTGAAGACTTCTCTGGTTCTAGTCATTTAAAGATCACATGACACTTTTCACATGTCTGGGATTGTTATCCTTAATATTTTGGTATCATCATAATTAAAGTAAATTGTCATTTTCCATCTATATTGCCCTTGCACTTTTAGTTCAGACTATGTTCTGGCTAACTTGTTCAACACAGCTATGTCCTGTTGCTTTGACTGTGGAATAGCTGATGTGATCTGCTCCAGGAATAGTTACCATTTACTGATGGGTTGAGTATTTTTGTGAAGAGCTTAGAGATCTGTCAGGATAAAAACACTATAAAATATGAGATATATATGTTAATAAATGAGGGCTCCAGCTAATGTTGATTCTGTTGACTATATTATTACCATGGAAATTTCAAGGATGATTGGAATACTCTATAGGACTGACAAGAAGGGTGTCTCCTTCTCTGCAGGTCGTGTTCCGAGGAGGGGAAGGGGCTCTTCAGGTTCTGCCACCCCTGGTTGATGTTATTCCTGAAGCCAGATTGAACCTGGTGATTTACTATCTCCGGCAGGGTAAAGAAATTTTCCTCTGACTCTCTTATATGCAGGGGTTAGAAATGTTTCTGTTTTTGTGACACTTGTTTATTACCTCACCGCTTGCCTTCCTCAAATGGGCCACAGCATTCTTTCATTGATAGCCTGGTGGGAAATAAACTAACATCTTACAAGCTTCCTTGGTTTCTGAAGGAAGACCATTTCAAAGAGTTAAATAAACCCACTTCAGCAAAAGTCTAGCGATTTTTGGTTGTAAATCAAAGGGACGAGAAACAAGGTTACATTCTGTGAACAAAGACCGTCCATGCTACATGCATTTGCCAATTGTTGAAGAAAGTAGGCAGATTTCTCCCAGGCAGCAGAAAAGAGTTTATTGTGTGTCCAACTCACTTCAGTCCTTGCTTTCTGTTCCTTTTGTATATTTATGGGTTACAGTGCCTCCCTTTCCTTCATACTTATCACCACCATATTTCTCCATTCATAAGTGGATTGATTGATGATTTAGTGTTAATTGTGGGAATCTAATGGGAGGTGTTGGTCATTTTTCCCCTCGTTAACTTCCTTATTCATAGTATTTCATCACTGTTGCATGACTAGTTGTTTAGACCAGTGTACTTAAAAGCAATAGTTGTTATCTCGTTTGTCTTTGTGGTTGAGTCCCACACATTCTGTTTTACTATATTTCAAAGAAGGTTGACATATGTGGTCTGCTCCAGCTGGTAACCTTTACTACTCTGTCACCTATTTGTCTACAGTTGGGGCTGGTGTACAATGAAAAGTTATGTCTGCATAGCTACATCTCTCATCAGTGTAAAAATCCACCCCCTGCAAAGGAAGTTAAACAAACCTGAGGCCTAGTGTATAGCAGGGCAGGCCATTGATCTAAGTTACGTAATTTCAGCTACATGAATAGCATAGCTGACATCAATATACTTAGATCTGCTTAATGCAGTATCTTCACCATGGTAAGTTGACAGCTGACATTCTACTGTCAACTCCACCTAGTCTTGTTGTTCTGGTGGAGTTCTGGAATTGACAGGAGAGCGACCAGCAATCAATTTATTGTGTCTATATTAGAGTAGACATGATAAATCGACCCCTGGGCCCCCCCCCCACTGGATCAATCTTTGCCCATTGATCTGGTGGGTGGTAAAGACATCCTATTAGGTCAGTGGTCAATTCTTCCATTGGGAGGTGAATTAATCACAGAAACAGAGAATCCATCTTGTTGCTGTAGTATGTGTCTACATAAAAGTACTACAGTGGCATCATAGCCTTGGTCAACTTGGTCCTTTTTAGATGAAAGAAATTAAACTGTGATTTCCCCACAGAACTCAAAATAATCAGAAAAACTTTAGACTTTTTAACTAAAGAGTAGAAATAACATACACCCAAAACTCTGCAAATCAATAAGTACATCTGGGAATTTGCGCATCTGCAAGTATTAAAAGAAAAGTCTCTGTTGTCTTTCAATAACTTAATTATATTGAATCTTAAGCTTGATATGCCAATTTTTGCAACATAGCTGTGCCATGCCAATAAGATTATTGAAATTTTAATCTCTTAGTCAGAGGACTTGTCTAGAATGAATTTTCACCTTGCTACTTAATTTCATCCTAAACTGTCTCTGTATCTGCGTATGCAGTTGGTACTCAGCTTCTTTACTTGAGCTTTGCTGTCTGACAAAATTTAGTACATAGGTGTGTTCTTTTTCCTGTTGCCATAAATGCATATTGCTTACAGTACATGCTGTACTGAGGAACCTCATTAATATAATTTTGCTAATCCACAAGCCCCTTAATTCTCACAAAAATGGCAATTTTACCTGATTTATCATCAAAAATTTAATATTAGAGACCTGCAGTAAGATCTTATGTTAAGATTTCACTGCTTTTACAAATTGCATTAGAATGCATGTACTGTACTAGTGAAACAGTAATTCTTGGTATTTAAGAGCAAAATACTTTAAAAATTATTTGTCTTGTGTACCTCAGTACCTCAGAAGGGTTTGTGAGGGTTGATTTATTTTATAGTGTTTTGAAGTTCTAAAGTGATGTGTAAGTATATATTGTACAAAGAAGTATCACTAACTGTACTTGTCAAAATACATGAACAAAATATATTACATAATACTTTCATTTTTTTAAAAAATCAGATGTATTTGTTTAATAATTATCAGCAGCTTGAAATTTGTACTGGATTTCCTGGTTTTTAGAGTGAATTAACTTTGCTGGATAATTGTATGACAAAACAAACTCTGTGCTACATGTACAAGTAAGGGGGAATGGACTTAAGAGCTGTGTCTACACGTGCACGCTACTTCGAAGTAGCGGCACTAACTTTGAAATGGCGCCTGTCGCGGCTACACGCGTCGGGCACTATTTCGAAGTTAACTTCGACGTTAGGCAGCGAGATGTCGAAGTCGCTAACCTCATGAGGGGATCGGAATAGCGCCCTACTTCGATGTTCAACGTCGAAGTAGGGACCGTGTAGACGATCCGCGTCCCGCAACGTCGAAATTGTGGGGTCCTCCATGGCAGCCACCAGCTGGGGGGTTGAGAGACGCTGCCTCTCCAGCCTGTGCAGGGCTCTATGGTCACCGTGTGCAGCAGCCCTTAGCCCAGGGCTTCTGGCTGCCACTGCTGCAGCGGGGGATTCATGCTGCATGCACAGGGTCTGCAACTCGTTGTCGGCTCTGTGTATCTTGTGCTGTTTAGTGCAAGTGTGTCTGGGAGGGGCCCTTTAAGGGAGTGGCTGGCTGTTGAGTCCGCCCTGTGAGCCCGTCTGCAGCTGTGCCTGGCACCCTTATTTCGATGTGTGCTACTGTGGCGTGTAGACGTTCCCTCGCTGTGCCTATTTCGATGTGGTGCTGCGCAACGTCGATGTTGAACATCGACGTTGCCAGCCCTGGAGGACGTGTAGACGTTATTCATCGAAATAGCCTATTTTGATGTCGCCACATCGAAATAGGCTACTTCGATGTAGGCTTCACGTGTAGACGTAGCCAAGATGTTCTAAAACTGGATTCCTTTTTATCATTATTTTTAGATCGTACTTTTTTAGTAGATAATTTTTGTGTGTGAGTTAAATTCTTTAACTTTTGCACTAATAGTGATTTCTACATGTGCAAATTATGATCAGATTATACTAATTTGCCAAATGTTGACATATTAATAAGGAAACTGTAAAATCTGTATTCAGAAGCATCTAACCTTTTCTGGCCCTGAGGGAGGAATAAATATGTTGGATGAGATAGGAGTATGAAGAATTCATTATCTTGACAGTGTCGTGTTGAGAAGTCATCCACTGGACTATAAACAAGGGGCCAAGTGAGCTCTGCTGGAGGGAAAATGTAGTAAAAAGGAAGTTATTACTCAAAACATGTTTGTTATACAGGCTCGAGAGGCCACAACCAGCAAGGTATAAATTTATACAGATTTGTGATCCCCTGGCTCTTCCCCTTGCAATGCTTTATCTTTCTGTGACTGTGTAAAGGAACATTGTGGAGGATGAGTGATTTCTCTGAATACAATTCTCTGTGGTTTGTCATGCATGTAACTTCTGGTATTTCAGATGATGTGCAGGAGGCTTATAATTTGATTAAGGACCTGGAACCTACAACTCCACAGGTAATCTGAGGTTTATGGCATGGCTCATTAAAAAGAGAGTTTATAATTTGGGGTTAAATTTGTTATATTCAAGTCAGAATGCT
Source organism: Carettochelys insculpta (assembly GCF_033958435.1). Classification (NCBI taxonomy): domain Eukaryota; kingdom Metazoa; phylum Chordata; order Testudines; family Carettochelyidae; genus Carettochelys; species Carettochelys insculpta. The sequence goes on along the minus strand of NC_134137.1, from coordinate 285,244,762 downwards.
GAGAATTCATACCCTTTAATATCATTCTTCATGCTTTCACTATCTTTCACCAGTGCTAAAGCTTTGTATGTGTGAGATATATGTATTTTATGTATCATATTTATTATGGTAGTAGGTTGGGGCCAATGGAAAGCAGTACCCCATTTTGCACACATAGATGTACTGTACAGATGTAGAATGATAGGTAGTCCGTGGCCCAAAAATCTTGCAGTCTAGCTAAACAAAGAAAGAGGGTAGTGGAAAGGGATTAATGTATAAACAGAGTGAACCTGTCAGATGCAAACGTAATGTTAATTTTGGAATTTTATCGTTTTAATCCCTTTCAGATGGGTTATGTTAAGTGTCTTAGCTCTGTGGGGCGAGTGATGGAGGGAGTTGTTGGAGTAAGAGCTAATCAGCACAGGGGAAGGAATCTTCAGAGTGAAAATTACTATGTGCTTGGCTCCTACTTGGACTGCTTTCTACAGCTCCTGGGCTGCTTCTGTCTTTTGCTGACTCTTCCCTGCAGTGTCACCTTCCCCCGCCCCCCCGCACCCCCAACCGCTCTCTCTCTCTCACAGATTACATGGCTGAGGGAGAGAGGGACGATTTCTTCGGTGAGTCTGGGTTGGGGAGATGCTAGAAGGGAGAGGTGATTCTATTTTAACTCCTTAACTCAGTTCAACACTAAGTATTCAAACAGCTTTCTGCAACTGCTAGGCCAGCTCCAGTCTCTTGCTTTTCTCTGTGTTTTCTTTATCAAAGCCCACATACATGCACATTGTATAAATACGGTGGGTCTGAACAAGAGAAAATGTCAAAAGTCAGACATGGAGGGAGGAGATACTCTGGATGACTAGATACAGTGACCAAAACTTCTGAGACCTGTGTACCCTCCAGGTTCCACCACTGTTGATGGTGAAGTGGCACCAGCAGTGAATTACAGGTCCTAGTTTTGACAGCATTGAGGCAGCTACTGATGGCTTTGTCATGCAAATAATGCAAACTCATCCCAAAGTCATCACATGCTAGCTATTTGTGTTGATGTATTCGGTGTCTCCTAACAGGTAATGTAAGTGTATTGTGAAGGTTACATGAACATGAGTTGAGAAAGACAAAAATAAGGGCAAATTATGCAAAATATCCCAGATGAGTACCAGTACATCTTTTATATCACATCACAATTGTACATATTCCACATGTGTTACAGAAAAATATATTACAAAGTTTTTAAATGTTTCAGTGCTGTTTTATTATCTCTTTCTGCCTCTAAAGCCAGAGCTCCTGTAGTCATCATGAATTCCAATGTGCATGCTTTTTAAGAAAGAGAAGTTATAATGAATACAAATATTAGAAAGATGTAAACATTGCCTAAAACGTTATTGTTAAAAATAATATAATTTTCAAGATCTGAAGTTTTAGGTCTTTCAGTGACTAGAATCAAATGCTGGTTCCCCCAGCAAATGAAAATATCCTATAGCAGTGATGTATATTTCTTTATTTAGCCCTTCGGAGACCTTCTACTACGTAAATCTGTAACTGGTTCTTGACTGAACGTTATCAAGACCTACTTCTCAGTGTTTAGCAATAAATTCATATTTCAGGAGAAAGAGGAAACATTTCTCTGGTAGGCTTTATTGAAAAGATGACTGGGGCTCCTCCAGTTAAGTTTAAAAGATCCATCTCACCTTGAAGGACTTCTTTGTTTGTGTTTGATTTAAAAATATATGCCTCGTGTATCTACTGATATTGGCTACAAGGCTAGTGATATACAGTATGTAGTATACATAAGAAGGCCTAGACTGGGCCATAGCTCAGTGTCCAATCTTCCAAGTGTGGCTGGTGCCAGATGCTTCAGAGAGAATGAACAAAATGGGGCACTCAGTGGTCCATCCCAGGTGTTCCAGTTCCAGCTTCTAGCTTTAAGAGGCTTAAAACGCTCAGAGCATTGGATAGCATCCTTGGATATTTTGGCTAGCAACTTGACACAAAAAACAAACAAACAGGCAGTCATGTAGCACCTTAAAGACTAACAAAATAATTTATTAGGTGATGAGCTTTCATGGGGCAGGCCCACTTCTTCAGATCTGAAGATATGCCATTTCCAGTACAGCACTGATGGTTTTATAACACAGAGATCCAAAAATATTGAAATAAAAGCTGATAAATCAGATACATAGGACTGAATGCGGGGGGCGAAGTGGGGAGAGAGAGGAATGAAATAAGTGTTCTGCCTGAGGTCACTACAAACATCAAAGAGCGGGAAGGTGTCTTTGTAATGCGTGAAGTAATTGCTATCTCTGTTAAGACCAAGTCTCAATATATCGAACTTGAGCATAAACTACAGTTCACACATTTCCCTTTGTAGTGTGCTGTTAAAGTCTCTTTGTTGTAAGACGCATATTCTCAGGTCTTTAACAGTATGGCCCACTCCACTGAAATGTTCACTGGCAGGTTTATGTGTATTCAGATTCCTAATGTCTGCTTTGTGTCCATTCATTCTTTGGTAGAGTGATTGTCCAGTTTGTCCGATATATATATATAGCAGAGGGACATTGCTGGTGTATAATGGCATATATAACATTGATTGAGGTATAGGAGACTGAACCCCTAATCCTGTAATTAATGTGATTAGGTCCAGTGATAGTATCTCCAGAATAAATATGTGGACAAAGTTGTTAACGGGTTTTGTTGCAAGGAAAAATTCCAGGATTAGTATTACTGTGGTATGGCCTGTGGTTGCTAGTGAGAATTTTCCTGAGGTTAGATGGTTGATTGCAAGAGAGAACAGTCCCCCACCCTTCAGTCCTATGTATCTGATTTGTCAGCTTTTATTTCAATTATTTGTGGATCTCTGTGTTATAAAAGCGTCAGTGTTGTACTGGAAATGGCATATCTCCATATCTGAAGAAGTGGGTCTGCCCCATGAAAGCTCATCACCCAATAAATTATTTTGTTAGTCTTTAAGGAGGTACATGACTGCTTGTTTGTTTTGTTAGAATACAGACTAACACAGCTACTTTTCTGTTACTATTCAACCTGACCCAGCAGTTCTCACCTGGAGGTCTGGGTGGGCCACAAGCAAGTTTCGGATGGTCTTCCAAAATAAACCAGAAAACAGGGCTGACATTAGACTCACTGAAACTCAGATCAGACAGCTAAAGTTACATGGCACTGAAGCCAGAGATTTAGCTTTGCAGGGCCCTTTATGATGTGGGACTACAGGCAGCTGGCCTGCTTGCTATCCTCTAATGCCTTCACTTTCAGTCTGTTGAGTATGCAGAAAAGCAATTGTTGTTGCCCATGTAGGCCATGGAGGTTTCTGCAGAATGCTGCCAGGGTTCAGAAAGAAGAAGTTTGGGTAGTCTGCTGGCTTACTTTCATGAATTTATCTAGTGAAGGCATGCATTCTAGCTGAGTGGACAAGTGCCCTTGTAAAATCGAGTGAGTTTGTCAGTCCAGCTCTTTTTATTTATTATTGGTGACATTCCTTTGTTGTGCTAAATGACAGGCTCCATCACAGACTATAATCACAACTGCCACTATTTGTCCCTGTTTGCCATCCCAGAAGAGGGTTTGAGAACCTCAGAGGCTTTAGAACTATGTACCTCCAGGACCAGATGGAGGATCTAAATACACATATATGGAAAAACTTGCAGTGTTTCTGCTTTTCCAGTACCTGACTTATGGGCAGAGAACTTCAGCCTCCAATACCATCACTCCGATTCCTTTTACCAGCACCATATTTATTTCATCATACTGGTTGAAAGATTTCATTCTGTTTGACAGCCCTGAAGACTCAAATTCTCTTTATTCAGATGGTAGGTATAAAGTGGCAGAGGCAATGCAAACTTCCATACCCTGAGGCAGACACAGATCTCCTCCTCTCTGGAGAATAACAAAGAGGAAGCCGTGCTAGTCTATACACTATCAAAACAAAAAGCAGTCAAGTAGCACTTTAAAGACTAGCAAAATGGTTTATTAGGTGAGCTTTCGTGGGACAGACCCACTTCTTCAGACCATAGCCAGACCAGAACAGACTCAATATTTAAGGCACAGAGAACCAAAAACAGTAAGCAAGGAGGACAAATCAGAAAAAGATAGTCAAGGTGAGCAAATCAGAGAGTGGAGGGGTGGGGGAGAAGGTCAAGAATTAGATTGAGCCAAGTATGCAGACAAGCCCCTATAGTGACTCAGAAAGTTCCCATCACGATTTAAACCATGTGTTAATGTGCCGAATTTGAATATAAAAGCCAGCTCGGCTGTTTCTCTTTCCAAAACGGTGCGATAATTCCTTTTCAGTAACACACATACCTTTAGGTCATTGACAGAATGCCCCATTCCATTAAAATGTTGACTAACTGGTTTGTGGCTCTGGAGTGTTTTGATGTCTGTTTTGTGCCCATTGACCCTTTGTCTAAGGGAGTTAGAAGTCTGTCCAATATACAAAGCATCTGGGCATTGTTGGCACATGATGGCATATATGATGTTAGTAGAGGAGCATGAGAAAGTGCTCGTGATTCTGCGAGTAACCTGGTTAGGTCCAGTGATGGTATTTCCAGAGAAGATATGTGGACAAAGCTGGCAGCGGGCTTTGCAGGGAAAGGTTCCAGGACTGGTATTCCTGGGGTATAGACTGTGGCTGTTAGTGGGGATCCTCATGAGGTTGGGAGGTTGTCTGTAGGAGAGAACAGGCATGTCACCCAGGGCCTTCTGGAGTGTGGCATCCTGATTAAGGATAGGTTGTAGGTCTTTAATAATTCGTTGCAGTGGTCTGAGTTGGGGGCTGTAGGTGATGACCAGTGGTGTTCTGTTCTTGGCTTTTTTGGGCCTATCTTGGAGTAGCTGGTCTCTGGGTATTCATATATGGTATTCTGGGTATATCTCTCTCTGGAGAGACCACTTATACACATGAAAGTAGAATTTGGTCTTCTTGAGCCCTGCTGCTGTGACTGATAACTGCAGGACAATTCCTGGCAATTTTGGTGGTGCTTTTATAGTGTTGTCTGTACACTAAGATCTTGCTTCAGAACCCTAGCTTGTTTCAGATAAGCCACTGGCTCACGTGGAAGATTGATCTTTCTTATTTATTACACACTGCTGAATTGCAATCATATCTGACTACTAATAAAATGAAGTTTGAATAGAACTGTCATGGTCAAGAACAAAATAATTTCTAAGTTGCCTGCAGCTGTTTTCTGATTTCTTTAACTTGTCTTCTGTGATCCTCTTGTTTGTTGCAGGAGTACATTCTAAAAGGAGTGGTGAATGCAGCCCTTGGACAAGAAATGGGCTCAGTGAGTAAAACCCTGCTAGTGCTCCAGCATTTAAATCGGTACAAGGGGAGTAAGATATGTGGTATTTAGAATGGTGCTAATGGGGAAAAGGTGGTAGTTTTACTCTCAGATTCCATGCTTTGAGTCCTTTCATTTCCTCTCTCCGTTATTTGCACTCCAGAGTTAGTGAATTGTGAGTTTCTTTTGCTAGCCCATAGACTCATCTAAACTGAACTGAACCTCTCTGTCTTGCTTACCAAAGCCTTGCTTCCTTTTGCAATGATTCTGTGTACAGTAAACCCTCGAATTACACAGGGGTTGAGTTCCTGTAACTCCTGCATAACTCAAATTTTCGCGCAAGTTGGAGTAGTGATGGGAGCCAGTCTTCTGCTTAGTTCTCAGCTCTCCTCCACTTGCGGACCCGGGAAACTGAACAACCACCAAGGCTGGTGAGTTTCTTGGATGCTTCCCCCTGTCTTTCTCAAGGGGTACGGCTGTTAGTTTGACAGTCATGCTGCTGGGGGAAAGCAGGGGGAAGGCTTTTAGCTTGTCTAGCAGGCAGCTAGGCAAGCTAAAAGCCCCTTCTGCCTGCTTTCTCCCAGTGGCGCCGCTGTCAGCCTGACAGCGGCGCCACTGGGGGAAGGCAGGCAGAAGGGGCTTTTAGCTCACCTAGCGGGCAGCTAGGTGAGCTAAAAGCCTTCCCCCAGTGGCACAGCTGTCAGGTTGACAGCTGCACGACTGGGAGAAAGCAGGCAGAAGGGGCTTTTAGCTTGCCTAGCTGTCTGCAGCTGTGGGTAGCTAGACAAGCTAAGTCTTCCCCTGTCTTTTCCCCAGCAGCGTGGTTGTCAGGCTGACCGTCATGCGGCTGGGAGAAGGCAGGGAGAAGAGACTGCAGAGCAGCGTCAAGTTGTGCTTAACTTGCATTAAAGTGGGTTACATGCAACTTGAAGCTGTGTATGTCAAGGGCTTACTGTATACAGATTCATGCAATAAGATTCTTTCCTTGTTTACTGTACCTCTGTCCCTGTTTCATCCTTATTCTTGCAATGTGTGTATTCACTGTCCTCCACTTCACCCTACCAACCCACATTGGAGCATTTGTTCATTCTGTCCCATTGACCACTTCATACTTTGGATCTCATGTCATTTGTTTCTCTCCAAGAGGGATCATCTGAAAATTGCTCAACAGTTCTTCCAGCTGGTTGGAGGATCAGCTAGTGAATGTGGTATGTTTGAAGTTTTCTTTCTCCATTTTGTAAAAACACTTTTATTGTTACAACACTATATACTGTCTTATAATAGTGCCTGTGCATTTGCAGGCTCCTAGCATGTGTAGTGCCAGGCATTATGTTGCTGTAGTTTTGCTAGTAACAGGACAGGGTTTCCACACAGTACATCTATTGTCATACAAAACTGAAGCTCTGCCCTGACATACATGGACACACAATTTTGAGAATGTTGCAGACACCTACATTGTTGGAGTTAGAGAAATCAGTTTGTAATAAAACATCATCTCTGTCCATGTGAAATAGTATTTCCATCATAAAACAGTCACATTAACAGCAGAAGTTGGGCTAGAAATGGACTTGGTGATATATCGAGTACCCACTACTATCTTCATGTAGCATATTTTTGTATAAATTAGACTGTAAGCAACTTGAGGCAGAGACAGATTTTGTTTTTTTGTTCAGGGCAGCACATGCTAATGGCATTTAATAAATAGGAACAATAATAGCTCTCAATGTGATGTTCCAAAATTTACTGTACTGTAATGATAACACACCAGCCATTTTCTTGCCTGTTTAAAGTCATTGTGCTGATTTTAGACTTGGTTCTTTCTTCCCTAGATTTATGATGGGGATTATAATTTTCTTACCTTTGTATTTGGAACCTTGCTGACATTGTTTACCCAGAAGCCAAAATCTAGCATTTCTTTCTATTGCTAATCCTTGGTGGTCCCCAAGAGTAAAAAACCAGTACTATTAGATTGTCTGTCTGTCTGTCTGTCTGTCTGTCATCTTATACTGTGCCCTATGTCAGGATACCTAACTGTTTCACAAAACTAGAAAGGAATAATTGTTTGAGTTTCTTAAAGTGAGGAAAAACCTGATTTAGTGTTTTGGGGTTATGAGTTTGTTTTGTTGGTGGCGGGGAGAAGTGATTGTGATAGCACCTTCACAAGCCTGTTAACTGCATGTCAAATTTCAAAGATCAGTGAACGAGCAAAAAGTGGAGCTCTTTCTGTGCTCTGATCCCAGTCCTCCTACATCTCTCACTCTGTAGAGATCGCAGGATGAGAAAATGGGGAGATGGAAAATGTTTAAAGAAATGTCAAGAACAGGGTATTTTGCAAGACCTGTGTTATACTTTCAGCAAAATTTTAAAGGGCTCAGCGGGGTAGATCTCTGTTTTTTCTGGTTAGATTATTGGGGAAGGGGATGTAAGAAGGGCCATCCACAGGAATAGGGAAGGGGCGTTAAGGGGCACCCTATTTTGTAATTAAAACTTTGGCAGGGGCACAAGGAGATGGTGCACCTCTTGACTACTACAGCAAGTCACATATGCCAAGAAGAATCCTTTATGCAGCAACCACTATTTAACTTTCTTCAGGAATAAAACGTGCCCCAAATCAACAGCTGTACACTGTATTTCAGCTAGGAAAAAAAAGATGGTTAAAACTATCAGTCACCAATAGCTCATAACTGGGATTGACATTGCAAATTATAACACTAGAGTTTGAGAGTTTTTTTTTTTGTTTTGTTTTTTTTACTGTCCCCTGTACTCCGGTAGTTAGTGCCAGTGCTCTGAGTGCTCTTTCTCAAGAGCTCACCTTTCTTTGGGCTATTGGTGGAAAATTAAACAAGGATTAGATTCCTTGGAGAGAGTAAGCAAAGAACAGAAAAGGAAAAGGCAGTGAATTGCTACATTTTTAACACTTAATAAATGGCATGTCGTTTCTGTGGTTGAGCATGACTCTTAAGTATCCGGTTCCCTTTCGGCAAACTTAATTTGCAATATGAGTGGACCCTGTAACCCAGTTAGGTGGCAGCTGCTGCCACATCTTTAGCTGGTAGCTCATAAGGAACGTAACACGCTATGCCAAAATAATGAGGAATAAATGCCGCCTCTTCATCTTCAGTAGTTTTAAGACCAAATCTGACATTTAGTAAAGGAAAAAACATCAAATCACTGAAAAGGAAGACTTCTTTCTGGCCTCCTTGTTACCTTCCACTTGAGTCACTTTGTTATACAACAAATGGAGCTTCTCAAAATAAGGGGTATTTTCTTCTTTGTATGGGAATTGCATGGGATGGATTAGGTCTGTAAAATCCTAACTCTCCTAGTTCACTTCCATTTCATTGTTCAAAATGGAACAGATCTAAGAAAAGTCACCTATTCACCACCTGCCAAATCAAGGAGTAGTATCTATTGTAAACAAGAGTTGACAATAGTAACACTAATCCCATGACTGTTTGGAGTTTTTTATTATCTTTTTCATACCATATTTTATATAGTCATCCCAAAGCATTCTGTGAACTATATGAGTATTATGATGAGGAAAAAACTAGAATGCTAAGATTAATGTATCAGCTGAGTGTTTTAGAAATGTGTAGTACTAGCCAAATTTGTATGAGCAGTATGGATATTACTTGTATAAAATGTAGCTTTAAAGAAACATGCAGAGGGCAGCGTGCTGAGATAATGTGATCTCCTACTCGAAAGTGGAAGGTGAGTGGGAATGTGGTGGGAAAGACTAAATCTTATCAGGGAGTTTCTTGACCTTTGAACATTTTTTTACATAAATTAATGTTCTGTTACTGTAATTCATGTGTAAAGAAGATGTACTCTCAACTTTCTGGTCTCATTAAATATTTCTTCATATTATCTTTGGATCTTACATAATATAAATTGCTATTAATTTATGAACTCAAATATCTTGACAGGTCTAGGTCAGGAGGGCTCTTTTGTCGTTTCTTTGTGACTTCTATTTCCATGAGGAGGAAAGGAAGAACACTGTGTTGTACATAATTTATTATTTCCCTGACATATAAAAATGAACATAGTGATGGGTATACATGTAAGCAAAAGGAAAATTAAATACACAAGCCAATTCCTACTCCCAAGTAGGTATGAGAAAATGATAACATATGGAAGAGTACAGACCAGTGGTCCCCAAACTGTAGAGTGCACACACACCCCTCAGAGAGACGCAGGGGAACATTTGCTGGGAGGGGGACAAAGTGGGAGGCTGATCAGCCAACATGAGGGGTGGGGAGAGAGCACCCACTCTGCCTCCAGACCAACTCTTACTTCCGCCCCACAACGCCATTCCTGCCCCAGACCACCTCTGCCCCCAGTGGTAACTCCAGTCCAGTTTCACTGCACTTGTTAACCCAGATTTGGCTCCTCCTCTGGCCCCAGCTGCAGCTCCACTCCACTTTCTGCTTAACTCTGCCATCTTTCCTTGACTGCCTCCATGCCAGCTTCATCTCTGTCCTCCAGTTCTGCCCCCAGCTCTTTCTTCAGCCCAGGTTCCTCTGCTCATTTCTGTCATCTACATGAATTCCTGATAAGTTAATGTACAAATTCATCAATCCTTTATTGCAGAGTGGTCTGTCTTGAGTCAAAATGGGCTGATTCTTTGTACAATTTGGGACCTTTGGTCTTTTAGAGCTCCTAAATCAGCTAAATTAAGTCAATACTACTTCCCTCAGGATTGTAGCTTCACTGTTTGGGTACCTGCATAACCAGCATTGGGGATTTGCATTAATTATAAATATCTTTCCTCTGAATAATTCCAGAATGAACAGAAATCCCACCCAGTGAGCTAGAAACACAGATTTTATATATATATAAAATGTTTATTGATCCAGTTATCGATGAATATCCCTTGCACCCACAACTTTTGACTTGTCTCAGTACAGTAAAAGCCAAGTTATCCAGAATCTTGATAACCAGCATGCCACGGGGCTGGTTGCCTGGTTGAGGCCAGCTACCTGGCCAGTGTCAGCTGCCACGAGTCCACTGCCTGCTGCCTGGCTCGTGCGGCAGAGCAGGATTGGCTGCCAGCCCCAGCCTGAATAACCAGCACATTTTATTATCTGGCATCCCCAGTACATATTGTACTGTACAAGAGATTTTGAGGTTTCCACACTCTCAGGGTTTCACACCTGTCACAAAAATGTCACAACTTCCAGTCCTGTTATCTCTGAACCTTGGAGAACAAGAAAAGGGAGTAGTGTTGTGTGGTGGATAGAGTATTGGACTGGAACTCAAGAGATATTTGTGGCTCTGCCACTGGCTGTGTGAACTGGCGGTGTGAGTAACCTTGAACAAATCATCTTGTCTTTCTTTCCATAATTTTTTCTCATCTATAAAATCAGGCTAATAATGCCTTTCTTTGTAAAGTGCTTTGAGGTCAACTGATGAAAAGTGCTATGTAACAGTATTGCATTATTAGTATACCATTTGTATATGGCAACTGTTTTTCAGTGGGACATAGTAGCCGTGTCTACACGTGCACGCTACTTCGAAGTAGCGGCACTAACTTCGAAATAGCGCCCGTCACGGCTACACGCGTTGGGCGCTATTTCGAAGTTAACTTCGACGTTAGGCGGTGAGACGTCGAAGTCGCTATCCTCATCAGGAGATGGGGATAGTGCCCTACTTCGACGTTGAACGTCGAAGTAGGGACCGCGTAGTCATTGCGCGTCCCGCAACTTCAAAATAGCGGGGTCCGCCATGGTGGCCATCAGCTGAGGGGTTGAGAGGCGCTCTCTCTCCAGCCCCTGCGGGGCTCTATGGTCACCGTGGGCAGCAGCCCTTAGCCCAGGGCTTCTGGCTGCTGCTGCTGCAGCTGGGGATTCATGCTGCATGCACAGGGTCTGCAACCAGTTGTCGGCTCTGTGGATCTTGTGTTGTTTGGGGCAACTGTGTCTGGGAGGGGCCCTTTAAGGAAGCGGCTTGCTGTTGAGTCCGCCTTGTGACCCTGTCTGCAGCTGTGCCTGGCACCCTTATTTCGATGTGTGCTACTTTGGCGTGTAGACGTTCCCTCGCTGCGCCTATTTCGATGTTGGGCTGCGCAACGTCGAAGTTGAGCATCGACGTTGCCAGCCCTGGAGGACGTGTAGACGTTATGTTGCTACATCGAAATAAGCTACTTCGATGTAGGCTTCACGTGTAGACGTAGCCAGTGTGGCCTAGTGGGCAATCCAATATAATGGTTTTCAAAATAGTTGCACTTTCTAGGGTTAGCAAAGTAATTTTAGGAAACATTCTTGCATGAGCTGTGGAGCAGGATAGAGAAGGATGAGAAGATGAACTAGTAGCTCTTCTCAATCTGTAGTGTAGCCCCCTGTGTATAAGATGCAGGTTATACTATTTTCTAAGATTTGGTTGCAAATTTCTTAGGCACATATCTGAGTTAATTTTCCTCCACATCTCAAATTTAAGCATCAGCCTTTTCCTCTTATGCCTCAGATACGATCCCAGGGAGACAATGTATGGCCTCCTGCTTCTTTCTGCTCAGACAGTTTGATGATGTCCTCATTTACCTCAACTCAGTCAAGGTCAGTAGAGAACCTTAAATATTGTTGTGTTTACTAACTTCTTCTGGTAAGAGCTTCATCTTTCAGAGTTGTATGTGCATAATTCCTATTAAAAGAAGAAGAGATCCTACTTGTTTGCCTAAAGGAAACATTAATTGGGTACCTCATCTGTTTTCTATAGGATTTATTTTTGTTGGTGAAAACAAGGGACCATTCTTGAATAGAATGTTAATATAGCTAATGTCAAGAATAGTAACAGAGAGTAAGCCGTGCTAGTCTATACACTATCAAAACAAAAAGCAGTCAAGTAGCACTTTAAAGACTAGCAAAATAGTTTATTAGGTGAGCTTTCGTGGGACAGACCCACTTCTTCAGACCATAGCCAGACCAGAACAGACTCAATATTTAAGACACAGAGAACCAAAAACAGTAAGCAAGGAGGACAAATCAGAAAAAGATAATCAAGGTGAGCAAATCAGAGAGTGGAGGGGTGGGGGGGAAGATCAAGAATTAGATTGAGTCAAGTGTGCAGACGAGCCCCTATAGTGACTCAGAAAGTTCCCATCACACATACCTTTAGGTCATTGACAGAATGCCCCATTCCTGTTACTGTGTTACTGAAGACATTATCGCTCCGTTTTAGAAAGAGAAGTGGACTAACTGACATTTATATTCAAATTCGGAACATTAACACATGGTTTAAATCGTGATGGTAGTCTTTAAAGTGCTACTTTAAAGTGCTTTTTGTTTTGATAATGTCAAGAAGTTTATCTTCAGCTGCAAAACAGCATTTTCTACTTGCTGATTGACAGGAGCAGCCTGCTGGCCCCTTTCTGACTCAGCCAAAAGAGGGAACTAACATATGCATGGAAAAGGTCTGACCTGTGTCACCCTTGGTTAATTTAGCATCCAAATTAGCACAAGTCACTAATAACAGGTTCTTCTAGCTACACATTTATTAAAAGAGATGAAATTGGTGAATCACTGTACCAAATTCACAGCTGTTGAAAATATGTCATGGACCATGAAATCTGGTTTCCTCTCAAGAAATGTGGTCTTTTGTGTGCTGTTACCCTGTGCTGTTCAGATTTCACAGTGGAGATTAGCGTTTCTCAAATTGGAGGTCTTAACCCAAAAGGGAGATGCAGAGGGGATCAGAGTGTTATTTTAGGAGGGTCATAGTATTTCCACACCTTACTGTTGCACTGCCTTGAGAGCTGGACAACTGGAAAGTAGTGATTGTAAATGCCCAGCTCTGAAGGCAGCACCCTGCCAGCAATTGTGCAGAAGTAAAGGTAGCAATTCCACCACTCCTATACCATAATTTTGCAACCCTCATACAACTCCTTTTTGAGCTAGCACATCTACAATTACAACACCATGAAATTTCAGTTTTAAATATCTGAAATCAAGAAATTTACCATTTTTTAAATTAATTTGGTAGGGCCCAACATATAGGTTATAGTTTGATTTTAAATGTATACCTTCCAGGAGCAAATCAGAGATCAAGGATGAGTAACCTGTTCCATACAGCACAATCCAGTATTGTACACACACATTTTTACTTATACTTGTGTATCATTTGTATGCTGAAGGTTCAGCTTCCTGAGCTCTGTTGGTAATTTGTATGTGAGCAGATATTTCATGGGCCATCTACTAGAGGACACTGCTCTATCAGGCATGCATATACCCCATCCTTTCCCATTCCTTTGACCGTTTACTTTGAATATGTATGAACAGTTCTTGTGGTTTATTTGATAGCAGAGTTTGAAGTAACTGTAGAAATGGGAAGTAGGTATGGAGGAAAGCAGCTTAGAAATTAAACATGCAAATCAGATAAGGGCCATCCTAAGTGGATACAAGGTCTAGGGTAACCCCCAGCCTAGTGCCCCAGCCACGGTGCCCAGAGCAAGCCATCACTGTAGCTGTAGACCCCATCCCTGCCCCTGAGCAACGCAAGCCAGGAATTACCAGGAGCTTGGTGTCCAGTAGAAGTATGGATCACATCTCTCCATACTCATCGTGGCAGCGGGAGCCTGCTCAGCTCTGCTCCACCACCCTTACCCAGCCCATTGTGCCCCACTTCACTGTGGCAGTAGTGGGCACTCTCTTGGCCTGGGCTGGGACCAGTGTTACCAACCGACAGAAATTTCATTTACGGACAAAATGGGAAAAATTTACAGACATAATTTTTATACTGTATTAAGATGGCATAAATGACCAAAAGTGAAAAGTAATCATCATTCATACATTACAAGAACAATATGCTATTTAACTTACTTTCATTTAGTGAGTCGTGGGAGTTTTCCATTTTGTGATTGTACATCTAAACACTGACACTGTTAACCATAGCTGAAGTAATTGTCCCGGGTCCATTAGTACACAATTCCTCTTTGGTCTTTTTTGCTACAACATTTTTAGTTGTCATGGATGCTTTGGTTCCTCTGCAAGTGAAATCTTCTGCAATTTTGGAATCCGGAAAGCCAGTAACAGTATCCGAGATTTCATTCATCAAACTCAGTGGTAGGTTTTTTCTGGCTAAGAGGGTTGCTACTTCTAGTTCACATTTTGTGACCATCTTTTGGTGATTAGTCATTGTTGTGTTTACTTTAGCAACAAAACTCATAATTCCAGGGCTAGATCTCCTTGCAGACATTATGCTTTGGTGCTTATCACTTGAAGCATGGGTACAAACATCTCGCACTCCACTAGAAGCTATATGGAACACCTTTTTACACCAAGTGCATTTGGCGCTGTGCTTGCTTTCACTGTCTACGCAAATCCAGTCTTTGAACTCACTGTCTGCTAGCCATTTGGACGAAAACATGCATGCTCTTCCTTTTGATTTCTTAGTAACTGGCTCTTCTTCAGGCAATAATTCACTGGAGTCGTCGGACTTGATATTCTGTTCAGCACAATGCATTCTTCTCATAGATTTTGACATTGTAAACTTTAACGGTAAATAATATTAAATTACATATATTGTCAATGTCCTGACGCTAACTTGACAGGATAATCTAGATGATAACTTCACATGGGTCATGTAATTCACATTACATCACCTCAGCCATAGAGCTAAATAAACAACTAAAACATCCAATTTCTGCTGTTCCACAGTAAAATGGTTGAAGAAGCACAGAAGAAATTTAATTGCTGTAGAATAAGTGCTGTTTTTTTGAAATTTTATTGCACTTTTACAAAATTTACAGACACCTAAATTTTTTTACGGACTTTACAGACATGTCCAATTTTGGCTAATTTTTCACGGACTGTCCGTAAATTAACTGACGGTTGTCAACCCTGCCTGGGACACCCTCCTTCCTGCTACCGTGTTGGAGCTGAGTGCAGTGGGCTGGGAGATGGGCAATGGGGTGGGGGCGGAGCAGCCTTCTGGGCCATTTCTGCTCCTGCTGCCATACTCCAAACTCTGCTGCTGCCCTGCGCCAGGTCCCATGGTTATCTCCCAGGCTGACCTGGGCCCCACGGGACCTGGGGTGGCCATGCTGAACCATCTTATGGATGGGAAGCATCTGGAGATGATTAAAATAAAGGCACTAGGAAATGAAACTGACATACAATGTGGTTGGATTAAATGACAGCTAAGGAGTGACAGAGAAGTAGGGTGCTGTACAAAGTCACTTCCAGAAGTTTGGTAAGCTAACCTATGAGTGCTTGAATATTCTCTGCTGATTAAGGCCTAATGCCAGTTGGCACCATGCCACTCCTTACATTCCAAACCATGTATGTTTTGATTAACCCCTTGTATACCGTGCACTGTCTGTGCTTTCAAGCAGAAAGAGAGCATAGAAGAGTCTGATACAGTCACACCTCTAGATGAAAGATGTTTCCCTAGGCATGGTCTAAACATTAACCAAGAGTGAGTAAGGGAATAGTAGTTGCTCCCAAGCAAAGAAGCCAATGATCCCCTACGCCCTCTTAGCCCTACAACTTTTATCCATGATTTCGTAAAAAACCTAGAGGCTGGAGCAGTTTAACTGGATAAATGTAACAGGCACATTTTTGCCAATAGTCTTGTTTGTTGACCCCCACTTAATGTGCTATCTAACGATGTGTTCTTCTACGAGTGTCCCTGTGGGTGCTCCACGTTAGGTGTCGGGCTTGCCCCGGCGCCGCAGGTTGGATCTTTCCAGCAGTTTCTGCCGGACCGCACATGCGCCGGCGTGCGCCGCTCCCTTGCGTGCTCCCGGCCACGTGCGCGATCCGGTCCCCACCAGTTCCTCTTTAACTGCCATCGGCTGCAGACGGAATCCGCTCAGGCTACGGCCAGAGTCAGCGTATTTAATGTTCTTAAAGTGTTTTAGAGTTTCTTTTTCAGTCTTTTAGATTAAGTTAGCTTGTTATTGTTTTCAAAAAAAAAAAGGAAGGAGTAAAGCTTCCAGTCTTAGTAACAAGCGGAGCACCGGAGGCCCGGGGACGTAGGGCCATTAGGCCTCCTGCCACGGCAGGCTGAGTCAGAGAGGGGAACAGGCACAGAGAAGGTGCTAAGTACCCTATTAACATCTCAAAGACTCACCATAATGTCCTCTTCAGGATTCAAAAAGTGTGAGTCATGTCGCGAAGCGATGCCGGCCTCCGACGGGCACAGTCAGTGTATAAGGTGCCTTGGGGAATCTCATGTCACCCAGAAATGTTCCTTCTGCGCTAAGCTCACAGCCAGAGCAAGGAAGGACAGGGAGATGCGGCTCAAAATGCTGCTCTTCGACAAGGTCCTCCAGCCAGACGTGCCCGAGCGGCTGCAGCAGGAGGGACCCGCAGGGGCCCATAAAAGGAAAGCTGCCTCCCTCACCCCGTCAGCGCAAAAACGGAGGAAGCTCTCGCCAACCTGATCCCTGCCGGCAGCCACAGCGAGCGGGACGGGTGGAGCGCATAGCCCCCAGCCGCAGTTACAGCTGAGCGGCGGTAGCGCGGAGACGCACGTGGCAGAGGCTGAGCCTCCGATAATCAAACAGCCGCCCCGCACTGCGGGCAGGGCGGTGGCCAGGCAAGCGCCGGAACTGGTGGCACTGCAGGCAGCGGCACTGATGCCCGGGAAACCGGCGGTGCAGAGCGCGCAGGCACGCGGCCTGCAGGCACCGGGGGAGACCACCCGTGCAGCACCGCAGCGGAGC
Organism: Carettochelys insculpta; assembly: GCF_033958435.1. NCBI lineage: Eukaryota > Metazoa > Chordata > Testudines > Carettochelyidae > Carettochelys > Carettochelys insculpta. The sequence continues at coordinate 285,227,830 of NC_134137.1, read as the reverse complement.
GTGCCGAGCGCAGCGCAGACAACGGGGCCGAGATCCCCGATGCGAAAGGAGGCGGAGCCAGCCCCGCAGTGGAGGGGAAAGGCAGCACAGAAAACCTGGCACCGCAGCCCTTCTCCAGACAGGGCTGCAGGGCTGCTCGCTCTGAGCCCTCCGCTCATGCTGCAGACCCCAACAAGAAGGCAGGGGTCACCCCCAGCCTATCCTGAGCCCCCATCCCCGTTCCTACAGCCAGCCTCACCATGGCTCGGGCCACCTTTGCCCTTTTTGGGCTTTGAACCTTTGGAGTACTACCAAAAGTCAGTCTCTCCAGTATCTCAATTCTCCAGACGATCTCGCTCCCCCAGGCGCAGGGGGTATGCACCTCGAGAGTGGTCCAGGTCCCCATCTCAGGAGCAGTGCCCATGTTGCCATGGTCGCCCCTATCACGCGGGGCATAGACACCATAAGCATACTCCCAGCGACAGATCCCCCCAGACGGTTCCATATCCCCGAGGGCAATCGTGAACGGGGACAGAGACACAGACATCTCAAGGGGAGGTGATTCTGGAACCCCGAGATTTTCCCTCGCAAGCTTCCAGCGAGCGGATGTATCACCGTCAACAGGACCCAGAGGGGTCCAGAGAGGCTTACCCTAGCGGTTCCTCGCTATCTTCCCCTGATGAGGCCACAGCCCCAGGGGACGTCCATCCTCCGGACGATCTCAAACAGTTCCAAGAGCTGTTTAAAAGGGTGGCCTTCACGCAAGGCATCTAAACAGCAGAGGTGCAGGAGAAGCACCATAAGCTCCTTAAAAACCTGAGACCTCCAGCCTCCTCCAAAATAGCTATACCGCTCGACGAAGCAATCATGGAGTCCGCCACCACGATATGGCAAACCCCTGCATCCATTCTGCCTATAAACAAGAGAGTGGACAAGAAATACTTCGTCCCAGCGAAGCGCATGGAGTTCCTGTTCAGCCACCCGCAACCCTTCTCAGTTCAAGACAGGGGGAACGGACAAAGACTCCAAAAAACTAGAGTTGTTCGGCAGAAAGGTCTACTCCTCCTCTACCCTACTGTTGAGAATGGCGAATTACGCAGCCCATCTAGCAAACCATAATTTTGACAACTACTCCAGGCTGACTTCCCTCATGGACTCGCTTCCAGAGGACAAGAAGCTGGTGCTCAAGGCCATCGTGCAGGAAGGCTACGCAGCCTCGAGGACGGGAGTTCAGATTGCCCTAGACGTAGCGGACACGGCAGCACGCTCAACAGCTACGGCAGTGGTCATGCGCAGGGAGTCCTGGCTCCAAACATCGGGTATCCCGAGGGATTTGCAGGCGAAGATCGTCGATCTCCCCTTTGACACGCAGAAGCTGTTTGCTGAATCAACCGACTCGGTCCTTCATTTCAGTAAAGATTCAAGAGCTACTCTTAGGACCTTGGGGATTTACACCCCTCAATGCAGGAGGAAAAAGTATTACCCTCAGCAAAGACAGTACCAGTATCAACCACAGCGTCCCCAGTACCACAGGGGTTACGAGCAAGGGCGACATCAACAGCACCAGCAATACAGAACTTCCAGGCGACGTTCCCAACAGAGCCGTGCGTCCTCGGGGCAGGGCCAAAGGCCACAAGTTTGACACACAGATCCAGGGCTGCACCATCACTACCATCGCGCAATGTCATCCGAAGCTATTATTCAACCATCGCCTCCGACCATTCTACGACCAGTGGCAAAGGATCACCACAGACAAATGGGTACTGGAGATCATAGCCACGGGGTACACGATCCCCTTCCAGTTGCTCCCACCGCCACGACCTCCACCCAGGCCCCACCTGCAGGATGCCTCCCACGAAGCGAGACTCAAGCAGGAGGTAGACCATCTCATACTCATAGGGGCAGTGGAAAGAGTGCCGGAGCAACTTCGAGGGAAAGGGTTCTACTCCAGATATTTCCTCACGGAAAAAAAGACAGGAGGCTGGAGACCCATCCTAGATCTTCGGGGCTTCAACTGGTACCTGCGCAAGCAACGCTTTCGGATGATTACAGTCGCCTCTATACTTACGGCACTGGACGATGGAGATTGGTTCGCAGCCCTCGACTTACAGGACGCGTATTTCCACATAACTATCCACCCGGCTCACAGACGCTTTCTCCGGTTTATGGTAGGCAAAGAACATTTTCAATACAAGGTTCTGCCGTTCAGCCTCTCCTCGGCCCCCAGAGTCTTCACCAAGACCTTGGCAGTGGTGTCAGCCTACCTGCACAGACGGGGGTGTTTATATTCCCATATCTGGACGACTGCCTACTGAAAGGGGCCTCGAAGGAGGAGGTACTTCACATGATACGCGTCACAGCAGGCACATTCTCTTTGCTGGGCCTGGTCATCAATCTGACAAAATCAAAGATAGACCCCACACAGGACATAGAGTTCATAGGGGCACGTTTAAATTCTATCACAGCAAGGGTTTATCTACCAAAGACATGCTTTCGAGCCATCGGTTCCCTCGTGCAGGTCATCACCTTCAGCCCTACGGTGCCGGTTTTGACGTGCTTACAGCTGCTGGGCCACATGGCAGTAGCGACGTTTGTAGTACAAAATGCCAGGTTACACATGCGCAGCATGCAGCACTGGCTGGCGAGCATCTACAAACCGGCAGCACATACCGTTCACAGGGTGGTGTCGCCCATGACAGAGGTGTGCAGATCCCTGCAATGGTGGGTGAACCCCAAGAACATGCTAACAGGGGTGCCCTTTCACCAACCACAAATATCGGTTTTCCTCACTACAGACGCCTCCCACATAGGGTGGGGAAGCACACATGGGCGAAGAGGTGACGCAAGGACTGTGGTCCTCCACGGAACAGTCACTGCACATAAATATACTGTAGCTCAGAGCAGTGTTCAACACCTGCAGACACTTTCAAGACCATATACAAGGCAAAGTAGTTGGGATCAGTACAGACAATACCTCCACCATGTTTTATATAAATCGGCAAGGAGGAGCTCGGTCCCGTGCCTTATGTGTGGAAGCAGTCCGATTGTGGAACTGGTGCATCACCAACAATATAACCTTGAAAGCCTCGTACTTACCAGGCATTCACAATGTGATGGCAGACCAGCTGAGCAGGCGCTTTGCACTCACGCACGAGTGGCAGATCCATTCCGATCTGCTACAACCGATCTTTCACGCATGGGGTTTTCCCCAGATAGACCTGTTTGCCACTCAACACAACAAGAAGTGCCCACGATACTGCTCCAGGGCAGGACTGGGATGGGGGTCCCTGGGGGACGTATTCGCGATCTCGTGGAGGGGCCCCCTGCTTTACGCATTTCCTCCCACAGTGCTTATCCACAGAGTCTTGCAGAAAGCCAGGAGAGAGGGAGCCCGAATGATCCTAGTAGTCCCAACGTGGGATCGACAGCAATGGTTCCCCTTACTCCTGCGCATGTCGGACCGTCCACCGATGCTCCTCCCAGTGGCGCCGGATCTGCTCACGCAAGCTCAGGGGTCCATAGTGCATCCACACCCCCGAGGCCTACGACTACAGGCATGGTTAATCCAGGGCTCAGCTCCCTAGAGAGCACATGTACGGAGGAAGTGCAACAAGTCCTAGAAAGTAGCAGGAGGACTTCCACCAGGAAGACCTACAAGCGGAAATGCACTCGCTTCACTGCATGGTGTTCTACCAAAGAGTTAGCCCCCCTTGCTGTGCCTATACCTGTAATATTAGAGTATTTACTGGACCTCAGGAGAGGAGGACTCTCCCTATCCTCGTTAAAGGTCCACCTTGCCGCTATTTCGGCACACGGTGTTTGCCCATCCCATGGTTACCAGGTTCCTCAAAGGGCTGGTAAACCTATACCCCCCTTGGAAACTGCTTCCACCTTTGTGGAGCTTGGACCTGGTGCTTAGTGCACTAACGTGACCACTGTTTGAACCTTTACCCACGGTTTCCCTCCGTCTCCTTACGATAAAGACGACCTTTCTTCTCGCAATCATGTCAGCTCGCAGGGTGAGCGAGCTTGCAGCAGTTATGGCAACGCCACCCTGCACAGTATTTTCCAAGGAGGCGGTAACCTTACGGCTGCATCCAGCCTTTGTTCCCAAAGTTTCTTCAGAGTTTCATATTAACGAACCTATAGTTTTACCCTCGTTTTATCCAAAGCCTCATAACTCTAACAAAGAGGCGTGCCTACACCTCCTGGACGTGAGGAGGGCGCTGGCTTTCTATATAGACAGGACTAAGTCCTTCCGGAAAACGGATAGACTCCTAGTCTCTCTCGCTCCCAAATCAAAAGGAGAAGGTCTCTCTTCACAGACAATCTCGAAGCACATCGTATCCTGCATAAAAATGTGCTACGAACTCAAAAATACTCCTTTACTGGCCCCGCCCAGGGCTCACTCCATTAGGGCGGTGGCGGCATCAACAGCGTTTTTCAAGGGCGTTGCGCTAAAAGACATTTGCAGAGCGGCGACCTGGTCATCCTATGACACCTTCGCCAAACATTACGCCCTTCACAGGGTATTCCAAGAGGATTCCCGTCTCTCGACAGCGGTCCTCTCGGGGACAAGCTGCACATAATCCGATTACCCACCTCCTATCTTGGGTTACTGCTGGGTAGTCACCTATTGTGGAGCACCCACGGGGACACTCGTAGAAGAAAGAGAAGTTACTCACCGTAGTAATGGTGGTTCTTCGAGATGTGTCCCCGTGGGTGCTCCACCACCCGCCCATCCTCCCCGCTTCGGATCTCTGTTCAGTGTTTTGCAGGAGCATCCGAGGCGGTTGTTTAAGGAACTGGCGGGGACCGGATCGCGCACGTGGCCGGGAGCGCGCAAGGGAGTGGCGCGCGCTGGCGCATGCGCGGTCCGGCAGAAACTGCTGAAAAGATCCGACCTGCGGCGCTGGGGCGATCCCAACACCTATTGTGGAGCGCCCACGGGGACACATCTCAAAGAGCCACCGTTACTACGGTGAGTAACTTCTCTTTATCAGCGCATTCTGAGAACATCTAGACAACTACCCTGTAGTGCATCCACATGCAACACAGTGGGTCAAGGGCATGCAAAGAAGCAGCATGTGGAACAGTGCCTTGTGGGACATCATATACGAGAGCCTGCAGAAAGGAGGGCAGGTTAAACTGGTTATCTGAATACAACTAGGATGTCCAAATCACACTGTGACAAAAAAAAATAAGTGCGGAACTGGATAAAGGACATAAACCATTTGCCAGCGTAGAACTAAGAGTCTTAGACTCCTCCAGAGAAGTTTGTTCACAAATAAGCATGTTTACAATGGCATGCAAGTGATCATGATACTGTTTTGATTAGGCATGCTTCAAGCAAAATTAACTACCATGTGGTCCACTTCTGTCAGTTTCCTCTAAAGCAGTGCCAATGTGTTCATCAAGAGCAGATAAAATCAGGATCCATAAAGAATGGGATACAGATTAATACAGGAAATATTATACCAGTATATACATTAGTAGCATGCTCTCAGCTGGGATACTTCACAGCTTTGGTCACTCCATCTCATAAGGGGGACAGCAGAATTAGAGACCATTTGGAGAAGGCTAATGAGAATGATTAGAGACATGAAAAAATTCTCATATGATAAGAAACTGAAAAAGTTTGAGGCTGCCTTAGAGAGGAAGAAATAAAAGGAGGAAGGAGAAAAGCACACAAAACGGGGATAGAAAGAAGGTAGATCATGAACTTCTGTTTGCTTTCTCATAGCACAAGACCAAGAAAAGTTGATGGAATTGTGGCGAATTCAAAATGGATCATTTCACAGGAAATACATTTTTCAGATAAGACTGAGAACAGGATTGAAAAGATTCAACATTTTATATACCCAACTAGAATATCCAGAGTTGTAACAATAAGTATTTTAAAAATCTTTTTAAAAATTACACACCATTGTCATTGTGAGCATAAAGTCACATCTAAATGATGGGGATTAGAAGGAACTGTGCCCTTAAACTAAGGTATTACATGCTTCCAGCTGCAGGGCTTTTGCACGTTTCTCTGAAGCAGCTGTTACTGGCTACTCTCTAAACCAGGATACAGGCTAGATGGACCACTGGTTGAAGCCAGGCTGGCAACCCCTGTATTTCTATAGCCCCAATAGTACAAATAGTTCTCTCACTACCTCCTACCAATAAGGTCTTAGTTTGCCTGCCCAGTATAGTTGTTCTTCTTTGAGTGTCCCCGTGGGTGCTCCACAATAGGTGTCGGGCTCGCCCGGCACCGCAGATCGGATCTTCCAAGCACTTTCTGCCGGACCGCGCATGCGCCGGCGCGCACCGCTCCCTTGCGCGCTCCTGGCCATGTGCGCGATCCGGTCCCCGCCAGTTCCTCTTAACCGCCGTCGGCTGCAGACGGAATCCGAACTAGGCTAAGGCCAAGTTAGCGTATTCAATGGTTTTAACTGTTTTTTCTTTAAAGTTTTCAAGTTCTTAGGCTACTGCAAGTTAGCCAGTTGTTATTTTTCAAAAAAAAAAAAAAAACCAACAACAACAACAAGCGGAACGGCATTCAGTCCAGTCCCAGTAACAAGCGGAACACCGGAGGCCAGGAGCCTAGGGCCATCAGCCCTCCTGCCGTGGCAGGCCATCGGAGAAGGGGAAAAACAGCACAGAGAAGGTGCTAAGTACCCGTTAACAACTGAAAGACTCACCAACAATGTCCTCTTCAGGATTTAAGAAATGTGAGTCCTGCCGAGAGGCAACGCCAGCGTCTGATGGGCACAGTCTATGCATAAGGTGCCTGGGGGCGTCCCATGTCACGCAGAAATGCTCCTTCTGTGCAAAACTAACAGCCAGAGCAAGGAAGGACAGGGAGATGCGGCTTAAAATGCTGCTCTTCGACAAGGCCCTCCAGCCAGACGTGCCGGAGCGGCTGCAGCAGGAGGGACCCTCCGGGGCCCATAAAAGGAAAGCTGCCTCCCTCACCCCATCAGCGCAAAAATGGAGGAAAGCCTCCCCAGCCTGATCCCTGCCGGCAGCAACAGCAAGCGGGACGGGAGGAGCGCGCAGCCCCCAGCCGCAGCAACAGCTGATCGGCGGCGGCATGGAGAGCCACGTGGAAGAGGCTCAGCCTCCGATAATCAAACAGCCACCCCGCACCGCAGGCAGGGCGGTGGCTAAACAAGCGCCTGTACCGGCGGCACCGCAAGCAGCGGCACCGACCCCCAGAGAACCAGCGGTGCAGAGCGCGCAGGCACGCAGCCTGCAGGCACTGGAGGACACCGCCCGTGCGGCACCGCCCATGAGCGTGCCGAGCACGGCGCGGACGGGGCAGAGATCCCCTACACGCCAGGGGGCGGAGTTACCTCCTCAAGGGAGGGGGAAGGCTGCACACAAAACGAGGCGCCGCAGCCCCTCTCCAGACAGGGCTGTGGAGTTGCTTTCTTTCAGCCCTCCGCTTATGCTGCAGACTCCAACCAGAAGGCAGGGGTCCCCCCTAGCCTACCCGGAGCCCCCGTCTCCATTTTTACAACCAGCCTCGCCCTGGCTGGGACCACCTTCACCCTTCCTGGGGTTTGAGCTGCTGGAATACTATCCAAAATCGCTCTTTCCAGTGTCCCAGATCTCTCGACGATCTCGCTCCCCCAGACGCAGAGGGTATGCACCAAGGGAGTGTTCTAGGTCACCTTCCCAAGAACAGTGCCTATACTGCCATGGTTGCCCCTATCACGCGGGGCATAGACACCACCGGCAATCTACCAGGGAAAGATCCCCACAGACGATCTCGTATCCCCGAGGGCAATCGCGAACGGGGACAGAGACTCAAGTATCTCAGGGGGGACTGGTTATGGAACCCCGAGATTTTCCCTCACAAGCCTCTAGCGAGAGGGTGTACCATCACCAACAGGAACCGGAAGGGTCCAGAGAGGCGTACCCCAGTGGTTCCTCGCTCTCCTCCCCGGACGAGGCTACCGCCCCGGGGTACGTCCATCCTCCGGACGATCTCAAACAGTTTCAAGAGCTGTTTAAGAGGGTGGCCTTCACGCAAGGCATCCAGACAGCAGAGGTGCAAGAGAAACACCATAAGCTCCTCAAAAATCTGAGACCTCCGGCCTCCTCCAAAATAGCAATACCGTTTGATGAAGCAATCTTGGAGTCCGCCACTATGATACGGCAGACCCCTGTGACTATTCCACCTGTCCACAAGAGAGCGGATAAGAAATACTTCGTGCCGGCGAAGGGCATGGAGTTCCTGTTCAGCCACCCACAACCAAATTCCTTGGTGGTGGAGTCGTCGCAACAAAGATCAAAGACATCTCAATTCAGGACAGGGGGAACAGACAAAGATGCCAAGAAGCTAGAGCTGTTCGGCAGAAAGGTCTACTCCTCCTCCACTCTACCGTTGCGAATGGCAAATTACTCAGCGCATTTAGCGAACCATAATTTTGACAACTACACTAGGTTAACCTCCCTCATGGACTCGCTTCCAGAGGACAAGAAACCGGTGCTCAAGGCCATTGTGCAAGAACGCTACGCGGCCTCGAGGACGGGAGTTCAGATCGCCCTGGATGTTGCGGACACAGCAGCACGTTCCACAGCTACGGCAGTGGTGATGCGAAGGGAGTCCTGGCTCCAGACTTCGGGTATACCGAGGGATCGGCAGGCAAAGATAGTCGATCTTCCCTTCGACTCGCAGAAGCTGTTTGCTGAATCAACTGACTCGGTCCTTGATTCCAGTAAAGATTCAAGAGCCACACTTAGGACCCTGGGGATATACACCCCTCCATACAGAAAGAAAAAGTACTACCCTCAACAAAGACGGTACCAGTACCAGCAACAGCGTCCCCAGTACCACAGGAGTTACGAGCAAGGGCGACATCAACAGCACCAGCAGTACAGAACTCCCAGGCGACGTTCACAACAGAGCCGTGCGTCCTCGGGGCAAGGCCAAAGGCCACAAGTTTGACACACAGATCCAGGGCTGCGCCATCACTACCATCGCACAAGGTCATCCGAAGCGGCTGTTCCACCATCACCTCCGACCATTCTACGACCAGTGGCAAAGGATCACCACAGACAAATGGGTGCTGGAGATCATAGCCACGGGGTACGCCATCCCCTCCCAGTCGCTCCCACCGCCATGACCTCCACCCAGGCCCCACCTCCAGGAGGCCTCCCATGTAGCGAGGCTCAAGCAGGAGGTAGACCATCTCATGCTCATAGGGGCAGTGGAAAGAGTGCCGGAGCAACTGCAAGGAAAAGGGTTCTACTCGAGGTACTTCCTCACGGGGAAAAAGACAGGAGGCTGGAGGCCCATCTTAGATCTTCGAGGCCTCACCCGGTACCTGCGCAAGCAACGCTTTCGGATGATCACAATCGCCTCCATCCTTACGGCACTGGACGATGGAGATTGGTTCGCAGCCCTCGATTTACAAGACGCGTATTTTCACATAACTATCCATCCGGCTCACCGGCGATTCCTCCGGTTCATGGTAGGCAAAGAACATTTTCAATACAAGGTCCTACCGTTTGGCCTCTCCTCGGCCCCCAGAGTCTTCACCAAGCCCTTGGCAGTGGTGTCAGCCTACCTGCACAGACAGGGGGTATTTATATTCCCGTATCTGGACGACTGCCTACTCAAAGGGGCCTCGAAGGAGGAGGTACTACTCATGATACGCATCACAGCAGGCACATTCTCTTCGCTGGGCCTGGTTATCAATCTGGCGAAATCAAAGATAGACCCCACACAGGACATAGAGTTCATAGGGGCACGCATAAATTCTATTACAGCGAGAATATATCTACCAGAGACTCGCTTTCGAGCCATCGGCTCCCTCGTGCAGGTCATCACCTTCAGCCCTATGGTGCCGGTCCTGACGTGCTTACAGCTGCTGGGCCACATGGCAGTGGCGACGTTCGTAGTACAGAACGCCAGGTTACACATGCGCAGCATGCAGCACTGGCTGGCGAGCGTATACAAACCGGCAGCACACACCGTTCACAGGGTGGTGTCGCCCACAGCAGAGGTGCGCAAATCCCTGCAATGGTGGGTAAACCCCAAGAACTTGATAACAGGGGTACCCTTCCACCAACCACAAATATCGGTTTTTCTTACTACAGATGCCTCCCTCATAGGGTGGGGAGCACACATGGGTGAAGAGGTGACTCAAGGGCTGTGGTCCTCCACGGAGCAGTCACTACACATAAATATACTGGAGCTCAGAGCAGTGTTCAACGCCTGCAGACACTTTCAAGACCATATACAAGGCAAAGTAGTCGGGATCAGTACAGACAATACCTCCACCATGTTTTATATAAACCGGCAAGGAGGAGCTCGGTCCCGTGCCTTATGTGCCGAAGCAGTCCGGTTATGGAACTGCTGCATCGCCAACAATATAATCTTGAAAGCCTCGTACCTACCAGGCGCTCACAATGTGGAGGCAGACCAGCTGAGCAGGCGTTTTGCACTCACGCACGAGTGGCAGATCCGTCCCGATCTGCTACGACCGATTTTCCACGCATGGGGTTTTCCCCAGATAGACCTGTTTGCCACTCAACACAACAAGAAGTGCCCACGATTCTGCTCCAGGGCAGGACTCTGATGGGGGTCCCTGGGGGACGCGTTCGCGATCTCGTGGAGGGGCCCCCTGCTTTACGCTTTTCCTCTCACAGTGCTGATCCACAAAGTCTTGCAGAAAGCCAGGAGGGAAGGAGCCCGAATGATCCTGATAGTCCCAACGTGGGATCGACAGCAATGGTTCCCCCTACTCCTGCGCATGTCGGACCGTCCACCGATGCCTCTTCCGGTGGCGCCGGATCTGCTCACGCAAGCCCAGGGGTCCATAGTGCATCCGCACCCCCAAGGCCTGCGACTACAAGCGTGGTTAATCCATGGCTCAGCTCCCTAGAGAGCGCATGCACAGAGGAAGTGCAGCAAGTCCTAGAAGGTCGCAGGAGGACTTCCACCAGGAAGACCTACAAGCAGAAATGCACTCGCTTCATGGCTTGGTGTGCTACCAAACAGCTGGCCCCCCTTTCGGTGCCTATACCTGTAATATTAGAGTATTTACAGGACCTCAAGAGAGGAGGACTCTCACTATCCTCGTTAAAGGTCCACCTTGCCGCTATTTCGGCGTTCAGACACGAGGAGGAAGGGCACACGGTGTTCACCCATCCCATGGTTACCAGGTTCCTCAAAGGGTTGGTAAACCTATACCCCCCTCGGAAGCCGCTTCCACCTTCGTGGAACTTGGACCTGGTGCTTAACGCGCTAACGGGACCACCGTTCGAGCCCTTGGCCACGGTTTCCCTCCGCCTCCTTACGATAAAGACGACCTTTCTTCTCGCAATTACGTCAGCTCGCAGGGTAAGCGAGCTTGCGGCAGTTATGGCAACGCCACCCTGCGCTGTTTTTTCCAAGGAGGCGGTAACCTTACGGCTGCATCCAGCCTTTGTTCCCAAGATTTCTTCTGAGTTTCACATTAACGAACCTATTGTTTTACCCTCGTTTTATCCAAAGCCTCATAACTCTAACAAAGAGGCGTGCCTACACCTCCTGGACGTGAGGAGGGCGCTAGCCTTCTATGTAGACAGGACCAAGTCCTTCCGGAAAACGGATAGACTCCTAGTCTCTCTCGCTCCCAAATCGAAAGGAGAAGGTCTCTCTTCGCAGAGAATCTCGAAGCACATCGTATCCTGCATAAAAATGTGCTACGAACTCAAAAAGACTTTTTTATTGGCCACTCCCAGGGCTCATTCCACTAGGGCGGTGGCGGCATCAACAGCATTTTTCAAGGGCGTTGCGCTAAAAGAAATTTGCAGAGCGGCGACCTGGTCATCCTATGACACCTTCGCCAAACATTACGCCCTTCACAGGGTATTCCAAGAGGATACCCGTCTCTCGACAGCGGTCCTCTCGGGGACAAGCTGCACATAATCCGATTACCCACCTCCTATCTTGGGTTACTGCTGGGTAGTCACCTATTGTGGAGCACCCACGGGGACACTCGAAGAAGAAAGACAGGTTACTCACCGTAGTAACGGTGGTTCTTCGAGATGTGTCCCTGTGGGTGCTCCACTACCCGCCCATCCTCCCCACTTCGGATCTCTGTTAGTGTTTTGCAGGAGCATCCGAGGCGGTTGGTCAAGGAACTGACGGGGACCGGATCACGCACGTGGCCAGGAGCGCGCAAGGGAGCGGCGCGCGCCGGCGCATGCGCGGTCCAGCAGAAGCTGCTTGGAAGATCCGATCTGCGTCGCCGGGCGAGCCCAACGCCTATTGTGGAGCACCCACGGGGACACATCTTGAAGAACCACCGTTACTACGGTGAGTAACCTGTCTTTATGTGTTGTATCACAGAGACCAATTTTATTGGAAGCCACTTAGCTTTTCAAATATATCTGAGCACATTATAGCTCTTGTTTGTATCATATTTAGACCTGTCAAATAATTAAAAAATTACCCATGATTAATTGCACTGTTAAACAATAGTAGAATACCATATATTTTAAATATTTTGAATATTTTCTACATTGTCAAATATATTGATTTGAGTTACAATGCAGAATGCAGAGTGGTACAGGGCTCATTTTATACTTATTTTATTAAAAATATTTGCATTATAAAGAACAAAAAATGTGTTTTTCAGTTCATCATACAAATATGATAGTGAAATTCCTTTATCATGAAAGCTGAATTTAAAAATACAGATTTATGCACAAAAAACCCTGCATTCAAAAATAAAACAGTAAAATGTTGAAGCTTTCAAGTCCACTCAGTACTACTTAGTATTCAGCCAATTGCTCAGCTAAAAAAGTTTTGGTACTTTTTCAGGAGATAATGCTGCCTGCTTCTTGTTTACAGCGGGAAGCATTCACATTGCACTATTGTAACTGACATTGCAAGATATTTATGTGGTAGGTGCGCCAAAGGTTCACGTGTCCCTTCGTGCTTCAATCACCATTCCAGAAGACGTGTCTGTGGTGCTGATGGGCTCTGCTCGATAATGATTCAAAGCAATGCAGACTGGTGCACATTCATTTACATCATCTGAGTCAAATGCCACCAGCAGAAGGTTGATATTTTTTTCTGGTGGTTCGGGTTCTGTACTTTCTGCATCTGAGTGCTACTCTTTTAAAACTTCTGATAGAATGCCCCACAACTACTCTCGCTAAGATTTTGGAAGGCACTTCAGAGTCTTAAACCTTGGGTCAAGTGCTCTGGCTATCTTTAGAAATCTCACATTAATACCTTCTTTGTGTTTTGTCAGATCTGGAATGAAAATGCTGTGAAAATGAGCCATATGTACTGGGTCATCATCCAAGAATGTCATAACATGACACATAAGGCAGAATGCAGATAAAACAGAACAGGAGGCATACAGTTCTCCCTCAAGGAGTTCTGTCACAATGTTGTAGGAAAATGAGGAATCCGTGACCTCCTGGCAAATATTTCGGCCACGCTCTGTGGGTGTATAGTATGGCCACTCGGGGTGTAGAGTGAATAGTTTCTTTATTCATGCCCTGGACTGTCACAATACCTCATTTAAATCCACACTGATACAAGGGCTAACCCACAGGAGAACTTTGAACCATAGAATGTTAACTGAAAAAAGAACTGCCATTTTGACTCAAGCAATGAGGTTAGCCTAACTGCCGCACAAGAAAGATAGTAAATATTCATGACAGCTTATGAATATGTATGAGTGGTGGTGCCATATATGGAGGGATAGTCAGAAAGTGCTGGAAGGTTCTAGAGGCCTCAGGGGATGACATAAGGCCAGACTATAAATTCCGGAAAGCGCGCCATCTGAGGAAGGATCTCCTGGATCTTTGGAGAGGGCAGAACCAGATTGGACAATCTCCTGAATCCTTGGAGGACGTCGGACCCCTGCTCGCCTCAGTGGCCTGATCAACCCCTGAAGCTCCTTCCCCATGACCCAAATCTTTGGTCAGGCAGCGAATAGTTAGGAAAGGGCTGGTACCACGTATACATATCCAGCTAGCTAGTTAGTAGTTAGAAAAGTAGGAGTTAGTATTTAATGTTTCCTAGTGTAGTATCTAGAGAGGACATGTTTCTTACTTTCCTCTCCATGTACCTAATTCCTCAAGTTGTAAGTATTTAGTGTTATATTAATTGTTATCATTGCAAATGTTAGTGCAATAGTTAAATTCATTTTCACAATCACCAAAATTAAATTGTTTAGTTTTCTATTAAACCCATTTGTCTGTGGTTTTTGCTTCTCCCAGGGTAGCCCTCTCCGCTTGTGCAAAAGAGTTGTGGGGAAGTGTTCTGCCACAGCAGAGGCTTCACCGAGATGGCATCACAAACAGGATTTGAGAGCGGCTTTGTGTTCCCTTGGGAGAAAGGAACCCGTACAAATAATGAATTACAGCACTTATTATTTCACATGTAGGAAAAGGGAGGTGAAGAATATTGATTTACCGTCATGGATGATAAGGGAACAAAAATGTGGCAGGGAGTGGTGACGATGACAGGCTTAGCCTGCCTGTTATCGGCACACTCGCATTTATTGTTTTTTCCTGTGGAACAAGCGAATCAGCCGAAATTAGTAGAGCTTAAGTCAAAGAAATCGAATAAAGTTGAAGGTCCTGAACGTGATTTAAAAGGGATTAATGGGGTAATGAAAAAGGTGGGAATCCCGGTAAATCCTGTCAAAACCCGAAGCCTGTTGCGACCGGGCCCAAGAACCACAACATTGATGAGATCGTGGGCTGTGACTCTGACAGGAACTGGGCAATGAGGAAGGTTGGAAACAATCAAGTTTCCTATTGAAAAAGTAGGAAAATCAATGTTTTATTTTCTTTTGGAGGCTATTAATCATTTAACTAAAGCCGAGTCTAATATGAACTCGGCGCTAAGTGCATTACATCAAAATCAGAAAAGAGCAGTTGAGGATAAAATGAATGGTGCACTTGATGATGGGGGTGATTGTAGTAAATTATGTAATGAACCATTGAGAGTTGAAACAGTGAAATCAGGGAATGATCAACCACCCCATACCCTTGGATTGAATTACAAAACGTCAATAACATTGAAGCTCTAAAATCAGAGAGTTCAAATGTGCAGGCATATCCGATTCTTGTGACCAAGGCAGTCACTGATAGCTCCACGGGTCAGACGGTGACCAGCATGGTCCTGAGAGATCGGACCGCAAGAGAGTTAAAAACATTATTGGAGGAGACCAAGTGAGGGAACTGAGAACCCGTCATGGTATGGCTGGGTAGATTAATATTGGAACACGGCTCAGAATGGGTCGATCAACAAGAAGCGCAGTACTTGGCTCGTAATGCAAGCTAGAAGGAAGGGGGCGGGACTACCAGTAAGGTCATGGACAATCAAATCTGGCCTATAGTTCTGTTGTCTCTGGCCCTATTAATTACTAGTAACACTTTTCAATCAATGCCCATACCCCCAAATTCAATTAGAATACCCACTGACTTGCTAAGAGCGGTAGCTGCTGTAAGTGTAGTGACTTGGGATCCCATTGCTGGAGATCCAGTAGACCTAACACAAGATCAGGCCCAGCACCCTACCTTTTATGTATACATTCAGGATTACACCCGTATCCCTGTGAATGGAGCAGCTATCAATGCAGGAGCAAGTGGACTCCCCAGCAAAAACCCAGCCATAATACTGTGGCTATGAGCTGTGGACAATCGCCCAATTGGAAATTTATATGATGTTGAGCAAGATTTACCATCCCTTGAATATAATCATGATGCAGAAAAGGTTAAACAAGGACATGTAATAGAATCAAAGACACTTAAATTGAACCCAAAACCACCGACTCAACGTACCAAATATCAGAAGGCCTTTTTTGGGTTTCTACGGGCAAAGGGGGTAAACGCTGAACAAATCAGAAAATGGAATGATAGTGAAATGGAAGCTGAGGTGGAAAAATTGGGATGGATCCCTTGGAACAAGAAAAACCTTCAAAAAAATGAGTAGGGGCTGGGGCTTACCCAGCCTACCATAGAGAAGAGGACACACGTCCTTATGTGTGAGCTATTTGATTCAAATAACAATATTCATAGTTTTCTGTTGGACACGGGCACAAATAAACGTAACCATTCCATCTATCCCCCATATCCTTACAGACACTAAATTATGGGTGCAGGGACTTCATGAGGTAAAACAAGCCCCATTAGTAGAAGTTAAATTGGGTGTGCCAGGAAAACCCTGCAGGAATTTTAGAGCCATATTGGGAAACAAAAATCTTATAGGGGTAAGTACAATTAGAGAGCTGCAGTTACAGAAGATTTTAGCTGCTTTGCCATTAGCTGAACTCAAAGAACCAAACTTTAATTTACATCAGCCAACTATCATAAATTATAATGGTTGGAAAATAAATAAAATTCCAACAAAGGGAGAAGGAGGAATTTTAGCAATAAATATCTTATTAGATGATTTGTTAAGGCAGAACAAAATAACACGAATCTTAGAGAGCAGGGTACCACCCTCTCCGCTTGTGCAACAGAGTTGTGGGGAAGTGTTCTGCCACAGCAGAGGCTTCACCAAGAAATGTTAACACATTTTTTTAAAAAGTGTCATCAACAATGAATTATGTCCTCTGGAATGGTGGCCAAAGCATGAAGGACATACAAATGTTTAGCATACCTAGCATGTATGTACCTTGCAATGCCAGCTACAGAAATGCCATTCAAACACCTATGCTCACTGTCAGCATATCTCACAGGATGCCTTGCTTTTGAATGTACCAGCTAATTTGATGCTGACATGCTGGTGCTGAGGACCATCTGAGGAGATGACTAGGCTAAGACAAGTCCTGGCCTTAAAGAACACATTAGTATAGAACTGAGTATATGAGTAGCTAGCTGAGATGTACGTTACTCAGAACAGCAAGTGCTGTTATGAAAAGACCGAAGGACTTAAGGTCCAGTTCTATAAGATCCAACATAACAACAGCAAGTCTAGTGCAGGGTAAAAACATGCCTGTTCTGCAACCAGAAGGCAAACTGTAGTTGTACAAAAGGAAGTGGTGATTCAGAGAAGCAAGCTTCCTGCTTACAAGTTTTCCTGTCCCTGGGACTTGTTCTAACTCTGATAAAATCATTGTTAAGGGAGAATACTCAGCACAGTATTATGATTCTGAGTGTCAGCTAACACCTCACAAAGCAAAAGAGTTCGCTTCTTGTCCTGTTAAATCACTGAAGAATCAGAGCTCCCTATTCACCTGCCCAAACTTGAAGGTGTTGAGGATATATGAAAAGTTAAGGAGGAAGTGGCCACAGCCTTAGAATGAAAGACCAACTCAACAAAAGCTGTCATCCTATAATTTTTGGCTTGGAACATTCTCGAGATCAATCAAGGTTAATACTGTGTAATGTTTCTGTTTTATTTGTAGTCAGATTCAGGATGGAATGCCCCTCCATAATTCTTTTAGCCACTATTTGTAGAAGACCTAATGTTTACAGTGTGTGGGTTTGGGGTTTTTCCAGTTGTCTGATATAGGCTGATTCAAATTATGGGTCTTTATTTTTAATGTTCTGTGTCACAGTTACCTGTTTTGTCTGGCTTATTTTACAGAGTTATTTCTACAATGATGATACTTTTAACTTTAACTATGCCCAAGCCAAAGCTGCCACTGGCAATACCAGTGAGAGTGAGGAGGTACGTATTTGCTTTCTTACAAAAAAAAAATGAATTCTTTCTTATGTACCCCACACACACTTGCACCCCCATATCTTTCTGATTCTGCATATCATATGGAAATGGAACTGCTGTTTCCTGCAGGAATTGAGTTATATGTCTTGCTTTCAGTGAACTTTAGGATATGTCTAGAGTAGGAGATTAGATTGAATTTGTTAAGGTCAATTTTGTAACACCCAATTTTGTAAAGTCGAGGGTGCACATCCACACGGGCACATGAAGTCATTGGAGTGCATCCTCATTAGGGTAGGCAGCTTTGACTTTGTCAACAGTTCACTGTGGGTACCTAACCCACAGTTCCTGCTGCCCCTTTGCATTGTGGGTTAAGCTCCGAGTGTCTGAAAGACAAAAAATGCAGTGGATGATTCTGGGTGTGTGTCGTCAGCCTCCCACAGTGCACTTCTCTCCTTCCCGACCCCTTGGAAAGAAAAGGCAAAAAGTATTTTTTCACCCTTTTTTCATATCCATGCAGACACCATTGCAAGACTACCACAGAGTCAGCTTCAAATTGTTGTTGCAAGTATTATGAGCACCTCATACATAGTGCTGCAGTATGCACAGAGCCTAAGCAGCCTTCAGAATGATGAAGACTGAGGAGGCTGCAGGCAATGCTTACCTCAAGCAGCTCCCAGAAACAGCAGAATGTCCCTCCTCTGGCTTCCACACATAGGTGCTGGCAGGCAGCACTGCATATTTCCCCATCCACAAATGCCACCTTTGCAGCTCTCTTCATCTGTGGCTCCCAGCCAATGGGAGCTACAGGGTTGGTGCTTAGGACAGGGGCAGGATATGTTGTCCTCTGGCTGTCTCTACACCTAGGAGCCAGAGCAGGGACATGCTGCTGCTTCCAGGAGCCATGTGGAGCCAAGGCATGACCAGAGCAAGCAAAGTGCCCAGCCTGCCCCCAGCTGGAGTGCTAGAGCGGGGCAAGCCCTAGATCCCACTCCCCCTGCAGGAGTTCCAGGGTGGGATTAAAATGGCTAACAGACCGGATGCTGCCCTCTTACTCTAGCTTGATCAACCCTGCACTATAGGTATACAGTAGGTGCAGCTAAGGTGCAGAAACACCTGATACTGCAAAAACATCCTGGACAATGTTGAATTATTTTAGATGAAATATATGGGCCCAAAGAGTTGGAAGTGTTAACATGACCCAGTCATTGTCCAATATTAAACAGTTTTAATTATTTTAACAACATCCCTTTTTCTGTAACTGGAAAGAATTGTTAGGAAAAAATTCCTTGTTTAGGTGGTACCAAAGATACCATTTTTGTGGACTAGAGAAGCTAGATTTTGGCCTGGAGCTATTGTTGTTGAAGTCTGATCCCGTTTTCTAAAATAAAACAAACCCACAAAAAGAAGACTAGCAATGGTAAAAAATGCAGTGTCTGTCTTCAGCGTTGATTCTCACTTACAGACTCACTGCAAGAAAAAACACAGGCACAGTACGTGGTCTTATAAGCCATGGTGAGACTTAGTATTGGGCTGTTAGTTGTTGCTCTGGTCATCATGGGTTTACAGCAGTATAGCAAAATATACATTCTTGGCTAGCTAAGACATTTTTAGTAGATGACAGGAAAAAACATGAGGTATAGGAAGAAAAAATAAGGTATTGAAGAAAAAGAACACATGGAGGTAGTGGTGAGGAATTTCATATCTCATATGCTATTTTGGATTTAACTAAAGCAAGTGGAGGAGGTGATTTCATTTGCAGCTCTTGCCCTGGCCTGGTCTACTCAGGCATCTCTCAGGATTAGGATGAAGAAGGCTTAGAGTCCTGGGAGACTCTGGGGAGGCCAGCCATGATGGTGAGGTTCAATTCTTCTTTTTTCAGTAAGCCAGTGTTGCGGTAGCTAACTTTCCTTCCATAGTGTCTCCCTCTGTTTTTTATCTTAAGGACTCAAAAAGGGCGGGGTGGGTGGTAGAATAGCTCATCTGCTCATTGTTTTGATAACCAAAAGTTTTAATTTCCAATATACAATTTTGGTTCATTGATTTCCTTTTCCACCTTTTTCTTGTTTACCAACTAAGTATATGACTAGGCCTTGTTTGGATTAATTCAGTTCTTCTTCGAGTGTCCCCGTGGGTGCTCCACATTAGGTGTTGGGCTCGCCCGGTGCCGCAGATCGGATCTTCCAAGCAGTTTGTGCCGGACCGCGCATGCGCCGGTGCGCGCCACTCCCCCGCGCGCTCCCGGCCACGTGCGCGATCCGGTCCCCGCCAGTTCCTCTTAACCGCCGTCGGCTGCAGACGGAATCCGAACTAGGCTAAGGCCAAGTAGCGTATTCAATGACTTTAACTGTTTTTCTTTAAAGTTTTTCAAGTACTTAGGCTACTGCAAGTTAGCCGGTTGTTATTTTTCAAAAAAAAAAAAAAAAACAACAAACAAACTACAAGCGGGACAGCTTCAATCCAGTCCCAGTAACAAGCGCCGGAGGCCAGGAGCATCGGGCCGTCAGCCCTCCTGCTGAGGCAGGCCATCGGACGGGGAAAACAGCACAGGGAAGGTGCTAAGTACCCGCTTAACAACTGAAAGACTCACCAACAATGTCCTCTTCAGGATTTAAAAAATGTGAGTCCTGCCCAGAGGCGATTAAGGAGAGACAGGGAGATGCGGCTTAAAATGCTGCTTTTGATAAGTCCCTCCAGCCAGACGTGCCAGAGCGGCCGCAGCAGGAGGGACCCTCCGGGGCCCATAAAAGGAGAGCTGCCTCCCTCACTCCATCAGCGCAGAAACGGAGGAAAGTCTCCCCAACCCGATCCCTGCCGGCAGCAACAGCGAGCGGGACGGGAGGAGCCAGCAGCCCCCAGCCGCAGCAACAGCTGATCGGCGGCGGCACGGAGAGCCACGTGGAAGCGGCTCAGCCTCCGATAATCAGCCAGCCGCCCCGCACCGCAGGCAGGGCGGCGGCTTAAAACTGCTTTTCATAAGGCCCTCCAGCCAGACGTGCCGGAGCGGCCGCAGCAGGAGGGACCCTCCGGGGCCCATAAACGGAAAGCTGCCTCCCTCACCCCATCAGCGCAAAAACGGAGAAAAGTCTCCCCAGCCCGATCCCTGCCGGCAACAATAGCGAGCAGGACGGGAGGAGCGAGCAGCCCCCAGCCGCAGCAACAGCTGATCGGCGGCGGCACGGAGAGCCACGTGGAAGCGGCTCAGCCTCCGATAATCAGCCAGCCGCCCCGCACCGCAGGCAGGGCGGCGGCTAAGCAAGCGCCGGTACCGGCGGCACCGCAGGCAGCGGCACCGATCCCCGGGGAACCGGCGGTGCAGAGCGCGCAGGCACGCAGCCTGCAGGCACCGGAGGACACCGCACCTGCGGCACCGCCCTCGAGCGTGCCGAGCTCGGTGCGGACGGGGCCGGGATTCCCTGTACGTCAGGGGGCGGAGTTACCTCCTCAAGGGAGGGGGAAGGCTGCACACAAGAGGAGGCATTGCAGCCCCTCTCCGCACAGGGCTGTGGAGTTGCTTTCTCACAGCCCTCCGCTTATGTTGCAGACTCCAACCAGAAGGCAGGGGTCCCCCCAGCCTACCCGGAGCCCCCTTCTCCATTTTTTTTTTTGCAACCAGCCTCACCCTGGCTGGGACCACCTTCACCCTTCCTGGGGTTTGAACCGCTGGACTATTATGCAAAATCGCTCTCTCCAGCCCTCCCCCAGACGCAGAGGGTATGCACCAAGGGAGTGGTCTAGGTCACCTTCCCAAGAACAGTGCCTATACTGCCATGGTCGCCCCTACCACGCGGGGCATAGACACCATCGGCTATCTACTAGGGAAAGATCCCCACAAACGATCTCGTACCCCCGAGGGCAATTGCGACCGGGGACAGAGACTCAAGCATCTCAGGGGGGACTGGTTATGGAACCCCGAGATTTTCCCTCGCAAACCTCTAGTGAGAGGGTGTACCATCACCAGCAGGAACCGGAAGGGTCCAGAGAGACGTACCCCAGCGGTTCCTCGCTCTCCTCCCCGGATGAGGCTACGGCCCCGGGGGACGTCCATCCTCCGGACGATCTCAAACAGTTCCAAGAGCTGTTTTACGAGGGTGGCCTTCACGCAAGGCATCCAGACAGCTAAGGTGCAAGAGAAACACCATAAGCTCCTCAAAAATCTGAGACCTCCGGCCTCCTCCGAAATAGCAATACCGCTTGATGACGCAATCTTGGAGTCTGCCACTATGATATGGCAGACTCCTGCGACTATTCCGCCTGTCCACAAGACAGCGGAAAAAAAACAACAAACTTCGTGCCGACAAAGGGCACGGAGTTCCTGTTCAGCCACCCACAACCAAATTCCTTGGTGGTGGAGTCGTCGCAATGTGGGGGAACAGACAAACATGCCAAAAAGCTACAGCTGTTGGGCAGAAAGGTCTACTCCTCCTCCACTCTACTGTTGCGAATGGCAAATTACGCAGCGCATCTAGCGAACCATAATTTCGATAACCGCATTAGGTTAACCTCCCTCATGGACTCGCTTCCAGAGGGCAAGAAACCAGTGCTCAAGGCCATCATGCAAGAAGGCTACGCGGCCTCGAGGACGGGAGTTCAGATCGCCCTGGATATTGCGGACTCAGCAACAGCGTCCCCAGTACCACAGGGGTTACGAGCAAGGGCGACATCAACAGCACCAGCAGTACAGAACTCCCAGGCATCGTTCCCAACACAGCCGTGCGTCCTCGGGGCAGGGCCAAAGGCCACAAGTTTGACACACAGATCCAGGGCTGCGCCATCACTACCATCGCAAGGTCATCCAAAGCGGTTATTCCACCATCGCCTCCGACCATTCTATAACCAGTGGCAAAGGATCCCACAGACAAATGGGTGCTGGAGATCATAGCCACGGGGTACGCCATCCCCTTCCAGTCGCTCCCACCGCCATGACCTCCACCCAGGCCCCACCTCCAGGAGGCCTCCCAAGTAGCGAGGCTCAAGCAGGAGGTAGACCATCTCATGCTCATAGGGGCAGTGGAAAGAGTGCCGGAGCAACTGCAAGGGAGAGGGTTCTACTCGAGGTACTTCCTCACGGGGAAAAAGACAGGAGGCGGGAGGTCCATCTTAGATCTTCGAGGCCTCAACCGGTACCTGCGCAAGCAACGCTTTCGGATGATCACAATCGCCTCCATCCTTACGGCACTAGACAATGGGGATTGGTTCGCAGCCCTCGACTTATAAGACGCGTATTTTCACATAACTATTCATCCGGTTCACCTACGATTCCTCTGGTTTTTCATGGTAGGCAAAGAACATTTTCAATACAAGGTCCTACCGTTTGGCCTCTCCTCGGCCCCCAGAGTCTTCACCAAGCCCTTGGCAGTGGTGTCAGCCTACCTGCACAGACAGGGGGTATTTATATTCCAGTATCCGGATGACTGCCTACTCAAAGGGGCCTCGAAGGAGGAGGTACTACGCATAATATGTGTCACAGCAGGCACGTTCTCTTCGCTTGGCCTGGTTATCAATCTGACAAAATCAAAGATAGACCTCACGCAGGACATAGAGTTCGTAGGGGCACGCATAAATTCTATTACAGCGAGGGCGTATCTACCAGAGACTCACTTTCGGGCCGTCGGCTCCCTCGTGCAAGTCTTCACCTTCAGCCCTACGGTGCTGGTTCTGACGTGCTTACAGCTGCTGGGCCACATGGCAGCAGCGACGTTCGTAGAACAGAACGCCAGGTTACACATGCGCAGCATGCAGCACTGGCTGGCAAGCGTATACACCCCGGCAGCACACACTGTTCACAGGGTGGCGTCGCCCACAACAAAGGTGCGCAAATCCCTGCAATGGTGGGTAAACCCCGAGAACCTGCTAACAGGGGTACCCTTCCACCAACCACACATATTGGTTTTTCTTACTACAGATGCCTCCCTCATAGGGTGGGAAGCGCACATGGGCGAAGAGGTGACGCAAGGGCTGTGGTCCTCCACGGAGCAGTCACTGCACACAAATATACTGGAGTTCAGAGCAGTGTTCAACGCCTGCAGACACTTTCAAGACCATATAAAAGGCAAAGTAGTCGGGATCAGTATAGACAATACCTCCACCATGTTTTATATAAATCGGCAAGCAGGAGCTCGGTCCCGTGCCTTATGTGCAGAAGCAGTCGGGTCGTGAAACTGCTGCATCGCCAACAATATAACCTTGAAAGCCTCGTACTTCCCAGGCGCTCACAATGTGAAGGCAGACCAGCTGAGCACGCGTTTCGCACTCACGCACGAGTGGCAGATCCGTCCCGATCTGCTGCAACCGATTTTTTCATGCATGGGGTTTTTCCCCAGATAGACCTGTTTGCTACTCAGCACAACAAGAAGTGCCCACGATTCTGCTCCAGGGCAGGACTGGGACGGGGGTCCCTGAGGGACGCCTTCGCGATCTCAAGGAGGGGCCCCCTGCTTTATGCTTTTCCCCCCACAGTGCTCATCCACAAAGTGTTGCAGAAAGCCAGGAGGGAAGGAGCCTGAATGATCCCGATAGTCCCAACGTGGGATCGACAGCAATGGTTCCCCCTACTCCTGCGCATGTCGGACCGGCCACCGATGCCCCTTCCGGTGGCGCCGGATCTGCTCACGCAAGCCCAGGGGTCCATAGTGCATCCGCACCCCCAAGGCCTGCGACTACAAACGTGGTTAATCCATGGCTCAGCTCCCTAGAGAGCACATGTACGGAGGGAGTGCAGCAAGTCCTAGAAAGTAGCAGGAGGACTTCCACCAGGAAGACCTACAAGCAGAAATGGACTCGCTTTACGGCATGGTGTTCTACCAAAGAGCTAGCCCCCCTTTTCGGTGCCTATAGCTGTGATATTAGAGTATTTACTGGACCTCAAGAGAGGAGGACTCTCGCTATCCTCGTTTAAGGTCCACCTTGCCGCCTTTTTGGCATTCAGACACAGAGACACAGGGCACATGGTGTTCGCCCATCCCATGGTTACCAGGTTCCTTAAAGGGCTGGTAAACCTATACCCCCCTCGGAAACCGCTTCCACTTTCGTGGAACTTGGACCTGGTGCTAATGCGGAAAGGGGACCACCGTTCGAGCCTTTGGCCACGGTTTCCCTCTGCCTCCTTATGATAAAGACGATCTTTCTTCTCGCAATCACGTCAGCTCGCAGGGTGAGCGAGCTTGCGGCAGTTATGGCAACGCCACCCTGCGCTGTTTTTTCCAAGGAGGCGGTCACCATACGGCTACATCCAGCCTTTGTTCCTAAAGTTTCTTTCTGAGTTTCATACTAACGAACCTATTGTTTACCCTCGTTTTATCCAAAGCCTCATAACTCTAACAAAGAGGCGCGCCTACACCTCCTGGACGTGAGGAGGCGCTAGCTTTCTATATAGACAGGACCAAGTCCTTCCAGAGAACGGATAGACTCCTAGGCTCTATCGCTCCCAAATCAAAAGGAGAATGTCTCTCTTCGCAGAGAATCTCGAAGCACATCGTATCTTGCATAAAAATGTGCTACAAACTCAAAAAGACTCCTTTCCTGGCCATGCCCAGGGCTCATTCCACTAGGGCGGTGGCAGCATCAACAGCCCTTTTTCAAGGGCGTTGCGCTAAAAGACATTTGCAGAGTGGCGACCTGGTCATCCTGTGACACCTTCGCCAAACATTACGCCCTTCACAGGGTATTCCAAGAGGATACCCGTCTCTCGACAGCGGTCCTCTCGGGGACAAGCTGCACATAATCCGATTACCCACCTCCTATCTTGGGTTACTGCTGGGTAGTCACCTATTGTGGAGCACCCACGGGGACACTCGAAGAAGAAAGAAAGGTTACTCACCGTAGTAACGGTGGTTCTTCGAGATGTGTCCCCGTGGGTGCTCCACTACCCGCCCATCCTCCCCGCTCCGGATCTCTGTTAGTGTTTTGCAGGAGCATCTGAGGCGGTTGGTCAAGGAACTGGCGGGGACCGGATCGCGCACGTGGCCGGGAGCGCGCGGGGGAGTGGCGCGCACCGGCGCATGCGTGGTCTGGCAGAAACTGCTTGGAAGATCCGATCTGCGGCGCCGGGCGAGCCCGAAACCTAATGTGGAGCACCCACGGGGACACATCTCGAAGAACCACCGTTACTACGGTGAGTAACCTTTCTTTTTTCTGTCCCTTCTTTTTTCTCTTCTTTCTCCATCAATTTGTATTCTTGTAGGTTATTGTTATGTCTTATGAACTTTCACTCTTTACAGTTGAGCTCAGAATTAAGGTAGATTATAGACCCAATTATCACAATAGTCCTCCTGCTCACAGTACCTGTATTTTTAAACTGCTCTGGGGAACCTTGAATTTTGTGGTTCACCAATTGTCTTGCTGTCCGTGCACTTTCTAATAAGAGTTATTTCCTCTCTGCAGTTCATATATGTACAAAATGCCTCTAGACGTAACTCTCTAAAACAGTGGCCCCTTACGGGCATAAGGGAACAATTTATTGCTGAGTGGAATTTTGGTCCATTTATAATTAGAAGTCTAGAAATGTCTCACCGCTAAAACATTGTGACAGAACACACTTTTCCTGTAAGTGTCTTATAAATATTGGAAGAATAACCAACCTACAAACAAATACTATTTTTTGTTAACAGTATCTCAATATAAACTGACATTGAAGAAAGGGTTTTTGTGTGTTTTTGCTGAGGGAAGCCAAGAATCAAGTTTGTGTCTGCACTACAGGTTTTGGTTGAAGTAACCGTATCTTGGCTTACAGTCAGTGACTTTTCTCTCTGGCTTGAGCATATGCCTTCTTGGCTGCTTCGTTGTTGCTGCACATCCTCACCATGGATGGTTGTATCAGTAGAAAATGGTCCACCATTCGATGTGCTGGTCAGGGAAGATTGTCCTTGCAGCTTGGGGAAGAGTCCATGGTTCTTAAAGAGGACAGCCTCATGTATCTTCCCTGACAAAACCACACTTATGTCAGTGAAGTGTCCTTGGTGATCAATTAGCACCAGGGTACCCATTGAAAAGTATCCCTTTTCAGTTTATTTATTCATTGAGAAGGTAGGGAGATGCAAATATATGGATACTGAAATGCCATTACTGCTTTTTGGGACTAAACTTGCCCCTGCTTATTAAACCATACATTAGCCATCTCAACAAAATCAAGGAAATATTTAGCTACTAGCTGACCAGCAAGTACAGGATGACTGGTATTTCAGAAAGGCACTGATTTCATTCTTTGTACTGCATTATAAATTAATGCATTCTCAGTTGCTGTCTGTGCAGTCTAGTGTCTTCTCTCAGACCCTGTCTTCCTTTATGGTTGGCTTGTTTTCTACCAGCACACCTGCTGGTCAATGTTTAGTTGAGGCCACACCGTTATTTGGCATTTTAGCTTCCAGATAATTCCATGATAAATGTACTGTTTGAATTCCCCACTTGCCTGAGGCAGAGACTCACACCTATGAATTGCAATTTCACACTCTAACTTCCCTTCAAGCTGCTGTTGACTATTCTCCAGGTTGAGCCTTAGCTACATATTGGAGCAGGACAGGCTTGCTGCATATGTGGTAGAGCAGATGCACATAACTTTCTTTTTCCTTCCTTCCTGCAGGTGTTCCTCTTGATCCAGAGTGAGAAGATAAAGAACGATTATGTTTACCTTAGCTGGCTGGCTCGTTGCTGTGAGTCTCTTTAATTGCAACATTGCAGGATGTGGAGCCTCCTGTTTTGCATTAGTTTTGCCAATCCACCTTCCCTAATAGGTTTTTAATCTTGTCGGTGCATTTAGTACTTATGAAAGTGAAGTGCAAATACACTGTCACTAGTCAGCTATATTGTGAGCACGTACTGTGCAAGCAGCATGTCTTTGGTCTGCATAACCACTCCTGTTTCGGTTCTGGTTCCAACACAGCTCTGCCAATGCACCTCATTCTTGACCTGCAGAAGCTCATTCTTCCCAGTCCCAGGCTGAGCAGAGATTGCCAAGAGTACACAAATTGGTATCACTCCAGTTTTTAAAATTCCCTCTCCTGAAAAGATTCCAGTATACAGGTGAGACCAGTGGGAGAATAGATGGTCTAGTGGGTAGAGAACCAAGCTAACCCACAGCCTTTCTCTGTGATCTGGGACAAATCTGTGTTAGGACCGGTTCTGTTCAATATCTTCATCAATGATTTAGATATTGGCGTAGAAAGTATGCTTATTAAGTTTGCAGATGATACCAAGCTGGGAGGGGTTGCAACTGCTTTGGAGGATAGGGTCATAATTCAAAATGATCTGGATAAATTGGAGAAATGGTCTGAGGTAAACAGGATGAAGTTTAATAAGAACAAATGCAAAGTGCTCCACGTGGGAAGGAACAATCAGTTTCACACATACAGAATGGGGAGAAACTGTCTAGGAATGATCACAGCAGAAAGGGATCTAGAGGTTATAGTAGACCACAAGCTAAATATGAGTCAACAGTGTGATGCTGTTGCAAAAAAAGCAAACATGATTCTGGGATGCATTGACAGGTGTGTTGTGAACAAGACACGAGAAGCGTTTCTTCCGCTCTACTCTGCGCTGGTTAGGCCTCAGCTGGAGCATTGGTTGGCCTCTGCAGAAAATTTGAGAAGAGGGTCTAACTTCCTCATCCTGCACCTAATTTATTACAATATTACAATAGGTTGTGAAGGAAGGGTGAGTTTCTTCCTAACTCCAGTTGGTAAACAGTTTATACCCAGAAATATGAGCAGTTGTCATTTTTAATTTAGTTACCCCCTAGATTATAGTTTTAGTTGGAATCAGAAAGAGGTTGGTTGTACAAAGAAACTAGTCTCTCAAGTATGTTTCTAGAGCAGTGTGAAGGGATTTATATTGGAATCTCAGATAAATGTCTGAAATGATTGTTACTCCACTTCACTTCTATGCATATACTGCCCAGCATTCCTCTACCTTGAAGAGCATAAGAAAGTCCTCAATATTAATGGTTAGTGCACAGAATGAGTAACTGGTGGAACCCTAAGAAGATGTAAACACCTGATCCAAAGTGCCATTTTTCTTCCACAATAAGAAAACACTGGGAGATGCTTGGAATTAACACGATAAACTTTAGTTTTAAATACTTCCTTACCTTCAGAGGGTCTGTTTGTGACATTCTCTGTCTCCAAAGCTGTGTCTACACGTGCACGCTACTTCGAAGTAGCGGCACTAACTTCGAAATAGCGCCCGTCGCAGCTACACGTATCGGGCGCTATTTTGAAGTTAACTTCGATGTTAGGCGGCGAGACGTCGAAGTCGCTAACCTCATGAGGGGATCGGAATAGCGCCCTACTTCGACGTTCAACGTCGAAGTAGGGACCGTGTAGACGATCCGCGTCCCGCAACGTCGAAATTGCCGGGTCCTCCATGGCGGCCATCAGCTGGGGGGTTGAGAGATGCTCTCTCTCCAGCCCCTGCGGGGCTCTATGGTCACTGTGGGCAGCAGCCCTTAGCCCAGGGCTTCTGGCTGCTGCTGTGGCAGCTGGGGATCCATGCTGCAGGCACAGGATCTGCAACCAGTTGTCAGCTCTGTGTATCTTGTGTTGTTTAGTGCAACTGTGTCTGGGAGGGGCCCTTTAAGGGAGCGGCTTGCTGTTGAGTCTGCCCTGTGACCCTGTCTGCAGCTGTGCCTGGCACCCTTATTTCGATGTGTGCTACTTTGGCGTGTAGACGTACCCTCGCAGTGCCTATTTCGATGTGGTGCCGCGCAACGTCGAAATTGAACATCGACGTTGCCAGCCCTGGAGGACGTGTAGACGTTATTCATCGAAATAGCCTATTCGATGTTGGCTTCACGTGTAGACGTAGCCCAAAAGTGTTGGATGAAAACCTGTTAATGGGATTCATGAAAAATTCAATTCTGGCATGTGGGAACAAAGTCTGTACACCATGTATGAAGCAAGCAGGAGAGTTTATTACACATAGTGCTGATGGAGTGTCTCTTTGCCCATCAGGACTCAGTGGAGCACTGCCAGACAGTAGGATACAATTGATTATGTAGGATGCTGATGGGCGGGGAGAGGGAAAACTACAGCATGGGTGTTATCCAAGCCTGGATAGGTTCTAGCAGCAAGACGAAATAAGCACAATAAGCCAATAATCTAAAAAGGTTACATAGTGTCCCCGCCCATAGCTTACAGAACACCTTATCTCTAGTACAAGTGGTTTTCCTTAAAAAGTTACTTAAACAAAGCAGATGTTTAATGACATCTATGTGTCTAATTGGATTAATGATGTGTCTACAGGAGTAATGAGGATACCTTCATATGGGCATATCTAGGTGTGCATTATCTAGAAGATTAAACCAAAAGAGACAGTAACAGAGCTATAATGTGTTTGTTTCGAGTAGCAGCCTGGGATAGCAAATGAGATGATGCTATATCCTGGCTGTCACATGCATAGCCTCTTCTTGGAATGTGGTTGCTGGGGCGACTATCCCTCCCTCCAAACTCCAAGGCCCTGTCTGAGTTGGGATAACCTTCCCTCGGTCTTCTGAGTAAGATGTGCGGGGAGGGGGGCATGCGGAGATAACCTTCCACTCATGCTAACTGTGTTTCTGAACTATAGGATTATAGACCTACTCCAGACTTTAGGACTGAGGACATGCAAAAAGACTCTGTTAGCCTGCAAGAAAATGTATTCTGAACTGTTCTCCTAAAGGCTACGTCTGCAGTGTATTCCTTTTCAGAGGAGGAATGCAAATGAGGGAGATTGAAAATGCAAATAAAGTGCTGATTTACAAATCTCATGCTTCGTTTGCATAATCTCACATGATTGTGTTTCCAGAAGAGACTTTTCCAGAAACAAAAACAGCAGGAAGAAACGCCCATTTTGGAAAGAACCCTTCTTCCTGAAACAAAATAAGAACTGCAATTGCATGAGATTATGCAAATTAAGCACAAGATTTGTAAAGCAGCATTGTTGATCTCCCCCATTTGCATTCCTCCTTTGAAAGGGGAATGCAGTGTAGATGCAGTCAAACAGATCTCTGGGAAAGAGGAGGACCCACACAGGCACCATTAGAGCATCCTGTGAAACACTGTTATCTGCTGCTATGAAGTGGTAACTAACTCAAAAGTGGTTGAGGTATAGACAAGTGCTTATCTTATAGATTCTTGTTGAATACGTGTGCAAAACATACTCTAGGCATTTTTCTATTTGTACTTTTTCATCTCTAAAATCCAGTATTCTAAGGGGAAGCACTCTTTTCTAAGAATGCTGCTTTATCCTGCCCTGACATAGAATTGCGGCAACCAGCAGCAAAGCCATGAAATGGAACTTAGAGCTATTGGTAGTATCTGAAATTATGTGAAAGTATTTGAAAGACTCATGTGTTGAGCTGTAGATAACCTTTTGAGTGTAAAGGTCTGCAGACTTAAGTGGGTAGAACTTCTTTAGTTACTGTATGCAAACTAAGAACAATAAGAATTTCTGCATTAAAGCATAAAATGGGAATCATGAGTTGTTCCTTTCATATAGGCTATGTCTACACTAGCCCTTTCCTTTCGAAAGGGGCATGGTAATGAGCGAGTTGGGAAGATGCTAATGAGGCGCTGCTGTGCATATGCACCACCTCATTAGCATAATAGCGGCTGCGTGCGATTCAAAAGCGCCGCTATCAAATCACATGCCACCCTTGTAGATGGGGGCATTTCAAAAGGATCCCCCCCAGACTTCGAAAGCCTCTTCCTCCTGTTTAGTTTTAGGAAGAAGGGGCTTTTGAAGTCTGGGGGTCCTTTTTAAAGGCCCCTGTCTTCATGGGCGGTATGTGATTCGAAAGTGGTGCTTTTGAATCGCAAGTAGCTGCCATTATGCTAATGAGGCACTGCATATTCATGGAGGTGCTTCATTAGCATCTTCCGAACTCGCTCATTACTATGCTCATTCCAAAAGGAAAGGGCTAGTGTAGACGCGCCCATATAGTATTGTTTAAATAGTTATGTGTTTTGGGGTTTCTCTTGGGTTTTTTTTCCCACCCTCCTTCCCCTCATATTGTTAAGCATTTTGTATTGTCTTCAGTTAGGGGCAGAATACCAACCTAGTTAGAGCAGTGAATTGATGTTATGTGTCACCAGGCTGGATGCCAGACTAGATGAGCCATTGAGTTCCAGCATGGTACGTGCTGAGTCTGTGTAATATAAATCTGAGGTGGCGTGGTGGCTTCATAGCTCTTCTTTCTTATGTTTGCTAACTGTAGCACTTTACCACCCTCACTGATGTGGCTGGTGGAGGTGGTTAGCTTTCACCTAAACCCTGCGGTTTTCAGTAGGGAGGAAGGGACTTTGATGAATTGGGTGATAAGATTGTGAACATGTTAGTCTTGTTGTTACTGAGCAGTGCACTCGGGCATTTCTTCACCTTCTCCAATTTTCTTTTTCCATTGTAGACATCATGAATAAGAAGCCTCGATTGGCCTGGGAGCTCTACCTGAAGATGGAAACCTCAGGAGAGTCCTTCAGTCTCTTGCAACTCATTGCAAATGATTGCTACAAAGTGAGTTTGCTCCTTGAAGCTTGGTATCTAGTTTGTTAATTCTGCGGCACTGCTCTCAGATGCCTTATCTACCTCAGCCTCCTTTTCTTAAAATTCCTTTCCATCGCTACTTTTAGTGAAGCTCTTCATCATATACTAGCTAGTGGAGATCTGTTGATATTTTAAGCAGTATCTCTTCATTTTAGACAACATGCTGGTTAAAATGCTGATGACTGAGCTATACTAGGAATAATTGCAATTTCTATATCTTTTAGAGCTTCAATGGCAGGAGCAATGGAAATTTTTAAGAGAAAAATCTAATGTAGCACAACTTGGAACAGTAGTTTTTCTTTGAGTGGTCCCCGTGGGTGCTCCACATTAGGTGTCGGGCTCGCCCTGGCGCCGCAGATTGGAGATTTTCAAGCTGTATCTTGTCGGGTCACGCATGTGCCAATGCACGCTGGTCTTTCACACACTTTCGGTCACATGCGCGATCTGGTCCACGTCAGTTCCTCTCAACCGCCAACAGCTGCAGACAGAATTTGCTTTGGCTCCAGCACCTAAGACAGATAAATACATTACTAGTACCATTATCAGTTTTTCTCGTTAAGTTCGTTTTCTTATAAACTGTTTTAAAGTTCTTCTGTATATAGTTTTTAAAAAAAAAAAAAGAGAGAGAGAGAAAAAAGCAGGGAGAAGAGAGAGAGGAGTCAGCTGCCCCCGTGGCCTGCTATCTCTACAGACCATTGAACCTTATCTGTTACTTGCTATTAGAAGCTGTTAAGTACCCCGTTAAAGTTACAAGTCATTAAGTATCTGAGAAGGAGATGTCTCCCAGGGTTTAAGAAATGTGACTCGTGCCGCGAAGCTATGCCTGCCTCCGATGGCCATAGCAAGTGTATTTGCTATTTGGGAGAGGCCAGTGTCCCGCAAAAATGTCCTCACTGCTCCAAACTGATGGCCAGAGCGAGGAAGGACAGGGAGATGAGACTAAAAATGATTTTATTTGACAGGGCTCTTCAGCCTGAGCTATCAGAGATGTCCCAACGGGAAGGGCCCTCAGGGACACATAAGAGGAGGGCAACCTCTCTGACCTCCTCGACACATAAAGAAGATATCCCCTACTCAATCCTTGCCAGTATTATCTGTGAGTAGGATGAGCGAGGCACAGAGCCAGGCAGCATTTTCTGTCCAGGGCAGCGCAAAGGCCGTGGAACATAAGACAGTGCCTGGGGCTCAGACCAGCAAAGAGTCGGCACCGAGGACCCTGCAGGCACCAAAGCGGCAGGCACTGGAGGCCGTGGCACCAAGACTTCCGGCACCAAGAGCACCGGAACTGGAGGCTCCTGCACGGGGTCTAAGGTTGCCAGAGGTTGCTGCCTTTGCGGAGGCACAGGCAGAGGCACCGGGCGTGGCACCGACAGCACTGACACCCACACCAAGATCTCAGGCACCAGATGCATTGGCACCGACCAAACAGCCACACGGGCTGGGGAAGGTGGGGCTAAGACCTGGCACCAGAGTCCATCGCCAGCCCTTCTTATGATGTCGCTCTCACCCAGTTCTCCGCTGGAGGTGTGCATCACGGAATGGCCGGTAACACCATCAGCCATCTCCATTTTTATGACCACCTTCTTCCTGGCTTAGGCATCCCTCACTGGTTGCCTCAAAGGAATTGCATGAGCATTTCTACAGAGCATCTCCGCCGATGCCCACATCATCTAGGAAATCACGCTCCTCTCGGCACTGTACGTACAGGCATCAGTCACGGTCCAGATCTCCATCACCGGGTCCCTGCCCTTGCTTCTACAGTCACTGGTATCATAGTGAACATCACCGGCACTGGGGCTCAAGGTCAAGGGATAGATTCCCGCTTCAACCTTTGTCACACAAGCATTTCTCCCCCCTCCCTCTAAAAAGAGCACACGTCTCTCCACCAGGGATGGGTCCAGAGTCCTTAGACCTTTCCCTGGAATTCCTAAGGGAGTGGACACAGGAGGTGTCCGAGGAACAAGGGGAAGCATATCACACCAATGCCTCCTTGTCCTCCCCAGATGAGGCGGTTGTTCCAGGGGATATATCGCCCCCCAGATGATCTCAAGCAATTTCAAGAGCTCTTTAAAAGGGTAGCACAGACCCAAGACATACAGATTGCGGAGGTGCAGGAAAAACAGCATAAGCTCCTCAAAAACCTGAGACTCCCCTGCATCATCTAAGATTGCATCCCGCTAGATGAAGCCATTATGGAGGCTGCCACAAACATATGGCAGACCCCAGCAACCATTCCACCTACGAACAAGCGGGCAGACAAAAAGTACTTTGTCCCATGTAGGGGGATGGAGTTCTTGTTCAACCACCCACAGCCGAACTCCCTCGTGGTGGAGTCTTCTCAGCGTAGATCAAAGACACCACAATACAAATCCATGGGGTCAGACAAAGGCGCAAAAAAGCTGGACTTATTCGGAAGGAAGGTATATTCCTCTTCCACCCTGTTGCTGCGCATGGCCAATTATGCCGCCCACCTTGACAACTATACGAGACTTACCTCGCTCAGGGACTTCCTCCCAGACGATAAGAAACCAGTTCTGAAGGCAATAGTCCAGGAAGGCTACGCGGCCTCATGTACAAGTGTCCAAATTGCCTTAGACATGACAGACACAGCAGCTCGTTCTACAGCCACTGCAGTGGTGATGCGCAGAGAATCATGGCTCCAAACATCTGGTATCCAAAGGATTTGCAATCAAAAATCGTAGACCTCCCATTCAACAGGGAAAAGCTGTTTGCTGACGCTACAGACTCAGTCCTCCACTCCAGCAAGGACTCAAGAACTATGCTTAGAACACTGGGAACGTACACCCCTCCTTACAGGAGGAAAAGATTTTATCCACAACAAAAAAGCTACACCTACCACTCCCAGCACCCACAATACCAGCGAGGATACAATCAAGGATGCCACCAACAGCAGCAGCAATAAAGGCCATCTAGGTGATGTCCCCAGCAAGGCTACACTTCGGTGGCGCAGACCCCTACGCAACAAGTTTGACTACTGTGTCGAGGACCGCGACACCACAAACATCCTTCAGTGCCATTCACAGTGTATGTTTCACCACCAACTCAGACCATTCTTCCGTCAATGGGAAAGTATCACTGCAGACAAATGGGTATTGGAAATTGTTGCCATGGGCTACGCCATCCCATTTCGATCCGTGCCCCCACCAAGACCTCCCACCCAATCCCTCTTCAGGGACCCCTCTCACGAGATGATGCTAAAGCCGGAGGTAGACCACCTCATATCTGTAGGGGCGGTGGAAAGAGTCCCGGATAAGTTTCAAGGGAGAGGTTTTTACTCCTGATGTTTTCTCACAGAGAAGAAAACAGGAGGCTGGAGACCAACCCTGGACCTATGGGTTCTCATTTGCTTCCATAGTCATGGCACTGGACTATGGGGACTGGTTTGCAGCCCTCAACTTACAAGATGTGTATTTTAACATAACAATCCACCCAGCACACAGGCACTTCCTCTGCTTCACAGTGGGCGCAGAGCACTTCCAGTACAGAGTCCTCCCCTTTGGCCTTTCTTCAGCGCCCAGGGTATTTACCAAGACACTTTTCATAGTGTCAGCTTACCTGCATCAACAGGACATATTCATTTCCTGTATCTGTACGACTGCTAACTGAAGGGTGTCTCATGGGCAGATGTTCTGTGCATGATAGACATAACCACAAAGACTTTCCTCTCGCTGAGCGTAGTCATCAACTTCCAAAAATCAACAACAGAGCCCACACTAAACATAGAATTCATAGGGGCACCCTAGACTCCATTACATCGAGGGTATATCTATCCAACGCACGCTTCCATGCCATCGGGTCCTTGGTGCAAATGCTGATGTACAGCCCCACAGTGCCAGTCCTAACTTGCTTGCAGCTACTGGGACATGTGGTTCACCACCACGTTCGTGGTACAGAATGCCAGACTACATATTCGATGCCTTCAGCGCTGGTTGGCAATGGTATACGGGCCAGTGATACATGCCACTCACAAAAAGGAATCGCCCCCAATGGAGGTGCGAAAGTCTCTGACACGGTGGGCGGACCCCAAGAATTTGCTATCGGGGTGCCTTTTCACTGACTGCAAGTCGCAGTTTTTCTCATGACAGATGCCTCCCACATAGGATGGGGGGTGCACATGGGCAGCGAATCAATACAAGGGCAATGGTCCCCCACAGAGATGGCAAGGCACATAAATGTACTGGAACTCAGGGTGGTGTTCAATGCATGCAGGCACTTCCGCAAATACCTGTGGAACAAGATAGTCGGGTCAACACTGACAACGCTTCCACAATGTTCTATATCAATCGCCAAGGCGGAGCCAGATCCCGCGCATTATGCACAGAAGCGGTCCGACTGTAGAATTGGTGCATTGTAAACAACATAATCTTAAAAACCTCTTACTTACCTGGTGTCCACAATGCGAGGGCAGATCAGCTGAGCAGGCATTTTGCTCTCACGCGTGAATGGGAGATCCTCTCCAATCTGCTCTACAGTATATTCGACATATGGGGGTTCCCTCAGGTCGACTTGTTTGCCACCTACAACAAGAAATGCCCCCAGTACTGCTCCAGAGCAGGCATTGTTCAAGACTTAGTGGGGGGATGCCTTCCTGCTCTCATGGAGGGGCCTCTTGCTGTATGCATTTCCTCCTACAATACTTATTCACAAGGTCCTGCAAAAAGCAAGGAGGGAGAGGGCATGCCTCATACTGATAGCCCCAACATGGGACCGACAGCGTTGGTTCCCTCTGCTTCTACACGTCATACTGCCCACCACTCCCCCTCCCAATTGTACTGGACCTCCTCACGCACGACCAAGGGACCGTAACACACCCTCATCCTCGAATGCTCCTCCTCAAAGCATGACTAATCTATGGCTCAGTGCCCTAGAGAGAACGTGCTTAGAAGGGGTAAAAGAGGTCTTGGAATGCAGTTGACAGGCCTCTACCAGGAAAGCTTATGCATACAAGTGGAAATGCTTTACGTCCTGGTGTCTGTCCAAACAACTAACTCCTCTAGAGGACTCCATTCCTACAATTTTGGAGTACTTACTGGACTTGAAACAAGGTGGACTCACCTTATCATCACTAAAGGTCCACCTTGCAGCTATAATTGCATTCCGACATACGGCGGATGGGTCAACTGTATTTGCCCATCCCATTACCACATGGTTTCTGAAGGGCCTCGCAAACTTATACCCCCCCCTGCGGAAACTGTTATCACCTTCATGGAGCTTAGATGTGGTCCTTGACACACTGTCTAGGCCACCCTTCGAACCATTGGCCACCATCTCTCTCTGATTACTTTCCATAAAAACAACCTTTCTTCTCGCGATTACATTGGCTTGCAGGGTGAGTGAGCTGGCAGCGATAATGGTAACGCCACCCTATACAATCTTCTCAAAGGAAGCGGTGGTTCTGCGCCTACACCCGGCGTTCCTTCCAAAGATCTCCTCGGAGTTCCACATTAATGAGCTGATAGTTCTACCATCCTTCTACCGGAGGCTGCATACCTCGAGTAGGGAAGTACGGCTACACTCACTCAATGTGAGGAGGGTAATAGCCTTTTATGTAAACAGAACTAAACCCTTCTGGAAGATGGATAGGCTCCTGGTGTCCCTTGCACCCAGATTGAAAGGGGAAGGACTATCATCACAAAGAATTTCACATAACATTGTATCCTGCATAAAATGTGCTATGAGCTCCATAAGATCCCTCTGCTAGTTCCGCCCAGCGCTCACTCCACTAGAGCGATGGCAGCCTCGACAGCCCTCTTTAAAGGAGTCGCACTAAAAGACAGCTGCAGAGCGGCGACATGGTCATCCTATGACACCTTCACCAGACACTATGTGATTCACTGGGTGTTGGATGAGGATACACATCTATTAACAGCAGTCCTTTCCAGGGCAAGCTACACATAAATCTGGTGCCCACCTCCATTTTTCTGGGGTCACTGCTGGGTAGTCACCTAATGTAGAGCACCCATGTGGACCACTTGAAGAAGAAAAAGAAGTTACTCACTTGTGTAGTAACGATGGTTCTTTGAGATGTGTCCCCGTGGGTGCTCCACTACCCACCCATTCCTCCCAGCTTCGGAGTTTTGCTTTATGTTTTTCAGGAGAACCCAGAGCAGCTGGTCAAGGAACTAGCATGGACCAGATCATGCACGTGACCTAAAGCACGCAAAGGACCGGCATGCATCAGTGCATGCACAACCCAATGAGATATGGCTTGAAAATCTCCCATCTGTGGCGCTGGGGCAAGCCCGACGCCTAATGTGGAGCACCCACGGGGACGCATCTTGAAGAACCATCGTTACTACATTAGTGAGTAACTTCTTTATTCTGCCCTTCCTGGGTAGAGTGTGAATCTAACAACCTTATCATCTAAAAATCATCCTCAGGTCCTGCCACATGCTTCCCAAGATACACAAATAAATAAACCCACGCAGATCTGTTATATCTGGCCACAAGACTTTTACTGAATATTAGGTCTCACAGAAATTGCCCTCAAACCACTCATTGCACAAATGACTATCTTCCTCCAAGATTTTCTTCTGGAAACTCCAACATCAACATCCTCCCCAGAATACCATCTTTCCTGCTATGGATGTCACATTTCTATAAACCGGTATTGCTCACCATGACAGCATTGCTGTCTGCTTCAGATACTTGCAAGGTAATCTGCAACAATGAAAATCCACTCAAACACATTGCCCAAACTCAGCAGATTCCTCACATACAGCAACTTCACACTTAACAACACTTTCTCCAAACCATGAAAATACCCATTGATGCTAAGATGGCCCCCTAATATACCAGTCTCTTCATGGGCCACCTTGAGGAAGAATTTTTAGAAAAATAAATGACAAAACCAATTATATACCTGAAGTATATCAATGATGTTTTTATCTGTTGGACAGATTACCTCAGCTCTGTCAGATTTCCACCATAACTTCAACTACAACCACCCCTCCATCATATTCTCTAGAAGACACTCACACCAGCATCAAAAATTCCAGGATACTATAGTCAGCTTCAGCTTCTGTGGATTTCTTACATGTAAATGACTGTATGCAAGAAAACTACAGATCACCACACTTACCTCCTCAGATCCTGCAGCCACCTCATACACAATCTGTTATCTGTAGCCAGATGTTAAATCACTCTCAAAACTACCTCCATTAAACAAGGACACCTTGCCATAGAAGCAGATCACATTGTGGAATGGACCATCCAAATATCCCAGGAGAAACTGCTTCAGTATAGGGAAAAACATCCATTGATCACAAAATCTTAATTGTCACCTACGACCACACACTCAAACCCATATGGGGTGTCATCAAATAACTCCAACTTGTAGCATCTGGTTGTGCAGGAAACTTGATGATCTTTCGAGGTCCCTACCTGTTCTAGTATTCTGTGATTCTAATTACAGCTAATATGATGGGGACCACATATTGAAAGAAATCTTTCCTGCAGCCCGTATTTTAGCTTTCAAAAACCCTCCAGCCCTCACTAAGCTCATCATTCAAAGCAAGACCAGGAGCTCAACAATTTAAAGTGGTATCAGATCCTACCAGAACTATAGATGCAAAACCTGCACACATATCTCCATTGCTACATTGATCAATACCTCCATGCAACAAACCAAGATCCATGGCTCCTATGAAAGCTTAACATGTGTATCTCATCCAGTACATCAGAAACTGCATCAACAGCTATGTGGGTGAAACCAGACGATCACTACACTCTTGAATGAGCTCACACAGAAAAATGACAGAATTATCGCCAACCCTGGGGAATACTTTTCACACAGTGATCACTCCATAGCCAACATCACAGTCCTCGTTCTCAAAGGAAACCTTCACAACAGCTTCAGAAGATAAACTTGGGAATTTAAATTAATGTCTGTTAGACATTAAAAATCATAGGCTAAACCAAGACCCTGGTTTTTATGGACCATTATGATTTACTATGTACTGTACTTCTGCTAATCCTTAACTGTCCATTTCCTTTTAAGAGGTTTTCTAGACCATGTGTAAACCCCCAAGTGCTTAACCATCTGTCCCAACTTATATTCACAGTTCATTTCCCATCCCTAGACCTGAAGAAGAGCTCTGTGAAGTTCAAAAGCTTGTCGCTTTCACCAACAAAAGTTGGTCTAGTAAAAAATTTTTACTATACCTCCCTTCTCAGTCTTAGCACTGATACTCTGGTGTT